>NC_134410.1:83625579-84234981 GCF_038048845.1 Mixophyes fleayi
GACTCCGCACTCCTGGGCAAGTTCCATCTTAGCAGAGGCAAGGGATCTACAAAATCATTCGTGACACATATCTTCTTTTTTTGGGATTTTGTTGCCCCCTCGCCTTCCTCTTCCTCTAGAAATCTGCACTTTAGAGGGGATGCCAACCTTTATTTTCTTTGAAGGGGTGTTTGAGCCTTTCTCGTATAACTGGACCTGGGGATAAAAATATCTCCCACTTCACTCTCCACCCCATCTAAAGCAGAGAATCTATTTCTATACGTATTCTGGTCTGTCTGCCTCCTAGTTAATGCAGCCCTTGGAGTGTATACTCTCCTTTTTTGTGGAACATTGGACCACAAATCAGTATTTCTATTAATTTTATAGGAGTCAGCGTCAGTTTTATAGATTTTACTAGGGGTCTTTTTCCAACTTTTGATTTTATCCTTAGTATAGTCATTCTTATCTCTAATAAATTTTCTCTCCTTCGCCTTTGCTACATCCATCTCTACTCGATTGAGTTTTTTAATTAAGACCTGTTCGTTTTCCACAAAGTCTTTATGATCTTTGTATGTACTCATGTTTAGTTCCTTTTCCTGTATCTCTTTCTCAATACTAAGAACCATTTTCCTTTTTTCCTGTATTATTAATATGATCAGTTCTTTAAAACATTCTAGTAGGACGGTGTCCCATTCCTTAATAAAATTGGGATCACTAGAATTAAAAGTGGGGGATTTATTAATCTGTAGACCTCTTGGTAGCATTTTTATGTCACTATATGCTTTATTGCAAAGCCTGGCAATCAGGCTATTGATGTTTTTGTGTATTTCTTATTTTTAATATGATCGATTGACCTGTTTCATTATATGATAAGTATTGTTTCATTTGTGCAGTAAAAACGACATACAGCCAAAATTACACATGCGCTGTTTGAAGTTGAAGCTATATTTTTAGCACATATCGCAGTTGCCGTGAATACGTATTGGTCATATGACCACATCCGGTTTGACCACTTCCGGTTTTTGGTCACGAGTGCGCACGCTCAAAATGGTGCGGCGTATTATATTAAGGCATACGATTAAGACATGACTTTAATTCTATTTCTCCTGGTGAAGTCTGGTATTGGAGTGGACGAAACGCGTTGAGAATTAACCATTGCTGTGATATTCACTTTGGACTGCTTTTATCGTTTATCATCTGTAATTCCTTGATTGCTGTTTCAGCCAAGCTGATCATTCGCTACCTAACATGTGAGTGGCTTATGTACATTGAATACATTTTACTATTCTGATATTACATCTGTGATTTTACTTCATTCCTGAGACACCAACTATTTGCTGAACATGGAAAGCGTGTGACCTGTCTCCTTTGGTTATATAACCAAATAAGCCTCAAAGATTTTATCTCTGGTACGCATACTCAGATAAGAGTGACTGGTGTGATTTTTGATATATTTTTCTTCACACTAATACCCACTTGTCTATCTCTTGGTGAAAAGGATTTTATTCTAGATCTTCCTTGGTCTACTAATAATCATAATACTACACTATTATGTGCCTTGCCCTCTCTCTTTCAATTTTATATATATATATTGTCATATGCCGGGGACCCGGCATATGACTCCTCCCTGAACTTTCGACCCTCCCTCCCACCCAGGTTCTTGCTGTGGATTCCGTACGTCAAAGATTCTCTTCCATCTGGACTCAAGTCCGGTCCTCCCTCAGGAGACCATCTTCCAGATACAAGTTTTTTGCTGAAAAGCGGAGGCGGGCCGTTCCCGCTTTCAAGGTCAGAGATCGAGTCTGTCTTTCTACGAAGAACATACGCCTCAGATTCCGTGCATGAAGTTCGCACCCCGTTATATAGGTCCTTATAAGATCCTGCGAATCCTAAATCCAGTCTGCTTAATTTACAGTTATCCCAGAATCTTCGTATCTCCAACTCCTTTCATGCCTCTCTGTTGAAACCGCTTATCATCAACCGCTTCTCCACTCCCTCTTCTACGTCTTCAACTGTCCAACTTTAACAGGCTGCGGACTTCGAGATAACTCACATTTTGGACTATAAAAATTTCCAAAGGTGGCATTTGGTATGTGGTCCATTGGAAAGGATTTGGACCCGAGGAGCGCTCCTGGATCCGCGTGGCCGACATCAACGCTCCGGGTCTTTTGAGGAAATTCCTTTCTAAGTTTCCCGGTAAACCTGGCTCCAAGTGTCCGGTGTCCACCCTAAAAGGGGGGGTGCTGTCATACGCCGGGGACCCGGCGCCGCTAGCCGAGACCCGGCTCACTTACCCCTCTGGCGCTCCGACTGATTTCCGCTGGTGGCCGCCATCTTGGACGGGTCTGCGCATGTGCAGACCCGATTTCTGTATTAAGCCTTCCTCTGCCTCCAATTGGATGAGGTAATTTCCCTCCACTATTTAAACCAGCCTCTTCCTCTCCTCTGAGCTTGTTCTTAGGTTCAGTTTGGATTCTACTAGTGGATGTCTCCTCCAGTCTGAGCTTCCCTGCAATCCGCAGACCTCTCCAGGCTTCACACAGCTCTCCGCTATCCTAGCCGTCATCCCTGCAATCCGCAGACCTCTCCAGGCTTCACACAACTCTCCGCTATCCCAGTGGTCTTCCCTGCAATCCGCAGACCACTCCAGGCTTCACACAGCTCTCCGCTATCCCAGCGGTCATTCCTGCAAACCCGCAGACCATCACAGCACCACGCTGCTCCCGCTATCCCTGCGGTCATCCCTGGAGTCCACAGATCTCTAACTCTCTGAACTCCATGGATCCTTCCCCACTCCCAGAGGGCCGTGACCTGCGTGGCGGCTGCTGCGAAGTCCATACCACCTTGCGGGGGTTCTTTGTGAAGGCCAGCCGCTGCGTTAGACTCCGTGCCTCCGGTGAGTGTTAGTATTGGCAGGTCAGGGGTTTGTATCCCAGCTAATCGTGACATATAAATATATATATATATATATATATATATATATATATATATATATATATAAAATCTCCTATATATATATATATATATATATATATATATATATATATATATATATTATCAATGATACTCAAATCCTTGTATCCTGAATCCAATTCTTTATCTGCAATGTAAGGAACTTTCCTGTAGTATAAAATCCTTTCCTGTACCATAGTGTAGGTTTTCTGTAGTATAGTGTATTTTCTGTATTACATTGTAACATAGTAACATAGTAACATAGTTGATGAGGTTGAAAAAAGACACCAGTCCATCAAGTTCAACCTATTTTGGATCTCCTGCGATCCTGCACTTATATTTGAAATTAATCCAGAGTAGGCAACCGCCCATCTGTTTCAATTTTGAAAATCCCCCCAGATTCAATATTGCAATCCAATTTTTACCCTATATCCACTACTATCCTTTATTTTAAATTAACGGTCGTATCCCTGGATACACCTTTCCGCTAAAAATTTGTCTAACCCTTTCTTAAACATATCTATTGAATCTGCCATCACAACCTTCCCTGGCAATGAATTCCATATCTTGACTGCCCTTACTGTAAAGAACCCCTTCCTTTGCTGGTTGTGAAATTTCCTCTCCTCTAACCTTAGGGGATGACCACGTGTCCTGTGTATGGTCCTTGGGGTAAAAAGTTCCCATGAAAGCTCTCTGTATTGACCCCTAATGTATTTGTACATAGTAATCATATCTCCCCTTAGACGCCTCTTTTCTAAAGTAAACATGCCTAAACTGGCTAACCTTTCCTCATAACCTAATGACTCCATACCCTTTATCAATTTTGTCGCCCTTCTCTGAACCCTTTCTAGTTCCAAATTATCTTTTTTATAGAGTGGTGCCCAGAACTGTACTGCATATTCAAGATGAGGTCTTACCAACGATTTATACAGTGGCAAAATTACACTGTCTTCCCTTGCATCTATGCCCCTTTTTATGCATGCGGGCCGACCGAGGGTCGAGTAATGTATACTGACTTAAAGGAGTTCCCAGAAGTGGAGTGATTGGTGGACTGTAGTATAAGATGAATCCTAGGTCAAACTCACAGGCAGAGAAGCAAAATCCGAATTCCAGGCAAAAGGTCAAGGTCAGAAGAGAAGGGTCACAGGCCCAATAACAAGCAGGGGTCAAAACACGGGTAGTCAAATCCAAGGTAGCAGGAACCAAAACAGATAGCACAAGCAGGCAGCAGGACTGAGGACACAACGCTATAACCGGCAATGAGGCAGCAGCCCTCATTGCCTTAAATGCAGCCAAGAGCCAATCACAAGCAGAGCCACAGTTGTAGGCTAATTGCCAGATACCAACAGGCCAATCAGGGCTTAGCCCTGAACTCCACACTTGCAGGCTAAGTTCTGCTGATTCAGCCACAGGCTGAATCTAATGATTGGACCCTAATGCGCAAGAGCGCCTAGCTGCCGCGACGCTGCCCGGCCGTTGCCTTGGCAACGGTCGGGAGCTGGAAGAAAGTGACGTCCCGGTCGTCATGGCGACGGCCGGGACACTGGAACAGACAGGATGCGAGCCGCGGCGGCTCTGAGTACCGCCGCGGCTCGTGACAGTACCCCCCCCATTGAGGAGGGGTTAAGGAACCCTGACATCCAGGCTTAGTAGGATTTTTTAAAAAACCTCTCAGCATGGAGACGCCTCTGTGGTATCCATCATCTCTCTTCTGGGCCGTAACCCTTCCAGTGGACTAGGAATTGAACTTGGCCTTGAACCGTCCTAGAGTCGAGGATCCTTTCGATGATGTATTCCTGGTCTCCGTTCACAATCAAAGGCCGGGGCCTGTTAGAGGAAGGCTGACTGAATTTGCTGGGAGCCGCAGCTTTCTTTAGAAGAGAACAATGGAATGTTGAGGGTATTTTTAAGGAAGGTTGTAGTCTCAGCCTGAACGCCACTGGATTTATCTTTTTCTCGATTGGAAATGGTCCAATGTATTGGGGCCCCAGCTTCCTGCAAGGTTGCAGCAACCTGATGTTGCGTGTGGACAACCAAACCCGATCCCCCACTTTCAATGAACATGGCGCACGATGGCGGTCAGCGAAGACCTTGGATTTTTGGGAGGCTAGACCTAATGCAGAGTGCACCTTTTTCCAGACACCCCTCAACCTGGCAGTAAAAGCAGGTGTTCCGGAATCCCCACAGGAAACAGCAGTAGAGAACGAGTTGGATTTCGGATGGAACCCGAAGTTGCAGAAGAACGGGGATGTGTGTATAGTGGAATGGCAAGAATTATTATACGCAAATTCCGCCCAGGGTAAGAGAGAGGACCAGTTATCGTGGAATTTAGACACATACATGAGTAAGAACTGTTCCAAGGCCTGATTGGTTCTTTCTATCTGACCATTCGACTAAGGGTGATATGCCGAGGACAGACTGATAGTGATCCCAATGGATTTACAAAAAGATCTCCAAAAGTGTGCAATAAACTGGGATCCTCGGTCCGATACAATGTCTTCGGGAAGCCCATGGAGTCGAAAGATATGTGTGAGAAACAAGGTGGCCAAGGTCCTTGCATCAAGTAATTTGGGTAAGGATATAAAATGTGTCATCTTACTGAATCGGTCCACCACTACCCAAATGGTGTTATGACCTGTAGATACTGGCAGGTCAACAATAAAAACCATCGAAAGATCGTCCAAGGCCTGGTTGGAGCAGGTAAGGGTAACAGTAGACCAGAAGGACGATTTCTAGCAGATTTATTTCTGGCACATTCAGGACAGGCACGGACATAAGTCTCCACGTCATCCGATAAGGTAGGCCACCAAAGCCAGCGAGAAAGAATTTCGATAGTCCTGCGAATTCCTAGATGACCAGCAGAGCGATTATTGTGACCTTCTATGAGGACCGATTTCCTAAGGTGCACCGGAACAAATAATTTGTTGGCAGGTGTCTGCAGCGGAGCGATTTTCTGGAAGTGACGGATAGTTGCTCCTAAATCCTGGGTGAGTCCGAGATGAATCGTGGTTGAAAGGAACAATAGGCAATGGGTCAGGTGACTGAGGATGATGGGCCAAAAAACTTCGGGACAACGAATCGGCTTCAGAATTTTTGGAACCTGGACGAAATGTGATGATGAACCTAAATCTGGTGAAGAATAGGGCCCAGCGAGCCTGCCTGGGATTCAGAGTTTTTGCAGTCTGAATATATTGGAGGTTTTTATGGTCTGTGAAGATAGTAATGGTATGTGCAGCTCCCTCCAACCAATATCGCCATTCCTCCAATGCCAACTTAATGGCCAATAATTCACGGTTTCCAACGTCATAATTACATTCCGCAGGCAGAAACTTTCTCGAGAAAAATGCACAAGGATGTAACTTTTTACTCTGTGGGGCTTTCTGAGAGAGAATGGCACCAGCACCGACATCCGAAGCGTCCACCTCCACAATAAACGGAAGTCCTGGGTCAGGGTGTCTAAGGACTGGAGCGGAAATGAAGGCAGCTTTGAGAGCTGAGAAACTTGCCAGTGCTTCTGCGGACCACTCCGCTGGGTTAGCTCCTTTTCGAGTGAGGGCAGTGATAGGAGCCACTAACGAGGAGAATGAGCCAATAAACCTTCGGTAATAATTGGCGAAGCCAAGGAATCTTTGGATCGCCTTCAAGTTAGTAGGAAGGACCCAATCTTGTATTGCCTGCACCTTGGCGGGATCCATAGCGAATCCTGATGAGGAGATGATATAACCCAGGAATGCCACTGTGGACACCTCAAATTCGCATTTCTCCCGTTTTGCGTACAGATGATGTTCACGTATTCTCAATAAAACCTGGCGGACGTGCTGACGATGCTGAGATAAGGATTCGGAATAAATTAAGATGTCATCCAAATAAACAACAACTGTTTTTCCCAAGAACCTACGTAATACATCGTTAATCAGGTCCTGAAAGACTGCCGGTGCGTTGAACAAATCGAATGGCATTACGAGATATTCGTAATGTCCCGAGTGGGTATTAAAGGCAGTGTTCCACTCATCCCCTTTCTTGATTCGGATAAGATTGTAGGCCCCTCGGAGGTCAATCTTAGAGAATACAGTAGCTGTTTTTAATTGATCGAACAGAACAGAGATCAAGGGTAAAGGATACATGTTCTTAATCGTGATGCTATTTAGTCCATGGAATCGATGCAAGGCCTCAGGCTGCCATCTTTTTTAGAAACGAAAAAACAACCTGCGCCTACCGGAGACTTAGAAGGGCGGATGAACCCTTTCTCCAGGTTTTCTTTTACGTATAATTCCATGGCCTGTGTTTCAGGAAAGGATAGTGAATATAAACGCCCTTTGGGCAACTTAGAACCGGGTACCAATTCAATTGCGCAGTCGTATTCCCGGTGTGGTGAAAGTGAATCAGCTTTCTTCTTGCAAAAGACATCACTGAAGTCCTGGTAGTGTACCGGCAACAATTCTGGACTAGGCTGTATGACTCTAAGAGGCAGGGTCAAGCAGGACGTAGAGCACCCGGGACTCCAACGGACAATCTCCCCTGTTTTCCAATCAATAAGGGGGTTATGACTGCATAAGATAGAAGGAGAGCTCCTCCGTATGGAGGACTCCTACAGACAACCGAACCATTGGAGTCCTAGCGAGAATCCTTCCCCCAGGCAAGGGGTTACCATCCAAACCACATGTGGTGATTCTTGATCCTAACCTGATATGTGGAATATCAAGTGTCTGAGCCAAATGTATATCCAGAAAATTACCAGCCGCACCACTGTCAAGAAAAGCTTTCAGGTCCATGGATCTCTCACGGAAAGTTAGACATCCAGGGACTAATAAAGAATTGTCTGAAGAGGTAATCTGAAGACCCAAGCGCACCTCTTCACCTGCACTTAGGCTTTGGAGTTTCCCGGCTTGCTGGGACATGAACGAACTAAGTGGCCTGGTTGACCACAATACATACACAAGCCTAGTGAGCGTCTTCTGGAGCGTTCCTCCGGAGGCAAACGATAAGCGCCCAACTGCATGGGTTCATAGGAATCGGGCAAAGTGTTATCAAGTTTAGCGAAAACGTCCATAGGAGCAGAGGACTCCCGTTCAACCTTCCTCTCTCTGATCCGACGGTCAATTTTTATAATGAGTTGCATCAAATTCTCCAACGTGTCGGATATCGGATACTGGACCAAAGAATCCTTTATCTGTCCTAAGCGAAATTGACTTCGCAATGCTGGATCGTTTTAGGCGCTATCAGTGGACCATCGTCGACATTCCGCACAATACTCTTCCGCTGAGCGACGTCCTTGCCTCAGCGTACGGAGATGAGACTCAGCTGAGGCTACCCTATCCGGGTCATCATACAATAGCCCCAGAGCTTGGAAAAAAGCATCCACTGACTGTAAGGCTGGACTTGTGGAAGGCAAGGAGAAGGCCCAAGACTGAGGGTCGCCCTGGAGTAAAGAGATGATGATCCCTACCCTCTGTTGTTCGGAACCAGAGGAACGTGGTTTCAGACGAAAGTACAACTTGCAGCTCTCTTTGAAACTACGGAAGGCTGACCTGCTTCCAGAGAATCGGTCAGGCAAATTCATCTTAGGCTCCGGTGTGTCACCAGCGGGAACTTGCTGGAGCTGCTGGTCTCTGGAAGCCCCTTCTTGGACTGCCAGGCGCTGGGATAAACTCTGCACCACTTGGGAAACCGCCTGTATCTGGTTGGCCAGAATCTGGGCTGGTGACAGATTCGACTCCTCTCCGTCCATGGCCGTATGATACCAATCTTCCTTGGCCGGTTATAATGTTAGGAACTCCCAAGTCAGTACAGTGAAACTCGGGAACTACTCTGAAGGCCAGGTGTTCGCTGGAGCCCCTAGTGGTGGGGACAGACTGGGCTGCGGGCCGACCGAGGGTCGAGTAACGTATACTGACTTAAAGGAGTTCCCAGAAGTGGAGTGATTGGTGGACTGTAGTATAAGAAGAATCCTAGGTCAAAAGGTCACAGGCACAGATGCAATATCCAAGGGCAAGCGAAGGGTCAAACTCACAGGCAGAGAAGCAAAATCCGAATTCCAAGCAAAAGGTCAAGGTCAGAAAAGAAGGGTCACAGGCCCAATAACAAGCAGGGGTCAAAACACGGGTAGTCAAATCCAAGGTAGCAGGAACCAAAACAGATAGCACAAGCAGGCAGCAGGACTGAGGACACAACGCTATAACCGGCAATGAGGCAGCAGCCCTCATTGCCTTAAATGCAGCCAAGAGCCAATCACAAGCAGAGCCACAGTTGTAGGCTAATTGCCAGATACCAACAGGCCAATCAGGGCTTAGCCCTGAACTCCACACTTGCAGGCTAAGTTCTGCTGATTCAGCCACAGGCTGAATCTAATGATTGGACCCTAATGCGCAAGAGCGCCTAGCTGCCGCGACGCTGCCCGGCCGTTGCCTTGGCAACGGTCGGGAGCTGGAAGAAAGTGACGTCCCGGTCGTCATGGCGACGGCCGGGACGCTGGAACAGACAGGATGCGAGCCGCGGCGGCTGTGAGTACCGCCGCGGCTCGTGACACTTAGAGAGGGAACTAGAGTGGAAAATCAACCTTTCCCCGAGGGTGTGAAGAGCAGGAGAGAAGAATGGACAAGCAAAAAAAAAAAAAGGAAAGGCACAAAGGAATAAAAAAAAAAAAAGACATTCATGGAAAGCAATTCCCGTTCCCGCAAAGTCCATAATGCCCGTAATGTCCATAATGTCCGCAAAGTCCATAATGACCGCAAAGTCCATAATGCCTGCAGAGTCCATAATGTCCATACCCCCTCTTCCATTAATAGTTCATCATTTGTTGTCTTTTAGTCTTCAGTAAGCCAGTACACTGTGTTCTTTAGCCAGTCTTTGATTAAAACAAAGTATGTGACTAATATCAATATAGTGAGAACTATTTCAGGATGAATGAGAAGAGGATACTTTGACATCATGTTCCAGTTTGAGTGTAACTTGATACCCAGAACGTTTCTGCAGTATGTCTTCTTCCTTACCGAAGTCGAGCAGCCTATTTCTTGAGTTCTGAACTAAAACTAAGTGGAATTTTCTGAAGCCTCACTCACAGGAGTATCTGGTTGGGTACCTGGCAGCTTATCTGGGGTCACTGGTGTTCTTTCCATCTCCTCTGCTATATCAACACCTAGAGTGGGAGAAAGAGTACAATATGCTCCTTGGAGGAGTGTCCCTCTTTGAGCGCTGTTAGTTGCATATACGGTAGAAGATGTAATCAGGGTAGGGCTCTAGGATTTTCCTTTCCTTACATTATGGTTCTCAATCATCAGTTAAAGCTATCTTTTTTTTTTTTTACATTATTTGGAAGCAGTATGAGTTCTTAATCTACCTGTCTCAATGAACACAGAAGCACTCTATTGAGTCATGGAGGCTTACGTGGTTTTCACTTGATCAACATGGACCATGAAAACTTTACGTCTTCTCCAAGAGTCTTTCTTTGTAGTCATTGGCCTTTGTAATTTTAGCATTGTATCACCCAGGATTTAAAGGACCTGATATGGTCCCTCAAAGTTTGCATCTCAGGGACCTGCCGTTCGGAATGTCTTGATCATTACCAGACTATCTACCCCTGTAGATAGGGTTAGTTCAGTCGGATGGCTGCGTATGGCAGCAGTTCTTTCAGGTTATTTTGCACCTGTTGTAAGAACACATCTCTCGCAATCGCCTCTTTGATGGGGTTTGACAACTGTGGTTCATTGGGGAAGCAAAGTGGCATTTTGCGACCAGTCATGAGCTCAAATGGAGTGATCCCTGTTGCAGTTGCCTCAGTTGCCCGAATACCCATCAGTATTGCAGATAGGACTGTCATCCAAGAGGA
Organism: Mixophyes fleayi; assembly: GCF_038048845.1. Taxonomy (NCBI): domain Eukaryota; kingdom Metazoa; phylum Chordata; class Amphibia; order Anura; family Limnodynastidae; genus Mixophyes; species Mixophyes fleayi. The sequence continues at coordinate 83,636,336 of NC_134410.1, forward strand.
GCCCTTCTCTACCAGTGTCTTGGTCAAACGAGATTTAATTGTTTGATTCATTCGTTCTACTATTCCTGCTGACTGAGGATGATAAGGTACATAAAATCGCTGCTTTATGTCCAGTAGTTCACAAAGCGCTTTCATGACCTTGTCAGTAAAGTGTGTTCCCTGATCAGATTCAATGATCCTGGGAACTCCGCAACACAAAAGAATCTGTTCCCATAAGACCCTTGTTGTGGTAGTAGTAGAGTCATTTACAGTTGGAATGGCTTCAACCCATTTTGAAAATACATCCACAACTACCAAGACATAGCGACAATTGCGACTGCCAGCTGGTAGTGGTCCTATAAAATCTATCTGTATTGCATCCCATGGGGGCACACGCTGTAGAACCAGCTTGAGAGCTGAAGCTCTGGGGTTCACTTGTGCACACACAAGACATTGTTGTGTGACAATTTCCGCTGTCTTTTTTTTTTTCCAATAATAATTTTTATTAAAGTTTTCAGTGTACATGGTATACAAAAAAAGGAAACATACATCAAAAAGTGTGGAGGAGGGGGGGGGGGGGAGAAGGGAGAAGGGGGTATAGGGAGGGAATTGAAGCACACTCTTGGCATTCAAAGGTTTACATTGCATAATATTGAAATGTCCAACATGGTTCATAAATTATCCGCACTCTTGACCTTATTGGAGAATTACTGGGAGGAGGATATAGGTACGTTTGCATTAACCTGGGGGTTCTTACACTGAGATATGTAGTCATTCTATGAAAACCAAACCATATGGGGTGAGAAAGCCGAGGAGGAATATGGGACACCTAGTGTTTCTATTTCGCAGCTTATCTGTATTTTAGTTATTACCTTAGCAACTTGGGGCAAAGTCAGGTTTCTCCAAGCATGTGCAATCACAGCCCTTGTTGCAATAAAGAAATGACCCACTACGTATCGATCACTATATGACGATTGTGATGGAGAGCTGTAGAAGTGCCACCTATTTAGAAAATGGGATTGGTGTCCTAATAACCTGAGATACCATTGTATATACTGCAGACCACAAATTCTTAACAATAGGACAACTCAAAAATGTGTGCATAATGTCACCTGTCCCTCCGCAGTTCTGCCAACAGGCTTTTGACTGCATTGGCCACATCTTATGAAGCTTAGTGGGGGTCAGATAAAGTCTATAGAGTAATTTATAAAACATCTCAGAATGATTTAAACATTTTGACATTAGATATGCGTTCTGAAAAGCTTGGTCCCATTGACTCTCATCTAAATACAAAACCTAGATCTCTTTCCCAACCACATTAAGATGGAAGCTTCGCCAATTCGGTCCCAGAGTTGAGAAAGGTATACCAACAGAATATGGCAGCTCTATTTGTCCCTGTCACTAGTCTGACATAAAGATGCGAAGGTGGGTGCTGTAGAGAAAGGTGTTGGGAACGTAGTCAAGTCAACCAGTGACGGACCTGTAGATATTTATAAAAGTCCTGATTTGCTATATTGAACTGTTCCTGTAATTGCGAAAAGGATAAGATAGTTTGATCTAAAAATAAGGTTTTGACAGTAGTAACCTCTTTAGCAAACCATATATTAAGATTCAAATATGCGATGAGTTTCGCCAAGGCTAAAATAGAGAGGTTGGAAGTAGGCAGAGTCATGACTCCTGTAGACCCCAAAGCCTTGTCCCACACTTGCAGCGCATCTTTTACAAGCTTAGGGAGTTCAGACTGAGACGGGTGCCAAGGCTTAGAAATCCAGAGGAGATCTGCCAATGGAAAGACCTGAACCAACTCCCTCTCCAAATCTACCCATGGCTTATTAAGAGCTGGTAGAGACCAATCTCTAAGCTGTGCTAATATGGCTGCATCCTGATATTTAATTATGTCAGGGAGGGCCAAACCGCCCATTCCTTTGGAGCGAGACATGACTGTATGTGAAAGCTTTGGAGGTTTATCCTTCCACACAAGAGGTGATAGTACGGCGAAGCTTATCCATAATTTTTTTTTGCAAAATAAGAGGTAGGGTACGAAACAGGTACATAATTTTGGGTAGCATTGACATTTTAAATGCCGCAATTTTTCCCAGCCAGGAGACCTTGTGACACTGCTATGACCTAACCAAATTAGCCAATTGTAACAATAATGGAACATAGTTTGCTTCGATCAGAGAGTCAATGTGAGGGGTTATCAATATCCCCAGATAAGACTTTGTTAAAGTTCTCCAAAAGTATGGAAAAGGTGTCTTCAAATGAGTCAAGAGGGGACCTGACATATTAATTGGTAGAGCATCAGTTTTAGATGTGTTTAATTTGTAATATGAGGCCTCTCCAAATTTAAAAAGCAAATTATGCAGGGCTGGTAACGAGGTCTGTAGGCTGGTAATGAACAATAAAATATTGTCGGCGAACAGACATAGATTATGTGAGGTAGAGGCTAACGTAATACCATGGAGAACGGGGTGTTGTCTAATTCTTTCCACTTGGGGTTCAATCACTAAGAAATATATAAGTGGTGAAAGGGGGCACCCCTGTCTGGTACCATTAGATATTGGAAATTTATTTGAGCTAAAACCAAATACAGATGCTGACAGCCCATTATACAATTCCATGACTGAATTTAAAATCTTGTAGCTAAGTCTGAACTTAACAAGGACCTCCCTCATGTATCCCCAGTGGAGCCTATCAAAAGAATTCTCTGCGTCTAAAGAAAGAATTAACAACTCATCAGAAGATTTATTCACTTGTTCCAAAATGTTAATTATTCTATGTGTGTTATCAGACGCCTGTCGGCCCAGGACAAATCTACTTGGTCCGGATGTATTAGTGTTGGGATTAAGGGACTAAGGCGATTTGCTATTAGTTTGGCATAGATCTTTATATCTGAGTTAAGTAAAGCGATGGGCCTATAATTTTGACACAAAGTCGGGTCTTTAACCGGCTTAGGAATTGTCACTATTCGGGACTTCAGCATCTCTGTGTCACTGACCGGACCGTGAGTGCCTCTTCACTGGTGCGTGGCTCTCCAGTATTCCTGCCAGCACCTATCCTGAACCGTGGCCGCCCACCATCCTGATGGTCTGCGCATGCGCAGTTCCTAAGAACTCTTCTGACCTTTGCTTTTAGTTAATTGGTTGATCAGGCAACGCTCCCTATTTAAAGCACCTGTGTTCATTACCTTGTTGCCTGATCTTGGAGTCTCATTCCCTGTGAGTCTCTGAAGGTGTTCCTGTGTACTTCTCCATGTCTTCAGCTTCCTGCTGATTCCTGCTCAACTCATTGCCGGTTTCCAGACCGCTTTAAGTCTCCTGTGTTCTACTATGTCTTCAGTTCCCTGCTGATTCCTGCCGGTTTCCAGACCGCTACAAGTCTCGCGTGTTCTACTATGTCTTCAGTTCCCTGCTGATTCCTGCTCTAATCATCTGCGGCTTCCAGTCTGCTATTACCTCCAGTGTTCTACTCGTGTTCGCTATCTCCAGTGATTCCTGCATTGCTCGTTGTTCTACCCGTGTCAAGTTCTCTGCCTGTGTGCTGACCCGGACCCTGATTACCGCTACCACTCACCTGTGGTTTCTTTACTCGTGCTGGCGTGCAGCCGCTCAGCTGTTCCTGTATCCTCTCGTGGACAGCCTGCTCAACTGAACCGCGGTATGCTTACTTTCTATTGACTGTATTTCTTTACTGCATATCCGCTTGGACTGTTCTCCACTTACCCACAGAATCCTCTATCTCCCTGAGACTGTGTTATTACTCCGCATATCTGCTGGGAAGTTTACCTCTTTGTTCAGTCGTGAGATACATATGCTAATTGACCTTCTGCTATTAGCCTGGATTCCAGTAGTGAATTCGTCTCTGTCAAGCAGCGCCTGCCACACCAACATAGACTTGTGCATATTGTTTGGGATCAAGTTCCTTGTGCTCTCAGTGTCTACATTCTATGTTTCCACTCATTGACACCTGTACCTATTCCCACCTATAGCAGTGGTACAACTTGTTGTACGCAGACCACTGACTTCCCCGTTTCCTACCTGCACCTGGAACAAGTCCTCTCACTACAAGCAGTGGTACAACTTGCTGTACGCAGACCACTGACTTCCCAGTTACCTACCTGCACCAGTAACAAGTCCTCTCACTACAAGCAGTGGTACAACTTGCTGTACGCAGACCACTGACTTCCCCGTTACCTACCTACACCTGGACAAGTCTTCTCACTATAGCAGTGGTACAACTTGCTGTCCGCAGACCACTGACTTCCCCGTTACCTTCCTGCACTTCTTCACGTCCATCAAGATCCTTGTGTTCATATCTACCTAATCATTAACCAGATTGCTGCTAGTCATTGACTTTTCTATTTGCATCCTCTCACCATCTGCTGAGTCATATGTTCCGCTAGTCACCCTGCTACCAGAGGACCACTGTGTAACCCACACTACTCTGGTAAGATCATCATCTGGTGATATCCTGGGCAAAGACTCCTAGTGCCCGTGACACTCTGCAGGAAAATGACCCCGTCAAGTGCCTGTGTCGGCTGGGAGGTATTGGGGCACTCAAACAGATTATACACTTTAGAATAGTAAACTGCAAAGGTATCAGCAATGGTCTTGGGATTGGATATTCTGGTACCCGCATCATTTACTAGATGCTTAATCCTGTTTTGTGCCCTTTTTCCTCTTAATTTCCTCGCTAAGCATTCTGCCTGCCCTATTGCCGGAAACATAATATTTTTGGTGTAGTCTGCTCATTGCAAGCTGTGTACGTGTGAGGAGTAGTTTTGGGAGTTCTGACTTAATTTGGGCAATGCGTGTCTTAAGGGCATCTGAGGGGTGTACCTTGTTGATAGATTTAATTGAAGCCAGCTCCGACTCCAACTTTGTTTGACTATATAGGGATGCTCGTTTGAGTCTTGCTCCCGTCTGAATAGCTGTACTCCGTTTAGCTGCTTTAAGTGTACACCAAAAGTTGAGAACGGAGGTGTTCTCCAGGAAATTGGTTTTAAAATACATATTTAACGCCTCCCTAAGAACTTCTTTGGCTTCTAAACCGGTAAGAATATGTGGAGCTAAATGGCAGGATCCCAGAGGTATCAATGTACCAGGGAATTACCAAGTCCATACTACTGGAGCATGATCTGACCCCGATATTGGGAGTATTTTGATCGATTTTGTGTTTCGGAGTGCCCACTTTTCTGTCAGGATTAAGCCAATACGGGAGTAGGAGTTATGAACTGAGGAGTAATAGGTATAATCTCTCTCTAACGGGGCTTAAGTTCTCCAAACATCATATAACCCGAACTCCGCCAATTGTCTCAAAAAAGCAGCAGAGGGGCCTGCCACAGAATCTGAGGACAAGGGAAGTGGGGTAGAAGATCTATCCAGCCTGGGGTCAGCCACTATATTGAAGTCTCTCATAAGGATGAGAGTGCCTCTTTTGTATTTGTCTATTTCCCAAAATACCGCTCTAAGGAAGGGTACCTGTCGAGAGTTGGGAGCATACAGGGAGACTATGGTAACTAATCGACCTTCTAGAGATCCCGTCACTGTGAAATATCGGCCGTTCTTGTCCTTAACACTAGAGTGAAGAATGAAATTAACCTTAGCACTGAACAACAACGCCACTCCATTTTTATAAAAGGGGCAGTGGCTGTATAGCAGAGGGGAAATCTATCATCTCGAAAGACAGGTGGTGCCTTAGCCAGAAAATGGGTTTCCTGGATCGCCACAACATCAGCTCTGTGTTTGTAGAAATATGTGAGGGCTAACCGATGTTTGGTGGGGGAGTTCAACCCCCTAACATTCAATGATATATCAACAATAAAAAAGGAGGAACTGATAAGCGCTCCATTCATCACCATAAAGGAATTAATCACATAATAATTCTGCTCAATCCGGCAGAGTATCAAAAAGCAAGGCCACACACTTAATTATGAAGTAGACTTTAATAGGTTGGTATGCCTCCTTTCATTACTAGGGATGTGCACCGGCGACTTTTGAGGTCTCGTGTTTTGTGTTTTGGATCCGGATTTTCGTTATTTTTGGGGTTCGGATTTGTCTCGCAAAACACTTGACGAAAGGTCTCGGTTCGGATTTAAGGTTTTGGATTCGGATTTTTTTTTAAAAAAACATAAAAAGTTTAAAAATCAAGTTTTTGGGCTTATTTTCACTCCTAGGCTATTATTAACCTCAATAACATTCAATAACAAGCATTTCCACTAATTTACAGTGTATTCTGAACACCTCACAATATAGTTATTAGTCCAAAACGTTGCAACAAGGTATCTTTCTGGACTGCGTAGAGGAGTGGGTCACCACAATATATATTAAAAACCCTGAACTTTTATGATTCGCACCAATAAATGTACCTGGACTGCGTAGAGGAGTGGGTCACCACAATATATATTAAAAACCCTGAACTTTTATGAATCGCACCAATAAATGTACCTGGACTGCGTAGAGGAGTGGGTCACCACAATATATTAAAAACCCTGAACTTTTATGAATCGCACCAATAAATGTACCTGGACTGCGTAGAGGAGTGGGTCACCACAATATATTAAAAACCCTGAACTTTTATGAATCGCACCAATAAATGTACCTGGACTGCGTAGAGGAGTGGGTCACCACAATATATTAAAAACCCTGAACTTTTATGAATCGCACCAATAAATGTACCTGGACTGCGTAGAGGAGTGGGTCACCACAATATATATAATAAGAAAACCATCAACTTGTTTGATTCGCACCAATAAATGTACCTGGACTGCGTAGAGGAGTGGGTCACCACAACATATTAAAAACCCTGAACTTTTATGAATCGCACCAATAAATGTACCTGGACTGTGTAGAGGAGTGGGTCACCACAATATATATAATAAGAAAACCATCAACTTGTTTGATTCGCACCAATAAATGTACCTGGACTGCGTAGAGGAGTGGGTCACCACAATATATTAAAAACCCTGAACTTTTATGAATCGCACCAATAAATGTACCTGGACTGCGTAGAGGAGTGGGTCACCACAATATATTAAAAACCCTGAACTTTTATGAATCGCACCAATAAATGTACCTGGACTGCGTAGAGGAGTGGGTCACCACAATATATTAAAAACCCTGAACTTTTATGAATCGCACCAATAAATGTACCTGGACTGCGTAGAGGAGTGGGTCACCACAATATATTAAAAACCCTGAACTTTTATGAATCGCACCAATAAATGTACCTGGACTGCGTAGAGGAGTGGGTCACCACAATATATATAATAAGAAAACCATCAACTTGTTTGATTCGCACCAATAAATGTACCTGGACTGCGTAGAGGAGTGGGTCACCACAATATATATTAAAAACCCTGAACTTTTTTTTTATTTTTTAAAAACTTGGGAATAATGGGGAAATAACTATGCCCTTAGAAGCACAGAGCACAGGACACAGCACCACTGGACTGAACAGGACACGGCACAGGACCCAGCAGCACTACGGAACTCAGCAGGACAGAGCACAGGACACAGCACCACTGGACTGATACTGCAGAATGTGTAAACTTTGTAATATTGCAGTACCACTGGACTTTTACTGCTGAATGTGTGAACTTGGTAATATTGCAGTACCAATGGGCTTATACTGCAGGATTGGTTGTGCAAATTTTGTGGTAATTAAAAAAAATTAAAGTAGTTTTTGGTATTTTTTTAAAAAACTTTTTTTTATTTTTTTAAACACAGGGGAATATTGGGGAAATAACTATGCCCTTAGAAGCACAGAGCACAGGACACAGCACCACTGGACTGAACAGGACACAGCACAGGACCCAGCAGCACCACTGACCTCAGAAGGACAGAGCACAGCACACAGCACCACTGGACTGATACTGCAGAACACAGCACAGCACAGCACAGCACAGCACAGCACAGCACAGAACTAAACAGCACAGCACAGAACTAAACAGCACAGCACGAGATCTACCAGGACAGAGGACCACCTAACACACCCTCCCTCTACCCTGATCAATGCCCGAGTGAAGATGGCGGCGACTAGCGGGGAATTTATAGGATCCGAGTATCGCGAGATCCGACAACGGGATTATGAGTCAGAACCTCAGTTTCACATTTGAATTTGGCGCCAATACCCGGATCTGTCTCGGATCCGACTCGGATCCGCAACGTTCGGGTGGGCTCGGATTTCATAAATCCGAGTGCGCTCATCCCTATTCATTACCACAATAACATGATACTCGTATAAGCCACTGTCCATCCAAACAAAGTATAAATGCTCAGTGGAAAAACCAAACTTGTGAGGATAACAAGTACTTATTAGTAATGTCTATATTTTCCCCGCAATGAATATATGGAAAGTCCGGCAGGAAGACTGTCATACGATCCCCGCTGTGTGGTAGATAGTATAAATGAGGAGTTTTTCTTCTGACTTGCGTTAACTCGAAGACTTCAAAATCGGCATCCGGAAGAACCTCATGATACCGCTGACCAATCACTCTCCACTGAGTCAGGGGATGACACTCCCACTTATGGTAATTCCTATCCTCTCATTGGTCTCCAAACACGTCCACACATATAAGGGTATGGGAGAAGAGGCACATAGTGTAATATCTTCTACTAAAAATCCTTTATTCAGATACAAAGTAACTAGTGGTCTCGTACCTTATTCACAGAGATAAACAGCATAAAGCACACAGAGCCTGTCTTGAGACTGAGCTTGGTGAATCAAAATTTGTCAAGCAATGTTCACAGGAACGATCACAGATGAAAGTGTAAATTAGGTTCTCACTATAGCCATCAATGCGTTTCAGCTCCCTCTGAGCCTATCTCAAGATGGTAGTGGGAGGGAACCATCACCAGTTATATACAATAACATTAATTGGGTCTTAATGAGACACTAACAGTCAATATCCTCAAACCTCCATATAACATATATAAAATTTAATATATATATAAAATGTAATATATATATATATATATATATATATATATATATATATATATATATATATATATATATACAAAATACCTAATAGACAAATGTTATATACAAGGTATCTAATAAATAAACACCTTGCATATAAAAATAATACGATGAATCCACTTCATCTCACATTTAGCTAAAATGACAGAGGAATCCCTTCGTCTCCAATTATTATCTATCTTATCAATAGGCCAAAAAGTTTTTAAACCTCCAACAGAACAATTATGGGAGTTTTTAAAATGAGCAGATACTGAATGATTATCAAAACCCTTCTTTATGTTACGGAGGTGTTCAGATAATATAACCTCCAGGGGGCGAGACGTACGGCCCACATCAAAAAGGCCGCACTTACATTCCAGAAGGTAGACAACATAAAAACTATTACAGCTCTGTTAGGCTGATGGCCCTGATCACCAACCCACAGAACTAGATGACGGAGGTTTCACCTTTAGCAGCCGCCTTTCCCTTAGAGCTAGATGCGCTCACTGGTACTCAGGTGCCCCCAGGACTTAGCTCCAGATGTAGTGTGGGTTGGTAATGCAGGACCACAGGGGCAGGCCAGGAGACTGGTAGAAAGCAGCGGGTAATCAAAATGATTGCCAAGGTCAGGGGTCACAGGCAAGCAGGATAGTCCGTAAACATGCCAGAGGTCGGGGTCACGAGCTAGGTAGCAAAATCCAAAGTACAAGCCAGAAGGGTCAGGGTCACAAGAGACAACAGGCATAGTCAAAATCCAAGCAGGGGGTCATAGATGAGAAATCCAACAGAGAATCCACAGGACAGGACAGGAAAAAGGAGCAGAAGCAGGTCAGCAGACTAAACAGCAAGCTATAACTGGCAGTGAGGCTTCAGACCTCACTGCCCTAAATACTATTGTCAGCCAATCAGAGCCTAGCTCTAAATTACACACAGCCCCTGCCACTACACTAAATGAATACATAAATTAGCCCACAGGTGGATGACCGCTGCGCGCACGCGCCTGGCTTCCCTAACTTGCCAGGACGCGGTGCCTTGGCAACGGTCGGGTCCCAGGCGGAAATGATGTCCCGCTCGTCAAGGTGACGGCCGGGCCACCAGAGGGCACAGGAAGCGAGCCGCGGCGGCTATCAGTACCGCCACGGCTCGTGACAAGCTCAAAAACATTTTGATCTGATAGGCATTCAAAACTAAGGATCTTATTTTTCTGATTCGTTAACGTGACTTAACGGGCTGCACATAGAACACATCTTAAAAAACCTTTTGAGGTCACTCCTGTCCTTCTGACATCACTAAGGGCACTACTATCTAAATTACCTCTAAGATTAGGAGCTCGTCTATAGATAAAATTCGATTTCCCTGGAAGGACATTTGAGAGGGCCGGATCTTTTTTTTAAATATTCCAATGGTTACAAATAATGTTTTCAATATCTTTATGTTGCAAATTATATTGGGTGAGAAATTTCACTATGTTGCTTTCAGATTTATTATTCTGTGGATTAGATTTCAAAACACACTCACGGTCTGTGCTGTTAACGGATTCTATAGCCTTATCCAACTTATATGGTTTGTAACCCTTATTTATAAATAGACCTTTCATATCCTGCATTTGATCTTGTAATATCTTAGGATCAGAGCAATTTCTTTTTAAATGCAGAAACTGACCCTTAGGTACATTATCAAGCCATCCAGGATGGTGTTCACTTGAAGCCAGAATATAAGAATTAGAATTGGTGGGCTTTCTATAGGTCTTTGTACAGATATATATATATATTCAAATCAAGGAAGTTAACTACATTTTCATTGATCTCATATGAAAATGCAACATTGATATTATTATTATTATTCAGGTATAAACAAAAGATATGTATATCCGAAAGTTCTTCCTTCCAGATGAAAAGCATGTCGTCTATATACCTCATCCATGTCACCAGGTTCGCCCCAAATCTATCATTGCCCCATATATACTCCTCTTCCCAATGTGCAAGAAATAGATTAGCATAACTTAGGGCGAACCTGTGGGTTACAAAGGTGAATTGCCCAGAGGCAGCTACTAGCAGCCCTAAGTGGAGCGCCGTGTGTTGACTCATTTTATTTTGTATTTGATTCAATGATATATCATCATCACCATCATCACCATTTATTTATATAGCGCCACTAATTCCGCAGCACTGTACAGAGAACTCACTCACATCAGTCCCTGCCCCATTGGGGCTTACAGTCTAAATTCCCTAACACACAGACACAGACACAAAGACTAAGGTCAATTTGTTAGCAGCCAATTAACCTACCAGTATGTTTTTGGAGTGTGGGAGGAAACCGGAGCACCCGGAGGAAACCCACGCAAACACGGGGAGTACATATAAACTCCTCACAGATAAGGCCATGGTTGGGAATTGAACTCATGACCCCAGTGATTTAAGGCAGAAGTGCTAACCACTTAGCCACCCTGCTGCCCACGTAAAATCTAAGTGTTGAAATCCATAACACAGACAATTGCAAATGTATACAGTAAAAGTGTACTTTCATAGGTGGGAGAGGAAGAAGAGGTAGGAAGGAGGGGGAGGGTAAACAGGTAAAAAACAAACAACAGAAATAACTTCAATCCTGAGGTTAAAGTAGTTGCCGGACGGGAAGTTTTCACCTGCAAAATCCGTACTTGTGGGAACATGGACTTAACCATAGAATTTCCCACCCATACTAGTACCTAAACAATATAAATAACTTTCAAGAATTCAACAATGTAACAGTTGCATAAACTCAGAACAAGCTCAGTCTCAAAAAGAGCAGAAACCCTATTGGTAAGGGCGAATAAGAGGAACAGTTCTTCTTAACACCAGGGGACATCACATACTCCCGAAACGGGCTTCCCTGTCATAACCGATCGAAGCAAACTGGATCTTCTTCTCCAGAAATTCAAGTCAAAGTCACTGGAGAATACATAAAGAACATGAATTATTTAAAGGTATGGAAACAGGTCCCAACCCGCCATAACGGGAGTTAACAAATCAAATATGCAATCGAAAAAATCAAGCTTTTAATCACCCTCCACTTGCGACCATTCTCTCGGCACCCTCGCTCGGGGGGCTGTAACATTATACTGTATCTGGATCTCCCAAGATTTAAGAAGTTGTATACCATCTTCCACTGAAGCATTGAATGATGAGCTTGACCGGAAAACCCCATCTGTATTGGATCTGATTGTCCTTGAGAGCCTTGGTAATAGACTGAAAAGTACGCCTTTGGGCTACAGTAGCCGGAGAGAAATCAGGGAAAATTTGCAGGCCCTGGAGAGTCTCCTCAGCTGTTGATAGTCTAGCCGCCCGTAAGATCTGTTATATGTTGTGGAAGTAGTGTACACGCATGAGTATGTCTCTGGGTACAGATTCTAGACCAGATCTCGGCCTCGGACGTCTATGTATAAGGTCTAGGAGTAGATCATGTGAAGAAGCTTCAGGTAGCAATTTTTGAAACAGCTCTTTGGCAAAACTTGATAGCTCAGCATTAGAAACCGATTCCGGAATATCTCGTAGTTTAAGGTTATTTCAACGAGAACGGTCTTCACTATCCGCCATCTTGTCCGACATTGCCAGAACCTGAGATTCAAGTTTCTCATGAGAAGAAATAAGATCATTATGGAATGCCACTAATTCCTCCATCTTGTCCTCTACATGCGAGGTTCTGCCGCCCAAAGCTACCACCTGCGTATTAATTTTTCGCAATGAAGAACGCATTTCAGACACCAATTCGCCTTTAAAAGAAGTAAACATCAACTATTTATGAAGAAGTTGCGATGAGTGGAGATGGAACATTTACTGATGTGGAAGTTTCCACATCATCTGAGGCACTATGTTTAGAGACTGCTCCGGAAGATGGGGAAGATTGAGGTTTAAAGAACTGGACTGTCGCCGCCATCTTAGAGGCCTTGATTTTCTTGGAGGCCATCTTATCCTGTTCATTGGAATTGGCTTCGAAGGTAATCACAAAAGAGTATCTGGTACTTAGAAAGTCCCGGACAGGAGCACCGATGATGGGTTCTGCAAACATAACATTTAGGAAAAATACATTGAATTCAAATTGATGAAGGTATGGGTGGGAAACATACTCAGAAATTAGGTATACAGGATCTAAGTAGAATATGTCTTGAGCCCCTTGGCTGTTAATGTGCGAAGGTGGTGGTTGTGTTGCATATTGTGGTGTCTTTTATAAACTCTCTCCGTTGTGCTGCAGAGCTTACATACATCTATTTGGCAACTCTCCACGTACCATGTGGAAAGCCCGAAGTAATTTAACCAGGTGTCATATATAGCTTCAATCGTAGCTAGCACCAAATCAGAAATCTGAAGTAAGTTTGCACTAAGTGTTGAAAGCGCTGGTTTAGCCTTTATAACAATTCGCCACAAGGTGGCAGTAGAGCCTCAGTTGTAGTGTAATATGTAACAGTGATATACACTATAATAGAATGGTAGGCAGCTTAACTCAACAGTAACAGGCTTCAATACTATATATGAGAAGGGAGGCTATCAGCATTGAGGTGCCCTCTGTTACAAGTGCCAAGCGGTGATATGCTGGGATCTGTACTCGAGGAAATGTCTACAGTCCGGGGTTGTATCTGCTTTCCTTCGCGTTGACGTAGCGAGTCTTCCTGCAAATGGAGCGGCAATAACGGGGAGGCACTTCCAGTTCGACGCTATGGCCGAAACTTCTGTATCCAAGGTCAAGGTGAGTCACCAGAGGCAGGAGGGGCACACAGACGCCACACCGACAGAACTAATTAGTCCAAAGCCCATTATTTGGGGTCTCTCTGAGGAATCCAATATGACATTGCATATTGGTGCCAGATCCTTTGGGGTCCCTAACCTTCAATCTAGTTGCAAAAGATTCCCAGTAGGGACATCTGCTGTGCGAACTGCTACTTGAGCTTTCTGTACGTCCCAATTGTTTACCTGTTCTAAAGAGTTCTGTGTCTGTGGAGTCACTGAGTTATGTGACTGTACATGAGACTGTCCTATTTGGCCAGTATATGTAATTACAAGCGACACACATTTTTGCATCTGATTCAGGTGCTGTAGTTTTGACTAGGTATGTGTTTGCTCATCTAGCTCGCTAACGTGAGGCTTTTTTTTAAAGCCATTGTTAGTGCCCAAGTGGTCACAGTAACTTATATAATCTTTGCGAACACCTTGTGGACAGTTACATCTTAAATGGCAAACTTTAAGCATGCATAACATTGCACATTCACCCATTTCTCCTGTGGAGGAGCTGTAGGGGTAATATGTGTTTGTCTGCGCACATTGCCATATGTTGTGTAACGGTTATTTTGTGATCTGCCATTTACCACAACATATTTCCTGATCTTCAGTGACTTACTATTTTTCATCAAATCTTGTCTGTATTCTTCTATAACCATTGCTGCATCTGCAAGCGTTGGTTCTTTAGCCGCACTTAAGCGATTGCTGTGTCAACGTATGGAAACTTTTCCACAAACATGCGTATCACCATTTATTTAAATAGCGCCACTGATTCCGCAGCACTGTACAGAGAACTCACTCACATCAGTCTCCTTATGGAACTTCTGTACCTTAATCTTTGGTTACTTTTCTATACATTGCTTCAAACCTACCACATAGACAATGGCTCATCCTGAATGGTTGGTTTAAAGTTAGATAGTATCTCTGGAGTAACTTCCCAATGACCAGTTGCCAATTTCATGAGGATAGAAAGTCTCTCTTCCTCATCGTGAAATTGACCATTTTTGGGAGCAGTTTTTCCAGTTGCTCCATACCTCTGATTGCGGTGAGTCGGTAACCACAATTTAAACAAGTCCTTGCGATGTTCTGGAGCGATACTAAATTTGTAAAAATGTCCCTCAAAAATATCACAAGAGGTAAAAGGGTCTATAGTGGGATCATATTTTGGAATTTCCTTAAAGATTTTCAACAGAAATTGAGTGTTCTCTATACTATTATTTCTGTGGGGAACATGCAATCCTGTGCCATTACCGTGACTTGTTTTTGGTGTAGAAGCGGTATGTACAGTTTCCCAACCGCTGCCTAGGCCAAAAACTTTATCATCCAAAAATTGTGCACAACCAATAGATCCATTCCCCATGGATGTTGGGGAATAAGTTCATGTGCATGCTACAGGATCAGCCACTGAGGCTATTGGATTTCTCTGATCTATCACAGGAGTAAGTATGGGTATATTATATCCTATACTCCCTGTTTCACTGCTTCTCTTATCTGTTATACATATCTGCTTTCTAGGCATGGATGTATTATATGTTGTAGAGAAAGGTGATAACTCATTGATTATTTTTTCTATATTGGTTATCATCTGTGCTCTATTGATTAAATCAATTTGTAATTCAGCAATTAGAACTTAATTAGATGCTACCTTATCACTGAATACATTGATCTCTGTATACAGTTCTGCCAATTCATTATCAACATCTGTATTTTTCTCTCTCTAATAATTGGGAATTGAGCATACAAATCTGCCTTCCCCTATCTATATTGGCCATATCTTTGTCTTCCAATTGTGCTTCAAGTATGGAAACACTTTTAACCTCTTCAATGCAGCACTGACAATGAGAATTTGCATCAGTGCCCTCTTTGTTTTTAACTAAAATCTCAGCATGTTCAGATGTCTAAATCCAATCTTCATAAGCATTTACCAATTTAGCTAACATTTGGAGACGTTTAGTTTTTTGGTTGAACAGCGTATCATGTGCATAAGCCTGTTCTAAACGTGTTGCCCATGAATTTTCAGCAGATGTGTAATTACTAGGTATTACTAGGTTAAACACACTATTTGCTGACTACTTAATAATAAAATTCATACTCGCCTGTCCAGATACAGAAGTCATTTTTGTTCTGTGTTCAGTGTTACTTCTCACTGTAGTAATACCGGTCCCCTTAAGCCTCCGAGACTTAAAAATGCTGCTTCCAGAAAGATCCTCCTAAGTTCAGGAATGTCTTCCTCCTCTCAGCAGGTCCCTTCCAAGAACCTTGAAAAGTGAATCCACGTTTCTCACAAACTCTCACAGTACGACAAACCGTTCCTTCTTAAAGAAAAAAATAAAACAACGAGTATCCAAGAAACTTTAAATTTTAAACTAGATTCGCTGTAATTAATTGTATTTCTTCTAGGCCTCAACTAAAACAATGTTATCTGTCCAAACCTCTTTCCAGAAAAAGCGTACGCTAATAACACATAAGTATCACCTCCTTTGTGTGCCTAGGCTATACGTCCCTGCCCCTCTACTGAATAAGGTTTACAATATAAAAATTTTCACTACTATATCCTAGTATAGCAACCGGCATCACCCCCCACATTACAGCAACCGACATCACCCCCCACATTACAGCATCCAGCATCACCCCCCACATTACAGCAACCGGCATCAACCCCCACATTACAGCATCCGGCATCACCTCCCACATTACAGCATCCAGCATCACCCCCCACATTACAGCAACCCGCATCACCCCCCCACATTACAGCAACCGGCATCACCCCCCACATTACAGCAACCGGCATCACCCCCCACATTACAGCAACCGGCATCACCCCCCCACATTACAGCAACCGGCATCACCCCCCACATTAGAGCAACCGGCATCACCCCCCCACATTACAGCAACCGGCATCACCCCCACATTACAGCAACCAGCATCACCCCCCCACATTACAGTAACTGGCATCACCCCCCACATTACAGCAACCGGCATCACCCCCCACATTACAGCATCCAGCATGACCCCCCACATTACAGCATCCAGCATCACCCCCCACATTACAGCGTCCAGCATCACCCCCCACATTACAGCATCCAGCATCACCCCCCACATTACAGCGTCCAGCATGAACCCCCACATTACAGCATCCAGCATCACCCCCCACATTACAGCGTCCAGCATCACCCCCCACATTACAGCATCCAGCATCACTCCCCACATTACAGCGTCCAGCATGACCCCCCACATTACAGCAACTGGCATCACCCCCCACATTATAGCAATACCCTCTCCTACTTATTAGCAATACTAAGCACCAAACACACTACAACATTGCCACCACCACGCCACCCCATACTACAGCAATACCACCAATTATACAGACGCCACTGTAGGAAACAATGTTTTGCTTTTTTCAAATCTCCCACAAAATAGCAACAACTAACAGAGTACTTACACACACATATAGGTAACAGGTACCCTTTTCCCTTAATTAAATAGTAAAGGCAGAATTTTCATGAATCATTCCACATAAAATAAGACTAACATATATCTAAAAAAAACATAACTATTGAATGATCAGTTGAACCCACACGGCCACATTAAAAGTATTTTCATCTACAGCAAAATGTCAGAGAAAAATATTTTTGTTTTACTACAGTAATTGGATATGCGTCTTTTCTATTCATTTTAAATAACAGTATATAAATTAAGGGGGATAGAGGAGGTGGGTGAGAAATAATTGGATGTGATCCATCAGTTTGATTAGATAGGAAACATTTAGATTATTTACCTGGAGACGTCTACCCCCTTGACTCATAGGCAGGGCTGACAAGAGGAATTTTTGGCCCCGATACAGCAACTTCTTTGGCCTCCCATCATATTCAACAATGAAAGACTTGCCTTTGGCAGAAGTTCATATGATGCCACACCGTAGTGTGCCCAGTTCATATTATGCCACATCGTAGTGCCCCAAGGTCATATTATGCCACATAGTATTACCCTCAATTCATATTTGGTCATGCAGAAGTGCCCACAAATCATATTATGGCATAGTAGTGCCCCCAAAACATATACCATACAGTAGTGTCCACAAATCATATTATGTCACAACAGTGCCTCCAAATCATATTATGCCACAATAGTGACCCCAAATAACATTATGCCATAGTAGTGCCCCCAAATCATTAGTAAAGCTCAGACAAAAACTCATTCACAAATAAAAATTGGTGCAGCATAACAGATACTAAGTGTGAGTCCCAAGAGCAGCTTAATACATTATTTACAATGCAAACAAAAATAGATATATTGACACAATTACAGATACAATTTATGACAAGCAATGTTTTTCCCTCTTAATTAAAAATCTCTGTACAGATAAATATGCAAAAAACATTAGAGCGCAATAATGAGCAATACATAGTGTTAAACATTATTGGATACGCTGTAGTGTCCCCAGTTCAAGAAAGGATGGTTAAAAACATATTGCACACGAGAAAATATATGAACTTACCTGATTATGGCATCCTGTGTTCTGTTCTCCTACTGGGCACGCTGGGCGAGGAGGGATCAGCAGCTGTCAGCTCACACAGGCAGTCGGGAGCAGGAATAGAGGGCAGTGGTCGAAGCAGAAATTTAGGAGTGGGGGTATAGAAAATATAAGTGAATGGAGTATGAAGGCTTGATTTTTTATTTTTTTTAACACTTGTCCCCTCTGTGCATTTCCATTCTTCATTATTACTTGTGTTTTATGATAGCTGCATCCCTGACATTCGAATTCTTAAGATGTCTCTCCCTTTACACTTTCTTTTACCTATGCCCCTGCACCATCCTCTCCTTTCTCCGCTGGCTCTCACACATCTTCCTGTACCACCTACTCCCCTGGTTCTTTCACACGTCTTCCTGCACCCTCTACCCCCTGGCTCTCTCACTCCTCTTCCTGCACCCCCTACCACCCTGGCTCTCTTACCCCCTCTCCCACCGCCCCCTTCCCCCTGGCTCTCTCACCTCCTCTCCCAGCGCCCCCTTTCCCTTTGGCTCTCTCACCCCCTCTCCCAGCACCCCCTTCCCCTTTGGCTCTCTCACCCCCTCTCCCAGCGCCCCCTTCCCATTTGGCTCTTTCACCCCCTCTCCCAGAACCCCCTTCCCCTTTGTCTCTCTCAGCCCCTCTCCCAGCACCCCTTTCCCCTTTGGCTCTCTCACCCCCTCTCCCAGTTCCCCCTTCCCCTTTGGCTCTCTCACCCCCTCTCCCAGCACCCCCTTCCCCTTTGGCTCTCTCACCCCCTCTCCCAGAACCCCCTGGCTCTCTCACCCCCTCTCCCAGCACCCCCTTCCCCTTCGGCTCTCTCACCCCCTCTCCCAGCACCCCCTGGCTCTCACCCCCTCTCCCAGCACCCCCTGGCTATCTCACCCCTTTCCTAGCACCCCATGGCTCTCACCCCCTCTCCCAGCACCCCCTGGCTCTCACCCCCTTTCCCAGCACCCCACGGCTCTCACCCCCTCTCCCAGAACCCCCTGGCTCTCACCCCCTCTCCCAGCACCCTCTGTCTATCTCACCCCCTTTCCCACTACCCCATGGCTCTCACCCCCTCTCCCAGCACCCCCTGGCTCTCACCTGCTTTCCCAGCACCCCTTGGCTATCTCACCCCCCTTTCCCAGCACCCCATGGCTCTCACCCCCTCTCCCAGTACCCCCTGGCTCTCACCCCCTCTCCCAGCACCCCCTGGCTATCTCACCCCCTTTTCCAGCACCCCATGGCTCTTCCACACTCTTGACCCCCCCGTGCGAGAATGAGGGCACCCACGAGACCCCCGCGAAAATCGCAGCACCCCCGCGACCCCCTTCCCCAAAAAATCGTGGCACCCCTGCGAAAATCGCGGCACCCCCCCCCCTGAAAATCAAGAAGACGGGAGGAGGAGTCGGGCCGGCCCTTCCAGCCATCGGCCCTTCTGGCATTTGCCAGAAGTGCCAGATGGCCAGTCCGGCCCTGCATATATCTACCTGTATATCTTTAAACTAGGTGCACTGCTGTAAAAATATTTAATGTCTGCAGCCTTGCTCTGCAGACTGTCAGCTGAATACCTAATTCCTCTCTTAAAGGGCTGTGGCAAACCACTATCCTTATGTATATGTTTATGTGTGTGTGTATATATACTGTGTGTGTGTGTGTCGCACACACACACACACACACACACACACATATGTGTTATATATATATATATATATATATATATATATATATATTGTGGCAAGAGCCCGCTATTGCTGAAGCACACGCGAACAACTTCCTTTTATGCAGCTTTATTATCGGGATGGTAAAATGTATTTGACACCATATGAATTTCACACCGATTCTGGAGACTCTAAACGCTAGCTAGACATAGACCAGCTCTCTCAAGACCAGCCAGCTTCCCCAGCGTTGGTCTCAGTGAACAAATGGCACAAGCAAGCTTTTATACATGATACTCCTACCCCAGCCTTAGCTTGATGGGCAGGTGACACACCTATCTTCCTTTTAAGAGGAAACTCCCATCAGTGGTTCTGTTTGCACTAACTGACACACCCTGTATGTTTGCTGAGAGGAACGAGCTTTCAAACCATGTGAGTTAACAAACTTAAACTATTGTTTGTCATATCTAAGTCTTTACCTGGTTTTTATTCAATCAATTGTTTTACTCTGCAGGCATGCTTTCTCTGCATCTTGTCAAATAAATGCCTCCTTTTGTTACATATCCCTCCCCCTAGCGTCTCCAAGTAGGGGAATGCGGACTTCGCGAGGAGCGCATATTTTTGTGGCAATGCATCTGCATTCTTGTGCAGAATCCCAGGTCTATGTTCTACTGAGAACTTCAAAGGTTGCAGTGCCAAGAACCAGCAGGTTACCTTGGCATTTACCTCTCGGTTGTTCTGCATCCATCTCAATGGTGGGTGCATGATCTGTTATTAAGGTGAACGCTCTGCCTAGGAGATAATAGCGCAGAGTTTCTGTAGCCCATTTTATGGCGAGACATTCTTTCTCCATGGTGGCATATTTTTGTTCCCTCGGAAGTAACTTACAACTTAGGTACATGACAGGATTTTCTACTCCATTCTTCTCATGAGACAAGACTGCATCTAAGCCAACACCAGAAGCATCAGTTTGAAGGAAAAACCTCCAGGCAAAGTCCGGTGCTTGTAGAATTGGGGAGGAACAAAGAGCTAACCGTAGATCAGACCAGGCGGTTTCTGCAGAGTCAGACCAGGTTAATCTATCTGGACAACTTTTTTTTAACATGTCCGTAAGTGGAGCAGCTCTAGTGGCGAAGTGGCTTACAATCCTCCTGTAGTAACCTACTAAGCCTAGAAAGGTTCTTAACTGCGATTTTTTTTCTGTCCTTGCCCAATTTTTGACTGCCTCCACTTTGTCTAGCTGGGGTTTTACATGCCCTCGACCAACCGCGTACCCCAAATATTTGGCTTCTCTCATGGCTATGGCACATTTCTCTTGGTTAGATGTTAGTCCCGCTGACCTTAATGAAGCTTAGACCGCCTCGACTTTGGCTAAATGTGATCCCCAGTCTGGGGAATAAATCACTATATCGTTCAAATAGGCGACTGCATAAGCTGTGTGAGGTCGTAGCAATTTATTCATGGCCCTTTGGAAGGTGGCAGATGCCCCTTGCAACCCAAAGGGTAGGACTTTATATTGATAGCGACCATCAGCGGTGGAAAATGCAGTCTTTGGCTTGGTCGTGGAAGTCAGGGGAATTTGCCAATAACCCTTTGTTAGATCAAGAATTGTCAAATAGTTACTACCAGGAAGATTTTCTACCAGTTCATCCACACGTGGCATCAGATAGGTATCAAACTGTGACATACTGTTTAGGTGCCTAAAGTCATTGCAGAACCTAATTGTCCCATTTGGTTTTGGGACAAGCTCAATGGGACTATGCTACTCACTAGTGGACTCTTCAATCACGTCTAACTGGAGCATTTTCTCGATCTCCTTTATCACATTCACCCATCTGGCCTCTAGAATGCGATATGGCTTCTGTTTTACAATGACTTCTAGCGGAGTGACAATGTCGTGTTCGATTAATGTGCGCCCAGGAATGGAAAAGAAGACATCCCTGCTCCGGCGAATCATTTCTTCAGTCTGTTGTCTCTGCTTGATAGACAAAAGCTGGCTCTATGGGCACTTCAGACTTTTCAATGGCAGTACTTACTACCTGAGTAGAGGTTTCCTCATCATGCCAAGGTTTAAGGAGGTTAACATGGAATATTTGCTCCTACCTTCTCCTACCTAACTGGCGGACCCTGTAATTGACAGGACCAACAGCCTCTAGAACTCCATATGGACCCTGCCAATGGGTGAAAAGTTTGCTTTCCTGGGTAGGAACCAGGACTAGAACCTTGTCCCCAGGCTTGAAAGATCGAACAGCACTTTTGTCATAACTTTATATCTGTCGCTCCTGAGCATCTTTTACACGTTGTTGTACAATGGGCTCTATCTTTCCTAGCCTCTCATACATTTGGGACACAAATTGTACCAGATTTGGCTCCCTGGGACTTTGCTGCTGCCACCCTTCCTTTAACATATCTAAGATACCCCTGGGCTGTCTCCCAAACAATATCTCAAAGGGACTAAACCCTGTTGAAGCTTGAGGTACCTCACAGATGGCAAACATCAAATAGGGAATAAAAGTGTCCCAATCTTTTTTCTCTTGAGCCACTGCTTTCCTGAGCATGTGCTTTAATGTGCGGTTAAAGCGTTCCACCAAGCCGTCTGTTTGTGGATGGTACACGAAGGTGTGAAGCACCGTAAACCCTAGCAACTGACACATGTCCTTCATCAGTTTGGACATGAATGGAGTACACTGGTCTGTGAGAATTTCTTTGGGTATTCCCAAGCGTATAAACATCAATACAAGTTCTCTAGCTATGGTGCTGGACTTTATGTTTCGTAGGGGAATTGCCTCTGGATACCTGGTTGCATAGTCAAGCACCACTAGTATATATTGGTGCCCACGTGCAGATTTTTCCAGTGGCCCCACAACGTCCATAGTTATCCGTTCAAAGGGAACTTGTACTATTGGAATTGGAATGAGAGGTACCCTGTACATGGGTTTGGGACAGGTTCTCTGACAAATGGGACAGTACCGGCAATACTTTTTCACTGCCATGTGTACACCGGGCCAGTAAAACCTAAGCAGAACTCGTTCCCCTGTTTTATCCTCCCCTAGGTGTCCCCCACAGACATGTGTGTGTGCTGCTTTTAACACTAGGGGTACATAGACCTGAGGAACCATTAATTTTTCTACTTTTTCACCCTGTACAATAGCAACTCTATACAGAAAATTATTTTTGACAATAAAATATGGTATACCTTCTGCAGGCTGGGCGGCTTTCGCTACCCCATTTACCTTAGTCACAAATTTAAAGGCATGTTCCAAGGTGGCATCATTAAGTTGGTACCGAGCAAAGTCCTGCAGAGGAAACAAAATTGGTATTGCCAATCCGTATCCTCACTGACAGGTGGGGTGGGCTCATCCACGACACCACCAGCCAACGCTAGTTTGGACTGTCCATGTTTCCCCGCAGGTGGATGCTTTTGTGGAACTCCTGCTGTGACTCCCAGGATGGCATTCTGGTTTGGCGGTTCCCAAAGATCGATGTCCAGATGTTGTGGATTCTTAGGCGGTTCCTTTAAGACCGGGCTTCGGACCGTTGTATCAGTTGCTGGCATGTCCGCTCACTGAGGACCTCATTAAACAGTGGGAAGTCTCGCCCCAAAATGAGTGGATACGGGAGTTTAGGTGCTATGGCAGCTACCACCATAACGGTTTTGTCTTTGTGTGTGACTGGCAGTAGTGTTCTTTCATACTCCTCTGTCGTCCCATGTACGCAAAGAACCTTCACCTTGGGCAACCGAGAAGTTATGGTTTCGGGTAAGGCAGAGCTGGAAACCAATGAAATTTCACTAACTGAGTCAACTAAGGCCTGGACAAGGTTTTGGTTGATTAGCACTGTCACCCGGAAAAAACAAGGACTTCCTGATGTGGGACTCCTGGTAAAACAGCTTGAGAAAGCAGACCCAATATGTGCCACGGAGCAGTCCATAGGTTCTTTAGTCATTTGCTATAGCGCACAAAACCTCACTACCACTTTGGCAAGCTCTTCATAAGTTTGTGGGTCTGATTGCAGCACCCACCTTTGCAAATCGTGGTTCAGCCCCCAGATGAAGTGATCTATCGCCAGAACTTTGATAATCCGAGAAGGCGAATTCTCCTCAGGCTGCAGCCATTTCTTTAAACTTTTAGAAAGCTCAGCCAATTACGCTCTGACTGGCTTTTCTTTATCATAGCGCCATTGGTGATAGTGCTGGGCTCGGCCTGGCCTGGAAACCCCAATGCGAGCCAATATCTCAGACTTTAGATGCACATAATCAGAGGCCCGTTCCTCATCTAGATCTATATATAGCTTGCTGAGCTTCACCAGTCAGATATGGCGCCAGCCTCTCAGCCCAATCTTTAGGAGGCCATTTTGCCCTTTTTGCAAGTCACTCAAGGAACACCAGGGGGTAAATGTATCAAAGTCTGTTTTTTTCATCTAGCGGGAGATCGGCATCTTTGCAGCTAAAATTTAAAGGGGCGATGGCTTGTAAAGGAAAACTTGCCCTTACAAGCCATCGCCCCTTTAAATTTTAGCTGCAAAGACACCGATCTCCCGCGAGAAGAAAAAAATGGACTTTGATACATTTACCCCCATATATGCTTCTACGT
This sequence comes from Mixophyes fleayi, assembly GCF_038048845.1. NCBI lineage: Eukaryota > Metazoa > Chordata > Amphibia > Anura > Limnodynastidae > Mixophyes > Mixophyes fleayi. The sequence goes on from NC_134410.1 coordinate 83,660,772, forward strand.
CATCAGCTGGTGACATTTTCTACAAACCGGACCAGGTGGTTAATTTCGGTCATGCCTCACCTGGCTTAACTCCTCCCTTAAGAGCCTTGTGGTTTACACCTGTGCCTAGGCAACTCGTAGCATCTGAGCTTGCGGCCACATTCACGAGGATTCTTAGTACTTCCTCCATGTTGAGGTCTGCGAGGGTTGGGTAGCGGAAACTTGCTTCCCAGAGTATCCTACTCCTGACTCCTCACTCCTTTTGTTACTATATATATATATATATATATATATATTGTGGCAAGAGCCCGCTACTGCAGAAGCACACGCGTACAACTTCTTCCTTTTTATTGTTCTTTATTGTCAGGATGGTAATAATGTTTTGACACCGTATACTTGCACAGCAATTATGGAGACCCTCAACGCTTACTATACATAGTCCAGCTCTCTGTCCAGATCAGCCAGCTAGCCCAGAGTTGATCTCCCTGAACAATGAAACAAGCAGGGTTTGATACCTGACACTCCTCCCACAGGCCTAGCTTGATGGACTGGTGACACACCCACCTTCTCTTTAAAAGGAAACGCCCATCCCTGGCTCTGTTTAGACTATCAGACCCACCCTGTCTGTTTGCTGAGAGGAAGCAGCTTTTAAATCATGTAAGTAAACCAATTTTAAACTACACATATGTTTTTACCTGGTTTAATCTCCACCTAGGTACATAACTATGCCAATGTTTTACTCTACTTCCCTGCTTTCTCTGCATATTGCCAGCTAAATGCCTCCTTTTGTTACATATCCCTCCCCCTAGCGTCTCCAAGTAGGGGGGTGCGGACTTCGCGAGGAGCGCTTATTTTCGTGACAACGCATCTGCATTTTTGTGTAGAATCCCAGGCCTATGTTCTACTGAGAACTTGAAAGCCTGTAGTGCCAAGAACCAGCGGGTTACCTTGGCATTTACCTCCCGGTTGTTCTGCATCCATCTTAATGGTGCATGGTCTGTTATTAGGGTGAACTCTCTGCCAAGGAGATAATAGCGCAGAGCTTCAGTAGCCCATTTTATGGCGAGACATTCTTTCTCCACAGTGGCATATTTTTGTTCCCTTGGAAGCAACTTACGACTTAGGTACAGGACAGGATTTTCTACTCCATTCTTCTCCTGTGACAAGACTGCACCTAAGCCAACACCAGAAGCATCAGTTTGGAGGAAGAACCTCCGGGTAAAATCTGGTGCTTGTAGAACTGGAGAGGAACAAAGAGCTAACCGAAGATCAGACCAGGCGGTTTCTGCAGAGTCAGACCAGGTTAATCTATCTGGACAACTTTTTTTTAACATGTCCGTAAGTGGAGCAGCTGTAGTGGCGAAGTGGCTTACAAACCGCCTGTAGTAACCTACTAAGCCTAAAAAGGTTCTTAACTGTGACTTTTTCTCTGGTCTTGTCCAATTTTTGACTGCCTCCACTTTGTCTAGCTGGGGTTTTACATGCCCTCGACCAACAATGTACCCCAAATATTTGTCTTCTCTCATGGCTACGGCACATTTCTCTGGGTTAGCTGTTAACCCTGCAGACCGTAATGAAGCTAAGACCGCCTCATCTTTGGTTAAATGTGATCCCCAGTCTGGGGTATAAATCACTATATCGTCCAAGTAAGCAGCTGCATAAGCTGTGTGAGGTCGTAGCAATTTATTCATAGCCCTTTGGAAGGTGGCAGGTGCCCCATGCAACCCAAAAGGTAGGACTTTATATTGATAGAGACCATCAGGGGTGGAAAATGCAGTCTTTGGCTTGGCCGTGGAAGTCAGGGGAACTTGCCAATAACCCTTTGTTAGATCAAGGGTTGTTAAATAATTGCTACCAGCAAGATTTTCCACTAGTTCATCCACACGTGGCATCGGATAGGCATCAAACTACGACATACTGTTTAGGCGCCTAAAGTCATTGCAGAACCTAATTGTCCTATTGGGTTTCGGGACAAGCACAATGGGACTATTCCATTCACTAGTGGACTCTTCAATTACATCTAACTGGAGCATCTTCTCGACCTCCTTTCTCACGTCCACCCGTCTGGCTTCTGGAATACGATATAGCTTCTGCTTGACAATGACTCCTGGCGCAGTGACAATGTCGTGTTCGATTAAGGTAGTACACCCAGGAATGGAAGAGAAGACATCCCTGTTCCGGCGAATAATTTATTCAGTCTGTTGTCTCTGCTGAATGGACAAAGCTGGCTCTATGGGCATTTCAGACTTTTCAATGGCAGTACTCACTACCTGAGGAGAGGTTTCCTCATCATGCCAAGGTTTAAGGAGGTTAACATGGTATATTTGCTCCTCCCTTCTCCTACCTAACTGGCGGACTCTGTAATTTACAGGACCGACAGCCTCTAGAACTTCATTTGGACCCTGCCAATGGGCGAAAAGTTTGCTTTCCTGGGTGGGAACCAGGACTAGGACCTTGTCCCCAGGCTTGAAAGATCGAACAACAGCACTTTTATCATAACTTTTTCTCTGTCGTATCTGAGCCTCTTTTACATGTTGCTGCACAATGAGCCCTATCTTTCCTAGCCTCTCATACATTTGTGACACAAATTGTACCAGATTTGGCTTTCTGGGACCTTGCTGCTCCCACCCTTCTTCTAACATATCCAAGATACCCCTGGGCTGTCTCCCAAACAATAACTCAAAGGGACTAAACCTTGTTGAAGCTTGAGGTACCTCACGGATGGCAAACATCAAATAGGGAATAAGAGTGTCCCAATCTTTTTTCTCTTGAGCCACTGTTTTTCTGAGCATGTGCTTTAATGTGCGGTTAAAGCATTCCACCAAGCCGTCTGTTTGTGGATGGTATACAGAGGTGTGAAGTGCCGTAACCCCTAGCAACTGGCACATGTCCTTCATCAGTTTAGACATGAATGGAGTACCCTGATCTGTGAGAATTTCTTTGGGTATTCCCAAGCGTGTAAACATCAATACAAATTCCTTAGCTATGGTACTGGACTTTATGTTTAGTAGGGGAATTGCCTCTGGATACCTGGTTGCATAGTCAAGCACCACTAGTATATATTGGTGCCCACGTGCAGATTTTTCCAGTGGCCCCACAAGGTCCATAGTTATCCGTTCAAAGGGAACTTGTACTATTGGAATTGGAATGAGAGGTACCCTGTACATGGGTTTGGGACAGGTTCTCTGACAAACGGGACAGGACCGGCAATACTTTTTCACTGCCATGTGTATACCGGGCCAGTAAAACCTAAGCAGAACTCGTTCCCGTGTTTTATCCTCCCCTAGGTGTCCCCCACAGACATGTGTATGTGCTGCTTTTAACACTAGGGTTACATGGACCTGAGGAACCATTAATTGTTCTACTTTATCCCCCTGTACAGTAGCAACTCTATACAGAAAATTATTATTAACAATAAAATATGGTATACCTTCTGCAGCTTTTGCTACCCCATTTACCTCAGTCACACTTTTGAAGGCATGTTCCAAAGTAGCATCATTAAGTTGGTCTCGAGCAAAGTCTTGCAAAGGAAACAAAATTGGTATTGCGGACCAGTCCGTATCCTCACTGACAGGCGGGGTGGGCTCATCTGCGACATCACCGACCAATGCTAGTTTGGACTGTCCATGTTTCCCCGCAGGTGGATGCTTTTGTGGAACTCCTGCTGTGACTCCAAGGATGGCATTCCGGTTTGGCGGTTCCCAAAGATCGATGCCCAGATGTTGTGGATTCTTAGGCGGTTCCTTTAAGACCGGGTTTCCGACCGTTGCATCAATTGCCAGCATGTCTGGCCGGATCCGCTCACCGAGGGCATCATTAAACAGTGGGAAGTCTCGCCCCAAAATGAGTGGATATGGGAGTTTAGGTGCTATGGCAGCTACCACCATAACAGTTTTGTCTTTGAGTGTGACTGGTAGTATTGTTCTTTCATACTCCTCTGTCGTGCCATGTACACAAAGAACCTTCACCTTGGGCAACCGAGAAGTTATGGTTTCGGGTAAGGCAGAGCTGGAAACCAGCTCCCCGAGTCAACGTAGGCCAGAACAAGGTATTGGTTGATTAGTACAGTCTTCGGAACAAACAAGGACTTCCTGATGTGGGACTCATGGTAAAACAGCTTGGAAATGCAGGCCCAATATGTGCCACGGAACAGTCCATGGGTTCCTGTAGTTTGTGACACTCTGCCTTAAAGTGGCCTGGCTCACCACATTCAAAACACTTCAGATTAGACAGCTTTGCACCTGGCCCTCTGTCCGTAGCAGTTTTGCCATTGGGCCCTGTAGCAAGGATTGTCAAACCTGGCTTTTGGCGTGGAAGCGGCTTTGGCACAAATGCCGGTTCTTTAGTCATTTGCTGTAGCGCACAAAACCTTTCTACCACGGTGGCAAGCTCTTCATAAGTTTGTGGGTCTGATTGCAGAACACACCTTTGCAAATCGCGGTTCAGCCCCCGGATGCAGTGATCTATTGCCAGAACTTCAATAATCCGAGAAGGCAAATTCTCCTCAGGCTGCGGCCATTTCTTTAAAATTTTCGAAAGCTCAGCCACTTGCGCTCTGACCGTTTTTTCTTTATCATAGCGCCATTGGTGATAGCGCTGGGCTCGGCCTGGCCCAGAAACTCCAATGCGAGCCAATATTTCAGACTTTAGGCACAGATAGTCAGAGGCCTGTTCCTCATCTAGATCCATATAAGCTCGCTGAGCTTCACCAGTCAGATATGGTGCCAGCCTCTCATCCCAGTCTTTAGGAGGCCATTTTGCCCTTTTTGCAAGTCTCTCAAAGGACACCGGGGGGTAAATGTATCAAGCTGAGAGTTTTCCGGCGGGTTTGAAAAACCAATCAGATTCTAGCTGTCATTTATTTAGTACATTCTACAAAATGACAGCTAGAACCTGATTGGTTGCTATAGGCAACATCTCCACTTTTCAAACCCGCCGGAAAACTCTCAGCTTGATACATTTACCCGCAGATATGCTTCTATGTCATCACCTGGCGACATTTTCTGGAGAACAGGACCAAGTGGTTTATTTCTGTCATGCCTCACCTGGCTTAACTCTTCCCTTAAGAGCCTTGTGTTTTCCACCTGTGCCTCGGCAACTCGTAGCATCTGAGCTTGCTGTTCTTGCTGCGCAGTGGCCACATTCATGAGGGTTCTCAGTACTTCCTCCATGTTGATGTCTGCGCGGGTTGGGTAGCGGAAACTTGCTTCCCGGAGCATCCCACTTCTGACACCACTTGTGGCAAAAGCCCGCTACTGCAGAAGCACACGCGAACAACTTCTTCCTTTTATGTAGTTTTATTGTCAGGATGGTAAATGTTTTGACACCGTACAGATTTCACAGCATTTCTTGGAGACCCTAAACGCTAGCTAGACATAGCTCAGCTCTCTCAAGACCAGCCAGCTTCCCCAGCATTGATCTCTCTGAACAAATGGCACAAACAAGCTTTTATACATGTTACTCCTCCCCCAGCCTTAGCTTGATGGACAGGTGACACACCCACCTTCTCTTTAAAAGAAAGCACCCATCAGTGGCTCTGTTTGCCCAGACACACCCTGTCTGTTTTCTGAGAGAAAATCACATAAGTTAAAAAACTTTAAACTACACATACGTTTTTACCTGGTTTAATCTCAACCTAGGTGCATAACTGTGCCAATGTTTTATTCTGTTTGTATACTTTCTCTGCCTCTTGTCAGAAAAATGCCTCCCTTTGTTACTATATATATATATATATATATATATATATATATATATTTTTTTTTTTTATTTTTTTTTAAAAACCTCTTTATTTAAAGAGGAAACAACAGGAAAAACACAGTCAACATAGTGAACATAACAGTAATAATATACAAGGTGTCTCCACTGTGTTTTATACATTTATGTCGGTGGGGTGGGGTAGGGGGGGAAAAGATGGAGGAGGAATAGGGGGTAGAAAGGCACAAATACTATTAACAATATTGCTACTAAGTAGACATGGAACATTGCTAGGAAATGCTAAACCACACGATTATATTGGCGATAAAATAACAGACATACATTACTCACCAGCAGCGTGCCGTGTCCAACCCAGGGTATCCGGAGGCGGCCCCGGAGCTATATTCCTACTGCGGGAGGGGGAGCCATACTGGATAGACAGCTGCGGCTTTTTAGTAAGTACCACGGGGCCCACACCTTATCGAAATTATATGATTTATCATGAAGGTAGCACGTTATACTCTCCATGCTTGCGACATGCCAAATGTAGGACCGTAATTCCTGCATAGAGGGAGCCCTAGGGTCTTTCCAATGCTTTGCTATTAGGGATTTAGCAGCTGCCAAGATGTGGGAGATAAGCTTATTAGAAGGCGCGCTCTCATCAGGTATAGGGCGAGAGAGAAGGAATGACCAGGGTTCCTTATTTATCTGTTGCTCTGACACAGAGTTTATAAGTGTAAGCATCATGTTCCAGAAAGGAACTATAGAAGGGCAGGTCCACCATATATGTAGCACCGTGCCCCTCTGGCAACATTCCCGCAAGTAGCTTGGAGTGGCCGTGGGAAACATTCGAGACAACTTGTCAGGTATAGTACCACCTATAGTACACTTTATAGGCTGTTTCCTTAATTAATGTAGAGATCGAGCTCTTGGAAATCTCCTCCTAGCATGAATCATCTGGAGGAGGTCCCAGGTCATTTTCCCATTCTCGCTCATTTCGGACTGGGGTATCAAAGTATATTCTATAAGCCAGTTATAGATCTGGGAGATCATCCCTTTAGTGAGAGGGGAATGTAGACACATATATTCAAAGGAAGTAAGGGTCCGGAGAACATCCTGGGGGGACAAAGATTTTGCGAAGTGTCGGACCTGGAAGTACTCAAAAACAAAAAAAAAATGGGTGAAACGGTTCAAAACTGTGGTGAAGCTCCGACATAGAAGGCCACGTTTGATTGACTGCCAGGTCCGAGACACCCGTATTCCCGTATTTATCCAGTGTTTAAATTGCTGTGTTGAATTGCCAGGAGGGAAATATGGGTTGCCCCAAAGAGGAGTCAGAGGTGAGATAGGGGAGGACTATTTATATTTGACCCGGTATGAGTCCCAAAGGGACAAACAGAATTTAAGAGATTGAAGAGAGGAGGCCGCTGGTGGTCTGTCTATATTAGACAGACCCCAGAGTGATGCCATAGAGGGGACCCCAAAAAAAGTGGGTCTCCAAGTTCACCCATGCTATGGACTGGTAAGGGGCATAGGTTACCACCACCTGGGTCAGATGGGATGCCAAATAATAAAATTTAATGTCTGGAAAGCCTCTGCCTCTCCGAGCCCTGGGCTTTTTGAGCACTGCTACCGAGATTCTAGGGGCCTTGGCACGCCATATAAACTTTAGGAAGGAGGAGTGCAAATCTCTAAATACGGAGTCAGGAACCCTCACCGGAAGAGTCTGAAAAAGATATAGAAGTTTAGGGACCAAGTTCATCTTAATAGCGATAATCCTCCCCAGCCACGATATGATATAGCTCTTTCAAGTCTCCAAGTCCTGTTTGATTTTAGTCAAAAGGGGGGGAAGTTTTCCCGATATAATCTATCATAACTAGAGGTGATATAAACTCCAAGATACTTGATCTTATTCGCCTGTCAGCGTAGTGCAAAATTGGTCTGTAAACTGGCCCTGAGGGAAGGAGAAGCATGGAGGAGCATGGCCTTTTATTTAACAAAATTATTTTATAGCCTGAAAGAATGCCATATTCATCCATAAGTTTATATAATGCCGGTAGAGATTCCTGAGGGTTTGTCAGAGAAAGAAGTATGTCATCCACAAAGAGAGAAACTTTGAATTCCCGTGGCCCCACTGTCACAGCTGAAATCGACTCAGTCTGTCTGATCATCGCCGCCAAGGGTTCTATCACTAGCGCGAATATTAAGGGCGTTAGGGGGCCAGCCCTGTCTCGTCCCATTGGAGAGGGAGAGAGGGTCAGATAAAGAGCCGTTAACCAGGACCCTAGCTGAGGGAGAGTTATAGAGGGCAGATACCCTGGTCAGAAATTCAGCCGAGAAGCCGTATGCCTTCAGAGCAAGGGTCATAAAATCCCAAGAAATTCGATCAAACGCCTTCTCGGCATCCAGAGAAAGCATCATGGCCGGAAGACGTCTTTGATAAATAATTTGAATAATATCTATCGTCCGACGAGTATTATCCCTAGCCTGGCGACCCGGGATGAAGCCCCCCTGGTCATAGTGGATTAGATCCAGAAGGACCCCATTCAGGCGGGTGGCCAGGATGCATATATCTTAATGTCGACATTAAGAAGGGAGATGGGAAGGTAGCTTGCACAGTCACTAGGGTCCTTCCCCTCCTTATGTATGACTACAATACGCGCCTCCAACATGGATTTAGGAAAGGGGTCTCCATGCAAGACAACATTGAACAGGGAGCGGAGGTAGGGAACCAGGGTCTGGGAAAGTCGTTTTTAGTAGGCTGCGGTGAAACCATCAGGCCCCGGGGCCTTGGAGGTCTTTTGGGCCTTGATAACTGCCAGTATTTCCTCTGATGTAATCTCCTCATTTAGTTGTTGAGTTAGGCTACTGAAAAGGGTAGGGAGATTCGCCCACCTCAAAAAAGTTGCTATATTATCCGCAGGGGGAGCGCTCCCGGGATTCAGAGCATCCAAATTATACAATGTAGAATAAAATTTCTGAAACTCGCGCCCTATCTGGTCAGGACTGTAAATGGGTGAGCCAGAAGGAAACTTCAAGGCCATAATGTTGTTTTGAGATCTCTGAGCCCTCAGACGGGTGGCTAATATTCTGTCAGCTTCATCTCCCTTCTCGTAGAATGTCTGCCTCAGCCGTTTCAAGGCCGAGGCAGTGGACTCAGAGAAAAGGAGGTTCAAGTCACATTTAGAAGAACTTCTTACGGCTATCAGGCCGCAGGCCTTCTGAGGAGTATAATAGAGCAAACACTAACCGGTATTAGCACTACTGAACTAGTTGGTGCGGAGTCTAACATACTCCTGGTGTTCGCCAGGGACCCCTGCAAGGAGGTTTGGACTTCGCTGCACAGGGTACGCAGGTCGCAGTCCTACTAGCCAGTTGCCGGTGTAGTGTAGAAGGGTCAGACGGTCCGGATCACGCCAATCAGGAATATACGGTACCAAGGGGAATCCGAAGGAATAGTCGCCAATCCGAGGTCGCAGTACAATATGGGTCACACAGAAAATGGGAAAGTCGCCAAGCCGGGTCAGAACGAAGAGCAGGAACTGTAGAAGCACACTCGGAAGAACCGGAGCAGGGGAACCAGGAACATAGAATAGTAAACCTGTTACTCTGGCACCCTAATGGCGCCAGAACCAGGTTTAAATAGAGGTAAGAGGCCGCTGATTGGTAGGCTCAGGAGGCGGCATAATAGGGAGAAGAAGCGTCCCGTTGCCTAGCAACGGGACGGTAGCAGGGCGCATGCGTCCGACACAGCAGCCAGAGCAGGAGCCGGAAGCCGCAGCAGGAGGTCAGACGTCCGTCCCAGTCTGACAGGGAATCAGCAGGGACGGCATCTGACAGTACCCCCTCCCCTCCTCCCTCTCGAAAAAGGATTAGTTCTCTTCAGGAATTTAGCAAGGAGATGAGGAGCATGAAGATCGACCTCCGGAACCCGGGATCTTTCCTCAGGGCTGTAGCCCTTCCAATGTACCAGATACTTGGGTTTGCGCTGGACCAAACGTCTCTTTAGAATCCTCTCTACTTCGAATTCATCACCTAGATAGGTTTTGACAGGTGGAGGAAAAACAGGTTTCTTGAAGAATTCGTTGAGGATTAGAGGTTTCAGCAAGGAAATGTGGAAGGTGTTATGGATCTTGAGGGAAGGAGGTAATGAAAGCTTGTAGAAAACAGGATTAATGACTTGCGAGATAGCAAAAGGACCGATAAACTTGGGAGCCAATTTCATTGATGGAACTTGAAGTCGGAGGTTGCGAGTAGCCAACCAAACACGGTCTCCCACCTTCAAAACTGGAAAATTTCTCCTATTCTCCTATGACGGTCAGAGGCTCTCTTATGTCATTGCACAGAAGTAGAAAATGCCGTTTTAGTCTGAGTCCAGGGGGTAAATGTATTAATGTCCGGATTCTTCAACTCCGGTGTTTTCAGCGTCTTCGGCGATTAAATTTAAAGCGGCGCTGCATTGTAAAGGGAAACTTTCCTTTACAATGCAGCGCCTCTTTAAATTTAATCGCCGAAGACGCTGAACACGCCGGAGTTGAAGCATCCGGACATTAATACATTTACCCCCAGGTTTGAGAAAAGTCATGGATGAGGGAGTCAGCAGCCGGGACTTGGGAAGGTGGAGCCTCGGATAAGAGAGAAGGCGTGGGATATCTCCCATAGATAACGAAGAATGGTGAATGGCCTGAGGAGGAATGTAGGAGGTTGTTGTGGGCGAATTCGGCCCAGTAAAGGAGATCACTCCAGGAATTCTGATGGTCAGAGGCAAAGCACCGCAAGAAACATTCTAGGTCCTGATTCACTCGCTCCGTTTGTCTGAGGGTGATAGCCGGAGGAGAATTTGAGTTTAACTCCAATCTTAGTGCAGAAGTCTCTCCAGAACCTAGTGACAAATTGTACTTCCCGATCAGAGATGATCTCCTGGGAACACCCATGGAGACGGAAAATATTCTTTAAAAACAGATCTGCAAATTTAGGAGCTGAGGGGAGACCTTTACAAGGGATGAAGTGGGACATTTTGGAAAAGCGATCTACCACAACCCAGATGGTATTGTAGTTGTGGCTCTGAGGGAGATTGGTGATGAAATCCATCGTGATGCTGATCCAGAGAGAGTCAGGAATGGGGAGAGAAAGGAGAAGGCCAGGTGGACTTTTTCTAGGAGTCTTGTGGCGCGCACAAACACAACATGCTGATACAAATTTACGGACGTCAGAGCCCAGAGAAGGCCACCAGTAGTATCTGGAAAGGAATTCCTTCGTCCTCTTGTAGTCGGCATGACCTGCAAACTTAGACTCGTGCACCCAACATAGTAATTTAGGGCGGACATGTGGTTCCACGAATGAGCGTCCAGGAGGGGGAGAGACAGATGAAGAATTGGTAATAGCCACCACCTGCATAGGATTCAGAATTGTTTTGTTGTCTGAGAAGGCAAGAGAATCTGTATTATCAAATGAACTGGATAGTGCATCAGCCTTGCAATTCTTGGAACCTGGACGAAAAGTAAGGATAAGTTGAAACCGTGAAAAAAAAAAAAAAAAAAAAAAAAGAGACCAGTGAGCCTGGCGGGGGTTAAGACATTGTGCTTCCTGGAGGTAGGTAAGGTTCTTATGGTCTGTCATCACGGTCACAGGATGTAAGGCACCTTCGAGCAGGTAGCGCCACTCTTCTAGTGCCATCTTAATGGCCAATAGCTCCTTGTCGCCGATTCCATAATTTAATTAACCACCGGAATTTTTTTTAGAAAGGAATCCACAAGTCTCCAAGGTGCCGGAAGAAGATTTCTGGGACAGGACAGCCCCAATTCCTACAGACGAAGCGTCAACCTCAAGGAAAAACGGTCTCCCTTGGTCTGGCTGTTTGAGGATGGGAGCCGAAAGGAATGCCTCCTTAAGAGTCTTGAAGGCCAATATTGCCTCAGTAGGCCATGGTTTGCAGCAGACACCTTTGCGAGTTAATGCCGTGATAGGACAGATGATGGAAGAAAATCCTTTAATGAACTGACGGTAATAGTTGGCAAACCCGATGAAACGCTGTGTAGCTTTGAGACCAGTGGGAAGTGGCCAGTTGATAATGGCTTCTACTTTCTTGGGGTCCATTTGGAGGCCGGTGCCAGAAATCAAGTGACCAAGGAAAGGAACTTGAGAACATTCAAAAAGGCATTTCTCCAGTTTACAATTTAAAGAATGTTTTCTGAGACGAGAGAGAACTGTCTTAACATGAAGACGATGAGAGTATATATCGGATGAGAATATTAAAATATCATCCAGGTAGACAATCACAAATTGATACAGAAGATCCCTGAAGATCTCGTTGATGAAATCTTGAAAGACAGCAGGGGCATTGCAGAGCCCAAAAGGCATAACTAGATACTCGTAGTGCCCAATACGGGTGTTGAATGCCGTTTTCCACTCGTCACCTTTCCGAATGCGTATTAAATTGTAAGCCCCTCTGAGATCTAATTTGGAGAAGATCTTAGCACCCCGAATACGATCGAACAACTCTGTAATAAGGGGAAGAGGGTAGCGATTCTTGATAGTAATAGCATTTAGGGGACGGTAGTCTATGCAGGGTCTTAAGGAGCCATCTTTTTTCTTTACAAAAAATAATACAGCCCCTGCGGGAGAGGTAGACCTCCTGATGAATCCTCTTCGAAGGTTGTCAGAGATATACAGAGACATAGCCTTCATCTCTGGTAGGAAAAGTGGATAAACTCTACCCTTAGGAATAGTTTTGCCGGGTACCAGCTCGATGGGACAATCCCACGCATGATGTGGAGGAAGACTCTCAGCGGCAGTTTTGCTGAATACGTCAAGGAACTCTGAATACGGCTCCGGAAGCTTGACCTGGGAGTCAAGAGAGAGACAAGGTATTGTACCTTTGAGAGACACCGGTCGAAACATGAAGTACCCCAGGAGGATACCTGGGCATGAAGCCAATCAAATTGCGGTGAATGCGTCCTGAGCCAGGGTAACCCTAAGATGATAGAGTTGACGGACTGCAGAATGACCAGGAACCTAATCCACTCATGGTGAAGAACCCCTACCTGCAACCGAACTGGAGAGGTGATACAGGTGATGGAACCGTTGCTGACTCGGTTACCGTCAACTGCGGTAAGAACCAATGGCTGCGGAAAAAGAGAACAGGGTATGTGAAGCTTGGACACCAGAGTGGCGGAGATGAAGTTCCCTGCGGATCCAGAGTCCACGAAGGCGGAACATTCCAGAGAGGCATCCATAGACCTGAGGGTGACTGGCATCAGGAAGTTGGTATCCTTAGGAGGATAGGGAGTATGGAGACTGGATCCTAGGACAACCTCCCTTTCATTGCCAAGGAGGTGGAGTTTCCCGGCCTCTTTGGACAAGAAGACAAAAGGTGGCCGGATTCCCCGCAATACAGACACAGACGGTTCCTAATCCGACGCTCCCTTTCATCCCGAGACAAGCGAGAGCACCCAATTTGCATCAGCTCTTCAGCTGAAGGAACTGGAGACTGAAAGCGGGGAGCCAAACTAACAGAGCGGCGATCCTGGTTTCTTTCAGCAGAACGCTCTTGATGGCGGATGTCCACTTTAATGCTAAGAGAAACCAACTCGTCAAGTTTGATAGGAAGATCTCGGGAGGCGAGAGCGTCCTTAATAGGATCAGACAAACCTTGCCAATAGGTAGCCTTTAGAGCCTCATCATTCCACCCCAATTCAGAGGCAAAGGTACGGAACTGAACAACGTATTGAACAGCCATGAGAGAACCTTGACAAAGGGCCAGAAGACTTGAGGCGGCAGAAGACACATGGCCGGGCTCGTCAAATACCTTTCGAAAGTTCTCGATAAAGGTGGCAGAATTATAAAGGCATACATCATTCCGCTCCCAAAGCAGGGAGGCCTAGGCCAGGGCTTGTCCAGTGAGGAGGGAAATAATGTAGGCTACTTTTCGGAAGAGAAATTTTCCGGTGCCAGTTCAAATTGGATGGAGCATTGGTTAAGGAATCCGCGACATCCCTTGGGATTATCGTCATACTTCTCAGGTGTGGGAATCCGTAGGGTCCTAGAAGTAGCGACATTCCCACTAGGAGGAGCAGAAGGAGTAGGAGCAGCCGCCTGAGGGATATTCGGGGAATACAGACGGGAAATCACTCCTTGTATGCATTGTAGGAGTTGCGCCTGGTTGGATTCTTGCTGTTCCAACCACTGTCCTAAATGGAGGAGGAGACCTTGAGCCGAGTGTTCTCCGCTACCGTCAGTCATGGCCAGAATAAACTGTCAGGCCACAGGCCTTCTGACAAGTATAATAGAATCCTCAGACGGGTGGCTAATATTCTGTCAGCTTCATCTCCCTTCTCGTAGAATGTCTGCCTCAGCCGTTTCAAGGCCGAGGCAGTGGACTCAGAGAAAAGGAGGTTCAAGTCACATTTAGAAGAACTTCTTACGGCTATCAGGCCGCAGGCCTTCTGAGGAGTATAATAGAGCAAACACTAACCGGTATTAGCAGTACTGAACTAGTAGGTGCAGAGTCTAACATACCCCTGGTGTTCGTCAGGGACCCCCGCAAGGTGGTTTGGACTTCGCTGCACAGGGTACGCAGGTCGCAGTCCTACTAGCCAGTTGCCGGTGTAGTGTAGAAGGGTCAGACGGTCCGGGTCACGCCAATCAGGAATATACGGTACCAAGGGGAATCTGAAGGATTAGTCGCCAAGCCGAGGTCGCAGTACAATATGGGTCACACAGAAAACGGGATAGTCGTTAAGCCGGGTCACAACGGAGAGCAGGAACTGTAGAAGCATACTCGGAAGAACCGGAGCAGGGGAACCAGGAACACAGAATAGTAAACCTGTTACTCTGGCACCCTAATGGCGCCAGAGTCAGGTTTAAATAGAGGTAAGGGGCCGCTGATTGGTAGGCTCAGGAGGCGGCATAATAGGGAGAAGAAGCGTCCCGTTGCCTAGCAACGGGACGGAAGCAGGGCACATGTGTCCGACACAGCAGCCAGAGCAGGAGCCGGAAGCCGCAGCAGGAGGTCAGACGTCCGCCCCCCCCGTCTGACAGGGAATCAGCAGGGATGGCGTCTGACAATGGCGTGAGGCCATGCTAATAACTGCCTTATGGGCTTCCCAGAGGGTCACGGGGGAAGTATAGGGGATGTCATTAAAGAGAAAATACTTATATAGAAGGGTCCGGAGCTCTGATGTATGTGGCTGATCATAGAGAATGGAGTTATTAATACGCCACGTGGCGGGGCGAGGGCGGCATACTATGTCTGAAAGATCGGCTGATATAGGAGAGTGGTCAGATCAAACCATCGGATGTATATGGTCCGCCCTGAGCTTCAATGACAGATCGTGGCTGAGGAAGACCATATCTATGCGCGAGTAAGTGCCATGAACCGAGGAGTAAAATGTATAGTCTAGGGATGAGGGTTCCTTAAGCCTCCAGGAGTCAAAGAGGAGATGGTGGTAAAGAAGGGACACCAAGGCCTTAGATTTACGGGACTCCGAGCCACTAGCAAGGGGGAGCAAAGTGGACGATCTATCTATAGTATCATCTACTACCACATTAAAGTCCCCGGCCATAATCACTTCTCCCTGGCGCACCTGAGAGAGCAAGGAGTCTAGGGCAACAAGAAATGCACGCTGGTTTCTATTCGGACCGTACACTTTAACTAGGGTGCATAAGGTATTATTGAGCTTACCCACTAGGATTAGAAATTGACCATCAGGGTCAGAATGAGATGTCAAAAGCTCGAATGTCATGTGGGATGCAAAAACTGTAGCAACCCCCCGTTTTTTTCTGTCTGGGGTCACAAGCATGGAAAGCAGAAGGGTACTGTTTAGACTTCAGTTCTGGATGTGAATGACTAGTAAAATGTGTTTCCTGAAGAAAAACTATATCTGCCCTATGTTGTTTAAGTGTGAGGTAGAGTGTTGTACGCTTTTGTGGACTGTTCAAACCTTTAACGTTTAATGAGAAGATCCTAAGAGCCATCGGGAGCTGAAGCCTCAGGTCCCCCAGCGAGGACCGGTCGCACTACAAAAAAAAACAAGGACAGTTCCAAGTTAATACTGTTGTAATAAAGACAAAGAGTATGAAGAAGTGCCTGAGGTAAGAAAGGATTGGAAGGAAAGGAGAAGGAAAAAAGGGGAATTAGGTAGTGGACAGGGCCAGCGTGCATAGGCACAACAGGACCATGATGCCGGCCAGGAAAGCTACGGGACAGTGCCAGTGGAAAGGGAGGGCCGGGCAAGGGCAATATACCCATTTTGGGAACATGGCCAGGGATACAAACAATGAAAAGGCCTGGGAGTACTAGCTATGGAATGTGGACATCCACATAAACTCTCGGCCAGGGTCAGAAAAACAATATAGAAAGCTAGATGGAAAAGGAATGTCGTAAGGGAAGGAAATCAAGCTACTACCCAAAGACAGAGTATCTGTCAGACAAAGAGAAAGAGATTGAAATGAGGGCAGTTGATGAATAGCATACTGAAACATTAACAAAACAATAGAATAAAGTAATCACACAGAAACTTAGTAAGAAAACAAATTAACCCAACAACTGGAGCCAATGGCACCTTATTCCTCCAAATCTACACGAGAAGGACCGAAAACCGGCGTTTGGTCATGAAGAGAGAAGGCATGTGAAAGAGGGAGGTTTCCGAGACAAAAAGAAACAAAGAAACACAGTAAGCATATATCAAGGCGGTGGAACATTAACGGGTAGCTTAGTGGTTCTTGTCACAGTCGTTCACTCGGTAGTTGGAAGCTTCCGGGAGGCAGAGGTAGATCCCAGAGAGCTGGGCAATGATCCCGATGCTGCAGGGTGGGAGAGAGAGGTCGGGGCTGGGAGGCCAAAAGTCCCAAGGAGTTGAACCGCTTCGGCCATTGACCGAGCAGAGCGAAGCTTGTTATGATGCCAGACCAAGAGGCGGAATGGAAAGCCCCACCGATAGCGAATGTTATTGTCTCTGAGAATAGATGTCACCGGCTTTAATTCACGCCTCTTTAGGAAAGTAAGCAGAGCAATATCCTGGAAAATTTGCAGCGAGGCGTCCTCAAAGGATATTGAGTCAGTCTTGCGAGATTCCCGCAGGATCACTTCCTTGGTAGTATAATAGTGACACCAAAGGATGACATCTCGAGGTTGGGAGGATTCTTGGGGACGAGGACAAAGGGCTCTGTGGGCCCTGTCCAGAAGAAGCTGATCCTCTGGAGTAGCAGGAGCTAGGCTGGCAAAGAGTCTTTTAAGATATTGATCTAGGAGGGATTGATCCACCTCCTGAGGGATGCCTCTGATACGCAGGTTATTACGTCTGGCCCTGTTCTCTTGATCCTCTTGTTGCTCCTGCATATGAAGCATATCTTGCTGGAATCGTTGGATGTCAGTCACCATGTCCCGGTGAGAGGAGGCAGCTTCATCCATTTTAGTTTCCAAATAGTCCGTCCTATTCCCGAGGTCTTGGAGCTCCGCCCTTAGTGAGCCAATAGCTTTTTGCACTTCTGTTTAGACTGCCTGTACTGATTTCCTTGTCTCCTTAACCTCCCGGAACAAAAATTGTAAATCCTTGCGGGTCAATGGCGAGGAGTCCGATTCGTCAGAGTCAGAATGAGCTTTGTGATGTGAAGAGGAAGTGCTTGGAGTCTTTGCCTCTGTAAACGCAAACTACTTGAGGCTCTGAGAGAGATCCGATCCACCCGTCTTCCTGCCCCTCCTCGGCATGGTATACTCGAGGAGTCGTCACCAATAGATCAAACAGGAAGGGCTGTTGTGAAGGTTTCTGTGTTTAAATTAGAAAAGTAGACATCCCCACGGCTTTCCAAGCGAGAACCCTGGCGCAGGGGCCCTGCGGAGCGTCGTGACTTACTCTATATCGCGGTTTATATTAAAGCAGAACAATGGCCAGCCAGGTAGAAGTCCAGACCTTTCCGTTTGCGAGTATGAGGAGAGGTGTCCAGGGAATGCTGCAACTTGTGTGCTTGGATGACGTAAGTACCCAGAGAAGGGAAAGGGATGATAGATAGGTGGTATAAGATTGCCAAATCCAGTGGAATGCTCGAGCCCTCTTTGTGGAGAATCTCTGAGGAAATTGTAGGGTGATAAAGGGGTGCTGATATTATAGCTTCTATTAACCCCTGCAGCTTCAGGGCCACTATATGTAGATAGAGATCTGCAGCTTTGATAATAGAGGTTGCAGTACCGACCATCCGCCACTGGAGGGCAGCAGAGTATTTTTGAGCACAGCTTGCGGCCAGCTCTGTGTAAGGAGATTGCACCGAGATTGTAAGGCAGGTGCAGTACACAGGGGAGCGTTCACTGGAGATCCACTGCTTGACAGATGCCCGAGCCTGGAGAAGGATGCTGCCGGACAATAGATCTCCTGCCAGGTAAGGTCAGGTGCTTTTAACTTGTTCCATACCAGCAATGATTTTTCAAGGGGAGGGTGCTGGGGAGTCCTTGGATCAGTACCAGGTGTTAGGCACCGTAGACATTTGATGGGAATCGAAGTCGATCCACTTACCCCGGGGGAGGGGGGGGTCGGATTGTTGCTGGGCCATCTCGCCGCGCCCCCACCAGAAGTAGATCGCCAGGAGGACAGCAGTCATCTAGCTCCGAGGCTTTTGGACCGGAGGTAGGCCCCACCTCTTCCAGGCCCCGTCGGGTCAGCCCAACACAAATCTGCAGCTCCGGGTGCAGGCTCCTACACTGGAACCGATGTTCCCAGCCACGAGTTGGATCCCAAGAGTGGGGGGCAAGGCGGACAGCGGGGCAGGCAGATGCGGGCAAGACCCACGCAGGGCAGCCGGGAGATGTCCGCAGTGGATGGTCTGTGAGGGTTGGTCCACACAGGGGGCAACAGAATAGATTCCCGCAGCGGTATCCGGGAGCCACATCCACGTCAGAGGGGCCCACACCTCTCCCACATGGGTCACGATGCAGCCGGAGGTCCCTCCAGCAGCCACAGAAACACCCCTGCTTCCCAGATGTAATAAGGGTGAGCAGGGGCTGGAATTTGGGGCAAAATCTCCTACTCTGGAGAGTTTTTCCAGGATCGTTATCCGGAGCTCCTGAAAACGTGCCCGCATAGTATGGCATCCTGGCCACGCCCCAGTCCAGTATATATTTTTAATAATATATTTTTTAAATTTTAATATATTTATGCTGATATTTTTATTTGGGTTAAGTGATATACGCTCTTTTATTTTGTTTTGTTTAGTTAATATATACATTGAGTCTAGGTACGCCTGTGGGTTAGTGCATGACTTTGGGGTTTTCTGGAATTTTATGATAGAGGCAGGTACATCAGTAGCACACTCACAACACATAGAAGAACTTTTGACAGTGATACAACTACCTAAGGAAGTAGCCGTTATCAAGTGTATACACATATGACAGGAACCCCATATCACTTGGTAATGATAGAGCAGATGAGGCTGCTAAGAGAGCAGCAGGCTCACTCTTAAAGACAAATGTAACCAAATTAATGAGTTTTGAGGATCTCAGTGTACAGAAATGAAGAGAAATGCAGGATTTGTGTCCCATACAGGAGAAAGCTGTCTGGAAGTCATATCTTCCAAGCTTAGCAGAGGTGGCACATGGTCTGACTTACCTGGGTATGTGTAAATTAGTAAGAGCATATTGGTGTCCACTGGGCTTCTCATCACAGGCTACTAAGAAAGCAATGTCTTGTCTAACTTGTCTGTGAAAGAAATACGTGAACAGCGATACCAACAGAGCCATCCCACATTCTTCCTATAGATGGACCTTTCCAGGTTATGCAAATTTACTTTCTCCAATTACCACCATGCAGGAATCTCAAACATGTATTAGTGTGTATTTATGTTTTCTTTAACTGGGTAGAGGCTTATCCAACTGCCTCTAATGCTACTATTTTCACTGCTAAGAAAATTTTTCAGAAATTTGTTTGTAGATTTAGATTGTCCAAAATCATTGAAAGTGATTGGAGTACACATTTTACTGGGGATGTCTTTCAACTTATGTGCAAGCTCATGGGTATTGATAGTAAGTTACACATTCCCCCATTGCCACTTTCCCACATTGCCACAAGGCAGTGGGAAAGTAGAGAGGGTAAAAGGTACTATCAAGAATAAATTGAGTAAAGTGATGGCTATAGCTGGATTGGTGTGGCTGGAAGCAATGCCACTAGTTCTGCACAGCATCAGAATCACTCCTAGACCACCTCTTAACCTGACACCTTTTGAGATACTCTTTAGCACACAACCGAACTTGATGGTAGATCCCCAAGATAATTTAATATGCAACAATGAAGTGACAGTTCAATATCTCATAAAGATGAGCAAACAGTTGAGACAGCAACAAAAGAATCTCAAAATACTGTCTCCTGATATGCCAGACAATAACTGTCATGATGTTGAACCTGGGGAATATGTTATGATCCGCAACTTCTTATGCTCAGATTGTTTAACAGACAGGTGGGAAGGCCTGTACCAAGTGTTGATGACCTCACCACATCTTTGAAAGTAGCAAAAGGAGATACTTGAATCCATTCCACCCACTGCATTAAAGTCAACAATCCAGAGAGGGTTCAAGAAAAGGTTGAGGCTGACACTTTAACCCCGTCACTCATGAATCTGTTCCGTGAGACTTCAAATCGCAGTCAATAACATCAGAGCCAAGGATTCCACAAAGTCTAATCTCTCATCATAGAACGGCAGTTTTTCTCATCCTTATTTTTTTTAGGACAATCTATTTTTGCAAAAGTGATCAGGTGATGGAGATTGGTTCGGGTGATGATACTGATGTTGTGGAGATGAAAGAGAATACGTTAGAGCATTCAATTAAGCCTAACACTTTATTCAATTCAGGTGTAAAGAAAAGATCTGCTAACTGTTATGGCAACCAGTGCGGCATAAACTCATATAACTAGTAGAAGAGGTCTTCACCTTTAGCAGCCGCCTTTCCCGTAGAGACTGGTTATGCTCACAGGTACTCGGATGCTCTCAGGACTTATGCTCAAAGTAGTATAAGTTTATGTTCACAAGGTAGCGCACAGGTACAGGAGGTAGTATACAGAGCAGAGGCATGCCAGAGATCTGCGGACTGGACAGAGTACCGGAGGAGATGTCAGGTACCAGCAGGGTCACAGTCACCGGCGATGGTTCAGAGTCCAGGTACAGGCAAAAGGGCAGGGTCACAGGCAATGGTTCAGGGTCCAGGGACAGGCAAAAGATCATACACAGATAAATCAATCCAAGGTTCAACACCAAACACGCACAGGAGCAGGCAGCAGTACTGAGACAGAACGCTATAACCGGCAGTGAGGCTCAGTCCTCACTGCCTTAAATAGTCCTAAGAGCCAATCAGGAAGAAGCCCTTAAAGTATCCCCAGGTTTTGCGTAATGGTGCTGGTGGCCAATGAGATGCAGTGCCCAGCTGCATAGTAACTCAGGGCAAACTCCTAACCCTAATCAGCCACAGATGGCTGATTCTTAACTGTCTTAACTGAGCTGTGCGGTGGTAGAGAGCCTGAAGGGGGGCCGGAAATGACATCCCGGTCATCATGGAGATGGCTGGGATGCCAGCAGCAGAGGCCGGAGAGTCGCGGCGGTGCCCGCGGCCGCCGCGGCTGATAACATTACCCCCCCTTGAGGAGGGGGTCAAGGAACCCCGACATCCAGGCTTCATGGGAAACTTCTTAAAAAATTCCTTAATTAATCTCTCAGCGTGGGGACGCCTCTGCAATATTCAACATCGCTCCTCAGGGCCATAACCCTTCCAATGTACAAGGAACTGAACTTGGCCTTGAACTTTCCTTGAGACAAGAATTCTTTCTATTGGGAACTCACAGTCTCCATTCACAAGCAAAGGCCGGGGCCTGTTGGAGGAAGGCTGGTTGAGCTTGCTAGGAGAAACAGCTTTTTTTAGAAGAGAGCTTGACATAGTATAGAGTGCACCTTCTTCCAGATGGACCTTAATCTAGATGTAAAGGCAGGCGTCCCGGAATCACCAACGGAAGCAGCAGTAGAGAAAGAGTTAGTTTTCGGGTGGAACCCAAGGTTATAGAAGAACGAGGATGTATATGTAGAATGGCAGGAATTGTTATATGCAAACTCCGTCCAAAGTAAGAGAATGTACCAGTTATCATGGAACTTGGAAACATAGATGCACAGGAATTGTTCCAAGGATTGATTGGTTCTTTCCATGTGACCATTCGATTGAGGGTGGTAAGCTGAGGACAAACTGATTTTGATTCCGAGAGAATTGCAAAAGGACCTCCAAAATTATGCAATAAACTGGGACCCTGGGTCCGAGACGATGGCTTCCAGAAGGGAAAGGTTCGGGTCGCTGTTGTCCATGGCAGAATTGCCTCCAATCTTCACTGGCCGGTTATAATGTTATGGCAACCAGTGCGGCATAAACTCATAGAACTAACCTTTAGCAGCCGCCTTTCCAGTAGAGACTGGTTATACTCACAGGTACTCGGATGCCCCCAGGACTTATGCTCAGATTAGCATAATTTATGTTCACACGGCAGTGCACAGGTACAGAAGGTAGTATATGGAGCAGAGGCAGGTCAGAGATCTGTGGACTGGACAGAGCACCGGAGGAGATGTCAGGTACCAGCAGGGTCAGGGTCACCGGCGATGGTTCAGCGTCCGGGTACAGGCAAAAGGTCAGTGTCACAGGCAATGGTTCAGAGTTCGGGTACAGGCAAAATGTCTGGGTCACAGGCAATGGTTCAGGGTCCAGAGACAGGCAAAAGGTCATATACAGATAAATCAATCCAAGGTTCAACACCAAACACGCATAGGAGTAGGCAGCAGTACTGAGACAGAACGCTATAAACGGCAGTGAGGCTCAGTCCTCACTGCCTTAAATAGTCCTAAGAGCCAATCAGGAAGAAGTATCCCCAGGTTTTGCCTAATGGTGTTTGTGCTGGTGACCAATGAGATGCAGTGTCCAGCTGCATAATAACTCTAACCCTAATCAGCCACAGATGGCTGATTCTTAACTGAGCTGCGCGCTGTTTGACAGCTGGCCGGGTGCAGTGGCAGAGAGCCTGAAGCATCCCGGTTGTTGCCTAGGCAACCGGGATGAGGGGGCCGGAAGTGAAGTCCCGTTCGTCATGGAGACTGCCTGGACGCCAGCAGCAGAGACCGGAGAGTCGCGGTGGTACCCGCGGCCGCCTTGGCTGTTAACACTAACCTTGGAGACAATGTGATGGGGTATTGCCTGAAGAATGTTGTATTTGTAAGTACTGTGACCCCATAATCGAAGAGAAGTGCATGCAGCAATGTCAGTCTAATTGTAATTTGAACCTGGGCGGACATCCATTAGATGATTATCATTCATTGGTGGGTAAGGTCTTAATCCAAACATAATGCTGGGTGTGTTCTCACGTTCCTTAAGGACAAAATAATGTAGGACAAGTACCCTTTCCATTAAATATATCCAAGGTTCTAGAATTACAGGGGGAGAGACCTGTTACAACTCACCTGTCCTCGCTCCAGCGCCGCGATCCTCTCTTTCTCTCGGGTCGCGGCGGTGCTGTCACATGACAGTCGGGCCGGGGAATTCAAATCTGCAACACTACTAAAGTCCTGCTCTGACGCCTGGACAGCGTCAGAGCAACTTCCTATGTACCCTGACTAGGTGCTTCTCGTGTGTCTCCCGTGTACCAGTTCCTTGCAGGCTTTTCAGACATTAACTCCACGTGTACCAGACCCAGGCTTGCTGACTATGTATTATCTCCACTCCAAGTGTACCAGACCCAGGCTTGCTGACTACGTATTATCTCCACTCTACGTGTACCAGACCCAGGCTTGCTGACTATGTATTATCTCCACTCCAAGTGTACCAGACCCAGGCTTGCTGACTATGTATTATCTCCACTCCAAGTGTACCAGACCCAGGCTTACTGACTACGTATTCATCTCCATTCCAAGTGTACCAGACCTCGGCTATCCTGATACTACCTTCCAGTTCCAGTGTTATCGTGGGCTACCTCCTACATCCTTACCTCTAGAGGCAGACCCGTGGACGGCGACCTGCGATCCTCCACAGCAAAGCCCATCCCGCCTTGCGGCGGTTCTTGGGTTCGTTAAACTCTGCACCACCGGCCGGCCAGCACTAATCTAGTGTAAGGCAAGTACTCCATATTCATTACTTACATTACTACATAATTGTTACAGTTTGCTCTTAACAAAAATATGGATACTTCAGGAGACCCCTCCCCAAGGGATTTGCTTCAACACCTATTAGGAACAGTAGAGAAACAGGAATCCAATCAGGATCGATTACTAAAATTTTTACAGGGACTATCAGCCTGAATGGATACCTAACAAACAACTTTAGCGGCCTCCGGGATGGCATCAGCTCCCGTTCAGGCTCTTCCAGCAGCTCCTTCACCTGCAGGTGCAGCATCATCTTTGCGAAATCCTAACCCACCTAAGTTTGACGGGGAACCTAAATTATGTAGGCCATTTTTAAACCAATGTGCTATACAATTTGAGCTTCTTCCTGGAAACTTTCCTTCTGAAAAAGCAAAAGTAGCATATATAATATCCCTTTTGTCTGGTCAGGCCCTAGCCTGGGCATCTCCACTCTGGGAAAGAGATGATCCCTTGTTACATAATTACTCCAATTTCCTTTCGACCTTCAAGAAGGTTTTTGATGAGCCAGGACGAGTCGCTAACGCAGCTACCAGTATTCTTCGGCTCCGGCAAGGGAGTCTTTCTGTAGGTCAATACGCTGTGCAGTTTAGAACAATGGCCTCAGAGCTCCGATGGAATAACGAAGCTTTAACAGCTGCTTTTTGGCAAGGTCTTACAGACCGAGTTAAGGACGAATTGATTTCCCAAGAACTCCCTACTTCTTTGGATGACTTAATCTTCTTATGCATTAAAATTGACCTTCGCAACAAGGAGCGATCCTTAGAAAAAGAACAATCCCAGCGTGGTCCCTTTCGTTTTGCTCCTAGTTTCCAGAACCCTGTTCAGCCTCTGGAAGAACCCATGCAGCTTGGAAGAACCCGCCTCTTAGCTGAGGAGAGAGAGAGAAGGTTCAGGCATCGGTTGTGTTTGTACTGTGGCGAGGGGAGTCATCTTTTGAGTACCTGTCCTAAGCGTCCGGGAAACTACAGAACCTAACGTTTAATAGGGAGGTTTCGTTAGGCTAGTCTGTTCAAATCCTCTCTTCTTTCAACAGCAAAGATTGTCTTATTATTCCCTGTGAAGTAGTGGTAGGTTCCAAGGTCCACCCTGTTTCTGCATTATTGGATTCCGGGGCAGCAAGCAATTTTATTTCCTCAACGGCCATCTCTCAATTAGGTATTCCTACCCAGCCTTTAGAGTGGCCTATCTCCCTGACCGCCATTGACAGAGGTACCATTTCTGGAGGACATATTCTATTCAGAACCATACCTTTAACTTTTAGAGTTGGAGTACTTCATGTTGAGACCATTTCTTTTTTAGTAATTCCTAAGGCCATTAACTCATTGATCCTAGGCCTGCCATGGCTTCGTCATCACTCTCCTGGAATAGACTGGCATACCGGTGAGATTCTTTCCTGGAGTTCGGCTTGCCATAGTAATTGTTTGACTAAGGTTACCCCTATTTTTTCCAAGATTAGTGCTCAACTGGGCAACCCCCAACTATTGCCAAGTCATTACCAAAGTTTTTCAGATGTCTTCTGTGAACAGGAAGCCTCTAAACTTCCACCTCATAGGAGTTGGGACTGTGCTATTAATCTTCAACCTGGTAAACCTATTCTCCGTGGACACATTTTTCCCTTGTCTGTTCTCGAAACCAATGCAGTATCTGAATACATTCAAGAAAATCTGAAGAGAGGATTCATATGGAAATCATCATCTCCAGCAGGGGCAGGCCTCTTCTTTGTAAAGAAGAAGGATGGGGGTCTTCGCCCTTGTATTGGTTACCATGCCATCAATTCTATCACAGTGAAAAACAGATATCCACTGCCTTTGATCTCTGAGCTCTTTGATCAAATAAAGGGTGCCTCTATTTTTTCTAAGTTGGCCCTAAGAGGTGCATACAACCTAATTAGAATAAAGGAAGCGGATGAATGGAAAACCGCTTTTAATACACGGGATGGACACTTTGAATACTTGGTAATGCCCTTTGGGCTGTGTAATGCTCCTGCTGTTTTCCAAAATTTTATGAATGAGATCTTCCAAGATTTACTCTACCAATTTATAGTTATCTACCTATATGACATCGTCTAAACCCTCATCAAGCCAGATGGGCCCTCTTCTTTTCACGCTTCAATATCAATATTACCTTCCGCCCAGGCTCAAAAAATGTCAAAGTGGATGCCCTTTCTCGCTCATTCGATGCTACCGATACTAAAGCTTTGTTAAAGTAATGGGGTTTTTTAAAAAATACAGGCTGTTTCACTCTTCAAGGGTATTGTGCTGGCCTCAGTGCCATAGCACTTGCCTTTGGAGTTGGAGGATGTGGCCATGGTGAAGGCAGTTGACAAATGTAAGTATCTATAGTGTTTGCATCAATAAAATGTAATTGTCAAATGTGTGTGCTGCATACAATATTGACATTTGTAACCATTACATTTGTGGGTCTACTAAGTCAACATTTGTCAATGTGCTATTTGTGTTACTTATGGGTTTTGGGCTACTTTCCAGACAAAATCAACACAATCCACACTCTGAAACCAAGATATAGCACACACAAGCCACTATTACAGAGAATACTGTGTAGAACCTTCCCAGACACTTTTCACATTACAATACAGTGGCCACCTTCATGTGCACCAAGGCATAAACAAAGTACATAAATGCAAGTTGACATTCAACAGGGCACGTTGGCCTGGGTTTTGGAGTTATGCATTTCGTGTTTCCCGACATGTTGAAGTATTTCTCCAATACTTTAGGACCCATTTTTGAACATGTCTACTTGTACAATATATTGGTTGCATATGTGGTTATTTTGTGCTTTGCCACAGATAGACCGTAGCCTAAAAACCCACTATCTGTAGTGTTTTTTATCTATTTCCCATTATGTTTTTTTTTGGAGGTTTGTATGTCTGGTTGCTTGTTTTCTGGCCAAGTGTTTGGATTTTGTATGCTGCAAGTTCAACATGGTATGTGAACACGAACCTCTACATTTTGAATTATCCTCTGTTAAAAATTGTCCCTTAAATGTTAGAAGAGTTGCCCACAACACTTCCTAGCCTTGGAACTTTTCCAAACAACAGGGCCATAATAGACTTCTACCCCAATTGCCACTTTGTTTAAAATCGGGCCCAAAGCCAAATGGCAACCACAAAGCCCACACAATCAATCCAGTTCAATGCCTTTGTGTCAGATGCAAGTTGACCATCTTTTGGAGTCTGTCTCCACATTACTTTTACATCCACTTTGGGACACCAGATAAACAATGACACTATCCTCCCTTTTCAGTGTGGATTGTCTTTGTGAGCTATTTGTGATATGTTACACATCATCTATATTGTTTATTGGTCCAGGCATGCAATGTTCCATTCCAGCCCCACACCGATACACACTTTTTAGCCAACTAAAATGTGTCTGAAGATACACATTGTTAGCCTGCTCACACTGGACATGTTTTGTGACCTTCACAATCTGTGCTCCAAGTAGTTAGGATCCAAATTTCAGATTGGATCTTGGCATCAGAATGTATTATTGCTTGGCAATAGCATTCACATTGCTAATGGCCTCTGAAAGGTCCAAACCTCCAAATTAAGCCACAATCAGGATGAAAAGATCTTCAAGTCGGATATGTCAGTGTGTGTGTATAAATAATCTTTAGGGATACTCTGTGGCATAGTAACACCATTGCAGGCTTCTAAATGTGTGTAAATGTAAGGTATTCACAAGTACTTTCCAAGTGTTAAACATCATAGCACTATGAGGCAACAATTTCAGCCTCCTCACACAGCAGAGTGCCCCTGATCCAGAATGTCAAGCAAGCAGTAAGTAATGACCACTGGCACACAATTCATTACTACATGTCCAAGCACATCCCAAGCATAGGGCTTTATACCAAAGTGCATTTTAAATTTGCAGCATACACTAAGCTTAGTTTTTGGGGCTTAAGTAGCTACTTGGTGAGGAAGATACCATGGCTGCATAGTCATCCTGGAACCTAGAGGAACTATTTTCAAAATGAAATCACTACCTATATTTCAAATGTGAACTGTGCACAACCAAGTCACAATGCGAAGGAGTGCACATAACCAATTATTTAAACAATCACATTGGTCAGGCCAAGAACTCCACCCAAATGTTGACAATGATAGTTTAAAAAGGCCTAACCCTAATGCCAACCTTCACATTATTCCCTGAGGATTGCCCTAATATATTTAAAGCAACGTTTAATTTCGGCCAAAACTGACTATACACCATTTAACATATACTTTGGTTCCCCATTTCATCCTAGAGTGTCTGCCCTAGCACACAATAGTCCTGTGAATGCTTAATGTCTGGGTTGAACTCAATCTCTGATCTGTGCTCACCACCATATTGTGTTTGGATATGAGTCACTGTAACATCAACAAATACACTGTAGGTAATGTTTTAATGGTATTCCGAGTCTTCATAGTTGTCACTTATGCTAAATGGGTAACTGTCTGTGTATTATCAAACTTTACAAACAGACATCAATAAATGTGTTTTTGTGTTTGACATATTTTCTATTACCCTGAACTAGCTTAGGTTAAACAAACTACTGTAGGGGAGCCTCTGCCTACTGGCCTGGCCTCTGTAAAAGTGAAAAGTGTAGACATGCAAGTGTTCAGTAGCCAACACAATGGGCAGATACGTACAAAATCCCATAATGACTTACGTTTTCTATTGATTTTGTCTGTTTGGTCAGGCTCAGACCATTGTGAATTATTAAAACATTACAGGTGTTACGACTCTTCCTGTGTTTTGTATTTGGCAGCAGTACCTTGTTCCACCTGAGGTGCTGCTGTTCTGTCCTAGACTCTTCTGTATGCCTGAAGGAGTTAATCTCCTTACCTGAGACCTAATTGGAACTGCACCTGTCACACTCCTTTAAAGACCTGCCTCAAGCTGTGCTCTGTGCAGTTCATCCCGTTTGTTCCTGGCTGCTACTCTTGCTCATTTGTTGTATACCTGCTGGACTGACCTTCTGTGTATGACCCCTGCCTGTTTCTTGGACCTTGCCTGCTTGCCTGAGACCCCGAATCATTTACTTCATGTACTTTGACCACGCTGTTTTGCCTGTTGCCCTGATCTTTTTGCCTGACTTCTGGACCTCGCTTATTTGCCTCATCTCAACCTGGCTATTTGGATTTATTGTCTGATCACTGCTTGATCCCTGGACTCTGTCTGCTCTCCTGGACTGCCTTGTGCCTTTTGGACTGGGGTAAAATTTATTTTATCAGCACCTGCCATTGTTACTATACAGTCTCTTTAGGAAACCTGTTCAAACTTGTGGATCTTTTGTTTGTGTATTTACTTTAATAAAGACACTTTGCTTTACATTTTTGTTGCTATTAGTAAATACACTGGGATTCATAACATGATGAACTGCCAAAAAGAAAACCTTGGAAATGTGTGAAAGAACTCTTTTTGCAATTGATTTCATTTGTTTTCTCCCTGCAAATATGTCTGCTCTACAAATGGCGGAACAGTCTCTGCTACAGTGTCTACAAACTGACATAATTCTGTTACGCTTTCAGCTGGCTCAATTTTCTGCTATACTTTTGGACTCACTCAGGAGACTATCAGAATCTGTTTCTCTGAAGTCCAATACTGTTGATTTGATTCAGCCAACTCTGTCTGCTGCTGAATCTGTGCTGCCAGCACCTTGTAATAATACCATGACAAATTTGCATTTAACTAACAACTACAGTTTAACAAATGCCCGGTTCACAAGTGGTCCACGCCCCCATCTGACCGAAGTGGAGCGACAGTGCAGAATAACCAACAAACTGTGTCTCTACTGTGCAAGTAATACACACTTCTTACAAGCCTGTCCTCTCTGCAGACCATGACAGCTTACCAAACCATCTTCTGTTGTTACTTCTCCGCACTCTGGATTTGTTTACACTTCACCTATTCTGCTCCCTGGGATGAGACCCAATCTGCCAACCCCAGTTACCAGTTCTGAGGTGCCAGCTCCAGCCGCCTGTCCCGAGGTGCCAGCTCCAGCCGCCTGTCCCGAGGTGCCAGCTCCAGCCGCCTGTCCTGAGGTGCCAGCCTCTGTCTCCTGTCCTGAGGTGCCAGCCTCTGTCTCCTGTCCTGAGGTCACATCATCTGCCTCCAGCTCTGAGGTCACATCATCTGCCTCCAGCTTGGAGCCTGTTGCCACTGTGTCCAGTCCGGAGCCTGCTGCTGCTGTGTCCGGTCCTGAGTCCGCTGTGTCCGGTCCTGAGTCCGCTGTGTCCGGTCCTGAGTCCGCTGTGTCCGGTCCTGAGTCCGCTGTGTCCGGTCCTGAGTCCGCTGTGTCCGGTCCCGAGTCTTCAGCCGCTGCCTCTACTCCCGAGTCTTCAGCCGCTGCCTCTACTCCCGAGTCTTCAGCCGCTGCCTCTACTCCCGAGTCTTCAGCCGCTGCCTCTACTCCCGAGTCTTCAGCCGCTGCCTCTACTCCCGAGTCTTCAGCCGCTGCCTCTACTCCCGAGTCTTCAGCCGCTGCCTCTACTCCCGAGTCTTCAGCCGCTGCCTCTACTCCCGAGTCTTCAGCCGCTGCCTCTACTCCCGAGTCTTCAGCCGCTGCCTCTACTCCCGAGTCTTCAGCCGCTGCCTCTACTCCCGAGTCTTCAGCCGCTGCCTCTACTCCCGAGTCTTCAGCCGCTGCCTCTACTCCCGAGTCTTCAGCCTCTGCCTCTACTCCCGAGTCTTCAGCCTCTGCCTCCAATTCCGAGTCACAAGCTGCTGTCGTTGTTTCTGAGCTACAGTCTGCTCCAGAGGGGGCGCTGCCCTTCCAGTCTGCTCCAGAGGTGGCGCTGCCCTTCCAGTCTGCTCCAGAGGGGGAGCTGCCCATCCAGTCTGCTCCAGAGGGGGAGCTGCCCGTCCAGTCTGCTCCAGAGGGGGAGCTGCCCGTCCAGTCTGCTCCAGAGGGGGAGCTGCCCGTCCAGTCTGCTTCAGAGGGGGCGCTGCCCTTCCAGTCTGCTCCAGTGGGGGCGCTGCCCTTCCAGTATGCTCCAGTGGGGGCGCTGCCCTTAAAGACCGCTCCAGAGGGGGCGCTGCCCTTACAGTCCGCTCCATAGGGGGCGCTGGCCTTACAGTCCGCTCCATAGGGGGCGCTGCCCTTACAGTCCGCTCCAGAGAGGGCGCAGCCCTTACAGTCCGCTCCAGAGAGGGCGCTGCCCTTACAGTCAGCTCCAGAGAGGGCGCTGCCCTTACAGTCCTCTCCAGAGGGGGCGCTGCCCTTACAGTCCGCTTCCGAGTTGCCTGTCCGTGCGGTTCAGCCCGAGTTGCCAGTCCGTGCGGTTCAGCCCGAGTTGCCAGTCCGTGCGGTTCAGCCCGAGTTGCCAGTCCGTGCGGTTCAGCCCGAGTTGCCTGTCCGTGCGGTTCAGCCCGAGTTGCCTGTCCGTGCGGTTCAGCCCGAGTTGCCTGTCCGTGCGGTTCAGCCCGAGTTGCCTGTCCGTGCGGTTCAGCCCGAGATGCCGGTGCGTGCGGTTCAGCCCGAGTTGCCGGTCCGTGCGGTTCAGCCCGAGTTGCCGGTCCGTGCGGTTCAGCCCGAGTTGCCGGTCCGTGCGGTTCAGCCCGAGTTGCCGGTCCGTGCGGTTCAGCCCGAGTTGCCGGTCCGTGCGGTTCAGCCCGAGTTGCCGGTCCGTGCGGTTCAGCCCGAGTTGCCTGTCCGTGCGGTTCAGCCCGAGTTGCCTGTCCGTGCGGTTCAGCCCGAGTTGCCTGTCCGTGCGGTTCAGCCCGAGATGCCGGTGCATGCGGTTCAGCCCGAGTTACCACTTGGTGCTGTCTGCTCTGAGGCATCTCACAGTGCTGTCTGCTCTGAGGCATCTCACAGTGCTGTCTGCTCTGAGGCTTTTCACAGTGCTGTCTGCTCTGAGGCTTCTCACAGTGCTGTCTGCTCTGAGGCTTCTCACAGTGCTGTCTGCTCTGAGGCTTCTCACAGTGCTGTCTGCTCTGAGGCTTCTCACAGTGCTGTCTGCTCTGAGGCTTCTCACAGTGCTGTCTGCTCTGAGGCTTCTCACAGTGCTGTCTGCTCTGAGGCTTCTCACAGTGCTGTCTGCTCTGAGGCTTCTCACAGTGCTGTCTGCTCTGAGGCTTCTCACAGTGCTGTCTGCTCTGAGGCTTCTCACAGTGCTGTCTGCTCTGAGGCTTCTCACAGTGCTGTCTGCTCTGAGGCATCTCACAGTACTTTCTGCTCTGAGGCATCTCACAGGGCTATCCAGTCGGAGTGCTGTGCCCAATCCAGGCTTCCCGTCAAGTGTACTCGGCTTGCCGTCCTAGCCGGGGACCCCTGCACTGCCGTCCCAGCTGGGGACTCTCCAGAGTCTGCCATTGAGCTTGAACGCCCAAAAGCTTCTTCCGAATCTTCAGACCCTCCTCCAGCCTTCTTTGATGATCCCATTACCCACAACAACATAGACTTTATAAATGCACTCTGTCAGAATTTTTTTTCAACTCCGGTCAAGTCACCTGATCGGGGTCTCTCTATGCCACCTCAGTCTCCACAAGCATCAACCTTGGTGACTGGCTTTTTGGGCATACCGCCATCTTCTGATAGATTAAAGGGTCCTGTCCCGACCCTTGGCTGGGACTCAGACTGTGAGAGTGAATTCGTTGAGGATACAAGAGACTTAGTGGACGAACTGGCCAATTCTTTTGTTTTTGAGGAATTGGGTCTTATCTGTACTCCTTTGGAGAAGAGCCCAATTGGATCTTCAGGAAGATCTCATAAGAAGAAAAAAGAGAAGAGGAGGAAGACCTGAATGGGGAACTTGTTTGGAGCATCTGGAATCCGCTCCTTGAAGGGGGGGCTATGTTACGACTCTTCCTGTGTTTTGTATTTGGCAGCAGTACCTTGTTCCAACAGAGGTGCTGCTGTTCTGTCCTAGACTCTTCTGTATGCCTGAAGGAGTTAATCTCCTTACCTGAGACCTAATTGGAACTGCACCTGTCACACTCCTTTAAAGACCTGCCTCAAGCTGTGCTCTGTGCAGTTCATCCCGTTTGTTCCTGGCTGCTATTCCTGCTCATTTGTTGTATACCTGCTGGACTGACCTTCTGTGTATGACCCCTGCCTGTTTCTTGGACCTTGCCTGCTTGCCTGAGACCCCGAATCATTTACCTGTACTTTGACCACGCTGTTTTGCCTGTTGCCCTGATCTTTTTGCCTGACTTCTGGACCTCGCTTATTTGCCTCATCTCAACCTGGCTATTTGGATTTATTGTCTGATCACTGCTTGATCCCTGGACTCTGTCTGCT
Source organism: Mixophyes fleayi (assembly GCF_038048845.1). Lineage (NCBI taxonomy): Eukaryota > Metazoa > Chordata > Amphibia > Anura > Limnodynastidae > Mixophyes > Mixophyes fleayi. The sequence continues at coordinate 83,693,829 of NC_134410.1, forward strand.
CTCCTAGACTGCCTTGTGCCTTTTGGACTGGGGTAAAATTTATTTTATCAGCACCTGCCATTGTTACTATACAGTCTCTTTAGGAAACCTGTTCAAACCTGTGGATCTTTTGTTTGTGTATTTACTTTAATAAAGACACTTTACTTTACATTTTTGTTGCTATTAGTAAATACACTGGGATTCATAACAACAGGCTAGTTAAGTTATTGAGACAAATGAGCGATTGGACATCCATCACTAGTCGAGCTAGATAATGTGTTGTTGTGTATTTACAAGGATGACAGGGTGTTGTTCTGTGACTGAGGTAATAGTTAGCAATATTAACTGTCTTGTAGTACTAAACATTAATATACAGACACACAGCAGACAGTGTACACACCACTACAGCCTTAGGCTCTTTGCAGAAATATCTGCCTTTTGGAATAAGGACTGGAATGACCATTGATCTTAATTGCTCTGCTAAAGTTAGGCCATGTCTGCTGATTAAGTGTGCTTGCAAACAGGGTGAATGTGAAGCACTGGCCGGGTGCCAGCCACTGTGCCTTTGCACTATCAGAAAAGGGTAAGGCTTTCTTGTATTTTAAAAAAATGCCCATAATCAGACCAGTACTGATTGGAAGTTACGATTTATGACCTTGAATGGAATAAACTAGTCCATTAATTGCTTTAGAACCTGTGATTGGTGTTACATTATTGAGAGCTAACATATTAAATTTATGAAATCACCTTTGTTTGAAATATTTCCATAAGTAGCAAGGAACACTGCAGGTTGAACATTTTTTGGTAGGCACCATTTACTCACACAAACCATGAGACACTACAACTGGTGTAAAAAAAAGTCTGCATTTTGAAGCCATGAGCAATTTTCAAAAATGCACCTAATGTCTCTGCCATTCACATGACACAATTTTACATTATAACAAAACACAAACCTGAATCGTTAAGTACATTTGTGCAGACATTTTGAACTTTAATCTCCTGTTCAAAACCATGTTTAAATACAATACTTACCAATGTGATGACGATGGAGAAATTAATGTAATGCATGGCTGTTTTGTCATGTAGGACACCATCATCATCATTTATCATCATCATTTTCCCTTACCCTTTTCTGATAGTGCGAAGGCACAGTGGCTGGCACCCGGCCAGTGCTTCACATTCACCCGGTTGTTTGCAAGCACACTAAATAGTTTTTGGGCAAAGACTGATATTTAGAGTTGACATTTGTGTGCTACATGAAAAACAAACAGTATTGAACCTAGGTGCAAAATGTACATATATTTTTGTACATTGGCATCTTCACATGGTTTAGTACAGGACACTTCAGTAATAAATGTCGGGACTAAGTTGTTAAAGGAATCAGGCCCTACCAGGCAAACTTTGTAGGGACAATTGCCACATGGATTCAGTTTAAAAGTCCTATCTTCTGTCCGTAAGGGTTGAAACGAAACATGTACATGCAACACAGAGCACATGACAATGAAACCTTACCTTCCACTACAGTTAAGTTGAACACACATCTCGGGAACACACAATAAGGGGCAGACAGGTATAAATATCTAGCTATTTGTCTGAAATGTGTACATTAAGCATCCATTATACTCGCGTAGAAAGGTTGTAGTCTACTGTGACATACACTTGTCCCTGTGGAACAAACTATTGCAGTGTCCTCCTGGATTTAAAGTACTCACATGTGTACCTTGGAAGTTTGGTATATTGGCTTGTTGTGGTTGAATGCTTGGGTATGTGTATTATTTCCCTCCTCACAATCTTGGGCACAAATAGACATAGGATGACAGTTTGGCATGAATTTGGCAGACCATTTTACACATAAATGTCTTGTAAGACACTTTGCCAATATTTTATGAATGTAGACTCAGTGTTCTCAGATAACAATGTCCTGAGACTGGGAAAAATGTCTGATTTTTTTACATCAATACTTAAATATGCCTACAATAAGTAACAACCACATAGTTTCAGTACAATTTAATTTTTTTTATTATATAATATAAAGAAACTTTTTAACAAAGAGTAAATAAAATTTTAAAAAATTATATATATATTTTTTTATTTGGGGCAATGGGGTCCATCACAGGATGGACCTGGCTTCTCGTTACCCGTCATGTGGAGGGCTCAGAGAAAACATCCGAACTCACCAGTACAGCAGATTGTGCCCGAGGCTGTGAAGGTGCAGGGTCATGGCCAGGGGGGGGCAGAGTCCTGGGCAGGGTCCTGGGCAGCAAGGGGGGCAGGCTCCTGGGAAAGGAGAAGGGCAAGAGCATGGGCAGGGAGATGGGCAAGGGTCATGGAAAGTAGATGGGCTAGGGTCTGGGCAGTGATGGTGGAGGCAACAGACTGGGCAAGGAGGGCGGAGGCAACAGACTGGGCATGGAGGGGGAGGCAATAGACGACTGGTGTTGGGGGGTGGGGAATGGATCAGCTGAAATGGGTGAGGAGGTGTGTTGGGAGTGGGCATGCAAGAGATCACCCAGGAGTGTTGCAATATTAGTCAAGGTGGAATTGAGAGTAGCCATTTGAATGTGCTTTGGTGGTGAATGTGCTAATGAAAGTGGTGAGTTGTGCTCCATGTGGGGTAGAGTGCTTGCTATTTGTGCAACATGAGTGTCCAGTGATTCGGTGATGGCTTCAAATCGTTGAGATGCGAGCAGTGCCAACACTAGACATTTTAGTGCCCTGGGCGAGACAGGACACCGGCACCCCCCATCTAAGTGGGAGTGACATTTGCAAAGTGGGTGTGGCCAACCTAATGTGGGGGTGTGGCTAGCACTTTACTGAAAGAATTCTGTTACATGTCTGCGAATTCCAAACATGAGCACAAAAGCACGGAGGAGAAGAAGAAGCTCCTCTGTAAGGTGAGGTACAAGGGGTCTCACAGGCGACCACCGCTTCATTCACCTCCAGCTATTATCTGCTGTCAGTATCACTGATTTACATCTCTTCACTGGGGAAATCTCAGATAATATATAAACTTGTCTTATCCATCCCTGATATTAGTTATTTTTGCCACTATCTGACTTTTTAAATAGTATTTCAAATGAATAAAAAATATTATTTTAGATACCCCAATTTAGTGGTAAAACATCTGCTTGTATAGCTCACCATTTAGTACATATATTGTTCTCCTCATAATCCCTCTACCTCCTCCCAGAGATCCTCTGTCAATTTAATTCCAAATAACTTACTAGTATGTCTTTGTACTGCAAACACAGAAGATCATGCAAACATTCAAACTCCACACATATAGGGCCCTATTTGGAATTGAACCCATGATCCCAGTGCTGTGAGGCAGTAATGCTAACCTCTGTGTCACTGTGCTGGGCAATTGTCTGTTTAAACTCACTTCTCTATATGGCAGCAGAAATCTCCAGCTCAACATTTAATATGCTTATTTTTCCAATAGACGATAGCAGAATATAATAACAATATTTTTTAATCGTATTTATTGAAGGCTATAAATAAAAAAAAGCATGCATTTCCCTTTTAACATTAATTAAAGGAAAATAATTAACATCAAATTATTTTCATGTCATGCCCGGTGAATTGTTTAGTGTCATTTCTGCTGCAATGTATGAAATATAAAGCAGCAAAATGTTGTGAATTAGATGCAAATGATGAGAGAGAGCTTAGTTTAAATTTTTTAAGCAATTGATAACATCTGCATACCGCTTTCTTGCTTTTTTTCCTGTGATTCCTAGTAATGTTTTAAAGTTACAGTAAGATCTAGTTCTAATGAGAGATGAACATATAGCTGCCCCATATTAAGGTCTAGTCTTTGTGTGACAAGAAAATACTTTTGACAGATGGATGATTTTGTAGAAGTACAATTCTTACCTTTCATTCAGCACTTGCTGGGAGTTCAGCCGTTTACTTCCTGTCAGTGGAACGCATGTGCGGAAGTAAAGGGCTGTAGATACAGAGCCAGGTAGTGGGCGGCTGCTGCGCCCCCTTGGCCTTGCACCCAGGGCTGCCAAGAGGAATTCATGGGGCCCCCCCTTATAGTTGAGTAAGCAAAAAAATATTTTTTCATGGGTATAGTCACACAATTGGGGGCGTGGCAATGCGCCGTTGGGGCGTAGCTAGCACAATAAAATCACTAGGTCCTGAATTCCGCGGAGCGTGACATTTGTCCAAGCACTCCTGACTTTCAGGACATCTAGCACCCTTGTGTAGTATAGGAAGAATGCAGTGGGTACAGAAAGAGTTCAGTCTTAGCCTGCGCCCACTGGGCTCACCAAACATTGACATTGTCCCTACTAGAATCACAACATTTCACAACTATGCTGCTCTCTCCTATCTGTTCTTCTCACTTTTACCACATGTGGCTGCAGATTTCTTTAGTTGCGGCTTGTCTGGATCATGGAATGTTGGAGAACCTATTTGGGAAAAAAATGGCTACATTTAGAAAATTACAGCCAGCCCCACCGTTAAATCAATAACATCCATGATTAATAATTAGGCCTTCCTCCAACCCCAACATTAAAATAGTATTCCCATTACCCCGCAAACAAAATAGCAGCCATTAATTAGCCACCATTTACCTCACACACACTACATTGCCAAAAGCTCTGTGCCATCACACACACATTACTGTGCCCCGTTATCACCACGCTATGCCCCCTAATGATCACACTGCGCCCTCCATGCTGCATTTGCCCCTTTCTTTAACGCCCTGTGCCATGCTGCTTGTCCCTCTTTTCTTTAACCCCTCTGTGTCATGCTGCTATTGTCCCTCCTTTCTTTAACCCCTCTGTGTCATGCTGCTTGTCCCTCTTTTTTTAACCCCTCTGTGTCATGCTGCTTGTCCCTCTTTTTTTAACCCCTCTGTGTCATGCTGCTATTGTCCCTCTTTTTTTAACCCCTCTGTGTCATGCTGCTATTGTCCCTTCTTTGTTTAACCCCTCTGTGTCATGCTGCTTGTCACTTTTTTTAACCCCTCTGTGTCATGCTGCTTGTCCCTTTTTTTAACCCCTCTGTGTCATACTGCTATTGTCCCTCCTTTCTTTAACCCCTCTGTGTCATACTGCTATTGTCCCTCCTTTCTTTAACCCCTCTGTGCCATGCTGCTATTGTCCCTCCTTTCTTTAACCCCTCTGTCATGCTGCTTGTCCCTCTTTTTTTAACCCTTCTGTGTCATGCTGCTTGTCCCTCTTTTTTTAACCCCTCTGTCCCCCCCCCCGTTTTCCTCCCTTCACTTACCTTTACTTCTCTCTTCCTTCTTGTCTTCTCTGCTGCTCTGTGTTCCATTGCTCCAGACTGACTGAATGCTGGGCGTGACATGATGATGTCACACCCGGCATTCAGTCAGCCTGGAGCAATAGAGCACAGAGCAGCATAGAGGAGGGACGCCGGCGCTGCAATCACATTTTCTTTTTCTAATTTCGGGCCCCAAATTAAGGTGTGTCTTATACATGAGAGCGTCTTGTACATGGGGAAATACGGTAACTATTTCACACCTCTTAGGGGCATATTCAAATGTCTGCGTTTCCCACGGCGTTAAAAGAATTATCGCTATTACAGTAATTCTAAGCTGGATTTCAGCTCGCAGCTCCATTCACACTGACTGTCGAGTGTGACGTCATCAAGTCACGCCTGACAGTCATTGAGGAGCGCCGCAGCCAGGACAAAGCATGAAGAAAGAAGAGAAGACTGAAGAGAAGAGAAGAAAAGAAAGAAGCTAACAAAAGGTGAGTAAAGAAACAGAGACAAGGGGAGGAAAACAGAAAGGGACAGTGCTATAAAGAAGGGGGAGTAAAAAAATGGAGGAGAGAGAGGCACAGAGTAAAGAAAAAGGGGAAGAGATGCACAGAGTAAGAAAAAAAAAAGGGAAGAGATGCACAGAGTAAAAAAAAAAAAAAGGGGAGAGAGGCACAGAGTGAAAAAGAAGGGGGGAAAGCAGTATGGAGGGCGCAGTGTGAGCATAAGGGGGCACAGTGTAGTTGTGATGAAGGGGCACAGTATTGTGTTTATGATGGCACAGGGGGCTTGTTGCAATGTAGTGTGTGTGAGGTAGGTGGTGACTAATTAATGGGCGCTATTTTGTTTGTAGGGTGATGGTGAAGCAATTTAATAGTGGGGACTATTAATTTAAGATGGGGTGGTTTGGGGGCTTTTGAATATGGGGGTGAGTTTGGGGAGACTGAGGTCTATTTATTAAATGTGACTATGAATTATTTAATGGCAGTGATGGTTGCGGGAAATTGGTATTGCTGTTTGCAGGAAGGGAATAGGTTTATTTAATAAATGTGAATAATATTATTTTAATGTTGCGGCTGGAAGAAGACCTAATTATTAATCGTGAGTGCTATTGTTTAAACGCCAGGGCTGGCTGTAATTTTCTAAATGTAGTCAATTTTTTCCCAAATAGGTCCTTCAACATTCCAGGATCCAGACAAGCCGCAACTAGAGAAACCAGCAGCCACAGATGGAGAAAGTGAGAAGAACGGGTAGTAGAGAGCAGCACAGTGTGTGAAATGTTGTGATTCTAGTAGGGACAATGCCAATTTTTGGTGAGTGTTTGGTGAGCCCAGTGGGCGCAGGCCAAGACTGAACTCTTTCTGTACACACTGCATTCTTTCTATACTACACTGTGGTGCTAGATGTCCTGAAAGTCAGGAGTGCTTGGACATATGTGATGCTCTGGCGAATTTAGAGCCTAGTGATTTTGATGTTAGCCATGCCCCAATGGTGCATTTACCACACCCCCAATTTTTTTTTTTTTTGCATGCTCGACTATAAAGGGGGCCCCATGAATTTGTTGTACCGGGGCTCTGAATTCCTCTTGGCAGCCCAGAGCACAACAATGTATTGAAACCATACCTCCAACACAATTTGTATACAGAAAGCAGGGGCAAATGCAGGCTTTTCAAGGGGGGGTTTCCAAAATGATACATATATATATATATATATATATATATATATATATATATCTATAATATAAATGTCTAGTGGCGTGTGTTAGTCTGTCTGTGTGTAGAAAAAATAAAACCAAGCTGCAGCGCCACCTGCTGGGCGGAGTTATACACTGACCTACTAAATTCTTAGTGTGTGTGGAAAAAAAAATTCAGAAAGGGCTGAAATTTGGTATACTAAGATGTTTTTAATTTGTTAATTGTTAAAAGTGTTTATAAAGATTTAAAAAAAATATATATATATATTTCTTGAAGGAGAAGTGACAGTTGGGAGTGGTTGGTGGTTGCCAGGGGTGACAGTGGGGAGTGGTTGGTGGTTGCCGGGGGTGACAGAGCGAGAGGAGTGTGATACTCAGGACCGCTGAGAGAGATCCCTGTGTCTGGATAGACATCTGGATAGATGTGGCGATGAAAATGAAGGATGAGGTGATGGAGAGGAATGATGAGGTGGTGACATGTGGACAAAACCACGTTAAAAAAGGGCACTTACGTCGGGGAGTAACGTTCTTCCCCTGAGGAGGCCTGGGCTATGGCCCAAATGCATGACAAGAACCTTTTTAACACCTTAAGTAGCTTGATTTGACTAGAATGCATGAGTATCATGCACGGGTTAACTTTATATATATATATATATATATATATATATATATATATATATATATATATATATATATATATATATATATATATATATATATTATATATAGTGGCAAGAGCCCGCTACTGCTGAAGCACACGCGGACAACTTCTTCCTTTTTATGTAGTTTTATTGTCAGGATGGTAAATGTTTTGACACCGTACATATTTCACAGCAATTCTTGGAGACCCTAAACGCTAGCTAGACATAGACCAGCTCTCTCAAGACCAGCCAGCTTCCCCAGCGTTGGTCTCAGTGAACAAATGACACAAGCAAGCTTTTATACATAATACTCCTCCCCCAGCCTTAGCTTGATGGGCAGGTGACACACCCACCTTCCCTTTAAGAGGAAACTCCCATCACTGGCTCTGTTTGCACTAACAGACACACCCTGTCTGTTTGCTGAGAGGAAGGAGCTTTCAAATCATGTAAGTTAACCAAACTGTAAACTATACATAAGTCTTTACCTGGTTTAACCTCAATCTAGGTGCATAACTGCGCCAATGTCTTACTCTGCTTGTATGCTTTGGGCCGGAGTCATTACGGTACGCAAAATGAGCGCAGCGTACGTACGTGCACTAATGTACGTACTTTGTGGCTGCGAACGGCTGAAGTCATGAAGCTGCGTATTCTCACATACGCAGCTTCATGACTTGCGGCGCAAGTCTTCCTATTCTACCCGTTTACGTCCGTACACGCCGGCACATACTTGCATTACGTGCAGAAGCGAACGCTACGCTGTTTAGTGCATAGTAACATCATTGGTGTATCTCTCAATTGTTGAATCATGGTGCTGGTTGCAAATAACCGTAAAAATATATATTCTCCTTGTTATGCTACTTTGTTTACCCTGTCAAGATGTTTTACTTTTGATGATTAAAATTTCGTAATATTGAAATATTTCCAGTGTTTTATCGTATATCATATATCAGTATATCATATATATTTGATGTGTTTTTATAATGTCATATGTATTATATTATTATTATATTATATAAGTCTTTGGTGTCAGCTGGAAGGAAAATATGAACAGAAATGAAGTAGTTATTCAAAGAACCTATGTTTTCAATCCAGAGATTTTCAACAAAGACTTGCACAGACTTCTTCGACTTGTCCATTGCATCCAGGAGACTCAAAAGGATCAGGATACGCCTAAATACTTTCTCATCCAATTGTTATATGATAGGTATAAATTATAGTATAACCTCCTTTTGTTGAAACACAAAGTACATCTCTGGTCTGTTTAAGATCAGAGTTTTCAGCATAGAAAAATAGTGGAAGCTTATTATTTTGTAAAGAAACAATGATCCAATTTTATTCGTTAAGTGTCTTTTGCTGAAGGAATTTTTTTATGACTTTATTAACCTATAGAACACCAATGAGGTTATACCGCTAGCCCTGTTTTCCATGTGTACCAGGTTGTGTCTTGGTTCTGTTTTCAGTATATGTTTTAGAAAGAGGTTATGTCGTACCAAACTGTTACTTCTTTGGGCCTTATCACATTATATCCCGGATGTGAGGTGTGACCCTATTGGTTGGCCTCTTCTCCATTGGCTTTTAAACAACAGCTTTACTTAAGTGTATAATGCTAATACGTAAATTAGTTCAATGAAATCACACATATATCTGTTTTTCTTGTAACAAAAATATTTTAATTTATATACTAAAACTATTAACAAATGTTAAGTAAGAAACAGGAAAAAAAATAATCAATAAAAGGTATTTAACATTTTTTTTAGATATTTTTTTTTTACATTTTTTTGCTTTTTCTTTATGCTTTTTATATTTTTTGTCTTGTTTTTTTAATTCACCCAGAAGCCTCTGGCTGTGCCTTGGAGGACAACAATTTAGTAAATGCACTCTTAATACATTTCAATGTGGTGAAATGCTAGCTGTCGGTTCTTGTACCTTTGCATTTTGTAAGCTCGGTATGGTGCATAAATGAATGTTACCCAAACACTGGCCCCATTCATTAAATTATGATAAATGTAGGAGTACATAACATATACTGAAAACAGAACCAAGACACAACATGATACAAAGACAGGTGACAGGGTAAACCAAATCAGATTATCTCTGACAGATAGTGAAAGGGATGGTAGAAATCAGCAAGAAGGCCTAAGCTTAAGAAAACAGGGAAAACAGGCCTATCGAAAATGGCCAAGAGGGTAAAGGTACTGTAGAAGGAGCACACAACAAAAGAGGGCCATGCGCATGAGAGCTTACAACCTAAAGGGAAGGGGGAGACACAAGTAATACAAAGTATTATATTCGTATTATATGGTTTTGTTGTATACATTAACTTTCTGCAAAATTTAGCCAAGGAGAATCTCACCCTCTAGGGTGCATTTTTAAAGCCTGCCAGCTGAGTTGGCCTGCGCACAAGACAAGAATTGCTGGGAGGACATTTTTCCCATTGTGGGAACTTAGGATGCCTTGTACTGTGAATGGCCAGTGAAAACTGTTTGTCATGTTCTACCCAAAAAATCCAAACATCATATATTGAAAAAAAAAACAAACACAACTAAAGTATACGAAAATTACCATGTAATGTACTTACTTTCCTCAACCAGCACTTGTGGTTGCTGAGAGGTGGATTCTGGTTGGCTCTGGAATAGCAGAGGTGATGCTGCCAGGTCAGCGGACTGCGGCGAATCCTCCACCACCGCTGACTGCACCTGTTGCTGTTGGCTACCACCTGGCGCCCCCGGTGTGACCACCTGTTGATGTTGGCGGTGGTGTTCGGAGCTGCGTTGGTGTCCTGTTGGAGACCATTATGTGTTATCTTATGTGTATTTTTGTAATGTATTCACCATACACAGCGAATACATACATACATGCAGCGAATGGTAGCTTTGAATGCTAAAATGGTACTCATGTCAATAACATTAAATTTGAAAAAAAATGTACACTTAAATTTTTAACATATCTAATAGGACATAATCAGAATAATCACAAATAAGACTAACATTATTCATACGTTTAGTATGAGAATGGTCAGAAAATAGGCTTTTTCTGTCCATATTTCCTGTGAGAAGAAAAAATTACATTGCCATATTATTTAGTGTTTGAGCACGACTTACTAGCAATAATTTCAGCCCTCAAATCTGCAAGAAGGTCGGGCTGCCGTCTCCGCAGATCACTCCATCGGCGTTGCAACTGCACGATGGAGCGGCGGGTACCAACCTGCATACGCAGACGCCTGCGCACGGCTCTGTATGCCTGCAATTTGTCATCATTTCCCACATACCTCCCTGCGGGCTCAAAACAACGGTCCATCGTTGCTGTCAGCACCCGCAGTTCGGTACGTGAGAATACTGCAGACCTCATTTTGTCTCAGAAATGACAGTTTAATAACCTGCTTACCGATTGGTTCTCAGTGCACGTCGGTGCGTCTGCACGTCCATCGCGGAACCTGTACTAAGATGGCTGACTGACCTGTCAATCACTGCTCAAGCGTGCCTAGCGTTCTGGCGCGTACGCAACTGAACGCACCACTATAAAATCGCATACAGCATGCGATAGTTCGCCCTGACAATTTCTGCATGGCTTTTCTAAGTTGTTGCTGTCAGGAAACGGTTAATATTGCCACATATTGAGGTAAGTAACATGGGCCTAGGTCTGCCTCCTGACATAGATAGCGTCGTAGGAAATTAAATAATTGCACTTTCTTTTTTCCTTTTTTAGATTGTACTCACTTTCCAAAAAGAAAAATAAAAAACAGGAGAACCTTGCTCCATTTTGGGGTAAGTAACATGGGCCTAGGTCTGCTACCTGACTTAGATAGCGTCGTAGGAAATGAAATAATTGCACTTTCTTTTTTACAGGAGAACCTGAACATGTCTGAACAAGACTCCAATTAGCCATCCGGCTCATCATTTGCTGCTGCTGCTAAAAAAACACGCCAGCCTAATTTCACAAAAAATGAAATCGACATTTTGGTCGAATTGCCTGTTGATAGGCTCCACTCCACTCCGCGTCCACTCTCTGCACCATCAAAAGCAAGAATATGGGAAGAAATTACAAATGAGGTCAATGCCGTGGCTCCAATCAGACGCAAGGTTAATGAGGTCCAGAAAAGGTAAATATTTAAGCGTACAAAAATTGGTTAAATGTGTCCAGATTTTGTGGATAATATTATCCTGCTAATGTGTCTATTTTGCACACAGGTGGCAAGACTTTAAACGCCGCCTAAAAGATAAAATTTCTGAACACAGAAGACATGCAAGAATGACAGGAGGTGGACCTCCAGCAACGCTGGAATTGACTCCATTGGAGACCAGGGCATTGGCCTCTTTGGATGCGTAGATGGTTCAAGGTGTGGGCTGCATTGACACCGGATGTAGCCCACCCGCCAGCGAGCCTATCACAGCTACAGGTATATACAGACACACATATATAAATATATAAATTCACACGAATTACCTAAGGACGGCATTATTTATTTCATTTTTTCCCCTTGTAGGGCCCAATACAGTGGAAGACATTTCAGAGGATGAGCTGGTGGAGGAGCCACGTGATGTGGAAGAGCATCAGATGAAAGAGGAGCCAGAAGTCAGTGAATGGGAATCACTATGCTATCACAGTATTAGAGACACAAATGCCACTATTGAGTCCAATACCACAGATATTGCCACAACCCTCACCCGTATGGAGCACACTTTACACAGTAGCCTCACCCGTATAGAGAGCACAATGGACTTAAACCTTTCATCTATCAACACTACCCTTACCCATCTCACTGACCTTATTGCAGTGTATATCACCAATCCCCAATCACGCATATCACAGGAATCTTCTCCTACTTCTTTCTCTCCATCTCTTAGTCCCATGTATCAATCATACTACACTTCACCCGATTATCATTCCACAAGTAGGCCTTATCGCGCGCACCCGTCTTCACATATTGAACAACTCCACTGTCAAGGTTCTATTGGTTCTAGTCTAAGACCCCAAATGCATCGCCATCATTTTCAAACCAACCCATATGTTGACATTGAACCATATTCACATTCTAATCAGCAATACAACTATTATTTACCACCATCTGCCCCTTCTGCCATATCTGCCATATCTGCCATCTCTGCCCCATCTGCCATCTCTGCCCCATCTGCCCCATCTGCCATCTCTGCCCCATCTGCCATCTCTGCCCCATCTGCCCCATCTGCCCCATCTGCCATCTCTGCCATCTCTGCCCCATCTGCCCCATCTACCATCTCTGCCCCATCTGCCATATCTGCTCCATCTGCCCCATCTGCCCCATCTGCCCCATCTGCCCCATCTGCCATCTCTGCCCCATCTGCCATCTCTGCCCCATCTGCCCCATCTGCCATCTCTGCCCCATCTGCCATCTCTGCCCCATCTGCCATCTCTGCCCCATCTGCCATCTCTGCCCCATCTGCCATATCTGCCCCATCTGCCCCATCTGCCATCTCTGCCCCATCTGCCCCATCTGCCATATCTGCCCCATCTGCCCCATCTGCCATATCTGCCCCATCTGCCATATCTGCCCCATCTGCCCCATCTACCATCTCTGCCCCATCTACCATCTCTGCCCCATCTACCATCTCTGCCCCATCTGCCATCTCTGCCCCATCTGCCATCTCTGCCCCATCTGCCATCTCTGCCCCATCTGCACCATCTGCCCCATCTGCCATATCTGCCCCATCTGCCATCTCTGCCCCATCTGCCATCTCTGCCCCATCTGCCATCTCTGCCCCATCTGCCATATCTGCCCCATCTGCCATATCTGCCCCATCTGCCATCTCTGCCCCATCTGCCATATCTGCCCCATCTGCCATCTCTGCCCCATCTGCCATCTCTGCCCCATCTGCCATCTCTGCCCCATCTGCCATCTCTGCCCCATCTGCCATCTCTGCCCCATCTACCATCTCTGCTCCATCTGCCATCTCTGCCCCATCTGCCATCTCTGCCCCATCTGCCATATCTGCCCCATCGGCCCCATCTGCCCCATCGGCCCCATCTGCCCCATCGGCCCCATCTGCCCCATCGGCCCCATCTGCCCCATCGGCCCCATCTCTGCTCCATCTGCCATCTCTGCTCCATCTGCCATCTCTGCTCCATCTGCCATCTCTGCCCCATCTGCCATCTCTGCCCCATCTGCCCCATCTGCCATCTCTGCCCCATCTGCCATCTCTGCCATCTCTGCCCCATCTGCCATCTCTGCCCCATCTGCCATCTCTGCCCCATCTGCCATCTCTGCCCCATCTGCCACACGTGCACCCCGTGCCACACAATCGTCGGCTGCTGCACAGTCACTCACTGCTGCTCCACTGGCCTCTGCTTCCTCCCCACTGTTGCCTTCTATATCATGGGTTACCAGAAGCCAGACTCATCCTCGATGCGATGCAACCATTATACCAGCAAAGAGGGCCCGTAAAAAAAAAAAATTGTTTGTTTGATGTGTTTTTGTTGTGTAAATAAATTGTATAATTATAAACTTATTAGCTATGTATGTGTCACGGTTCTTACGAGGAGACTCGGTAGATGTAGCAAAACCAGGAGATTCGAACAGTTTGGCACTACTCCAACAGGGCGCGGAGTCTAACGAGGAGACGGTATTCACCAGGAACCGCGGCAAAGCGGTATGGGCTTAGCGGCGTCACCTCACAGGTCGCGGTCCCTACTAGAGTACTGTACGGAAGTCCCTGGGAAGACTACAGGCAGTAGTACCGTAGGAAGGATGATCGATACACTAAGTAATGGTAATGAAGATAATGCAGATCGGTATAACTCTGTAAATCACTGTGTGGTGTAAAGTTCAGGATAATGAGCGTCAGCTCTGAAGACAACTGTAGGGGAGATGTCCAAAGATGAGCGTCAGCTCTGCAGACCACTATGTGGTAAAAGTTCAGGAGAATGAGCGTCAGCTCTGAAGACAAATGTAGTAAAGATGTCTGAAGATGAGCGTCAGCTCTGCAGGCCACTATGTGGCGGAGAGTTCCGTAGAGTGAGCGTCAGCTCTGCAGACCACTATGTGGTAAAAGTTCAGGAGGATGAGCGTCAGCTCTGAAGACAAACGTAGTGAAGATGTCCGAAGATGAGCGTCAGCTCTGCAGTCCAGAAAGGAGGTAGATAACTGGAAAGTAACAGGAAGCCACTTCAATCACCAGGAGGTAACACAAAGAACAGGCACTGAAGATAGAGAGAAGGTGCCTTTTAAACTTGCCGCCAGTGAGAAGGACCAATCAGCAGGGAGCATGAGAATTGGAGTCATCGCAGACCCGAATCCAAGATGGCGGCGCCCAGCGGGGAGCGGAGCGCCGATGAGAGGTGAGTTTTGCCGGGTGTCAGGTGCGCTGCCTGAACACCTGGCACGGGCACTGCACGTCTACTGCAAGGTTTAAGAGGAAACTTCTTGTTGAATTTATCCAGCAGGTAGGGAGCGTGGATGTCGGAGGCACGAACCCAAGAGCGCTCTTCGGGGCCGAAGCCCTTCCAATCAACGAGGTATTTCAAGCCGCCTTTACAATTTTTCGAGTCCAAGATTTGTTTGAGTTCGAACTCCTCCTCTTGATGGACTCCAGGAGTGGTGGAAGGAGCTACCGAAGTAAATTGATTAATCTTCAGAGGTATTAATAAAGACACATGGAAAGAGTTAACAATACGAAGAGATGCTGGTAATCGTAATTTAAAGCAGACTGGGTTAATAACTTCAGAGATGCTGTATGGGCCAATAAATCGCGGAGCCAATTTCATGCAGGGGACTCTGAGGCGTATATTCTTGGTGGATAGCCACACTCTATCACCAACCTTGAAGATGGGAAGAAATCGTCGTTTTTATCCGTGGCCAGTTTGTAGCGTGTAGAAGTTTTCTTAAGGCAAAACCTTACTTGTCTCCAAATGGTGAGGAATTTGTTATATAGAGAATTGGCTGCAGGCACCTGGGTGGGTGGGAGGGACACAAATTCAGGAAGGGACGGATGATGTCCATAGACCACTAAGAAAGGAGATTTAGAATAGGACTCGTGGAAGGCATTATTGTGGGCAAACTCCGCCCATGGTAGAAGATCAACCCAGTTGTCCTGGTTGGCAGAAGAGAACATCCTGAGGTAAGTCTCCAGATCCTGGTTCACCCTTTCGGTCTGTCCCTTGGATTGAGGATGATATCCAGATGATAAACTCAGTTTGATACCCAATAATTTGCAGAGGGCTCTCCAAAACTTTGAAACGAATTGGACACCTCGATCGGAAACTATGTTGAGCGGACAACCATGTAGGCGAAATATCTCCTTAACAAAGTGGACCGCCAGGACTGGAGAGGATGGAAGACCCGGAAGTGCCGTGAAATGGGCCATTTTAGAAAATCGATCCGATACCACCGATATAACAGTACAATTTTTACTAGGTGGAAGATCTGTAATAAAATCCATGCTTATATGTGTCCATGGTTCACGAGGTATGGGTAATGGAAGTAATAAGCCCGCAGGAGACTGATGTGTGGATTTGTTCTGAGAACAAACGTTACAGGAGGAGACGAAGTCCTTAACGTCCGTATGAAGACTGGGCCACCAATAGTTCCTGGAGATTAATTCAATGGTTTTGTGGGAACCGGTATGTCCAGCGAAGACGGTGGAGTGATAATGTTTCAGCAGCTTGTGGCGAAGACTAGGAGAGACAAAACTTTTCCCAGGTGGAGGTTTAGCGGATTTGAGCTGAGTTGCTAAGACTAGGCATTTAGGGTCTAAAATGGGATGAACAGAATCCTCCTCTGCGCCTTCATGAGTGGAAAGTGCACGACAAAAAGGGCATCAGCTCTTTTATTCTTAATGCCAGGTTTGAAAGTAATGTGAAATTCGAAGCGAGAAAAGAATAATGACCAGCGTGCTTGTCTGGGATTCAAGCACTGAGCGGTTTGGAGGTAGAGTAAGTTTTTGTGGTCCGTGAAGATAGTCACTGGATGCAGGGCTCCCTCGAGAAGATATCGCCATTCAGCTAGTGCCGCTTTGATTGCCAATAACTCTTTATCTCCTATGGTGTAATTTTTCTCAGTCGGGAGGAATTTTCTAGAAAAAAAGGCACACGGATGGAATTGGGCCAGAGGAGATTTCTGTGAGAGAACAGCCCCGATGCCCACATTGGAGGCGTCAATCTCTAGAAAGAACGGAGAGGAGACGTCCTGTTGTTGGAGAATAAGTGCAGAGACAAAAGCTTGTTTCAAGAAGTCAAAGGCCTCGAGAGGAGCTGAAGACCACGATTTAGGGTTGGAACCCTTTCGAGTTAGAGCCACAATAGGTGCCACGATGGTAGAGTAGCCCTGGATGAAGCGCCTATAGTAGTTGGCGAATCCAAAGAATCGCTGAATAGGTTTCAGCCCAAGGGGAAGAGGCCATTCTAAAATTGCTTTGACTTTGTCTGGGTCCATTTGTAGCCCGGATCCAGATACGATGTATCCCAGGAATGGCATCTGAGGGAGCTCGAAGACACACTTCTCCAGTTTGCAAAAGAGTCGATGGTGTCGTAATCTGGAAAGAACCTCCTTCACATGCCTACGGTGCGAGGTGATGTCAGGAGAGAACACCAAGATATCATCTAGATATACCACGACACAGAGATATAGTAAATCTCTAAATATCTCATTGATAAAACTCTGAAAGAAGGCGGGGGCGTTGCACAGACCAAAGGGCATTACCAGATATTCGTAATGCCCATCGCGGGTATTAAAAGCCGTCTTCCATTCGTCTCCTGCTCTGATCCTGATGAGATTATATGCGCCCGTAGATCGAGTTTGGTGAAGATCCTCGCTCCTTTGATACGATCAAACAGTTCGGTGATAAGCGGAATGGGGTATCGGTTTTTGACCGTAATAGCGTTTAAACCACGGTAATCGATGCAAGGTCTTAACGATCCATCTTTTTTTTTAGCAAATAAAAACCCCGCTCCCGCAGGTGATGAGGAGGGTCTGATAAAGCCTCGGGATAGGTTCTCTTTAACATATTCAGACATGGAAGAGGTCTCGGGTATGGAGAGGGGGTACACTCGGCCCCGAGGAGGTATTTTACCCGGCTGCAGTTCGATAGGACAGTCCCATGAGCGATGGGATGGCAGATGCTCCGAGCGGACTTTGTCAAATACGTCTAAAAAGGAGTGATACTGTTTGGGCAGAACGGTGACCTTGGTATTGGAGGAAGTGGAAATGGAGCCAAGGGGTTGGAATCGCGTCAAAATTTCAGGAGATAAGTAGGACCCCAGGACAGAATCTGCGAGGTAGACCAGTCAAGTTGAGGAGAGTGCTGCTGGAGCCATGGTAGACCTAGGATGACGGGGGTAGTGGTAGCTGGTAGCACGTGGAAGGTAATCACTTCACGATGTAAGGCTCCTACTTGGAGGATGATGGGTTCAGTCCGTGTTTTCACTGTACCATTGGCTATACGGGAGCCGTCGATGGCCGTAATAGAGACAGGAATTTCCAGCGGTACAGTTGGTATAGAAACCTGCGAAATTAAAGAAAAAGAGATAAAATTTCCGGCTGCTCCAGAGTCCAACATAGCAGAAGTGTGAACGGGACCACGCGGACCGTGAAGGGTAATAGGAAAGGAGCAGACATTAGAAATTCCAAATGAGGGAAAGGTTTTAGAAAGCCCTAATCTGACCTCTCCGGAGCAGGTTAGGGTCTGGCATTTCCCGACCTCTTGGGACAGACATTCAATAGTTGATCCGGATCCGCACAGTAAAGGCACAACTTATTCCTTAGTCTTCTGTCACGTTCTTCTGGAGTTAATCGAGAGCGCCCAATTTGCATGTGTTCCTCCATTGTCACCGGGTGGGTGAAGCGAGGCGCGAGTCTGGGGGTGCTGCGCCGGGAGGAGTCCTTCTCTGAAGATCGTTCGCGGAAATGGAGATCCACGCGGTTGCATAGCGAGATCATGGCATCTAACGTAGTGGGGAGTTATTGAGAAGCTAAAGCGTCCTTGATCTTGTCAGACAGACCCTGCCAGAACGTTGCTACCAAGGCTTCGTTATTCCAGCGTAATTCTGATGACAACGTTTGAAACCGAATAACATACTGAGCCACGGAGTGGGAACCTTGGCGCAGGCGGAGAATGCTAGACGCTGCTGAGGTCACCCTTCCTGGTTCGTCAAAAATTCTGCGAAAAGCGGCAATGAAGGCAGCACTGTCGGCCAGGATTGGGTCATCAAGTTCCCAGAGAGGTGAGGCCCAGGCTAAGGCTTGACCAGAAAGTAAGGATATTAGGTATGCCACCTTAGAGCGCTGGGTTGGGAAATTCGGTGGTTGGAGTTCAAATTGTATAGAACACTGGTTCAAGAAACCCCGGCAGGTTGCAGGATCTACATCGAATTTAGAAGGAGTTGGAATTCGAAGAGTCGAAGTGGAAGCCGCTACAGGAGCAGGTGCCGGCGAACTAGCCGCTTGAACCAGTGGAGTTGCTTGCAGTGAGTCAAAGCAGGCCGCCAGACTTTGGAAGCCCTGTAATAGCTGTCGTTGGATCACATCTTGTTGCTCTACACGGTTGAGCAAGTGCTGAAGCATGTCCTTAGCAGATGGTTCCACGTTAGATTCCGACATGTTAATGACAATGTTTTTTGGCCTGTTCTTACTGTCATGGTTCTTACGAGGAGACTCGGTAGATGTAGCGAAACCAGGAGATTCGAACAGTTTGGCACTACTCCAACAGGGCGCGGAGTCTAACGAGGAGACGGTATTCACCAGGAACTGCGGCAAAGCGGTATGGGCTTAGCGGCGTCACCTCGCAGGTCGCGGTCCCTACTAGAGTACTGTACGGAAGTCCCTGGGAAGACTACAGGCAGTAGTACCGTAGGAAGGATGATCGATACACTAAGTAATGGTAATGAAGATAATGCAGATCGATGTAACTCTGTAAACCACTGTGTGGTGTAAAGTTCAGAAGAATGAGCGTCAGCTCTGAAGACAACTGTAGGGGAGATGTCCAAAGATGAGCGTCAGCTCTGCAGACCACTATGTGGTAAAAGTTCAGGAGAATGAGCGTCAGCTCTGAAGACAAATGTAGTGAAGATGTCCGAAGATGAGCGTCAGCTCTGCAGGCCACTATGTGGCGGAGAGTTCCGTAGAGTGAGCGTCAGCTCTGCAGACCACTATGTGGTAAAAGTTCAGGAGGATGAGCTTCAGCTCTGAAGACAAACGTAGTGAAGATGTCCGAAGATGAGCGTCAGCTCTGCAGTCCAGAAAGGAGGTAGATAACTGGAAAGTAACAGGAAGCCACTTCAATCACCAGGAGGTAACACAAAGAACAGGCACTGAAGATAGAGAGAAGGTGCCTTTTAAACTTGCCGCCAGTGAGAAGGACCAATCAGCAGGGAGCATGAGAATTGGAGTCATCGCAGACCCGAATCCAAGATGGCGGCGCCCAGCAGGGAGCGGAGCGCCGATGAGAGTTGAGTTTTGCCGGGTGTCAGGTGCGCTGCCTGAACACCCGGCACGTGATAGTATGTTGTATTTTTAAAAAACATTATAAAAACACTTACAAGAGAAGTTGGTGTCCAGGATATATTGCTTGAAAGACACAGCATCAACTGATTCTGGAGGGCTGGGGTCAGCATCTAACACCTCCTGGACAGCAACCTCGGCCTCCTCCACACAAGGAACCCCACTCCTAATGGCGATGTTATGAAACACCATGCACAGAGCTATGATATCACACACAGTGGATGGAGCATACATTAGAGCACCACCAGACCGATCTAGACACCGGAATCTGGCCTTTAAAAGACCAAATGCCCGCTCCACAACCGATCTAGTGGCTGTATGTGCGGAGTTGTATGCCATCTCCTGCTCCGTACGTGGGTTTAATAGAGGAGTGAGGAGCCAAGGGCGAAAAGGGTATGCGTTATCTCCTACAAGGGGTGACAAGAATGAAAACGTTTAAAAATATGAGCAAGTGTCATAATTGTAGACACAAATAGCTATATCTATGCCAACAAGACAGGCAACATGGATGAGATATAATGGCAAAAGAAGCAATCAGACACATAACATATTCAATGTATTTGTAACCAAGGTTTAAGTTTTTGAACAAGTTTTCATATGGGCAGCTATCCATGTTGGATTTTAAGGTAAACATCACAATTAAATGTACTTTTGAATGATATTGCAATGTGCCTTTGTAATATATCTACTTAGCTACCAAACTTAAGACATTACTATTTCCACTTTAAACTACTACATACATGACATGTTTGTTAAATAATAAAAATACCTAATAGCCACGCATCACCATTCGGCCTTGCACCACCTTGCCTCAGTTGCAATCTTTCCCACATCCCTGATTGCCGGAAGGCAAAGGAGTCATGTGTACTCCCTGGCCACATAGCTACCAGGTTATGAATCTGGAGAGAGGCGTCACATATAGCTTGGACATTTATAGAATGGAAATGCTTGCGATTTAAAAAATTAGCAGCATTCCCACCGGAGGGGACCAAGGCTACATGAGTCCCATCGACTGCGCCTATGACATGCGGGAAACCGGCTATGTGGAAAAACTGCCGTTTTATCGGCACCAGGGACTCCTCATCGAGAGGCAGATGTATGAATTGCCTTAGACGCGACACAAACGACCCCAGAACAACCTTTAGCACACGACTGAAGGACTTCTGGGACATCCCTGAAGCGACTCCCAGAGTGGTCTGAAATTACCCTGTCGCGCAAAAGTGCAATACCGCCAACAGTTTAGTCAATGGCGGTATTGCTGTTGGGCTGTTGCGCTTGGGCTCCAGGTCAATCTGCACTATGCGCAGGGTGTCCAGGATGACGCGAGGCGGGAGCCGATAACGCCGCACCACCTCAGCATCAGACATGCCAAAGAGGCTGACACGTGGCCTGAACACACGCTCCCTTGGTCGGCGACGATGGGTTACTTGCTGATTTTGGGGGCGGCGATGCTGGTTGCCCTCCTGTGCTGCCACATGTGCCTCGGCCATTTCTAAGAAACGCTATATTTGAAAAGAGAAGGATGTGAAAAAAATACAATTAACTCATAGTTTGGAAAATGTCACTCCTATTTGCACAGGAAACATTGACAATATACTTACACCAACAAGTGGGTTGGCCAAACTCATAATGTGGCTAAAAAAAACAAAACAAAAATTGTCAGAGGGTGAATAAGAAGTTATGGCATCTACTTCTATGCTATGTCACGTTGCAGACCTAGACTCATGTTACTTACCTCAAAATGGAGCAGGATTATCCTGGTCACTTGCAAACAATTGTCAATGGGAAACTAAAAAAGATAAAAAAAAGTAAACAAAATATAAAAATAATCTACAAAGTACTACACAGCCCAATACAAGCAAACTATTATCTGTAACTATTATCTGAAACAAAGTATAACACCCAAAATAACAAAAAAGTCCAAGACAATTTAAACAATAAAATGTTAAAACAAATCAACCAAAGAAACTATAGTAATATCTTATAATATATCATGCAAACATACCAATAAATGAATCAGCAGTGAACAGGGCACATCATCTACGCCGAGCTTTATAGCAGTGGTTAATTAGCACAGAGTATGCAGGTGAGGGTCTGCATGCGTCCTGATCACATGGGCGTTCCTTCGGATAAGTTGTGTGTGCTCGTGGTTTAGATCTGAGAGATAAACTAGACCCATGGCAGGCGCACTGCGTACGCCACCACAAACGCGATCACCTGCGTTCGCACCTCTATGACTTGGACGTAGTTAGACGGGAACGCCCATATGAGAAATTGACTACGTCACCACGCCCCTCAACCTCCCTGTTCCCGCCCAGACCTCGTAGCTCGTCGCAAATGGGTTTTGCGATTGCGGCCGTACAGTTTTTGCATTCGCGAAAGTAAACAGACCCGGCAACCGAGCATGCGCACTAAACTTTGGCGTTCGCTACGCGCTGAAAAGGGACATACGTCCCTTGATGACTCAGGCCCTTTCTCTGCATCTTGTCAGATAAATGCCTCCCTTTGTTACAAAATATATATATATATATATATATATATATATATATATATATATATATATATATATATATATATATATATATATATATATATATACTGGTGGTGCCCTGCTATATTTTTTCTTACCACTACCTGAATTTTCTTTAACCTTCACTACCATTCTTCCCACCTCCAATCTCTAGATCTTGTCCTCTCCATTCATATAATAAAGGATGCTATAAAATTGTGTATGCACATACTTGTCATTTCTTGCCTTGACTACTATTTCCTCCATCTAGTTGATCTTTCACTCAAGGCTTCACATCCCCCTTTAATAATCAAGAATCATGCCCTCAAGCATTTATTTTATATATATATATATATATATATATATATATATATATATATATATATATATATATATATATATATATATATCTGCTGCGCATGCGGGCTGGCGCTGTGAAAGAAGAGTCCGCGGCAGTGCTGTTTTATAGTACAATACAGCACTGCCGCGGACGCTTCTTTGACAGTGCCGACGCTGCTGTACAGTACAGTAGAGGCAATGTTTATCGCAGGTTCGTTCGCAGAGGGGAGGGGTTTCTGGAGAACCAGAACCCCCCCTGCGTGTGCTTCTGGAAAGGCAGATATTTAATTATAGGCTGTCACGAGCTAGGCATGTTGTTGAAAATGCGTTTAGAATTCTCAGTAGCAGATTCAGAGTTTTTCATTCTGCTATAAATCTCCTATTGGACAAGACAGAAAGTGATGCAGAACACAGCCGACCATCACCACTTTATCTAAGAGGTAAAACTCCCTGTGTACGCAATTTACATACATATTAAAACAACAATGCAAAGGAAACAAAGGTAGTGGGCTTGACACCTCTCGAGTCGGGTCAGCTTAAAAATGCAAGTGCCAGTGCAAAATTAAACAGGGAGGCATACCTCCCAATATTTTAACAGGGAGGGTGCAGTGCCATAGCAGAATGAGTTTGTGTAACAATTGTTCATAAGCATGTTATGTGTGCAAACTTTATTGTTACCTTAATAAACCTGTTACATAGCAACAGAGCAATATACTTTACTTACAGTAAAGGTAAGTAATGAGATATGTCATCTGCTTGCACCACATCAGTAGGAGAACTACTGTCTGTATCCAGGCTGCAGGTGGACTGCCGAGTAATTTCATTTTCATGGATAAAGTGCAGAAGATCAAAATACCACAGCTTTGGCAAATAAACATCATCTGCACCTGCCCCAGATTTTTTAGAGGCCTTAAATTATTTAGTTCTTTCCTGTACACAGTCCGAAGGTTCTGTATTTTGCTCTTTGCCAATGCCACATTTGCTCTCAATGAAATCCTTGATGAGCTCCACATTGTGGTCAAATGACATCTTCAGTTTTTGTTTTTAAAAGGCTAACATCAGTGATGTAAAAAAATAAAAAAAAATAGAAAAAAACTTCATGGAGATGTTTCAGTTGTTTCCGAAGGTTATGCCACAAAGCACTAGCTAGTTTAACCATTAAAAGGGTTCAACCTTATAGTGGTAATATAATCATATTTAAACTTTATATTTTTCAACAGTTACATTTCTACACAGTATTCAACAATAAATCTGGATTGGATTTACAATGTGTGGTTTATTCTGTGTATTTTAAAAATATATACATTAACAATTAAAAGGTTCAATTATAAAACATGTTGAATGTACATGTAAAGGGTTACAGAACACAGGTGCAAGATGCATTACCATTACACAGGTATACTAATATGCAACCAATCATATAGAATACATATGTATACGAAACACAAAAACGTGTTATATGAATAAAGTTATATAATTATGCAGGCAGACACATATTTTACCGCTAGAAGTACATAATTACTAAATGAGCGACGTGCGGATACCGGACCACGCGGGACAGGTACAGGCATCAGAAATGAACATACACACAGCCCCAAAGGAGTTGCAGCTCGAGGAAATATCAGCAGTTGCTCGTGGATCGATCAGAAACTTATACACATATTATATGATCGTTAGGTGATTGGTCGGAAAATATTAAACAGTGCGACCAACCAAATGAGCCGACAATCGACATTATGGAATGACTTTCGACCATCGTGTCTCTATGCACACTAACCCGACTTCCGACCGACCGGTCATATATTGGCTGATTATTGGACGAAAACGCTCCAGTGTGTACCTAGCCTAACACAGGTAATAAATACTAGCAAAATGATTTTACAGACTTTTATAAAGCATAAAATGAACAGAAACAAATCAATATACAGATAAATTGTAGTGGTGGACTGCACACTAAAAGGTCTGCAGCCAATAATCTTATCTTTCTTTTTTAACTGAATTATTTTTTATCAGGGTATTTAAGTGGTAATGGGGAAGGATACGGAAAAACGAAGGGAATGGGGAAGGGTACAGTAGGAAGCAGACACAATATAAAATAGAACAAATTATGAAATTAAATTAGTGCATGAGCGATAATATACGAGGCATTCTTCAGGCAAATAGATAAAGTAAACCCAAATTATTACATATCAGACAGGGAGAGAACGAAAGGTTATGTAATGCAAGAAAGAAATGTTCTCCCTTAATAAGCGCTTCTTGTACAATGCAGCCACAGTAGGACTACTAGAGTGCCACTTCACTCAAATGATAATCAAAAACAAAAGGTATTTTGTCAATCACAGGCGCAAAGACAGAAACACATATAAAGATGATTCATTCAAATATAGTCAAAAATCCTTTTAGGTACATCTTTATCAACTAAAACATCCATTTAGATATAGTCTCTGATCTTTTCCTTCACCCTTTCACAATTGGTGATCCATTTAAAAGATAGTTTTTGATCTCAAACAGACAATCTCTCATAGTCCATAGGCAACAATGTCATTCTATGTATCATGGGGAAGAAAGAAAAAGGGGCAATGTAGTGTAATATTTTCAGTAGGCTTAGGAAAGCCAGCAAATACGTAAAAGAAATCATTTTTATAAGTGGATACTAGATATTATCATTACCACCATGTGAGATCAATAATAGACATGGAACAAAAACCCTTTTGAAAATACCCTTACATTAACCAAAAGAAAGGTTTTCTGTCTGTAGAGAACTCTCGGTGCAGTCCCGATAAGTTATCCAGAGTTTAGTGCATGTAAAAAACATATAAGGAACATCTCGGGTGATACCTTCTTAAGAACTTCAACAATTTATTCAAAATACATAAAGTTTAAGAAAGAGCATTATATTTCATCACGATACTTTAAAATCCTTAAATGGAGAAAAAAGTATACTCCTGTTACGATTTAAATGCCTTAGTCAGTATTTGCACAGGCTTACCTAGGGCGCGGAGTCTAACGGCCTTCACCAAGAACCACCGCAAGGTAGTGTGGTCTTTGCTGCCGAAGAACCGCAGGTCGCGGCCCCCCAGGTTAGCCTACTGACGTAAGGGAGAAGGTTCTAAGTGATGGATAGTCAGGCAATATGACAAGTGATGTAAGTACAGGCACTAACCGTGAATTCCAGGGTTTGCAGGTCTGGAGCAGCAAGCGGTAGATGCACGGAGTTAATGAGTGCGTAGCAGGAGATGGGTCCAGGAACACAGCCGGGCCGGTACACAGGAGATATCAGGTATACGGTGCCAGAGGGAAATCCAGAGAGTAGTTGATAACACAGCCGGGTCGGTACACAGGAGATATCAGGTATACGGTGCCAGAGGGAAATCCAGAGAGTAGTTGATAACACAGCCGGGTCGGTACACAGGAGTAGGAGGAATAAAGGAATATACAGGGAGCAGGTTCACAGGAGTCAGGAATACAGGAACAGTTAGCCAGGAACAGGAAACACATTGCTCTGACACAGGCAGCGTGTCAGAGCAGAGAAGATATAGTATTTGAATTCCCCGCCCAGGAGTCACATGACTAGCTGCAGGAAGAACCCGGAAGTGCGGGGACGCCATCAGGAGAAGCGCTGCACAGAGCGGATACAGCTGCTAGACCACGCTGACAGCGCAGCGGAACGGGGATCAGGTAAGTTCATAACAACTCCTACCTGAGCCTCATGCGAAATTCAGCGTGAAATAGAGGGAACAACCCGGGATTTTCATACTGAATAACTGGATTCAGGTGCGGCAGTGTTCCTTGCTCCCAATGCCAGTATAACACCGACGTGTTTCGACTGGAGTCTTTTTCAAGGTATATGTACATCAAACTCTATTGAATGTTTCTATCGGCCCATTTCAATGAATATGCAAATTCAAAATATTGTAACAAACCGATAATGGAAAAAAGGGATGGAGATTATGCGCTCACCTCCTGGTGATTGCAGGAGCTGCAAAAAGAGCCAGGGATCCCTCCCTAGTAATACAATAACATGCAGAGAATTTCTTATGCACTCACTGACTAAATAAAAACAATGATTCTATTATATAAAATGTATATATGACCTCTATTATGAATCAATAAATAATTGTTTTATTTGTCCCTAATTAATCAACTATAAGGTAAAAACAACAGGATATAACAACAGGATAAAACAATGAATATATATACAGATACTCCCCTGGATAAGCCAAGGTGGATAAAACAATCACTGAGAACAATAACAGTAGATAGATCCCAAAATCAAATATACATATATCTGAGTTGCTAAAAACAGAGAGTCCAAATCACAGTAATGTATTAGGTACTGCCGATATGATGTAAAGGTAGTGTTCAAACAAAGTCCAAATTCCCAATAACGGAGGGTGTATTGAAGATAATATACCTAATAAAAGATGGTATTGATTGATATATAACCCACAATTGGTGGGGCCAATACTTGCGATTGCGTGACTGTGAGTAATAAGGTCAGTCTCTTGTAGCAGTCCTGCTAATGGATTGCAGCGTGCAGAGTAATGTTCCATATAATCCAGACAGCAGTGGGTGATCAATTCCACTACTGTGAGGGTGAGTGAGAGGTCCACATAGCGCGTGCCGCTCGCTTCTTCTAAGACGAAACGCGCTATGTGGACCTCTCACTCACCTTCACAGTAGTGGAATTGATCACCCACTGCTGTCTGGATTATATGGAACATTACTCTGCACGCTGCAATCCATTAGCAGGACTGCTACAAGAGACTGACCTTATTACTCACAGTCACGCAATCGCAAGTATTGGCCCCACCAATTGTGGGTTATATATCAATCAATACCATCTTTTATTAGGTATATTATCTTCAATACACCCTCCGTTATTGGGAATTTGGACTTTGTTTGAACACTACCTTTACATCATATCGGCAGTACCTAATACATTACTGTGATTTGGACTCTCTGTTTTTAGCAACTCAGATATATGTATATTTGATTTTGGGATCTATCTACTGTTATTGTTCTCAGTGATTGTTTTATCCACCTTGGCTTATCCAGGGGAGTATCTGTATATATATTCATTGTTTTATCCTGTTGTTATATCCTGTTGTTTTTACCTTATAGTTGATTAATTAGGGACAAATAAAACAATTATTTGATTCATAATAGAGGTCATATATACATTTTATATAATAGAATTATTGTTTTTATTTAGTCAGTGAGCGCATAAGAAATTCTCTGCAACAAACGGATAATGTAATATAGTCTTAATATGTTATATATTGTTATGTATGGTTTGTCGCTATCCAATAACGATTGTCGAATCTCGATTTGTGTTTCAAACGCACAAATATTTATTCTCAAAAAGTAGCAGAATAATTCAAGCGAAATAATAATAAGTACAGCCGTTACTTATCGCAGGCGCTCTGGATCCAGTGAACAGTCATTCAGGTCTGAAGTCTGTGGTCAAAGATGACTGAACACTAGATGAAAAGCTCCTGCTTATATGCAGATAGAATTACAGTGAAACAATGCAGATGACGTGGCTTGCTTCTATTGGTCCATGTTTCAGGAGGGTCCAGGGTGTTGCAGATCATAGGCTAGTTCTAACCAAATTATCCAAAGGTGGGGGTCATCTCTACAGGGGATGTGCTCTGACTTTCCCGTCAATAATCCAGTCTCAACTAGTCTATTAGCATTTTATAGTCAGTTTCACTTTAAAGGTTTATTCCCTAACATCAGTAACTAGAGTATGCAATGTGTGATCTCTTCGCCGAATAAACCGGACAGCTGCTGATGAATAGGGGATTAAAATGATATCAGACATGACACATTTCCCTTAACCTTAACCATATGTTTTACTAACATGCATATAACTAATAATGTTAAGCATGAATACTACTATATTTCGACATAAATAACTATGTGTTGCAACTACAATTAATGTGTACTATTTACAAATGTGCGTATTTGTGTGAATGTGTGTAAATGTATATAAACTGTTATCGCCACGTGCTGCGGTCACGCCATAGCGTGCTCTATGCATCTTTTCAGACAAAGACAAACCAAGTTTGCTCGATATTAATTTAAATGACTTTATCCAATTTGCTGACTTCGACAGCTCCACCCTTTGATAGTGTAATAGACTATCACAAAATCACAGTTTCAAGTTGAGGATTGTACAACACTTCTTCACAGACCATGATCTCGGTATCTCCCACCACTCTTTCAGTCTTGTTCTCAGTGTTTCTCCCAGAAGACTGTTTTCCACACTTCAACACAGTAGGAACACATTTGACACATAAACCAATTGCTAAGATGACACCAAGTATAAGGAGAAGGAGCTTACCTACACTAGCAACCATTTCCTGTACCCACTTCCCCAGACCAGAGAACCATTTTACAGGGTTCAACCATGAGAACAACCTGCCACCTTTTCCCCGACCTCATATAACGAAGAATTATGGTTCCTTCGAAATTCCAATTTAAGTTGCAGAATTTCATCCATTTTCCGGTCTATAATTTCCTTGGGGTCATCTGTATTATTGGTGATGTACGTGCAACATTTGACACCAAACTGGGTGGCCAAAGTCATACAGTATCCACCAGTAATAGAGGTGAGATAATTCCGTACCAACCTATGTTGCACCAACTCCTTCTTGTACGCTCGTAACTCCCTTCCCGTATACCTGAAAGTGTCATCATACATCTTGGTGATGTTGTCTATCAATTTAGCTAGGTCTTGAATATATTTAAAATGTAATGTTCCCCGAGCTGTCCTGGTGAGATCTAGAGCAACCATAACTTTAAAACCAAAGGTTTCACTAATCAATTTTGTAGCTATGGGTTCCTCACCAGGAATCATATTTCTCTTGCCACGGTGTTCATACTGTGTGTGTATGCATGGTGGGGATGTAGTCTTGTGAATACCAACCATTTCTTCATGAGTAATAGTTATGATTTCAGGAACCAGTTTACCTAAGAAACACAGACCCTTGGAACTCGGAGTAACCCAGGAATAAGCTTTTCTCCCACAAACAAAGTACACATCATCAGGGAGAACATAAGGAACAGTATGCCCATTAATTATATCGCATAGGGTTTTGACAAAACTACCCATGCCTAGTGTCTTCATTTGTTCGAGACACGTGTCAACATGGATTAAATTCTTACAATTACCTATAGAGAAATAAAGAAAATAAAGAAAATGGAAGTTGCTCAAATCAATTTATAGGCTATATCAGGTGCATGAAAGGGTGGGGTTATCCTAAAAGGAACAAACACAGACAAATACCCCCGGCACACTGCTATAGCCAGCAACAGATTTGCATTTTTATCTACAGTAGAAATAGCAGAAGTCTTAGTTGCACACATTTGCAAATGTATGTTGAAGCCACCCACCACTACACAGTGATTTTGCTAATAGGGTGGTCCTACTCTAAACAATTAGCTATTAGCTAAAGCACCGTGGAGTGGTGGGTGGCTTCAACATACATTTGCAAATGTGTGCAACTAAGACTTTTGCATTTTTATCTACAGTAGAAATAGCAGATCTGTTGCTGGCTATAGCAGTGTGCTGGGGGTATTTGTCTGTGTTAATTACCTATTGAGACCTTCCCAATAGATACTTTCTTATGTTTGGTTACACGCCTTAATTTATGGTGTCCGTCAACATTCCTGCCTATTGGTGACCTTGTAAGATTCCCTCCAAAATGAGTGTGGCGAGCCATTGTCTGATCTGATAGGTCAGCTTCCCAATTCTCCAGACACTTTGCATGAGAGATATTTAGACACAGTAAAGATCTGTCTAAGGAGTATTGTCAAAGATTCAAACTAGGGGACCTAGGGGTAAATGTTTCAAGCTGAGAGTTTTCCGGCGGGTTTGAAAAACCAATCAGATTCTAGCTATCATTTATTTAGTACATTGTGCAAAATGAAAGCTAGAATCTGATTGGTTGCTTTAGGCAACATCTCCACTTTTCAAACCTGCCGGAAAACTCTCAGCTTGATACATTTACCCCCTAGTGTTATTGTACCTCCCTTCTATGGGCCTTCCTCCCCTTAATTCGAGTACCTCAGGAGATGTTTAGTAGGAACGGCACTAGCTCTATGTTATGCTGTCCCTGAGACACATGAGAGCACACCCAGCACTCAGTTTGGTTTAGAACCTTACTCACTAAGGAGTGATAATCCTCCAGAGGATGCCCGCCCACGTCCAGATTACCAGTGGACTGGCATCGCTGGATGCATTTCTCTTCAACTAGTGAGTCACAGTACTTACAGATACAATATTCATCAGACAATAGCCCCTCACACTGCTTCCGAGTTCCAGAGCTAGCGGACCTTTTCATAGCCCCTGGACCAAGCTTGATAATGGGCTGCTCTGGGCATTCTAATAACTTTTCCTCGACATCCATCTCATCGATATCACTACCAGATCCTGTCTCTGTCCTCCATCACAAAAATAGAGTGTCCTATAAAAAGTAAAAACAAGAAAAATCCTGGAACAAAATAAAAATAAAAACCGCCACTCCCTCACTGGAAAGATAGTTGTGGGGCAACGTCTCTGGCTCAGGTGTCTTGACTGCAGGCTTTAGGTCTCCGGGAACAGGTTTACGGTGTCGTCAATCTCAGTATCTCACACTTTCTCCAGGTTACTGACTTTCCTGCAGTTGGTGGAATGGACCCAAGTGTCTCTCTCCGCAACCTTAAGCGATGTGGTACTGGTCAGCAGCACTTGGTACGGGCCTTCCCAACAGTCTGTTAAACAACCTGAGCGTAAGAAATTGCAGATCATAACATAGTCCCCAGGTTCAACATCATGACAGTTTGTTTCTGGCATACCAGGCGACAGCATTTTGAGTTTTTGTTGTTGTTGCTTTAGCTGTCTGCTCATTTTTAGAAGATATCGCACAGTGACTTCATTATTACACTTCAATTCGTCTTGTGGACTCACGATCAAATGAGGTTGTCGGCCGAACAGTATCTCAAAGGGGGACAGATTAAGAGGATGTCTAGGAGTGGTTCGGATGCTATGGAGGACTAGTGGCAAAGCTTCAGGCCACGCCAACCCAGTTTCAGCCATTATCTTGCTAAGCTTGTTCTTAATAGTACCATTTACTCTTTTCACCTTACCACTGGCTTGTGGTCGGTAAGGCGTGTGAAGTCTGCTTCCCATTAGCTTACACATGTTCTGGAAGATATCACCAGTAAAGTGGGTACCCCTATCACTTTCGATGATTCTAGGGATACCGAACCTACACACAAACTCTTGTACAATTTTCTTTGCAGTGAACACAGCAGTATTAGTGGCTGCCGGATATGCTTCTACCCAACCACAAAACACATCAATACATACAAACACATACCTTAGATTCCTGCAAGGTGGTAATTGGATATAGTCAATTTGAATTACGTGAAAAGGTCCGTCTGTAGGAGGGATATGGGATGGCTCAGTTGGAATAGTTTTCCCAACAATTTTCCTCAAACAAGTAAGACATGACATTGCCTTCTTAAAAGCCTGAGAGGAAAATCCAGGTGCACACCAGTATGCTCTCACCAGTTTGCACATACCTTCTTTACCCATGTGAGTCAGACCTTGTGCTGCTTCAGCCAGGCTTGGATAGCATGTTCTTGTTCATCTCTCCAGAGTCCCGAGGACTCTTGACCACATCCCTTCGCCTTCCAGACCGCCTTTTCCTGCAGTGAACACAAATCATGCATTTCAATTAATTTTTGCATGTCTAATGTCTGAAAAACCATCATAGTCTCGGTCGATACAGTCATAGGTTGCCCTGCTGCCCATTTAGCAGCTTCATCTGCCCTGTTGTTGCCCAATGACACTGGGTCTTCTTCAGAGGTGTGGGCTTTACATTTTATGACGGCTACTGTCCTGGGTAACTGTATCGCTGTCAAAAGTCCTTTTATGTGTTGTGAGTGTTCCACTGGCGTGCCTGCTGCTGTCGTAAAGTTTCTAAGATGCCAAAGGGCCCCAAAATCAGAGTCAGTATATATATTAGATGACTTACCCTTTGCCAACTCACAAGCTCTCCTTAATGCTACTAGTTCGGCCACTTGAGCTGAGTGAGGTGGGCCAAGGGGTCTAGCTTCTACAATGTCCTGATCGTCTACAACAGCATAACCAGTACATAGTTCTCCCATCTCCGTCTGTCTATCACAACTTTCGTCAGTATAAAACGTAAAATCTACATTTTCTAAGGGGGTGTCACGAATGTCGGGCCTTGCAGTAAAGGTCTGGTTCAGGTATTCCATACAATCATTTGTATGGAATACCTGATGCTTGCTCTGATTCCTCTGTGTATACGACATGTTCTGGTTTTGAGGAAGAGACTAGCTCCTGCAATGGTAATGCCAGAATAGAAAACCCTGGGATCCAGGATCTACAGTATCCACACATCCCCAAGAAGGTACGAATTTGCTTCTGGCTCTGCGGCAGTGTCATGTGTTGTATGGCCTCAATTCTGTCGGTCGTCAAGTGTCTTAGCCCCTGGGTGAGACAGTATCTTAAGTATTTCACCTTAGTCTGACATGGGTGTAACTTGTCCTTTGCCACCTTGTGCCCTGTTTGCGAGAGATGGAGCAACAACAATTTAGTATCATGTAAACATGGCATAAAAGAATCATAGCACAACAACAAATCGTCCACATATTGAATCAGAACAGACCCATTGCTAGGTTGGAAGGATTGTAAACAGTCATGTAAGGCTTGGGAGAAAATACTGGGGCTGTCAATGAACCCCTGGGGAAGCCTGGTCCATGTGTATTGCACCCCCTGGTAGGAGAATGCAAAGAGGTATTGGCAGTCAGGGTGAAGAGGGACTGAGAAGAAGGCAAAACACAGGTCAATGACAGTAAAATGATTAGCAGACGGTGGACTCTGCATGAGGATGACAGCTGGATTGGGCACTACGGAGAATTGGCTCTCAACAACTTTATTAATTCCCCTTAAGTCCTGGAGTAATCTATAGCCCCTCCCCCCACTCTTCTTCACAGGGAAAATGGGACTATTTGCTGTGCTGGATGTACGAATTAAAATCCCTTGTTGCAACAGCCTCTCAATAACAGGATATACCCCTAGTTCCACCTCCGGTTTTAATGGATACTGTGGGATTTTTGGAGCTATCCTACCACTTTTTAGATTTACCCTCACAGGAGCTCCATTTGCCATCAATCCAGTGTCTTGTCATTCTCTGGTCCATAGGGAACTCGGTATCTTCAGCAACATCCCCTTTGCTTGAGATGGACTTTGTTCTAGAACAGTAGAGTGCAACATTAACTTTTGTGGGGTGTCTAAAATATCCTGTACCTCATGTGCGACCTTCTCTGGTATATCTAGGAATACACCATCTGGAGTACAGTATATGACATCCCATTTTACATAACAAGTCCCTTCCCAGCAAGTTAGTAGGAGCTGCTGCAGCCAAAAGAAACAAATGCTTGGTATGCAGAGGCCCGATAGTAAATTCTGTGGGATTAGTTAAAGGATAATGCAACACTCTTCCCGTTACCCCCATAGCTGGAATAGTTTTACTGGTCACTGTATCTACAAGAACAGTTTGTTTCCTACCAGATATGTCAACTATCATTGTTGGTTCTTCCCTCAGACTCTCTGTTAACCTCACTGGCTGTAGACTACAGGTATGACCTGACCCCTAGCGCTGACTATTGCTTTCTCGCGCAGCATTTGATGCGATTATATGTGCTGGTAGGTGGGAGTCCTCTAGTTTATGTGAATTCCTCCTTGAAGGATATCTATGTGATCTTTCCCCCCCTAGGTGTTTCTCTTCTTCTTTCTGGACAAGTTCTATTTATGTGTCCCTCTTTATGACAGTGGTAACATATCATTGCCCTATTACCTGTGTTGTGTGCCTGGTATGTTTGCGGTTGTGTATGAATTCCCTCTAAAGCTTGTATACTTACCATCATTAACCTATCACTGTTTTCTTCCTTCTTTCTAAAAATATTTTTGTCATACTCCACAGCAGACTAAGAGAATCTACTGTGATGCCTCTCCAATTAGGTAATGAGGTTTGTACTCTCGCTTTTAAATTCTCCTTTAAACCGTCCATAAGTACTGTTACAGCCACCTCCCTATGATGTGGGATCTCATTTATATCCGTTATTCCAGTAAACTGCATCATTGATGTAAGAGCTCTAGCAAAATAGTCCGCTGCAGTTTCACTATCTTTTTGTTTTATGGGGAAAATCTTACTCCAATTTACTACAACAGGAAAATAGATGGCTCATTGTGAGGTAATTTTCTCAATATTTTCTTGATTACCTTCATCTGTCACAGTGTCGTCTTCCTCCAACAAACAATCTTTAATACATTTTTGTATGTTAGTATTGGGAGGAAGACACGCCCTCAACACTACCCGCCAATCCCTATTGGTTGGTTCGTGTGCGTTTCCTAAGTCTTTAATAAATTTCTGACGCTTAGCCAACTTTTTTCTGGGATCTGGGAATTCAGTTATAATGGAACGTGGCTGAAATTACAGTGGGTTCATCCTCTTCTTCAGAGACACTTGTTTTAAACTGACTTAAAACAGGATATAACTTAGCAAATTCCCCCGCCACACCAGATAGGGTGGCAGGGGCGCGCTTGCGCTAAGTTCTCCACGCTTCTCAATGGCTACTTCCGTTGTGCGCGTGCTTTTTGCCACGTCTTCTTCCGTTGTGCATGCGCTGCCTTGCCACGTGTTGCCTTCCATTAGCCACAGTTTGAAACAGTCATGATGTCCAATTCTTAATTGTGTTGATTTAATCAACCAAACTTTATTTCTAATCATTTAGTACCTCAGAATCAAATGTGCCAATCTTTGGGAAAGGTTTCACACAATCCTTGGTCATCTTGACCCATTTGTCGCATTACACTTTTGCGTATGCACCATACTTTCTAAACATAAGGGACCTCGCAGAACCAATTGGACCTTCCTTAGGCAGTACAGCATCAACCGCCTCTAGGATTTTCTTCACATTCATTGTGAAAACAACCTTTTTCTCAACGCTATGCAAACAGGGCCTTTTTAACTGTTCTCGTTTCAAACAGAGCCTACTAGAGATTAACCGTGGACGATTTATTTAGGCTACGCCACACACCTCCTAACCGTGGACGATTTAATAAGGCTACGCCACGAACCTCCTAACACAGAAATATCACTGTGGACAACAGAAATATCAGCTCCTCGATATCCTGGCTCAACACACAAAATCTGTCGAGTATATTACAGCTGGTAGCATCGGAGTTTACCTGCCTTACCAGCGTAATTCCTCCCGCAGCTCAACACAATTCACAATCACGGTTGCACAATAAACCATGCGGTCCAATTGCACCGCTTAGCGATACTAGCCATCGCTAAACTTTGCGATTACTATTAGGGAGTACGTTTCAAAAACCTCGGTTGTTCAGCCCGCCTCGTCAGACAGCAACTGATATCCCTGTATCTTTCAACAGTAAATCAACTTTCACTTCAAAATCATACAATTCACAAACAGATACACCTTTTCTGCGCAGAAAATAAATTTCCCAAACAATGGCACTATCTTTTCAGAGATTTTACCAAGTGATTACACTATGCATATATAACAGACTATGAACACGACTGTTTAAACACGTGGCAACAATACCGGAAGTTCACATACGCAATGCAGGAAGTACACATACGCTAAGCAATGCAATACATTTAAAACGCAATATGACAATAAAAAGAAACAGTTTTCTCTTTTGTCCCTAGATTCAAGTTAGCACTCCTTTAGATTATGCAAAAATGGATATTCGGTTTCACAACACAGAGTAATAAACAGGTTTTGAACACATTGAGTTCTTACCCGTATATGACGCGTCTCCACCCTTTGTTGGGGAACCGAAATCCACTGGTCTTGCGTATCGTCCGGTAGCGTAACTTCCGCTGCGAGCCCCTAAATTGTTATGCACGTTTTGTCGCTATCCAATAACGATTGTCGAATCTCGATTTGTGTTTCCAACGCACAAATATTTATTTTCAAAAAGTAGCAGAATAATTTAAGTTAAATGATAATAAGTACAGCAGTTACTTATTGCAGGCGCTCTGGATCCAGTAAACAGTCATTCAGGTCTGAAGTCTGTGGTCAAAGATGACTGAACACTAGATGAAAAGCTCCTGCTTATATGCAGATAGAAATACAGTGAAACAATACAAATGACGTGGCTTGCTTCTATTGGTCCAGGTTTCAGGAGGGTCCAGGGTGTTGCAGATCATAGGCTAGTTCAAACAAAAATATCCAAAGGTGGGGGTCATCTCTCCAGGGGATGTGCTCTGACTTTCCCGCCAATATTCCAGTCTCAACTAGTCTATTAGCCTTTTATAGTCAGTTTCACTTTAAAGGTTTATTCCCTAACATCAACAACTAGAGTATGCAATGTGCGATATCTTCGCAGAATAATCCGGACAGCTGCTGATGAATAGGGGGTTAAAATGATATCAGACATGACACATTTCCCTTAACCTGAACCATATGTTTTACTAACATGCATATAACTAATATTGTTAAGCATGAATACTACTATATTTCGACATAAATAACTATGTGTTGCAACTACAATTAATGTGTACTATTTACAAATGTGTGTATTTGTGTGAATGTGTGTAAATACTGTTATCGCCACGTGTTGTGGCCACGCCGTGGAGTGCTCTATGCATCTTTTCAGACGAAGACAACCAAGTTTGCTCGATATTAATTGAAATGACTTTATCCAATTTGCTGACTTCGACAATATAGAGGAATGGTTATATAAAATATAATTATGCATAACATGTAGTCAATCTTAAAATGATAATATATAAAAATGTATATATAATTTTCCTTAACTTAAATCAGACAACTCCTATGGAGACATGAATAGACTTGTGTCTATTCATGTATCAAAAATAGACACATAGTCAAAAATTATTTCAAATATATACATATAGACACTCATATAGAACATAAAAAGCATACATATCCCACTCCCTACTTAAAATCAGATAACGTTTAAAGAGAGAACATAAATGGGCATATTTTCAAATATAAACGACATATGATGTGAATACATGCGTAGTGGTTGCAATAAATACG
This sequence comes from Mixophyes fleayi, assembly GCF_038048845.1. Lineage (NCBI taxonomy): Eukaryota > Metazoa > Chordata > Amphibia > Anura > Limnodynastidae > Mixophyes > Mixophyes fleayi. Next base: position 83,731,805 of record NC_134410.1, read on the forward strand.
TAATTCATCATTATCTATTATAAGCTTTCCAATTACATTGAAAAGATTATTGCTCTTGTAAAAACCATTTCAATTTGAACTCAACATTTAGGTGGACAGATGGACTTAATGTTGGAGAGGGGATGGTTGTTTCCAGTGTTGTGCAAATGCTGCCATGGCCGCGATAAGGATATGACCACACAAATATCTATTGTGTTTTAGTACCTGTTCAAGATAGTGGTGGAGGGCTGTGAGCAGGTATGGAGTTAGTTGTACCTTGGTGACTTGTTCTGCTAGTCAAAAAACTTCTAGCCAAGACGGATGAAATACCGGGCATGACCATGGAACACATGGAAGATGTAATAGAATAAATTATGGTACAAATATAAAAGTTAGATAAAATATTATTAATGTATTATATGTGTTCAGATAGAATAGTTGAACTGTCTGTATTTCTATGAATTCTGTACAAGGGTTAAATGCTTTCTATGTGTCTTAGAATGAATAGGGGGCCTCATTGTATACAGGATGTTGAATGATACCAGGGGGTAAATGTATCAAGCTGAGAGTTTTTCGGCGGGTTTGAAAAACCAATCAGATTCTAGCTATCATTTATTTAGTACATTCTACAAAATGACAGCTAGAATCTGATTGGTTGCTATAGGCAACATCTCTACTTTTCAAACCCGCCGGAAAACTCTCAGTTTGATACATTTACCCCCAGATGTTTTAAGTAGACATGAGCGTTAGGAATGTAAAAGGTCACATATGCCCCTTGACCTAAGCATATAGGTTTTCTGTTTGATGAAATATCTGTCAAAAGCATTTATAATTGATTTCTTCACAAACTGTAGTGTGTTATTTCAAAGTATATGATATGATTAGTGATGTCTATTAGAAGGGGTGGATTTTTATGTATATAATCTGTGTTCATTGAATAAAGAGGCAGTCTTGCTCTGTCCTAGAACTAAGACTCATGCAGAGCATTGCGGAAGAATAAAAGAACTTTGCCATTTCCACGTTTACTGCTTTCTGAGTGCTTCATCAGAAGCATCTCCAATAGCCCCACATTGGTGCCAGCAAAATTGTGAGTGAGAGGGCCATATCTTATGTAGGCAGGATGGGGTTAGGTAGGTCCTATATTGAAGCTTCACAAACATTTCTAGGTGGTTAGTACATTTAGACATTTTAGATAAATTTTTGAAAATGTGATTCCATTGGGTTGAAGAGAGAAATACCTCAAGGTCAGATTCCCACTTTGTCTGAGAGGTATGTTTAGTCATAGCAGGGAGAGCAGTGAGATGAGTGTACCCAAATGTAATGCCTCCTTTGTTGTTGCCTCTAGTCAATTTAGAATAGAGTAGGGGTGGGGGTTGGCTCAGTGGGCAGGCCCGACGAATAAGGTCAGTGATCCAATGCTGCAGGTATTTGTAAATATCTTTAGAAGGAAGGCCAAAGCTGTCCTGCAACTGCAGGAAGGAGCAAAGACCCTCAACACCAAATAAATGTGTTAAGGAGTGAAAGCTCTCTGAGAGCCAGTCAGATAGGTCGAGGTCAGGGATAAGCGTGGAAACACTGGAGAGAGAGATATTTCTGGTTGGGGGAACAAAATCTGAGGAGGTAACCACTGTCCTATCCCAAATTCTCTGTGCATCCCGAATGGATAGGGGGTGAGATCTCAAGAAATCAGGGAGCCATATATGATCAGCTATGGGAAAGTAAGGATGAAGGGCATGTTCCAGATCAACACAGGGCTTGTGGCGGGTTGGGAGAGCCCAATCTCGTAACTGAGATATAATGCATGCCTCTTGGTATTTCACCAGATTAGGTAGGGCCATTCGGGCAAAGGATACGTCTGGTGGGCCTACCCTTCCAGACGTATTTGAGCATGAGGGAATGGAGTGAGTCCATATACCTCTTGAAAGCAGGGAAGGGATAGTTCTTAAAACATACATGAGTTTATAATGCAACAACATTTTGAACACAGCTACTCTACCCAGCCAGGAGTCGTCATAGCTTATCCAAGTGGTTGATAACCTGGTGATCTGGGCTATCGGCAACGGATAATTAATGTCGAACACATAAGAGATGTTCGCCGGGATGTGTATCCCCAGGTAAGAAAGTAAATGTGCCTTCCAGGCATATTTAATGCTACAAGTGGATCAAGTAGTCTAGTAGGAGGTTCAGAGGGAGGACTTCAATTTTAGTGGCGTTTAATTTGTAGGACGACGCCTGGCTTTATTAGGCTAGAATTTTATGTAGTTCCAGTAATGAGGTCTCCGGAATGGACACAAAGAAAAGCACCTCGTCCTCAAACAGACGAAGACCATGGTTGGTACCCCGAAAGCTGAAGTCCTTGTAAGCAGTGGAACAGCGTATGCTTTCTGCCAATGGCCAATGGCTTAATGGCCAAATTTGTCAGAAAGAAGACCATAGCTAAAAATTTTGGCAGACGGACCATTATAAAGTGCTAGGATCGCCTTTAGAATACTGCCATCAAACCCAAATTTCAGCAAGACTTGCTGCATATATCCCCAGTAGAGTCTGTCAAATGCCTTCTCCGCGACCAAGAGGCGTTTAGCCCTTCATTTTTTTTCTCAACCTTAGAGCAGATGTGATGGCACTTCAGGAGACCCATTTCGCATCTAGGGCCCCCCCTGCCCTGCGAGACCACCACTACCCCATTTGCTATCCAAGATGTGACTTCTCCTTGATAAAATGGTTGGCTAGAACAGGAGAGGAAGGCAGACCCACCAGAGGAACGAAATGAGCCATCTTGGAAAACCTATCTACGATGACCCAGATAGTGTTGAATCTCTTGCTTGGAGGGAGGTCCGTAATAAGGTCCATGCTAATGTGGGACCAAGGCTGAGAAGGAATAGATAGCGGCTGGAGAGGACCTGCCAGAGCTTGATGGGTGGGTTTTGATTGGGCGCATGTACCACAGGCAGCTACAAAGTTCTTTACGTCATTTTGAACAGTAGGCCACAAGTAGTTTTTGGATATGATCTTCAGGGTTTTCCGGGCTCCAACATGTCCAGAGAAACGAGAAGCGTGATACCAAGAGGGGATCCTCTTTCGGAGAGCGGGAGCAACAAACGTCTTACCCACAGGTGGAGTACAGGGAGTAGAGGCAGACAACTGCACACATATAGGGTCCAAGAGAGGATGTTTAGCGGGCTCTTCCGAGTCAGAGGTAGGAATGAAGGCCCGAGATAAGGCGTCAGCTTTTTTGTTTTTGGTGGCAGGTTTAAAGGTGAAAATGAACTTGAAGCGGGATAAAAACAATGACCAACGGTCCTGCCGAGAGTTCATACATTGAGCAGAGTGTAGATACGACAAATTGTTATGGTCAGAGAAAATAGTAACTGGATACAGAGCTCCCTCCAGGAGTTATCGCCACTCCTCCAAAGCCACCTTAATAGCTAATAATTCCTTATCTCTGATGGTATATTTCCTCTCGGCTGGCAGGAGACTCCTGGAATAGAAGGCGCAGGGATGGAATTTATTTTGTCCAGATTTCTAGGGCAGGGTGGCCCCTATGCCGATATTGGAAGCATCGACTTCGAGAAAGAACGGGCGAGACGTCTCAGACTGCTGAAGCACCGGAGCAGAGCAGAAAGCGTTCTTTAGAAACTGGAATGCCCGTAAGGCTTCGGGAGACCAGGATTTAGTATTGGCCCCTTTGCGGGTGAGGGCAGTTATGGGAGAAACAATGGTGGAGAAACCTTGAATGAAGCGCTGATAATAATTGGCGAAGCCTAAAAAGTGCTGGATAGCTTTAAGGCTTGTGGGAAGTGGCCATTGTAAGACAGCTCGTACTTTCTCAGGGTCCATTTCGAGATCGGATCCAGAGACCAGGTAACCCAGAAAGGAAATTTGTGGCAGTTCAAAAGGAGCATTTTTCCAATTTACAGAATAGTTGATTCTGTCCGAGTCTGAGAAGAACTTCGGCCACATGTCTCCGATGAGAAAGGAGGTCTTGAGAAAATATCAATATGTCGTCCAGATAGACGACCACAGAAACGTAGAGGGGGTCCCGGAAAATCTCATTCACGAAGCTCTGGAAGACGGCCAGGGCGTTACACAATCCAAACGGCAAAACGAGGTATTCATAGTGACCATCCTGGGTGTTAAACGCTGTCTTCTATTCATCGCCGGTCTTGATCCTAATGAGGTTATAGGCCCCCGCGAGGTCCAACTTGGTGAAAATCTGTGCTCCCTTGATACGGTCAAAGAGTTCCGTGATAAGCGGTATGGGGTAGCGGTTTTTGACTGTACTGGCGTTAAGGCCTCGATAGTCGATACACGGTCGTAGGGCACCGTCCTTTTTGACGAAGAAGAAGCCTGCTCCGACCGGAGAAGTAGAAGGCCTGATGAATCCGCGGTGGAGGTTCTCTTTGACGTAGTCTGACTTTGCCTGGGTCTCAGGCAACGAAAGTGGGTATACCCAACCTTTGGGCTGTAGAACCACCAGACAATCCCAAGGTTGATGAGGAGGAAGGTGTTCAGAGTGAGCCTTATCAAATACATCAGCATAGGAAGCGTACTGAGGAGAGAGACCTCGTGGAAGTGGGGTAACAACATTGACAGGGAGAATACGAGGAAGACATCTCTGATGGCAGGCGGAACCCCAAGCGAGAATTTGTGGCGAACACTAATCTATTTGCGGGGAGTGAAGTTGAAGCCAGGGTAAGCCCAGGATGAGCGGACTGGTAGCAACAGGTAGGACCAGGAAGGAGATTTGTTCCAGATGTAGAACTCCTACTTGAAGGCTGAGCAGGGGAGTGCGTCCAGTAATAATTCCTCTAGGTATCCGTGAACCATTAATGGCCGTAACTACAATGGCCCTCTCCAGGGGAATAACGGGTAAAGCGCACCGAGTAACCAGGGACTGAGATATGAAGTTGCCTGCTGCCCCGGAATCCACTAGTGCAGTAGTAGTAAACGAGTTCCTGGAGACCAGGATGGACACGGGAAAAGAACAGGTTTTAGAGCCAGAACAAATAGGAAAGGATTTGGAAGACCCTAGACTGACCTCCCCAGAGCAGGTTAGGGTTTTAAGTTTCCCGGACTCTTGGGGCACGAATTCAGCAGATGGCCCGGATCAGCAGAATAGATGCAAAGCTTGTTTCTCGGTCTGCGCTTTTGTTCCTCTGGAGTTAGGCGAGAACGACAGAGTTCCATGGGCTCCACGGGAGATAACGGGCGTTGGAACCGAGGTGCCATTCTGGTGGAGGGGCGGAAGGAAGATTCCTTCTCCGAAGATCTCTCCCGGAACCTCAGATCAACCCAGTTACACAGAGAAGTTAGGGCGTCCAAGGCAGCTCTTGAGAAGCCAGAACGTCCTTGACTTTGTCAGAAAGACCCTGCCGGAAGGCGGCCACCAGGGAATCATTATTAAACTGGAGTTCTGAGGTTAAGGTGCGGAATTGGATTACATACTGAGCTACCGAATGAGTACCCTGACGGAGCCGGAGGAGACTGGAGGCCGCTGAGGAAACCCAACCGGGTTCGTCGAATATTATTCGAAAAGCCGCAATGAAGGCGGCGCTATCGCTCAGAAGTGGGTCGTCTCTCTCCCACAGGGGGGAGGCCCAAGCCAAACCTTGGAGCGATGAGTGAGGAAGTTCTGAGGTTGAAGCTCAAAGTGGATAGAACATTGATTGAGGAAGCCCCGACAGGATTTCGGATCTACCTCAAATTTGAGTAGGAGAAGGCAGACGGAGAGTAGACGGGGCAGATGCAGAAAGGTGCTCAGTGGGCTGAGCGGCAACAGGGGATCCTCAACGACAGGAGTGGCAGAGACTTGCAGAGAATCCACACGGGTGACCAAGGCTTGGAAGCACTGCAATAATTGTCGTTGTATTGCATCCTGCTGTTCTACTCGGGAGACAAAGTGCTGGAGTAGATCTTTTTCTGAGGGCTCCGTGGAGGGATCCATCATGGCCTGTTCTTATTGTCACGGTAACTGGAATACAGACCCCTGAACTGCCAAGACTAACTCTCACCAGAGGCGCTGAGTCTAACGTAGCGGCTGGCCTTCACCAGGAACCGCTGCATGGTGGTATGGACTTCGCGGCAACCGCCGCGCAGATTGCGGTCCTCTGGTAGTTGGGGCAGGTTCCACGGAGTTCAGTGAGTTTAGAGATTAATGGATCCAAGAATGACCGCAGGAAGAGCGGAACAGCGTGAAGCTGGGATGGTCTGCGGGTAGCAGGGATGACCGCCGGGATAGCGGAAGCTGTATGGAGCAGGAATAGCTGCGGATTGCAGGATGACCACTGGGATAGTGGAAAGCTGTATGGAGTTGCTGCGGACTACAGGATGACCGCGGGGATAGCAGGAAGCTGTATGGAGCAGCTGCAGATTGCAAGATGACCGCTGGGATGGCGGAAAGTTGTATGGAGCCTGGAGTAGCTGCGGATTGCAGGATGACTGCTGGGATAGCGGGAAGCTGTATGGAGCAGCTGCGGATTGCAGGATGACCGCTGGGATAGTGGGAAGCTGTATGGAGCAGCTGTGGATTGCAGGATGATCGCTGGGATGGCAGAAACTGTATGGAGCCTGGAGCAGCTCAGACTGGAGGAGACATTCACTAGGAAAATCCCAACTGAACCTAAGAACAGGCTCAGAGGAGAGGAAGAGGCAGGTTTAAATAGTGGAGGGAGATTCTCCATCCAATAGGAGGCTGAGAAAGCCTTTAAAACAGAAATCAGGTCTGCGCATGCGCAGACCCGTCCAAGATGGCGGCCCACCAGGAGTACTCCGTCGGAGCGCCGGAGAGTTAAGTAAGCCGGGTCCCGGCTAGCGGGTCCCCGGCGTGTGACAGCACAATCCCAATGATCACCTGTAAAAGAGAGAAGGAGTAGCAACTTGATGGCCTCAATCTCTGGAGCTGGTCTGTTCCACCGTCGACCACTCAGTAGCAATGCGGGCACAATGTCCCATCCTCTCCAGGGGTAGTAACGATAGGGGTAGAATTATTCCTTTCTACGATGAGCTTGACTGGGAACCCCCAGCGATAAGGGATGTATTTGCCCCATAGTGCAGTAGTTACAACATGAAAAGATCTCCTTTTCAGGATAGTGGCTGAAGAGACGTCCAGGTAGAATGTCAGCAAGGACTTCCGTATTTTATGCTCCCCTAGCCACTCAAGAGTTGTTCCTTCAGATTGAAAAATTGCATCCGGAGGAGTGTGTCCCTAGGAGAGGAGTCCACATAGGTCCGGGGTTTCGGCAATCTATAAACTCTATTAATACGGAGGTCCCGGTCCGTGGGCGAGGATGGAAGCTTTAGATACAACGACATGACATATAATTGGACGTCCGCATTGGAGACTATTTCTGGAATACCTCTGATTTTAACATTATTACGCCTAGAGAGATCCTCCATGTCTGCCATCTTTTCTCGAAGGGAAGCTAGTTCCTGTTGCAGGGTATCATATGCATTTAATAAGTGAGAGGGGACCAGCTCACCAATTTTTTGTTCAAGGTGATTAGTGCGATCGCCTATTTCTTCAATTTCTTCTTTAAGTTCTCGTATAGATGCTTTCATAGCACTGATTAGTTTCGCATTTTGTTTAGATATCATCAATTGCATGGTGCCAACCATTAGGGGGGCATTGAGATCCATATGGTCTGAAGAAGTCGAAGGAGAGTATATTACTTCAGAGGCCCGGGGGGTCCCAACCTCCAGGATAGATGAAGTCGCTGGTGAGGAAGGGGTTTTCTTTTCCCTGCCAGTCCCCACATGTTTGAAGTAATTCACTGCAGGTATGGGTTTGGTATTTGTGTGCTTCCACTGGGCCATCGTGTCAACTATAGGATAGAATCTAGTCGAGAAAATGTGTCACACTGAACTGGTACAGAAAGTTTCAGGTTGCTGTAGCACCTGCGGGGAACAGGACAGACGCAACACAAAAGAAAAGAACTTACCTTGTAAACGATGGTCACCTCCAGTCCACCTCCGATATCCCAGCTCCTACCCGATCCCAGCAGATCCGCAGCCGCAACCCTTGTCACCTCCAACCACATCCCTCTAAGAAAGAGACAGAGATTACGGCCGTGCCTACCAGGTAAGGGCTGTCCGAGAATACGGCAATGAACAAGGACACTCTCAGTCCAAGCTCCCTTGCCGCCTCCTCACTTTGCTCTTGCCAAGGCACGGGAGACTACAGGCACTTGAGAGCAGGACTAGTCCAGCCTCAAGAACATCGCACACCACCCAGTGAGGGCCTAACCGAAAGGGGGAAATCGAGCGTGATACTCACCAGGACACTCCCACTTCCGATCCGGTTCTCCTGCACCTCCCCGACACCTGCGGATGACAAGGAACACACAGCCTCCCTCTGCACTCTCAGTGAGACTAAGATGGGCACCCACAAAACTAAACTGACTACAACAGCGACCCGACGCTAACAACGCTCTAATGGTCGGCAACGCAACCAAGTCAAACAACTATGACTAACTAGGTGTGGTGCACTAACGGAACTGCTCACTAACCACTACGGGGAACACCAGCCGGTGTTCACGGACTAAACCGGAGGGCGGTTCCTAACCCCCTCACCCAGGCCGTACCAAGAAGCTGCCTTCTTGCTATGGGGTCACCCACGGATCTTAAGGACCGGCTGCACCAGGCCCGACTGAGGCTCACTGGAACAGCACACTAACCTGCGTACAGACTGCCGCCTGGAACAGCCGATCGAAACTGAACCGCCCAACTGCCTGCACCCAGATATCGAACACGTATCCCACTCCGGAACCGCCAGGGAACCTGCACGGAACAGAGTACTGGGACACTCAACCAGAACCACGGGACGCCCCCTGGAACTGCGTTGAGCTGTGCTGAACTGCCACTGACTTACTCAGTCACCCCCTCTGGAAACCAGTGTGACCCCAGGGACCTAAGGGACGGGAAAACTATGTATGTTCTTCCCTGACTATGTGTAAGCTGGTAACTACACTTGTCCCCAAAGCACGGGTTAGCACGGGTTAGTACAGGAAAACACAGGGAACAAGAGCCTACCTTTAATGGGGGCCTGACGTCTTGCCCCTGGAAACAATTAGGTAGCACACCCAAAGTTAAAGTAATACAGACAATACTCACCGCACAGACAGAATACAGTAATACAGTACTTTGTACGCTACTCACCAGAGCACACCGCTGCTAACCAACCAGCCGGTTGCTACAGCACCACAGGAGCCTCCGCTCTATTGTACCTCCTAACTGCGTTTGCTCACCTCACACAGGACCGCGCCTATAGTCACAAGGCTCTCACGCCTCTATCACACCACCAGGGCCTTCTGCCCTACACACCATGTGCCTCGTGCACAGCTGCCTACAGAGCCTTGTGCTCTGCCCATGGGCCTCAGCCCCCTCTCTAACTCAGGGCTCTGAGCCCACTAACTAGGGCCTTGTGCCCTGCTACCTAGGGACACTAGCCCCTATCTACTTAGGCCTTGTGGCCTCCTAGTTATCTACTAGGGCCTTGTGCCCTTCTTCAACCTTTGGGCTACCAGCCCCTGCCAAGGCCCTGTGGCCTTTCCTATGGCCTCTAGGCCACTAACTACCTAAGGGCCTTGTGCCCTTGCACAACAGGGGGCTCTGAGCCTCCCCTGCCTAACTAACTAACAGGGCCTTGTGCTCTTTATCAATATGGCCTACTGGCCCACTACTTTATAAGGGCCTAGTGCCCAGTTCCCTGGGCCTTGTGCCCCTAAGTCAATGTCCTCACGGGCCTTGTTCCCGACCGTGGCCACGGGCCTAGTGCTCGACTGAACGTTGAGGGTACTTACCTGCTCTGCGCAGGATACTCAACTTGCCACGCCGTCTTCTGCCTTCTTTTCCGGATCTTCCAGACCCTCCAGCTGGCGGTGCCTCTTCTCCCATTCGGCGCGGGTCTTCTGGATGCTCCCGAGGCGGGGGCGCTCTCAGCCCTTACAAGGCGACGATCTCTGCTCTGGCGGCTTCCGCTGTTCTTCTTCCACTCCGGACGTCCCCCGACGTCCTTCTCTCTCTGCCGCAGACTCTCTTCTCGTAAAATGGTGCCACCCAGCAACTTATATAGTCGCCGGCGTGATGTCATTAGCCGGCGCGAGCGCTGATTGGCTCGCGTCGGCGCCAATCTTTTAAACGGCCGGGTGCGATTGCCCAGTGGGGAAAGATGAGCCCCGATTGGCTCATCCTTCCTCCGCGGCCAGAACCTGCAAAGATGAAGCCATACTTACCACCGCTGGAGCGCTGGACGGGTAAGTAGTTTATTTTTTTTTCACCCTCTTGCTGGGCACCGGAATCAGGGGCATCTTCTGTCCCTCCAAGGACACGGCGGTAGCGGGCATCTTCGCCCGCTTCTCGGGCATCAGCTCCGGGGGCACAGTAATGGCGGACGTCTTCGCCCTCTTCACGGGCACAGGAACATTTTCAGCCCCTCCAGGGGCACAGCAATGTCGGGGGCACTACTCTCCAGGGGCATCTTTACATTGCCAAGGGGAGACAAATGGTGTCAGTGCTTAGAGATGTAGAGATGGGTGGGTCGATAGCCTTGTTCAGTATCCAGACATGAAGAGAAGTCAAGCAATCTAGCGTCTCTAGCCAAGGGTGTGTTATGACATGGGCGAAAAGCCCAGAGTGGCTCAAAACATTACTAAGTGACCGGGCCTTTATCGACACCTCCTACTTTTTATATATTTTTTTTGAGTCAGGTATCAAATCAAAATTAAAATATACAAAATAGGGCGCTAAGGTGGACCTAAGAAGTGCATACAGCTGCCCCAAAAATTAGGATACCATGTATGTATGATAGAATGTAACAGATAAAAAAGGATCAGGCGCTAGTATGAACACTTCACTTATTTATTAAAATACAAATATAAAAACATATAATCCGGTATATGGCCATAGATACCAGGGGAAGACAACAATCTTAGCACATTAGACTGTCTCTACCATAGAGAAATTGTCTATATGTATACAGCTATATTAACCTTCGTTATACAATGGTACTGATATGCACATCGATAGACATTTAAAATCCGATGGAACAAAGCTTGTAAAGGAACAGGTCAAAATACAGTATTGGCAAAGATGTAGCAGCCTCAAAAAGGCTTGATGCAAATAAACTGTAATTAATGCCTTTTGCATGAACGGGACTTCAAAGATGTATCACAGTCATACACATGTCTCCAGCCTGTGGGGTAATGTGAAGATAGATCGGGTGACCTCTTGATATTGTATTCAGCTGTCCCGCTGTTGATGCTAATATAGCAATGGAATAGTTCCAAGTAGAATCGATCAAACCATTTACTTTCTTAGTACAGATTTTAAATCTGCATCCAGATGTAATCGGCAATAGATAATACTTCAAATTTGTATTAGCTGGCAAGATTGAATGGATGTATAATCAGTCTCGCTTACAGGATTCCACCTGAAGAATGTCCAGCTATGCCAGTGAAGAAAGTATAAATTACCTGTTCACTTGTGTAGCTACACTATCCTTGTGTAGCTACACTTGTGTAGCTACGCATGAATAGAATGATCGTCTATAATACACCGTGAGAGGTATGGTACGTACCAAATCGAATGAGCATTGTAAAAAGTCCCCGGGATCTTGTGGCCAATGATGATTCAAAACCTGGATGAACTTCCTAGGTAAAAGCTTGACGTGTTTCTCGGCAATAGCCGTTTCCTCAGAAGCGAATTGAATCTGCAGAGGTGCTGGAGGTGTTTAAATAATCCCACGGATATCCAATTACTTGTTTAATTACAATCAGTCCCTGATGGTCATCTGACTGATCCCGCTTGTATCTCCGAAGTCCAAAGAATAATACTAAAACTTCTGTATTATGCGTACTACTGTCCAATTGATCCATGGTCTCTGTCTGCAGGATCTTTTAATAACATTTCTCACAAGTAGTTGCTAAACAGAAACAAATATATTTCTGCAGCATAAGCTAAGATATGCAATGTATAAATTATACAATATGTAATTTGATATAAGTTAGTGGAAATGCCGACCCATATACCTCATCAATATTTCAATATGCAAAAATTCTCCTATAGTGGAGTACACAAGTCAAATATAGATTATAAACCATTATTGTAAAAAGATAGAAGAATATAAAGAAAGCCCAATGCTATTGAAAAAATATATTATTAAACTCCTAGAGGACTCCGCACTTGATTGTTGCACGAGGTCCCCCATCCATGTTCCAGCCCTATCATTTCTAGTATTAAACCTATTAAACCTTCACATTGATCTTCATTCAGTGGATCACAAATATATTACTTCTATACACTCATATGATCATTATGGCTATTAGATAGTAATGTTTATGCTTCCAACATTATTCTTAACGACCTGCATACAAAATATCACAAGTTATTTAGCTCTATGCAGTCGTTGAAACCATTTGGCGACAAAGTTTTAAGTTTAAAATCCAAAAGGCTTCACGTCTACAGGGGAGGTTAAACCTGTCACCCCCTCTGTTGGTAACCTTCACCTGCTCTATGGCTTTCACCAATAAGCCTGACAATTTAGTGCCCTGGCACATATTAATATGGGCTGATAGAGAATGAGATTTTACATTTCTCAATATATTTCGATAATGTTCTAGGAAGCGAACTCCCAATGTTCTAATTTTGCGACCAATATATTGTTTCCCACACTTACAGCTTATAACATAAATTATAAAAGTCGATTGGCAGTCCAAAATATTTTCGATCAAGAATTTTTCCCCTGAAACAAAGGATGTGAAGTCAATAGCTTTATGGTCTGCATATACACATGACATGTGTCAGGCGCCGCTCGGCGGCCGCCTTTTCTTCTGCATAAGCGCGTCTGGTTGCCTAGCAACCAGACACGTCACTTCCGCCTCCGCTCGGCCGCCCGGCTACAAGGTTGGAAAGCGTTCCCGTTGCTAGGTAACGGGACGCTGCATGTAGATAGCGCTACGGCGGTAATATATGACAATCGCTACGGCGCTAGGACTATGACAGCACTACAGGCGCTGAAGCTCATTGGCTAGCAGTACTATTTAAGCCTCTCTGGATCCCACCTCATGTGCGTTCCAGTGTTCCTGTGATTGTTGTCTCCTGACCTTTTGCCTGTCTCCAGATTATTTGCCGTTTTGCCTGTGACCCTTGTGACCCGGATTGCCTTGACTACCCTTTTGGATCTCCCTTCTGTACTATGCTACCAGAACGCTACTAACCTGGCTTGCGTCACTACCCCTTTGGATTCTCCTCGTGTACCTGCCTTCCCCGCACCGTTGCCGAACCGGCCTGTCTGACAACTCCTCTCGTGCCTCGCTATCTGACTCGTGGAAGGACCGCGACCTGCGTGTTTCCTGCAGCTAAGTTCATACCTCCTTGCGGGGGTCCCTGGTGAACACCAGGGGCACGTTAGACTCCGCACCGCCTTCCTTCGAGTAGTGCCAACGATAGCAGGTACGCTATACTCAATCATGACAACATGCATTTAGGTTTCCAGCATATAAAAAAGCCTTTTCCTCTACTTAGCCATCTTTCTGCATGTGTAATTTTAACAGGGACAGATGTTTATTTGTCTCCTTTATAAAAACTAGGAGCCAGTCTTTCCTTTAGATTACTTGATCTCCTAAAAACTGTCATTTCGTTCTTCTTAATCAAATGTCCAATATGGTCATCAAGTTCAAGGAGAGATGCATTCCTACTTATGATTTGCTTAATTTGCTTTGTGTAGCAGTTGAATTGAGTTACAAAAGCCAAAGATCTATCTTTAGAAGCAGATTTAACAGGGTCTTGTAGAAGTTTATACCTATCAAGTTTCATGACCTCATCATAGCCCTTATCTAGAATATAGCTTGGGTAGCCCAATTATTTAAATGATTGATATAATTTAACTGAGTGTATCTTATACTCTTCATTTCTAGAACAGTTTCTTCGTAGCCGTAAAAATTGACCTTTGGGGATATTAGTTTTCCAGGGCCTATAATGGCCACTGGAGAAATGTAGGTAATTGCATGTGTCCACCTCCTTTGTATAGTTCTCAGTTAAAACAGTATCCTGATGGATACTTAAAGAAATATCTAAATAGTGAATCCTAGATTGATTATAATTACTGGTAAACTTTAAACCAAACGAGTTAGAATTCAAGTGAGAAACAAAATTGGAAATTGACTGATGGTCGCCATCCCATATAAAGAACATATCATCTAAGTATCTCCCATAGAAGGACCAGGTTCACCCCATATTCCGAATCCCACACATAGGACTCCTCAAAGAGACCCATGTAGAGATTTGCATAACTCGGGGCGAACCTGGTCCCCATGGCAGTACCCAAAATCTGTAAATAATATTCAGAATCGAATATAAAATAATTATGATGTAAAATAAATTTGATAGCAGATTGTATAAAATTTCTCAACTGTGTATCTAGATGTTTTTGTATATCTGAATAGATCTTAATAGCATTTAATCCTAAATTATGTGGAATGTTCGAATATAAGAATACCACGTCACATGTTACGAAGTAGTACGTAGGTTTCCACACTACACCCTGAACCATTTTAAGAAAGCTCGTAGTGTCCTTGATATAGGACTTTAAAGTTGTAACAATGGGTTGTAGATGGGAGTCTACAAAGGAAGAGAGATTACTAGTCAAAGACCCAATGCCCGAAATTATAGGTCTTCCGGGCGGATTATGGAGAGTCTTATGGATTTTAGGTAGGTGATAGTATGTAGGGACCACCGATTAAAGATTGTATATATTACCAAAGATATCTTTTGAGATGACGCCCTCCTCGATAGCGTCTTCCAGCAGACTTTTCAAGGCTTGTTGATATATCATGGTAGGGTCACCATTTAATTTAACATAGGAGTTGGGATCTTCCAATTGTCTTATAGCTTCGCTATGATAATCTGACTTATCCTGTATGACCAAACCACCCCCTTTATCCGCTGGCTTCATAATTATCCCATTATCTGCAACCAACTCCTTAAGGGCTTTCCTCTCTCCTTTGGACAAATTATCTCTACTACGTTCATTGGTAGATTTCTCACAGAGTGTTCTAAAATCCTCCATGGTTTTTTTATAGAAACTATCTATTAATGGTCCTTTGTACTGGAGTGGATAAAAATTTGATTGTTTCTTAAACTTCCCCAGCACTGATGCTGAGTTGATATAAAATATATTTACAGATATCATAGAATCTACATCCCCATTTTCCTCATTGAGAGACTCTAAGCATGAGAGAGCTGATAGATCCTCTGTATCTAATATAATTGGTAGGGCATCATAGGGTAGTTTTTTAATTGCCTTGCTTGCAAAGTAGCGCTTCCTACTAAGTGATCGTACATATCTGTTGAGGTCAACAAAGAGATTGAACAAATTAAGCTTATTCGTTGGCGCAAAGTTCAAGCCTTTTTGGAGAAGTTTAAGTTCAGATTGAGTCAAAACTTTGGTTGACAGATTGAAAATTCCCTACCAGTTAATTTAGCCTTATATTTTTGGCCTGACTTGAGGTGCCCTCCCCTGGATCCTCTATTTTGCTTATTCTTGATCTTTTAAAATAGTTTGGTCCCTGACTTCCTTGATTGTAATGATTTGGGGAGGGGCCTCTTCTTAAAAAAGGCGCATGGGGAGACTTTAGGGGAGATGTTGGATCTTGTTCTTCACATGAATCTAGTATCCTATATCTTGATCCTCTAAATGAATAGTCTCTTTTCTTAAACCCCACTTGTGAACGATCTTTAATCTCTTCATTTCTATTTAGATTGGAATTCTCAGGAGGTTTGGGACTGTTTCTACCTCTGTTGGGTGAAATCCTGTAAGTGAGACTGATTATACATCCATTCAATCTCGCCAGCTAATACAAATTTGAAGTATTATCTATTGCCGATTACATCTGGATGCAGATTTAAAATCTGTACTAAAAAAGTAAATGGTTTGATCGATACTACTTGGAACTATTCCATTGCTATATTAGCATCAACAGCGGGACAGCTGAATACAATATCAAGAGGTCACCCGATCTATCTTCACATTACCCCACAGGCTGGAGACATGTGTATGACTGTGATACATCTTTGAAGTCCCGTTCATGCAAAAGGCATTAATTACAGTTTATTTGCATCAAGCCTTTTTGAGGCTGCTACATCTTTGCCAATACTGTATTTTGACCTGTTCCTTTACAAGCTTTGTTCCATCAGAATTTAAATGTCTATATTGATGTGCATATCAGTACCATTGTATAACAAAGGTTAATATAGCTGTATACATATAGACAATTTCTCTATGGTAGAGACAGTCTAATGTGCTAAGATTGTTGTCTTCCCCTGGTATCTATGGCCATATACCGGATTACATGTTTTTATTTTGGTATTTTAATAAATAAGTGAAGTGTTCATACTAGCGCCTGATCCTTTTTTATCTGTTAGGTATCAAATCAGGCAGCTGGAAGAGCCTTGTACAGGATTTAAGATTGTTGGTTGTATTATTAGTGACTCACCATAGGGTGGAAATATAGCCTTAAGTATGTACTGTTAATTAAAAGTGACGTGATCAGTCTTCCTGGAAATGGAGCAGCAATGGCGCGCAATGGCACTTCTGGTTCGGTGCGCCTCCACAGAATGAACTGATCACCAGGTCCAGGTGGACGCCAGACTTAGGGGGCCACTCAGGTGTTCAGGAGCTACTCAGGTGAGGACAAATAGCCCGGGACCGCGCAACAAACAGGTCTGAAACAGTTGACTGTATAGTGCAGTCTGGTAGATGGGAGCCCGACTCACTGGGAGCCTCAGAAACCTTAGGTAGCATGTGGGCTGCCAGAGAAGAGCAGGATAGGTATCTCAGATCAGGGGAGAATGTGTTCGCGGCCGTTGATAGTAATATAACTGGATCCTAGTCAGCCCCTATGGCAGCAGGCAACTCTTCAATGTTGCCATATCCAAGTCCCAAAATAAATGAATTCCCAGGTACAAACAGGAGCTTCTCTTGGGAATGCACTTACATGAATAGTTAAGAAAGGCTTGATTTAATAGAAAGTTTTGTGACAGCTTTTCCAAGGAATACTTCTAGTTGTTTTTCACAACGTACTCCAAAACATCCCCATAATTCATAGGTATCAAAGATAAGAGGATAAAGAAAACATGCCACATACTACTTTATCGTTTAATATAATAAATAATAAAGTCTCTCTTATAAAAATCACCATACAATTCAATCCATCTTATAAAATGCAGCACGTGTATTAATGGGTGGCAATTGCTCCTACCAGAGTCCCAAAGTTAAAACATTTGTTTTTCCTTTTGTATTTGCAAAAGTTTTAAGACACAAGTCTTGAAGAAGACCAGATTACGATAGGTTGAAATGCGTTGGTTAAAGAAGGGAGAGAGGCAAGTTGTATACTGGAGCCAAGAAAATATATCCATCGCCAAACAAAAACCAGAAAATAGAATAATATAAAAAAATACATAAAACAATCGGCATATATGTATAAAACAAAAGGTTTCATTTTATTAGATGGCCAAAAAAATATGACTCTATGCTTATGAAAAATAATGTGATAGAGTGAACAAATGAATGACATCACATTAGGGAAATGTATCCCAAATATAGTATGACAGGATATCAATCAATAAAATAAAACAATGTATCAACAAAACAATAAAACATAATAAAATAAACCTGAATAGTAATCCATAAAAAATCCATTGGAATATTGATACACCAATTGTGAATGCCAATAGCACTAAGGATCCAGATCTTAAGTCACTCGTTCTTTGAAAACTAGTTTTCGAGAACATAGATTAAATATTTTATGATGCTTACTTACACGTAGTGTCTCTAGACACTTTTACTATAAACATAGTGGTTCCACAATAGGATTAACTATTATTATAATAAAACTGAATAGTAATCCATAAAAAAAATCCATTGTAATATGGATACAACAATTGTGAATGCCTATTGGACTAAGGATTCAGACCTTCCGAAAACACACCAATGGTCTAAAAGTACTTGTGGAAATTAAACCCAAAAAAAGTCTTTGACCCAAGACCAATAAAGTTGTGTGTAAATGAGGACCACAAGGGATACCAATATTCTCGTAACTCATGGACTCTCCGCTAGGCAGAAGTATTCCGATTGTCTACTAAGACAGCGATCACTTGACTGGATCAGTGCGCACCCTATAGTTAATCGTAGGAATACAAATGCAAGTACCGATGGTACCTAGATGAATGGTTCCTTCCAATGCAAGTGTAAAGAGGCTGAATGTTAGAATAGGGTCTCTCGGATCCACAAGCAGTAATGAATGGAACTCTGACGCGTTTTACTTCAGCAAATGTAGACTTTATCAAAGCAGTGAGACCATCCCTGTAATATCGGGCTACTAGCTACTATGTTTCTTGTGATTGGTGGATCCTTTAATGATGCATTCAAAACATCTGAGAGCTTTTTCATAG
This sequence comes from Mixophyes fleayi, assembly GCF_038048845.1. NCBI lineage: Eukaryota > Metazoa > Chordata > Amphibia > Anura > Limnodynastidae > Mixophyes > Mixophyes fleayi. The sequence goes on from NC_134410.1 coordinate 83,750,228, forward strand.
CAACCAAATAAGTTTAACTCATTGATAGCATCTACATAACCAAATTCCTAAAACCATAATATATTAAAGACCATAATTTACATATAAAATGAAACACAATTGACTGTACAATAAATCAATATACAGTACATTTATTCAATATGTCGATTGGAATTTTTATAAAAAAAACTTTTATTACGTACTGACTTCTCTCATAAAAAATACAAAAAAACATGTAAAATACTAGTAACTAATAATAAACCATCTAGCAATATATCCCGGTGGGTGAATCACAAGATAGAGAAAAAAAATATATATATATATTATATATATATATATATATATATATATATATATATATATATATATATATATATATATATATATATATATATATACATATATACATATACACACATACACACACACACACACACACTTGTGTATGAAAGGGTGCATGCTAATCTAATAACCCTATTTGGGAAATGTTTTGCCTACCCACGCTCAGAAGTATCTAAAACATAACCCCCACTCAGCTAATTGGCCTCCATATATAAATTTTTATCAACACTTCCGAACGTATAGATTAGGTGCAAAGGCAGGAGCAGATTAAAGGAATTTAATAGCATTAACAAATATATAGCAACTATAGGAACAACTCTTTTATTGTTAGATTGTTTTTTATTATTTTACAACTTTTTTAATAGACCATTTATTCATTCAAAACACCTGTTTAAATTGGTCAAATAACACGAAGATGAAAAGAGCCCAAACAGATTATACAACACAGACGAAGATCTACATGAGCATGCCTGTAAATGTGGCCCAGCAGGAGTTTTGGTTGTGGCAAGGGGGCAGCGCTGTTAATGAAAAAAAAAATCCTGCAAAAAAAGAAAAAAATAAGAAAATACTTACCTTGTGGTCACGCGGCCCCTCCCTGGTCTCCTCCTCTGTGCGGCCAGGCCCGGCGCTCCCATTAGGCAACCTTAGACAGTTGCCTAGGGCGCCGGGACCTGCAGGGCGCCGCTGACTAGATTTTCTAATCTAGTCAGCGGTTCAGTGGCTCGAGAGAGATGCACAGCACTGACGTCAGTGATCATGTGATAGTCTGTCCGGCGGCGCCTCTGAGGTATCACACTGTCTGTCACTGACAGACAGTGTGAATAAAGTTCTTCCATCCCCTCCCCTCTCAGCATGCATCGCGAGGAGCAGCTAGAGGAAGAAAAGGTAAGTAACATTTAATTATTCTTTTATCTAGTGTGTTGCGGGGGCGCGGGGGGCGGCGGATAAATGTTGCCTAGGGCGCCGTGCACCCTAGCACCGACCCTGCGTGCGGCGCTCGCAGTGAATGTCGGGCGTGACGTCATCACGTCCTACATCCATTGCGGAGCACAGCACATAGGAGTCACCCGCGCGAACTATCAGCAGCAGTGAAACGGAAAAAACGAGAAGAGGATCAAAGAAGAAGCCGCTTAAAAGGTAAGTTAAGGGGTTTTTTTTTTAGTTTTTTTTTTTTATTTCAAGGGACGCTGACCAGTGCATAAACTCACCTGGTCCTGGAGCATCACAGACCTTATCGTCCTGTCTTAATGACTGCTGTATTGAAGCCCTTCATAAAATGTTGTAACAATATCACTTGATGTTTGACAGCAGCCACTAGCATGTCATTGAAGCACTGAACAACAACAAGGAGCATTAGCAATGTTTTCTATGTTTTTTTTTTTGGATGATCAGCTATCATTAATACTAGTGTATTTTATGTGCGGCCCAAAACAACTTGTCGCCTTCCAATGTGGCCCAGGAAAGCTAAAAGGTTGGACACCCCTGATCTACATGATAGTATTTACAAACAACAAACATTAAATTATATTGTTTCGTTCAACCCATCAGGTGATAACGTCTGTAATTTAAAGATCCATGAAGCTTCTCCCCAACACAAATTCTTATATTTATCTCCCCCTCTATATGTACATTCAAATTTCTCCACACCAATAATAGTTAACCCTATTGGGGAACCACTATGTTTATAGTAAAAGTGTCTAGAAACACTATGGGGTAAATGTATCAAGGTCCCCCCTCTATTCAGTCTTAACCCTAGTTCTGCCAGTCTACTGCTGGTTCCGTGAAAATCGGGGAAAATATTTGCGTGGGGTCCCCATAATTTCCCTATTTTTTACGGAACCAGCACTAGGCAAATCAGCCAGGGTTGGTGGCACTATAGCAAGGGGACACGTGACAGGGGTCCACCTGCCATAATGACAACCAACCCCAGGCTATTCAGCGCTGGGCTGGATTCCCTAGGGAGTGGGGTCCGTCGAAAAAAACGAGTGCCCCCCTCCCTAGAGACAACCAGCCCAGTGCTGATAGCACTAGGGCTCTTCCTACTACCCCTGGGCTGTGGGTAGTAGGGTAATAACGGCGATAAAGAGTTAAAATAACAAACTGACGCCATTTTGTTTTGTGGAACTACAAGTCCCAGCCAGCCAGGTTGCCCAAAATATTGTGACCATGCTGCTGCTAGTATAACTACAAGCACCAGCATACCCACGGCAGCCAGGGCATGTTGGCACTTGGAGAACCACAAATACCAACATGCCCTGACACCCACGGCTGGCTGGGACCTGTAGTTCCACAAAACAAAAAGGTTTACAAAACCACAACACCCTCATTAAAACCACTAACATTTAATAAAAATAATAAACCCACAATAAAGACAGTAAACACCCTCATTTACACCATATATTTTTATTAAAAATAATAAATTCCCTATGCTCACCACTGAAGTTTTCTTCTTTTGTCAGCAGCTTTTAATCCAAAAATGACTGTCACCAAAGTCCAAAATAAATTTGTACCCAAAGTCCGGCTTGTACAAGTCCAAAATAAATTTGTAATTCCCAAAGTCCATGCTTGTAATGTCCAAAATAAATTTGTAATTCCCAAAGTCCATGCTTGTAATGTCACCAAAGTATTTTTATCCAAAAGTCCATGCTTGAAATCTCTTCAGTTCTTCTTGGGCCCAAAGCCCCACTTGTTTATTGAAGTATTCAGCCAGGAGGGCCCCATATTGTAAGATCCACGATTCTTATGTTTTGATTGAAGAAAAAAGAAAATAGCTGGACCGCCGTAAACAGCTTCTACTAGCAAGAAGCTCCGATACGCAATGAACTTAGTTTATTGCGCTAGGTCTATTTATAGTATTAGGGGATTTTCCAATGACCGTGAGGGGGACTGCAACTTATGGGCCCATCAGAGGGGGTATGGCCAGCCACCATAGAGGTGAGACCAGACAGTAGAGGGGGAGTGGTCAGCCCATTAAGGGCATGGCTAGCGGCATAGTGTAGTATATAAAGAATGCAGTATATATATATATATATATATATATATATATTAAGAGTGCATAGTCTAGGCCGCAACCCTTAGATCATGTCAATGTCTTGCTCCACTAGAATCAGAACAAAGCAGAGTGTCCTGCTCTCTCTTACCTGTTCTTGCAGTTCACTACCTGCTGCTGCTGATGTCATAAGCTCAGTTGCTGTCTGGACCCTGGAATCAGGGGCGGATTGGGAACATAAAGTGGCCCTGGAAAAATTCTGGAGGTGGCCTCATGTGGGCGGGACCAAATCAAGTGTAGGCAGGGCAAACACAAAAGTAGGCGGTATTAGTGCAAAGTTGTCCTAACATTCCCACTCATCGGACAGAGCCCTAAATCAGGACTGTCCCACTGAAACATATTCATGTTTATTTAATAACATGTTGCAGAGGAACTGCCAATATAGAAAAATACAGTTGGCAGACTGTCCTGCTCTTTCCTACCTGTTCTTGTTGCTTTCCCTACCTGTGGTTGCTGGTGTCTCTTGATCAGTTGCCGCTTGTCTGGATCCTGGAATGCTGGGGGTCCTATTTGGAAGAAAAATGAGTACATGAAATTTAAAAACTCCAACAAGCTCCCGTGTTGAATCAAAAGCACCCACATTTAATAGTAGCCCCAACGTTAAAATGCTAGAATTCACATTTAATAAATAAACCTATTTCCCTCCCTCCAAACAGCCCCAGCAATAAATTAACAGCACTTACATTTAATAAATATAACCATTTCCACACACATGCCGGCATTAAATAATTCATATTCAATAAATAGCCCTCTTCCCAAACTCACCCCCCCATTCAATTAATAGCCCCCAAACCATCCCATATTAAATAGTCCCCGCTATTAAATTAAATTGCCCTACCATCTTATCACTCCACAAACAAAATAGCACCCATTACTTAGCCACCACCTACCTCACACTCATATTACAATGCCATAAGACCCCTTTGCCAACACAAACACTACATTGCCACAAGCCCCCGTGGACAACACACACCATTGCCATCAGCTCCCCTGCTGCTTTCACACACACACTGTGCCATCAGCCCCCCCTGCTGCCTTCACACACACATTGCCATTAGCCCCCTCCTGCTGCCTTCACACACACACACAGTGCCATCAGCCCCCCCTGCTGCCTTCACACACACACACAGTGCCATCAGCCCCCCCTGCTGCCTCCACACACACACACAGTGCCATCAGCCCCCCTGCTGCTTTCACACACACACATAGTGCCATCAGCCCCCCTGCTGCTTTCACACACACACACACACAGTGCCATCAGCCCCCCCTGCTGCCTACACACACACACACACACACACACAGTGTTATCAGCCCCCCCCTGCTGCCGTCACACACAGTGCCATCAGCCCCCCCTCCGCTCGCACACACTAGAATCAGCTCCGCTCGCTCACACACACACTGGAGTCAGCCCCCCCTCCGCGCGCGCACACACACACACACTCACAGGAATTGCCCCCCTCTGTGCGCGCGCACACACTCACTCACACACAGACCCTACCATAAGCCCGCCATCGCCGCGCTCTCTTACCTTTTAGCCGCTTCCAGCTGTGCTTCTCTGCTCACATGGGACGGCACCTGTCACATGGTGCACGTCCCATGTGATATCCACTTCTTCTGGCATAGGCCATTCAAAAGGGGGAGGGACTGGTCATCGGAGATCCGCGGCCTCGTTCAAAGTAAAGAAAAAAATAATTCAAAGAAAACAGAAAAAAACTGACAGGCGGCCTCATTAGGTCATTGGCCTACCGGTAAAGTTCCCGGTAAGGCCTATGACCAATCCGCCCCTGCCTGGAATGTTGGGGTCCTGTTTTGTAAAGGGACATTAAATATGGAAAGCAAGGACACTCTAGCCCCATTCCCCAACTAATCACAATGTTAAATCAATAGCTCTCACGTTTAAAGGGTGCGTGTGAGAGTGTGAAAAGCACTAAGCCACTCCCCTACAGCAAAAAAAAAAATGCATTGTTGCGTACACCATTGACAGAAGTCAAAGAAGTGTGACATATCTCCTGGAAGGCAGAACAGAAGTACTGAGTTTCAGGGACAGTGCCCTAAAAAGCACTACATACGTGGTGGAAGTTGTGTAGATGTTATAATGAAACAGACAAATATTAAAAAATAATGTTTCAAACAAGACAAAAATTGAAAATACACACAAAACACATATAGAAGCAGAGGTGTACTTTGTCTCAAAATAGTTAGAATTACCATGTGTATCCGCATACTATTACTACCCTTAGTGAGAATATACAATGCCACCCCAAACTTAGTTCCATGGGAATTACCTTTGCTGCAGATCAGGGGTTGGCTAAAATCTAGTCAAGCCCAGGTGTTTCAATTGTGCATTTAGATAGAGAGATTTTATATATTATATATATATTATTAATAATAATGGAACAACAAATAAACTTTCATATTATGCCACACAGTAGTACCCCAGTTCAATTTATGCTTCATTGTTCAATTTATGCCACACAGTAATGCCCCAAATTATATTATGCCACACAGCAATGCCCCCAAATCATATTATGCCATACAGTACTGCCCCAGTTCAATTTATGCCACAAATCATATTATGCCATACAGTACTGCCCCAGTTCAATTTATGCCACAAATCATATTATGCCACACAATAATGTCTCCAAATAATATTATGCCACAAATTAGGCCCCCAAACAATATTATGCCACAGAATACTGTCCCCAATTCATATTATGCCAAGAACAGGCTACCCCCCCCCCCCTCCAGGTAAAAAGGGAACATTGTCAAGTTTGAAAAAAAAAGCAAAAGTAAATGACAAAATAAAGTAAATGTGACTTACCTCTGCTTCATCTCCTCTCTGTGGTCGACTAGGCAGTGTCCTAGCAGCTCCTCTACACTGCCAGCATCGTAACATCATGATGTGTGTAACTCTTAAAGATGCAGGTGACTTGCACTTTGCAGATTTTGGACTTGGGTGGGTCCCACCTACATAGAAATGGGCAGGGGTAGATTGGGAACTTAAAGACCCTGGGAAAAAATCCTGAAAGTGACATCATGTAGATGGGGCCAAATAAATGTTAGGTGGGGTCCAGTATGTGTGTGCGCCTACTGTATGTACCTGAGCATGTGTGTCCTTTTCTTGTCGTTTCCTGACATGTGGCCGCTGGTGTCGTTAGCTTAGTTGCTGCTTGTCTGGATCCTGCAATGTTGGGAGTCCTATCTGGAATAAAAATGAGTACATGACAATTAGAAAATTCCAACCAGCCCCTTCGTTAAATCAATAGTACACAGGTTTAAAAAATTAGGCCTCCCTCCAGCCCCAACATTAAAATAATGGTATTCACGTTTGATAAATAGATCTATTTCCCTCCAACCAGACCCCACATTAAATTAATAGCATCCGATTTTAATAAATAAACCTATTACCCTACCTCCAAACAGGACTAGCAATAAATAGCATTTAAGTTTAATAAATATAACAATTTGCCAAAACCATCCCTGGCATTAAATAATTCACATTTAATAAATAGCCCTCCTGCCCAAACTTAACCCCATATTCAATTAATAGCCCCAAACCACCCCAGCATTAAAGGTCCCGCTACCTCATCTCAAATTAATAGGCCCCACTATTAAATTAAATTAGCCCACCATCACCCCACAAATAAAATTGCACACATTAGCCACCACCTACCTCACACCCATATTATATTATCACAAGTCCCCCTGTCCTCACCCCCATTACATCACTACAAGCCCCATTGTCCCCACACACAGATAACAAACACATTACCATAACACACACACACACAAATTAATTTGTCATACCAACAGACACATGCACACTAATACATTTATCATATACACTGACTCACCCCCCCTCTCTCATACACACATTTCTCATACACGCTGACACACATTCTCTCTCATACATACATACATACATACATACATACACACACTAATACATTTATCATACACACTGACACACATTCTCTCTCATACATACAGACACACAAACTTACCTTTCCTGCTTTGCTTCCTCCATAGCAGTGTGGGTAGGGGGCGTGTCTGCTCTGAATGGCTGAGTGACTGTCAGCCAATCAGACCATAGCAGAGGGGGTGATGGGAGACAGTGAGGAGCTCCTGCCTGAGCAGGAAGCTCCTCTGCTTTAACAGCAGCACAGGTTGCTACTACACGTACCTCTCCGTGGGGATCCTTATGATCGCATTTTGTCCCCGCCCCCTAGCAAGAGGGGACGGGGCCATCGGACAGTGGGGCCTACCTGGTATTTCCCCAGGACCCCGCCAGGCCAGTCCGACATGGAGTACTCTATGAAAAACATCTAGTAGTATACCTTGGAAAAGCTGTCACATGAATCGTTAAGAAAGGCTTGATTTAATAGAAAGTTGTGTAATAGCATTCCCAAGAGAGGCTCCTGAAGACAGGTGAAGTAGACCTCTCGTTTATGTTTATTTTGACTCCTTTTTAAACTTGTTTGTACCTGGGAATTCATTTCTTTTGGGACTTGGATATGGCACAACATATCTAACACCTTTAGTGTGGAGGTGTATATGACACAATGTGTACTTTTTAACATTTGGACATATTACGATTCTCTTTTCCTTGGAGGATATATGATCCAATATTTCAACATCTTTTGGGGAGATCAACAGACATCACTCAACATATCAGGAGAATTATTGTGATTGTGAATTACATCGTACACCGTGGGATTTTATGAGACTGCCGATAATAGCCATGCAAGATTAATTTATTCAGTTTTGGGATATCCACATGATACATGATGTATGAATAAAATCTTGCACACATAGACATTAAGGTTGTCATTGTTCAGCCATTATATATGTGTAAGATGACGATGTTGATATTGATCATATCTTTCCTTTATTATTGCAAAATGAACAGAGATAAGTCACTGATAGCAATAGGATTAAAGTTTCAAATGGTCTGCAGTCCACGGCTAGACAATCATTAGATCGACAATTCAAATGTTGACAGTATTATTAGGTTGACAATTCATATGGTCAACAGCATTGTTAGGTTGACAATTGAAATGTAGACAATAATATTAGGTAGACAATTTGACTTTAGACGGGAGATAGAGTTATGGTTAGGGATTTTATTGTTGCTTTATTAATATTGTCTACATTTGCATTGGCAGACCTGATAATAATGTCTATATTTCAGTTTGTTGACTTAATAATTCATTTTAAAGTGCTAGGATACTTGTATTGAACAACAGAACTGAAAACCATTAAAACATATGAAAGTTGAGCGAATTGCAAAGATACCTTAGATATAAAAGATATGCATGTTATGAAAAGACTGGGACTCCACATCAACTAATATTAGATTTAATCGAAAGAACAATTGATATTGGTATTATATAAATATAAGGAATTTATTGTCACACTCAGCATTAAGTTCTTTTAAATCACATATACTTACACATTTCTAACAATTTGCTGGTTTCTTTTATTATTTTGTAAATTACATACACTTTTTAATGGCTTTTTCAATGACAAATAATGGATCACAATCCAAATAACTTGATATTTTCTTTTGTGCATTATACAAAAACGCAACTTCATTCCATTTTATCCTGTGTCACGTGTCCCAATTTTACATTTGGATATTTTTTTGTGGGAGGGTGGGGGAATGCCTAAAAAGGAACATTCTTGTATCAAGTGCACAGGAAAAGTGCACAGGTATAGGACAATGCCTGATATCTGCCACTTTTTGTCCTAATACAAGGACAGTTGGGAGATGTGTCTCCCTGATATCATACCCGCAGCAGGAGCTTGTGGCATTGGAGGGTGTTATTAGGGTAGGGGAAGGTATGTTTCATTTAAATAACCTTATCCCACTAGTACAAGAGAGTCCCCTTTTAGACGAACGAAAGTAAATAGTGACAGTGTTGCTTCGTAGTTACATTTACCTTAAAGAGTTAACATGGTGGTTTTAGGGCTGGCCAATGATGAAGAGGGGAGGGTCTTGGGGTTTTTGTAGAGGGGAGGCATTTCCTGTTCTTAGTCACTCGGTTTGCAGAATCCCGCCCACCCACCCCATTTTATTGTATTTTTTGATTTTGAAGGTTTTAACATAAACAACCGGTTTAAGTTGGATTACGAGTTGGTGGGGGAGGAAGGCACTGCGATCAGCGGCTAATATATACGGCCCTATCGTGAGTGGTCGCAGGTATCTGTCCCCTTACAAGGCAATCGGTTACTCTTGTCCCTTCCGTGGGGAGGGGCCTCGCCCGCCTCAGTGAGGGAGGGGGAGTGAGTAGTAAGGTGAGTGCAGTTTACTCTTCGCCAGGTTAGGGTCGGCCAAGCAGTGGGGTTATGAGAAAGAAGTGGGTGGACGTAAGGCTATATTGCCATGTCCACGCTTGGTTGGTATCGCTGGAGCTGATCCTCAGTGCCCTTTCTCCGCCACCAGGTTACAGTTAGGTTACAATAAAATATTTTTTAGTGCCACTTTACTCAAGTCTCCGTGTCTTTACTTTAGATAAGTTTGGTTGTGGTTATTTAAGGTATTGTGTAGAGCGAAGTACATACACAGTGAACTATTTAAAAAAATCTATTTTTTGCATGTGGGATGCATAAGCAAAGGCTTAACTACCATCGAAGCAGGTGGTGCAGCTGCTACATGGCAAGATGTGTTTATCCGGGCAACAAGCTTCACATATCACAGAACTGCATTTACTTTTGCACTTCTGTGAATAAATCTTAGTGGATGTATGTGTTCCTGGCTTTTCTTGAAGGATGAATAAATAACCCAGCTGTTGATAATGACATCACTTCTACTAACTCAACTGCCAATTGTCTTGTGTTTCTGTGTTATGAGTGTGCATTAAATCAGCCTATGAATTTCACTGCTTTAGCATTTTATTGAAGCAACCTAGCTGAAAAATGACTAGTGCCATTCATCTACTGAAGTGAATGTGTGCTAACTGGAAATGCGAGCTTTGTGGTTTGTGTTTGAGTCTTGGCTATGTGACAATGTAAAGGGCTAGCGCCACTGGCACTGTCAGCTCCTGACACTAGTCAGCACCCAGTACTGTCATCAGCTGTGACCAAGAGAGACGGCCAGAGAAATAGGAATCCATGAATATTAAGTAGATGGAGAAAGAACGAGGAGGAAAATAAATTAAGAAAGTAGTGAAACAAAAGCAGGGATGCATAGATATGTAGTGTATTACACATTATGAAAAGTGAATTATGGGCAGAAGAGACATGGCTATCAGTCCCCAATAATAAGTAATGTGTAATGTTATATTTTGCAGTACTGGCAGTATGCAGTATGTATATCAGACTTGAAATATATATCGATCAGCCACAGCATTAAAATCACCTGCCTAATATTGTTTAGGTCCCCCTCCTGCCCCCAAAACAGTTCTGATCCTTCGAGGAATGGACTCCTCAAGACTTCTGAAGATGTCCTGTGATATCTGGCAACAAGACATCAGCAGCAAATCCTGTATGTTGTGAGGTGTGTCCTCCGTGGCTCGGACTTGTTGTTCCAGCATATCCCACAGACGCACGATTGGATTGAGATCTGGGAAATTTGGAGGCCAAGTTGAACCTAGAACACTTGGTCATGTTCCTCAAACAATTACTGAACATTTTTTTGGCATGTGGCCATTGTCTTGAAGGGGTGTACTTGGTCATACCACCTATGTTTAAATAGGTGGTACATCTTAAAATAACATCTTAAAATAACATCCACATGAATGCCAGGACCTAAGGCATCCCAGCAGAACATTGCCCAGAGCATAACACTGCCTCCTCCGGCTTGCCTTCTTCCCACAATGCAACCTGGTGCCATCTCTTCTCCCAGGTAAACGATGCATACGCACCCGGCCGTCCACATGATATAAAAGAAAACATGATTCATCAGACCAGACCACCTTCTTCCATTGCTCCAAGGTCAAGTTCTGGTGCTCATGTGTATGATATGAACCATTTTAATGAGATAATTAATATTATTCACTTCACTTGTCAGTGGTGTTAATGTTGAGGCTGATAGGTGCGGTGGTAATCAGCATATCATTTAAGACAATGTTTTATAATAAATGTAGACAGAATAGATTTATTATTTTAAAGAATATGAAAAAAATGAAATGACTTATTCATAAATAATGTAAGTATGCGGCGATGTACAATGTAATTTACAAAGGCTTCTACATTGTACATCACCGCATACTTACATTACTCCCTTAACAGCAGTGAAAATACCGTCGCGTTTGTCACTGTCGTCATTAAGTGGCGCCGGCTTCTTCCTACATCGCGATTGGTTCAAGTCGCATTTCACACCAGTCATCATTGATACTGCATCGGGAAGGAGACGTTAGGAGTGAAGATGGGATAAGTGTTATTGGGGTACGCAGCATCGATATGCCGTACCCAACCCGATCGGTGTATGTTGAATATGTCTCAATTTCTACAAAATAAAGAAGGCATAGCTAGAACCATTTTAAAAGCAAAGCTTAGGGACCCTTATGGACACTTACACACTTTAGGAAATGTTTGTGGGAACCTCATTCAGTGAGGTGAGGCACGAGGTTTAGTCTGAGGTTTGGGTTCATTCAAATCCCAGACATATAGTCTCAGCCTTGGTCATTTCCACATTTAAAAACACATATGTTACACAAGGTCCTTTTCACTCACTCTTAGACAACTAAATATACTAAATCCACCTATTAACAGGAACAGTATAATAATCAACAGCAAAAAACATAAACAAACTACAACAGTTACACAACTTATTTAATAACTAGGTTATAAGCAACACTTTGTGTTCATAACTTACTTCAGGCTCAAGATATCTCAACCTCCAGTCCCATAAAGAAAATAGTTAAAAGCTTACTTTGGCCAGTAGATTTTCTTAAATGGGCACAAGAGGGAGAGTAGTTCAGATGAGATGCAGATTATTGAAATCCCGGATAAGCCCCCAAATAACAAAGCATAAAGTCTTACAAAGTCTTCTGATGTAAATATGAAGTCTTTACTGCATTCACATCAGATGGGGACACTTCTCAAGCAGAGAGAAATGTGTCCTTGTGCAGACAAGTACAAGGTTTTTTTTACCTTTTAAAAACATCTGGTGTAATGACCTTAACTCTTATTTATAGTTTCCTAATAAGGTAAAATAAAAGTTTCTAATTCACATTGGCTACCTTGAGATGAAAAAAAAAACTACATCAGCATTCTTTAGAGCATATGTGGTGGCATCCTAAATTGTGCAACACCTTATTTTGCTTGAACGTTCTCATTATCCTTTCTTAAACCTAAATGCAAATAAGTTTGTCCTTCTATCACTAAGAACACATCTATTCAAACATGTCAACTTTTGACCCCTTACAATTGAATTCTAAAGAGAACAGAATTGGGCACACAAAATATAAGTATAATGTATTGCTTAATTGATACAATATTAACCATAAACAATCAATATTGTGTCAATTAGGTTGGCTTCCACATCATAAGATAAATGACACAGTACAGATGAAACATTACCTTGTCGTAATATTATACTTGTGTTTTATATTGTGATATTCATTTCCAACACATATACACTAAATGGAAAAAGTATTTGGCCACACCTGTTAATTATTGAATTGAGGTGTTTCAATCAGACCCATTGCCAGAAGTGTATAAAATCAAGCACCTAGCCATGCAGTCTCCATTTACAAACATTTGTGATGCAAAATGGGTTGTTCTGAAGAGCACAGTGACTTCAAGCGTGGTACTGTGATACGATGCCACCTTTGCAATAATACGGTTCATGAAATTTCATCCCTACTGGATATTCCACAGTCAACTGTAAGTGATATTATTAGAAAGTGTATGCATTTAGGAACAACAGCAACTCAGCCATTAAGCGGAAAACCACAGAGCGTGGTCAAGGACTGCTAAGGTGCGTGGTGTGTAATAGTAGTTCACAGATCTAAATCAGTTTCAAAGGACAAACATAGTTTGTCAGAACATGTGTCTTGAAAGCACACTTCCCAACATTTATACATCCAAAAGCAGGACAAAATAAGCCCATGTTATGCCCCAAAATGGCTACTTTTCAACAAAATTCTGTCTACTTCTCTTTAAGCTCTACCCATTTTAAGGCCCACCAAAATCATGACAATTAGGAGATATGAGGTCTGATGAAGTGTATATAAATAACCTATTATCTTATATCTCATTTTATAACATATCAGAATTCAGCCATAGTTGAATGAGCACACTGGCTGTGCACATACAGTTGCTCACCCACCTGTTACTGTGGAACTTGAATATTAGAGAAACAAGTTTTGAGCAATTGGTCAGATTAACATGTGAAAGGCTTTGGTCTGTTTCCTGTGGAAAGGTAAACTCCGGCCACAAGAAAGGTTTTTGATATACGTTAAACAAGGAAGAAATTGCCTCTTCATGCGCTGCTGCCAGCCTGATAAGTCGTGCAGACAGAGCTTCCAGCTGGACATGCAGGAAAGTAAGTTGCCTGGGGGCCTTGGACCCTGGCTAGCAGGATAAATGTTGTAATGGAGTTTTGAATGTAATGAATGAAAGGTGAGTGAATCTGGAAATAAATAGTTTGCAACGTGTTTTTGAATGGAAGGTGGTCGAATCTGAACGCATATGTGGTAGGGTGTACGAGAATGAATGATCATTTGACGTTGGTTATGTGGAAGTTTGTATACAGATGGTAAATATGAATGGAACTGTCTGAGTTTAAATAAAGTGGAGTTGAATCTGGTTATATATATATAGAGTTCTGTGTGGTTCTGTGTTGGTTTTATATTGTAATGGATGTTTGTTAGGTTATTTGAGTGGAACGGTCAGTTCAGATAAAATGGAGTTAGTGAAGACTTTGGTTTGGTATGGATAGTGTTGCATAAATGCACGCCTTGTAAGAGTGTTGCAATGCTGTGTAGATATAACATAGGTAATGGTATGCGGTTAGTCTGATTTGCATGTGATTATGTCGTCTAATAAGAACTGGGCACTTGTCAGGCGCCGTCCCTGTGCTGTGTCCGTCGCACAAGGACGGACGCCTGCTACTACCTCTGGGAGAGTGCCAGAGTAATAGGTCCCACCTTGCTCCAGCGTTCCTGTGTCCTCCTTGCTTTTCTCTCTGTGTATTACCCGGCTTGCTGACCATTCTACTGCTGATATTCCTGTGTACCGAACCCAGCTTGCTGACCATTCTACTGCTGATATTCCTGTGTACCGAACCCGGCTTGCTGACCATTCTACTGCTGATATTCCTGTGTACCGGACCCGGCTACTTCTGACTTTGGCTTGGATCTTCCTTGTGGCATATCCTGATTCCCTCGTTCTGACCCGGCCTGCCTGACACCGTTTTCATCTCACCGCTTCACTGGCTGCTCCCTCTGAGGACCGTGACCTGCGTGTCTCCCGCAGCTAAGACCATACTCCCTTGCGGGGGTTCCTGGTGAATACCTGGAACACGTTAGACTCCGCGCCTCTTTGGTGAGTAGTGTCAAAACCAGTAAGCACATACTCAAGTTGTGACAGTTTACTCTGGCCATGACGTCAGATGGAACAGGTGAACCCTCAGCTCGGGATCTGCTCATCCACCTGGGCCGCCGAGTGGAACAACAAGAAGCCGATCAGGGTCGGTTACTTCAGTGTGTCCAAGGAATACTGTCTCGTCTAGACTCCTTACAGGCGGTCCAAGCACCTCTGGTGGAACCTCCCGCTGCTCCGTCTTTGGCCGCAGTTGCTCCGGTGGCTCCGTCCCCTTCCCCGGCTCATTCTACTGGGCTTAGAATTCCCTCTCCAGAGAAGTATGACGGAGATCCTAAAAGATGCAGGGGGTTCCTCAACCAGTGCGCAATCCATTTTGAGTGCAACTCTACTGCCTTCTCATCTGAGCACACCAAGGTAGCCTTCATGATTTCCCTGCTCAGCGGACAAGCTTTGGCCTGGGCTTCACCGTTATGGGAGCGCAACGACCCTTTACTAGAGAACTCCGCAGCATTCATCGGCATGTTTCGCAAGGTCTTCGACGAACCAGGTCGGGTCTCCTCAGCTGCTTCTGGTCTATTAAATCTTGGACAAGGTTCGATATCAGTCGGCCAGTATACGGTACAGTTCCATACTCTTGCGTCAGAGCTGCGATGGAACAACGAGGCTCTCATTGCTACCTTTTGGCAGGGCCTTACGGACCGAATTAAGGATGAGATAGTCACCAGGGAACTTCCCTCTGACCTGGATACCCTCATTTCCCTGTGTATCTGGATTGACCTACGTTTTAGGGAAAGAACATCTGAGAGATCTTTCTCAAGATGCCCCATCCGCTTGGCACCTACCTTTCAAAATCCTATTCCGGCTACAGAGGAACCGATGCAGCTGGGTCGCTCAAAATTGACGCCTGAGGAGCGTGAGAGACGATTCAAACAGAGACTGTGTCTATATTGCAGAGAGTCCGGACATGTACTAAGCCTCTGTCCTAAAATACCGGGAAACGCTCCCTCCTAAACGATAAGAGGGAGGCCGCCTTAGGAGTAGCTGTTTCCACTCCCTACTCAACTTCTAACCCTGAGTTCCTTATGCCTGTTCTACTGGTCAGTTCTAAGGGACCCCAGCAGATGCTAGCCTTCGTGGATTTGGGTGCGGCCGGGAATTTCATCTCGGCTTCTCTTGCCTCACAACTTCAGTTATCCATTTTGGCTCTTCCACAGACATTAACACTAACAGCTGTAGACGGTAATCGTGTCAGCAACGGCACCATGTCCAGCATCACTAGTGCGGTTCAATTGCGGATTGGAGCCTTGCATCAAGAATGGATTCAATTCCTAGTGTTACCTCAATCCATCAATCTTTTAATATTGGGTCTCCCCTGGCTCCGGAACCACTCTCCACAATTTGACTGGGCTCGTGGCGAAGTTGTCTCCTGGGGTCGGCAGTGCCATAATCGGTGTATTCTTTCTCCTCGCTCCAACGTTTGCCTCACTCAAACCAATTCGGAGACATCCACATTACCTTCGGTCTATCTGACTTTTAAGGATGTCTTTTCCAAGCAAAGATCAGAGATTCTACCACCTCATCGCATTTGGAACTATCTGATCGATTTAATTCCGGGAAAACAGATTCCTCGTGGTAGGACTTATCTCCTGTCTCTGCCAGAAACCCAAGCTATGTCCCAATATATCTCTGAAAACCTAGCCCGAGGGTTTATCAGAAAATTCTCCTCTCCGGCCGGAGCAGGGTTCTTTTTCGTCAAGAAAAAAGACGGATCCCTACGCCCCTGCATTGATTATCGGCAACTTAATAAAATTACCATTAAAAATCGTTATCCTCTGCCCCTTATAATGGATCCTTTTGACAGAATCAGAGGAGCCTGAGTCTTCACTAAATTGGATCTCCGAGGGGCATATAACTTAGTACGAATTCGCCAAGGGGACGAGTGGAAGACAGCGTTCAACACGCGGGACGGACATTTCGAATATCTAGTTATGCCCTTCGGGCTTAGTATTGCTCCCGCTGTCTTTCAGTCCTTTGTAAATGAGATTTTTCAAGACTTATTATATCATTCCGTGGTTGTCTATCTGGACGACATCTTGATTTTCTCCTGAGATATCTCCTCCCATCGTCTTCATGTCAAAGAAGTTCTATCTCGACTACGAGCTAATCAACTCTTCTGCAAATTAGAGAAGTGTATCTTCGAAGTTGAGCAACTCCCTTTTCTAGGGTACATTGTTTCAGGATCAGGATTACGCATAGATCCAAAGAAGGTATCCGCTATTAAAAGTTGGCCTCTTCCTCAAGGCACCAAGGCCATTCAAAGATTTGTTGGGTTCGCCAACTATTACAGGCAGTTTGTTAAGGGGTTCTCCTCGATTACAGCCCCAATAACCGCTCTGACCCGGAAATCATCCAATCCTAGAGAATGGTCTACCGATGCCTTAAAGGCTTTTGATTTCCTAAAACAAGCCTTCTCGTCTGCACCAGTTCTTTCTCAACCTAATCAATTGGAACCCTTTTTTCTGGAAGTTGATACGTCTGCAATAGGTACTGGAGCAGTACTCTTCCAAAGATCTGAACTTGGTACTCATCTTCCCTGCGGATTTTTCTCTAAAAAATTCTTGCTGCATGAAAAGAATTATGGTATTGGCGGCAAAGAATTACTTGCAATCAAGGTCGCCTTGGAGGAGTGGCGACATCTCTTAGAAGGTTCCTGTCATCCAGTAACAGTTTTAACTGATCATAAGAACCTGCTGTATATCAGTGAAGCTCGGTGCCTCAAGCCACGCCAAGCTCGATGGGCTTCATTCTTTGCACGTTTTGATATTATTTTAACTTATCATCCTGGGTCCAAGAACATACGAGCGGACGCCTTGTCTCGATCTTTTGATAGCACGGATCTTTTCACATCTCTGAAGCCACTGCCAATCTTAACTCCTACCAAGGTTATAGCCCTTACCAGAACCTCTCCCAAAACACCTCCTAGGGGTTGTTCTTTCTTAGAACCCAAGCTACGAGCCAAAGCTCTACGGTGGGCACATTCCTCCAAACTGGCGGGACACGCCGGGGTGAAGAAAACCTATGAATTTCTTCGTCAAAAATATTGGTGGCCGGCCTTGCATTCTGACGTACGGAAATTTGTGGCCTCATGTTCCACGTGTGCTCATTGTAAAAACCCCAGATTAGCTTCACCAGGTCTTCTACAACCACTTCCTACTCTAGATTTTCCTTTGCAAAGTATATCCATGGATTTCATCACTGACCTTCCCCCCAGTAATGGGTTTACTGTCATTTGGGTCGTCGTTGACAGATTTTCGAAAATGGCTCACTTTGTACCCATACCTGCTCTACAGTCTGCCTCTCAGTTGGCCCTTATCTTTATTAAGGAGATATTCAGAATCCATGGTTGTCCTCATGAAATCATTTCGGATCGTGGAGTGCAGTTCGTTTCTCAATTCTGGAGAGCCTTTTGTAAGATTCTTGGTTCTGACCTCAAGTACTCAGCCGGCTATCACCCACAAACCAATAGCCAGACGGAACGGGTCAACCAGGACCTCAAAGTATTTCTACGATGTTTTTCTGCAGACAATCAAACAGAATGGGCCAATCTCCTACCTTGGACAGAATTTTCTCACAGCTTTCATCATCACAAGTCTTCTGGTACCTCTCCATTTTTTGTTGTTTATGGAACCCAACCCACCCTCCCAGATTTCTCCGGTCAGATTTCCTCACCAGTTCCAGCTGTGGAAAATTTAATACGGAACTTCTCTCAGATTTGGTCAACTACTAAAACCAAACTCCAGGAGACTTCTTTACGCTATAAAAAAACGGCTGACCGTCATCGGAGACTTATTCCTCTATTACATGTTCACGACAAACTATGGTTGTCTACACGCAATCTTAAGTTGAGAGTTCCTTCTCAAAAATTGGCTCCTCGTTATATTGGACCTTTCTCTATAACACATGTTATAAACCCGGTGAACTACAGACTTCAGTTACCTCCCTCCCTAAAATTTCATAATGTGTTTCACATCTCTCTTCTGAAGCCACTTATTCTCAATATGTTTCATCACTTGCCTCATCGCCCAGCTTCTGTACAGGCTACCAATGGTGAGGAATTTGAAGTAAGCCGCATCCTGGACTCCCGTATTCTCCACGGACAACATCAATTCTTAGTCCATTGGAAGGGCTTCGGTCCAAAAGAGAGATCATGGGTGGCTAAAGAGGATATTCACGCCCCACGACTATTGAAACAATTCTTGGACCAAGGATCTATCCAACAAAGTAGAGGAGGGGGTACTGTCAGGCGCCGTCCCTGTGCTGTGTCCGTCACACAGGGATGGACGCTTGCTACTACCTCTGAGCGCTCGGTTGCTAGGCAACCGAGTACACTTCCGGGTCGGCGGCCACTTTCCGTTGCTAGGCAACGGAACGCTCTCTAGTAAATCCGGCAGTGGTGTTCAGCGTCACCACCGCCGCTAATTGAGGCGCTATTTAAGGATCACTCTGGCACTAGGAGAGTGCCAGAGTAATAGGTCCAACCTAGCTCCAGCGTTCCTGTGTCCTCCTTGCTCTCTGTGTATTACCCGGCTTGCTGACCATTCAACTGCTGATATTCCTGTGTACCGAACCCGGCTTGCTGACCATTCTACTGCTGATATTCCTGTGCACCGGACCCGGCTACTTCTGACTTTGGCTTGGATCTTCCTTGTGGCATATCCTGATTCCCTCGTTCTGACCCGGCCTGCCTGACACCGTTTTCATCTCACCGCTTCACTGGTTGCTCCCTCTGAGGACCGCAACCTGCGTGTCTCCCACAGCTAAGACCATACTCCCTTGCGGGGGTTCCTGGTGAATACCTGGAACACGTTAGACTCCGCGCCTCTTTGGTGAGTAGTGTCAAAACCAGTAAGCACATACTCAAGTTGTGACAGCACTGTTGCTATGAAAGTTGCATTGGCAGTGAATTAGGCCATTACAAACACATGTGCTTAAAATGGCTGATAATGTGTTGATTCCTGTAATACTATACAATTCCTGGAGTTCCTGTTATTTTTAGGATGGATTGTTGGTTCACATGGAAGTATTTGTGGTTTTGGAAAAGGCTATTCTTGGAAGGCTAATGGAAATTGCAAATGTTGTGTAATAGAATTTTATGGAGATAGTTTGTTTTAGTGTAAATGTATGGAAATATTTGTGCAAAGTTTGTTTGTTCGATAGAATGGTGGTTTTGGAAAAGTATTTTATGGGAAAGTGAAGGAACCATGTCGATGGTATTGGAAAGTCTGCTATGCTGCTGTTAAAAGTGTGGAGGAAATTAGGATTTAGATGCATAACAAGTGATTGGATTGTGCAGGAAGTGGTCAGATTGTTTAATATAACTAGAGATGCTCACTGGCCCTCGTGTTTTGGTTTTGGTTTTGAATCTGGATTACCTTTGGGTTTTGGTTTTGCCAAAACCACCCTTGGTGTTTTGGCTTTGGTTTTTCTTAGCCACTTTTTAAGAAATTTAATTTTTGGGCTAAAATCACATAATTTAGGTATTATTTTGAACCTACATTAATATTAACCTCACCAACACTAAATTCCAGTGATTTCCAATCAATTATTACCATCTCACTGGTCACAATATGCTTTTCATACAGTTTCAGCCAAGTAGTGCAGCAAGCTGGCTGGATGGTAAGCGACAGAGCAATGACTCAAACACATGGCAGTTCCTAGCACATCTAGGACACATTGGCATGCAGCAGTGGCAGAAAAGTGGTGCAAGATGGAATTGTCCTTGGATCATGAAACCAGTTATGGTTCATTTGATCGCTCCACCTGTTTCTTGGATAAGTGAGGTAATTCTATAGCTAATACATGGCAACAAGCGCTGACCCCCCCGGGATGCATGCTTTTATCAGACACACCAATCCAGGGTGCCAGACAATGCACTAAAAAGAGCCATTGAAATTCCCAGCAAACCATGTATGATCTTACACTTAGCAGTGCAAATTCAGAAAGAAAAAAAAAGAGTGCAAAGACTTGTAGATTAATAAAAATAACCAAAGCAGCTCTTCTATAAGGGTGTATATATTAGACCCTACACTTATTAGTGCAAATTAAGAAAAATACAGTTTAATCACTGGTAGGCCCTCTCTAAACAAGCTAACAATGGGCTTGTTAGAGTACAGTAATGGCAGAAACACACATCAGTGCCAGGAAAGATTAATGGTGCAAGATGGAATTGTCCTTGGGTCCTCCCACCCACTGGATCTTACAAAGGACATGCACACTTTAACAAACCAAGCACTTCAGTGACAAGGGCTGCCACTTTTGTGGCTGAAGTGCTTAGTTTGTTTGGGCCCCCACTAAATCAGCTATCAATGCCGTAAAGGCATATTAGACCAACAGTGCTGTGAAATGAATTCTACACTGTCAAGATGTTGTTATCATCTTCAGCATCACCCTCACCCTCATCAGTGTGTACATCATCATCACAGACTATTAATTCATCTCCGCTGGAATCCGCCATCAAAGAAGTGTTAGTACTTGGATGTATTTGCCGGTAAAGGCCTTCCTCATGGAAGATGTAGTTCATTTTGATGAACATCATCTTTTCCACATTTTTCGGAAGTAACCTCCTACGTCGATCACTGACAAGGTTCCCGGCTGTGCTGACAGCTCTTTCTGAGTACACACTGAAGGGTGGGCAGCTTAGGTATTGCAAAGAGAGTTTGTACATGGGTTTCCAAATTGCTTGTTTTTTCTCCTAGTATGGAAAGGGACTGTCTGACATTTCGATTTCAATGAACTCTTCAAAATAATCCTCCACCATCCTTTGCATGCTAATAGTAGGATCGGGTGGAGTTATGTATGAGGCAACACTTTTTTTTGGTAAAATCTTCAAACCAGACCAGGGGGTAAATGTATCAAGCTGAGAGTTATCTGGCGGGTTTGAAAAACCAGATTTTAGCTATCTTTTATTTAGTAGATTCTACAAAATGATAGCTAGAATCTGATTAGTTGCTATAGGCAACATCTCCACTTTTTAAACCCGCCAGAAAACTCTCAGCTTGATACATTTACCCCCAGATGTCAAACTGTTGTGGTCTGACACCTGCGTCATCCATGCCTCTCTTTGGAAATACAATGCAATGACTGCTATATTAGGATTTCAGCACTCAGAAAAATCGGCTTTTTTATAAGGGTGTATATGAGACCCCAAACACTTTGTAGTGCAAATTCAGAAAAATACCCACCCTCCTATTTTTACTCTATCACTTTGCCTGTTCTACTCTGACCTAACCCTTCTCTGTCCCTCTCTCAAATGGCTCAAAGGTTAATACCAATACGTATCGGGCAAAATGCCTTTATTAATGATCATAGAAAAAAACATATCTATCCAAATGATGTAATTAAACCTCATTGGTAAAAAGTGAAATATTAAAATAAAGAAAAGATATTGGTGAAAAGAAAAAGTAGTAGTGTATTAAAACCATAGGATAGTGGAGCCAGATAGGGAAACAGGGAGTATTTGTTGACTGGCTACAAATTAGTATAGTCACCCTAAATTCCATAGTTAGAAATATATTGGAACAGGTGAAGGACTAATAATAATATACCCTTGTAGGAATGGGAGAGCATAGGGAAAAAGATTTGTCCTATAGATATAATGTGTATTGACTAGTGGTAACAAATAGTATCAGAATGTAATGGGACAGAAATGCTATTGTCCAAAACAATGTACTCTTACTGATATCTATATGGTTCAATACACTAGAATAAATCTAATCCATTATCTTCCAAAAATGATATATGTACAAGGCATCAAAGGACTAGTGGGAAAAAGGTATGTTTAAATATATACATTTAATTATTGTTGTATTAATCCCACATTCAGTACTGTCACCATGTAATTGAAATAGCTGGATCTATAGTACTGGGATATCAAAGCAGCGTATGAAAGATATTGCCCACCAGGTATGAATCATTATAGCTCTCTCTAAAATAACCTGGAACTAAGTACTAAGGAGGGATATATTATGCGTGCATATCATCCCCAGAAGGGAAAATACATCCATTAATACATATCTCTGTCTACCTCTCTCAAATGGCGCTAGATCGCCGTGGAGGCGGGTATTTATTGATTCCAAAAGTCGCGACATCCAAGATCCGATGAAGTCACAATGACGTTTTGCCTCATTTTGGAATCCAAATAGGCGCGAGAGTACTGAGCCGACTTGGCTCGGTACTTGGAACCCCAAAGTTCGGGTGGGATCGGTTTCAAACCGAACCCACTGAGCACGCCCATCTCTAAATATAACGTTTTGTTATACTGTTGGTTTAAAGGGTAGTTTGTAACTCTGAATCTCTGAAATAATGTGGTTTATTGCTGGAAATGTTGATGTAGGTAATATGGCAGCATGGTGAAATACCATGTGTTTAGAGCAAGCTGAGTTCAGACAATAGAGAAAATTGATCTACCATCTGGCATGCTTGTAAAATGGCTGCCATCTAAAAACTCATGTGAAGGGAAGTTGGATAGTGAATAATGGCTGTTGGGCATTGACTGAGATAAGTGAAAGGAAAGGATAGATTGATAAATGATAGAAGTGTTGAGAGTATGTGAGAATATTTGAAAGGTTTAAAATGTGTGCTGGATTGTCTGTGTGTTCTCCCTCCCCCACAGGTCTCCCCCCTCCTCCCCCTACACACACACACACACACACACACACACACAATGCATTCACACACCTAGAACAATAGGTAACGTTTAACACACACACACACACACATGCACACACCATTAGACAATAGTTAGTTAAAACACACAAACAATGGCTTGTGTATTTATGCTACAGTCAATAAATGTAATATGTTGCACCAAAATCTATACTTTGTGTAAAATATTGTGACGCTGTTTACTGTTTTGAAATATATACGTAAGTTTTACAATTAGAATGTTAATAATACAACACTTTTTAAATGAAACTATATTTTGTGGGTAGTTATTCTTGAAGATATGAGCATAAGCCAATATATGAATATTGGTCCTGTGGATTTAAGAGAAAATAAGAATTATATTTCTTAGGTTAAATCACAATTACCTTTGCGAGGAGTTGGTTGACAGTAATAGTCATATATAACGGTATTAAATGGTCATCCTTACATTTCCCAGATTATTAAGGAGATTAAAACCCCATAATCACCATAGAAAATCCTTTTACAGGGTCAATATATTTTTCTGCTTAATATTTAAAACAACATGACATTTTAGGTTACTGATTTGGATAGCTTGTTATACAAGTATTAACTTGAAATTTTGAACATAAATAAAATAAAATCACCCTGGATGGGACCATGAAACTTCAAACTACGGACAAGTATGAAACTACATCAAATTCTTAACTATTTAGCTCAGCTGCAATTTTTCCAAATTAGACAATTGTATAACTTAATCCTTGCAAAGACAGAGCCCACACAACCATCCACACTGGAATCATTTTGTAGACACATAGACACAGACACAGACGGGTAATCTCAACATTTTATTGTTTAATAATCACTCAATGCAAGCTTGAATAAAGAAGTGCCTGAATTAAGATGGGAGGAGGACATGGGGGAGACTTTATATGTAGAGGAATAGTTTAAGAAAAAAGAAAAGACCACTAGGAGCTCAATTTGTGTTAAAATAAAATAAATTACAAAACTCTTCTACTGATGGCATATGGTCCCTTTCCTAGCTGCACATGAACTATTAGTAATTGGAATACTGGAGGCTGGTATCTTGGACAGGCCAGGGTTGAAGGTCAGAAACAATAAACGTAGTTAGGTACAGGCAAATGGTTTGGGCTGGCGGCAATCAACAGGGAGTCCAAATAACAATGCAGAGGTCAGAGCAACAAGCAGTTAAACAAGGTCCAGGAAACAAACAAAGGGTCATGCACAGAGATCAATCCAAGGTTCAGAAAACAGACAGAAGCAGGCAAGCTAACAGAAACTGAATGCTATAACTGGCAGGGAGGCCAAGCCCTCTCTGCCTTAAATACTTAAATGGGCCAATCAGGTGGAAACACAGGACTGACACTCAGCCCCAGGAGGTTGCTAATTCAAACTATTAGGCTGCAATAGGTCATAGGCTTGACCCGGAACAAGGATGCATAATAATTAATGCAGATTTTTATAAATAACAAAAACTCCGACTGGAGTTAAATGTCTCCTATTATCTCTCCTAATGTGGCAATAAATAAATGACTTAATGTGCTTGCGCCCGCGCCCGGCTGTGTATCATGCCGTTATTCTGCAACCAAAGTTGCAGAAGAACGGAGACAGGCAAGTTGAGGAAGGACAATAATGGTCATAGGCAAACTCAGCCCATGGAAGTAAGGATGACCAATTATCATGGAATTCGGATATATACAACCAAAGAAATTGTTCCAGTGACTAGTTTACCCTTTCCGTTTGTCCATTGGATTGAGAATGGTAAGCGGAGGACAAGCTAACCTTAATCTCCAACAAGTTACAAAACGATCTCCAAAACCAGGCAATGAATTGATAACCCCGGGCAGAGATGATATCTTCAGGAAGGCTGTGGAGATTAAACACATGTTGGACTAATAATGAAGCCAGAGTTTGGACATTAGGTAGTTTAGGCAAAGGTACGAAGTGGGCCATTTTGCTGAAGCAATCCATGACCACCCAGACAGGATTGTGGCCCGATGACAAAGGTAGCTCTACAATGAAGTCCATTGAGAGATGTTTAGAAGGTTTAACTGGAATGGAAAAAGGCACTAATTGACCCGAAGGACGACTCCTGGAGGACTTGCCTCTGCCACATTCTTCACAAGAAAGGACATATTTCTTAACATTGGAGGACAGAGTGGGCCATCAGACTCTGCGTGAGAGTAACTCAGTGGCCATAGAGATCCCTGGATGTCGGCGAGATTGTTATCATGGCATTCAGTGAGGACCGTTTTCCTAAGATAAACAGGAACAAGCAATCTATTCGTAGGGGTCTCAGAAGGAGCAATTCTTTGCAATTGACGAAGTGGGACCCCAAGGTCTTGAGTCATACCGGCATGAATTGAAGAAGGAAGAATAATGGGCAGAGGTTCAGCAGGCGGAGCGTGGCAGGAAACAAAGCTTCGGGAGAGAGCATCAGCTTTAATGTTCTTTGAACCAGGTCTAAAGGAGATAATGAATTTGAACTGAGTGAAAACAATGATCAGCGTGCCTGTCTGGCATTCAGACGTTTAGCAGACTCAATGAATAACACATTTTTGTGATCTGTAATGACAGAAATAGTATGCACTGCTCCTTCCAAACAGTGTCGCCACTCTTGAAATTGTCATGAGCCGTGGCGGTACGCCGTATCCTGGTGTGATCTAGCAGCCGGGCGAGTGCTCTAGTTTCTATGCTCTGTTTTTATTCTTTGGGATTATCCTTGTTGCATGGATGTAGGAGGGTGTAGGGACATCCTCCAACTCCAGGGGGAGCTCTCATATGATTTAAACTGGTTCATTTATATTTTTATACATGCTTCCTGGTTATGTTATTACCTATGCCAGTTCTAGCTAGTAATTATTTAGCAGCCTCCTGAGGCTGATTGTCAGCCCTGTTCTCCTCTGTCCTGATTGGCTCTCAGAACTATTTTAGGCAGTGAGGTCTGAGCTACACTGCCGGTTATAGCTTCCAGTTCCCTGTCTGCTAACCTGCTCCTGTGCCGTTTGGTGTAAACCTTCTGGACTGATCTACTGTGAATGACCTTTGCCTGTTTCTGAACCTTGAATCTCTGCTTCTGACCCCGACCTATTGCTTGAACCTGGATTTTGAACCTCTGCTTGTGACCCTGATCTTACACTTGTCTCTGGATTCAGAACCTGTGCCTGTGACCCCTGACCTTGGTTTGTTCCTTGGATACGTTGTCTGCTGTTGGCTGACCCTTGCCTGTACCCCACGCTGCTGTCTGCCATAGCACTCTCTTCCTGGGTTCTCCTTGGCCAGTACACATCTCATGACCCTCTGTTTGTCTGCAGCCAAGTCTGTCCCCACCACTAGGGGCAACAGTGAACACCAGACTTCAGAGCAGAGTCCGGGTTTTGCTGTACTGGCTGGAGAGGTTCCTAACAGAAATGCCCATTTTATGGCCAGGAGTTTGCGATTTTTTAATGTATGTAATCTTAATACGATTTCAAAATGTTTTATTTTAATACCTGCGGGTTTATGGTGAATGAAACACATTATACAGACAATGGTGTATGATTCTGGATGAATCGTACACATAGCTAATACCATCTTATATGAGTCATCCAATGAGGTACAAGAGAGCAGTATATATTGAGTGCACTACCAGACCCACTCAACCTTGAAAAAGTCTCCCTGTGAGATGAAATGGTTGGTTGAACAATCTAATGTGAACTCTCCCATACCCTGTAGGTAGGAAGTGACGTGCGTGCGCTCCACAGTGGAACGCCCGCGAGCAGCTGACTTTACAACACCATGACCAGCATCACCGCGTTCCAAGGATTTACTCCTTGGTCCATCTAACATACGGTGAGTCGTTTATGCAGACGGAGCACCCTGCATTCTTGACCACTATCCTCACACTACCTGCGGAAATTTACTGGTTGTTTCTTTGGTTTCCTTTGTTTACATTTTTAATCGGACAACAACTTTTGCTACAATAGGGTTAGCACCCAGCACTGTTACCTCAATATTAGTAATCTTGTGTACTGTGTCTTTGATGTTACCCTCTGCACCAATGTGATGTATATGACTTGTTCTACTTATCCATCGTATTAAAGTTCATTTTAAGCAGCATTTCAATCACCTTTTGACCTTACTAGCATATCCCCGATTGATTTATTAGATAGTCATCACATGATTATATTTGCCTACTAATTGGGTTTCTGACCCAGATTTTTCATTTTCGTTTCGTTTTAGGTTTGTGGATATCCACAGTGTGACCCTGTGAAACATATGAACACCCAAACAAGAGCCTCCTAACACCCCTCAGGATATCTTTCCAGTCTCAAACTGCTTTTGGGACAGTTATCGCCATTCACCTTCAGATTAAGCCAACTATGATGTAGTAATCCCTTGCCCTCTATATGACTGCCTTTTGTTTGTGGATCCTGGTCCACAATTATTACCAGTATCATCAATATTTCATCCATTGGGTCTTTTTCCTCTATACTAACATCATTTGTGTTATTTATCGTTATCCATTATATCTGACTGGAAAAACAGACTCTCTAAAAAGATGACAACATAAACCAATGTGTCCTTGATAGCCTGTTGTTTTGAGTTATCCATACAAGACACCATCTGTTATTGAATACTAACATCATTTATTTAGTTGTGTATAAGCGCAGTAGGGACATCCTATTATTTTTCAAATTGATTATTCAAGGAGGATACCTTGGTCCCACTGCTGCTGTAATAGGCTTGTGTTGCAAGGTCTGGTTGAGCACAGTTTAGTTGTTGTTTTCAGTAGTTCGTGATTACCCACAACATAATTAACTTAGTCAGAAGAGAAATTCGCGAGAAATAGGCACATGGATGCGTCTTGCAATCCGAAAGATCCTTTTGAGATATAACAGCGCCTGCACCCACATTGGAGGCATCCACTTCAACTATGAATGGCAACTCAGGATTAGGATGTTTCAGGACGGGAGTGGAGGCAAACGCTGACTTCAGGACCTCAAAAGAAGTTATTGCTTCAGGAGTCCAATTGGCCGTATCCGCTCCTTTGCAGTTTAGAGCAGTAATTGGAGCTACTAAGTCTGGGGAGGTATGTATAAATCTCCGTTAGTAGTTTGCGAAGCCCAGAAATCTTTGGATGGCCTTCAGATTGGTTGGGCGCACCCAATCTAAGAGTTCTTGGGCCTTGTTAGGATCCATCTGAGGAGATGTACCAATAAAACGAGACCCTTTGGACCTCAAATTCACACTTCTCCAACTTAGCGATAAGTTGATGCTCTCAGAGCTTCAAAAGGACTTGTTTAACATGAAGGCAGTGCAGATCTAAAGATGACGAATAGATCAGGATGTCATCCAGATATACCACGACTGGCCCTGGACAACTCAGAACTCAGAAACTGAGTTAGGCCTGGAACTGAAAGTTGGTACCCTGAGACACAGAGATGGCTGCAGAAAGTGGATGACTCAGAGCAACAACCTACTACCCAAGATAGCCAGTAGGAGAGACATCATCATCATTTATATAGCGACACTAATTCCGCAGCGCTGTACAGAGAACGCACTCCCATCAGTCCCTGCACCATTGGAGCTAACAGTCTAAATTCCCTAACATACACAGACAGACAGAAACACAGACTAGGGTCAATTTTGATAGCAGCCAATTAACCTACTAGTATGTTTTTGGATTGTGGTAGGAAACCAGAGGAAGCCCACGCAAACACAGGGAGAACATACAAACTACACTCAGATAAGGCCATGGTCGGGAATCAAACTCATGACCCCAGTGCTGTGAGGCAGAAGTGTTAACCACTAAGACACCGTGCTGCCACAGGAATAGATTGGTGAAAGAAGGATCTACACAGAAGATAACAGCTGGAATCTGTACACAAGCAGATAGAATGAAGGTGAATCCCCACAAGGAATAAATAAGCAAAGTCCTCATTTCAGCAGTCAGAATGAAGCTGAATTCACACAAAGGGGTTAATGGTAGAAATCCATATAACAGCAAACAGGGTAAATGTGAACTCACTCAGAGGGTTAATGGTAGAAGTCCATATAACAGCTAACAGGATGAAGCTGAATTCACATAAAGGGTTGATGCTTGAAATCTGTATACAGCAAGTGGATTGAAGCAGCAAACAAACAGCAACGGTGGTAATCTGGACACAGGAACTAGAAAAGTGTTGCAATGACAATTTGATAAGTGTATGAGGAGACTCTTATAGTCTACAGAGGAAGCTAATTTGTGGATGAGATCAGGTGTTCAAAGTTAGCAGGATGTTCAGCAAATGTCTTACCCAAGATGGGTATCGTCCCCCTGGAGCACACCAACAATTTATTGAGGATTTCTCTGCATGGCTCCCTCACTTCTTATCTTCAGACATCCCCACCATCATCATGGGTGACTTCAACATCCCCATTGATAACCCACCTTCCAAAGCTGCTTCCAAACTACTCTCTCTAACATCCTCACTTGACCTCTCCCAGTGGATTGAATCATCTACTCATAAGGATGGCCACTGCCTTGATCTTGTTTTCTCTAGACTATGCTCAGTTTCTAATTTTATTAACACACCCTTCCCCCTCTCGGATCATCATCTTATCAGCTACACTCTCACCCCCACTGCTCTAACCTCTCTACTGTCTAACTCAACCAAGCCTCCTCATACTCGTAGAAATCTTAATTCTATTAATCTTCAACAATTTTCCACCTCTCTCCAACACCTTATCTCCCCTATCTCTACATTCTCATCCCCTGAGATGGCAGTACCTCATTTTCACCTAACCTTAGCAACGGCCCTTGATCAAGTGGCTCCAGCGACACTTCATACTACACGTCGACTTCGATGTCAACCGTGGCACACCAAAGCAACACGAAATCTTCAAAAACTGTCCCGTAAAGCAGAACGTCACTGGCGTAAATCTCGAAGCTCTAATGACTTCTTCACATATACTTCTGTCTACCACTCCTATCGAAATGCTCTGGACACTGCAAAACAAACATACTTTCAATCTCTTATCTATGCTCAGGCTTCTAACCCCAAACGCCTTTTCAATACATTTAATCATCTTCTCAATCCCCCCACCCGAACCCTCCATCTACTATCAGTGCTCAGGATCTTGCTTCCTACTTCAAGGACAAGATTGACAAGATCAGACTAGAAATGGTATCCTCTTCCTCAACAGGCCATCAGCTCAATTCCTTCCCACTACCCTCTGACACCCTCTCTTCATTTGACCCCACAAATGAAGAGGAAATTTCTACGCTCTTCTTATCTTCCTACTCTACCTCCTGTCCTCTTGATCCTATTCCCTCGCAAATTGGTAGATCCCTGTCTTCTGTGCTCATTTCACCTCTAACTCAAATCTGTAATCTCTCACTCTCTACTGGCATCTTTCTATCACTATACAAGCATGCAGTGATTACTCCTATTCTAAAAAAACAAAACTCCGACCCAAACTCTCTCTCAAATTACCGTCCCATCTCTCAGCTCCCTTGCCCCTCCAAGCTTCTAGAGAGACTTGCCTACACTCGCCTCACACGCTTTCTTTCCGCAAACAACCTGTTGGATCCTCTTCAGTCTGGCTTTCGTTCTCAACACTCCACAGAGACTGCGTTGACCAAGGTTGTTAATGATCTGATCACTGCTAAGACTGAACGCCACTACTCTCTCCTAATTCTCCTGGATCTCTCGGCTGCATTTGACACCGTTGACCACTCTCTTCTCATACAAACGCTGCAATCCCTAGGTCTTCAAGACACAGTTCTATCCTGGTTCTCATCTTACCTCTCTAATCGCTCTTTCACTGTTAATTTCTCTGGAGCCACCTCTGCTCCGCTTCCCCTATTAGTTGGAGTACCACAAGGCTCGGTGCTAGGTCCTCTGCTGTTCTCTATCTATACCGCTTCTCTTGGAAATCTAATAAGTTCCTTTGGCTTTCAGTATCATCTCTATGCGGATGATACCCAAATCTATCTATCCTCTCCTGATATCTCGACATCTGTGTTGTCCCGTGTAACTGACTGTCTTTCTGCCATATCATCTTGGATGTCCTCTCGTCAACTCAAACTTAATCTTTCTAAAACAGAGTTAATAATATTCCCACCCGCCAACAAGAGCATACCTGACATTTCTATCTCTGTTGATAACATGACCATAAATCCCACCCCACAAGCTTGCTGCCTAGGTGTAATCCTTGATTCACACCTATCCTTTGTTCCCCACATTGACTCTATATCTAAATCATGTTACATACATTTAAAGAACATTTCCAGAATCCGCACATATCTCACACAAGACACTGCTAAAACCTTAATTCATGCACTAATCATCTCCCGCATTGACTATTGCAATTCCCTCCTTACTGGTCTTCCCAAAAACAGACTCAAACCCCTAAAATCTATTTTGCATGCTTCAGCAGGACTGATTTTCCTTGCAAATAGCTATTCCTCTGTTGAATCACTCTGTATGTCTCTACACTGGCTGCCTGTCTTCTACCGAATCCAATATAAAATACTTTTACTAACCTACAAGGCCATCAACAAAGCTGCACCAACATACATCTCCTCTCTTGTCTCAAAATATCTCCCAACTCGGCAACTCCGTTCTGCAAAAGATCTGCGTCTCTCATCCACCCTCATTACATCCTCCCATTCCCGGTTACAGGACTTTTTTCGGGCTGCACCCACTCTATGGAACTCTCTCCCTCGCACAATAAGACTCTCCTCTGTTCTACAAACTTTCAAGCGTTCTCTGAAAACCTACCTATTCAGACAAGCTTATAATATTCCTCAACCACCATCTTAACCTCACTACCTTTAGCCTGTTACACAATTTCACAGAAGACAACTACCCCCGGACCAACATTGTTGTGTGACAGGATCATTTAGCTTATGAGTCACCTTACCTTTGCAGTCTGGCTGGGCCAAGATGCAAAATGTATACTTAACCTCATGTGTCAATCTCCCATAGATTGTAAGCTTGCGAGCAGGGCCTTCTCACCTCTTTGTCTGTTTTACCCAGTTTGTTTATTAGTTTATTACGTTTGTCCCCAATTGTAAAGCACTACGGAATATGTTGGCGCTATATAAATAAATGATGATGATGATGATGATGGCAGCCTCCAGTACTGCAGACAGAAGTCACGCTTGCCCCAGGATAGAATGCTGCATATGACCAAAAGGGAGATATACAGTGATATGGTACCGCCGAGTGGTATAAGCAAGACTAAGACCCCAATTCGTGAAATTGCGTAAGTCAATCTTTGTAAACACAGAGGCACCCCTGAGTTGATCAAAAAGAACTGATATGAGCAGAAGTGGTTAAGTGTTTTTTATGGTGATTTTAGTTAAGCCACAGAAATCTATGCAAAGTCGAAGAGTTCCATCCTTCTTGGAAACAAAGAAGAATCCAGGTGCTACTGGGGACTTAGAGGGCTCAATGAATCTCACCCTTGTTCCAAGCGATTTCGGGATTGTGGAGCTGTAGCCAGGAATGTCCCAAGATTACTGGAACAGAGGGACAGCTGATAAGATTGAAAAACAAAGTCTCAGTATGCAGAGACCCCACAGAGAGCTGCAAAAGTGGTGTCTGAAAGCATATCTTTGCACCAGCCAATGGACCACCGTCCAGGCCACAGACTGGGATGGACGGGTCAATCTTCACGGAAGGAATTCCTAAGGACCGGGCGAATTCAATATCCAGGAAGTTTCCAGCAGCACCACTGTCCAAGAAGGCCGAGACAGAGGTAGACTATGAATGCAAAGAGATCACAGCAGGAACTAGAAGTGCATTTTTGGAAGATATTATTTGCAGGCCAAGATGAACCTCCTCCTCATTCTCTAGGCCTGTTCTTTTCCGGGCTTGTTAGGACAGGCATGAAGTAGGTGTCCCTTGTTGCCACAATACATGCAGAGACCCAAGGAGCGTCGCCTGGAACGTTCCTCCAAGGGAAGACGGCAGGCGCCCAACTGCATAAGCTCAGGAATGTCCAATGATGCAGAGTAAGAAATTGGCAGAGAGTCAGAAGAGGCAGATGTATCCCTTTCTGCTTTTCTTTCCTTGATACTACGATCAATCTTGATTACCATCTGCATCATGTTCTCCAGGGTAGTTGGTAAAGGGCATTGCACCAAAGAGTCCTTGATTTGTTCAAATAGACCTAAGCTAAATTGACTCTGGAGCACCGGATCATTCCACTCACTATCAGTGGACCATTTCCTAAACTCTGCACAATATTCTTCAGCGGTGCATCTGCCTTGCTTCGTATTTTGATAATACGATCAGGTTGATGCATGACTATTTACTGTTTCCCTATTCCAACATGCCAATATTTATTTTTTCTGTACCCCTCCTCCCTCCCCAATTTAAATTTTTGGAATACATTTTCAGTAAAAGTATATTTCAAAGAACTCTGCAATATAGTATACCATATAAAGCAATGATGTGTTGTAGGTCACAATAGGCCTGGATCCCCAGCTCTTTCCTTGTCAACTTTATGCCCTATAGGTCCCAGCTCTTATTCTCTACTTTATGCACCAATGAGCTTCACCCAGGGACCCAGCGCTTATTGAATGATGGGAAGCTGGTTGTTATGAGCTGCAGCGCTACGCCGCATCCTGGGGTGAGGTAGCAGCCGAGCACGTGCATTAGTTTCAATGCACTGTTATATTTAAAGAGGTTGTAGGGACATTCTCCAACTCCAGGGGGAGCTTTCGCATGATTCTATTTGTCATTCATACATGTTCCTGGTTGTAATATGACCTATGCTAGTTCCCAGCTAGTAATTAATCAGCAGCCTCCTGAGGCTGATTATCAGCCCTGTCCTCCTCCTTTCTGATTTGCCCATTATAGTATTTAAGGCAGTGAGTACCGGGCCTCACTGCCGGTTATATGTCCTGCTTGCTGCATACTAGCCTGCTGTGTCCCTTGCTCTCTGCTATTTGGATTCTGATTATTGTTGCCGACCTTTGACTGAATATCTGACTACGATTGCTTGCCTGTGCCCCTTGATCTTTTGCCTGGACTCTCATGCTGCTGTTCTGCCTGTGACCTCTGACCTCGGCTTGTTTATTGAATTCTCTGTTTGCTGCCTGCCCTCGACCCTTGCCTGGACTTCACTCTGCCTTCCTGGGTTCCCCCCAGCCGGTACGCATCTCACGACACTCTCTTAGTCTGAAGCCAAGTCTGTCCCCACCACTAGGGGCAACAGTGAATACCAGATTCTCAGAGCAGACTCCAGGTTTTGCTGTACTGGTTTGAGGGGTTCCTAACACTGGTCAAGCTCAACAAGTCTTAACACAGACATGACTGAACTTGATCAAATTCTTTATACGGAGCTGCCAACTTCTGCATCGCATGATCTCCTCTGTACAACGCAGGAAGGTAACGCAGCACATCTGACATCAGAGGAGGAGGGATGTTCAGTCTGCACCACATAGCCTTCCTCCTCTTTATGTGGGAAAGCGCTATGTGTTTGGTAAATATCTGTTACATGAGTTAAAAATTTGCTGTTTTTTATTCCATTTACATATGTGAACAGAATTCACTATCATGAGACACATTAAACACAGCAAAGCTCAACAGGTAGATGGATGAAAAACTCTGCTTGTTCCAGCTGTCCAGATAAGCTGCTGGAAAATATGGTAACCAGAGGACACATTAAATTGTCAGGTTTGACTGCTATAATTTGTAACTCTTGTTTATCTTACATTAAAATGGCCGTTGATATATTAAAAAACAATAATAAAAAATTTAAATAAATGAAGCATGCTTCTTATTGGGCCTCATTTAGAGGCAGGAGGAAATCCAACTAAATTATACAAATTTGCACCTGGACAACCCATGTAATAATACAGTGGTTACAATTGCAATTTTTTGTGGCAGAGAAAATTCTGCCTGCCTTTGCATGTAGCAGAGAAACTCTGGACAACATTATTTTTGCATTGAGGTTTAGAATTTATCTAGCATGCGTTCTATTCCCATTTTTAATCCATCTACACATTTTAAATTTGCACCACTGCAGTGTAACATGGTTTTGCCAAGGCGCAAAATTGCACTTTTATATATGGATTTTCTCCTAACCATAAATAAGACTCACCGTTCACATCAAAAACATCAAACAAATTTGAGGTCATTATATGCATTTGCAGCATTCAATATTTGCTTATGTACATATTTGTATATAAAGTATAACATAACAGTAAACAGATTTGATGGATGCTCTATATTTTTTAATGCCTTTTTTCTTTTCTGTCTAAATTATTCTGGCCTTTTATTTAGCTGCAGCTGGTCTATCCATAGTGATGGGTGCTATGCAGTGCCAGGGGCTGACCGTTCCTTTTATAATGGAGCCAAGACTCATGTAAGAAACAAATATTAACACTTTCACCCTCTCAACATAATGGTACATTAGCAATACGGTACAGAAATTACTAAATTAAATGGTCCATAGTAACTAAAAATACTGCACAAATATATTATTTAGCTTGAAAAAAATATGGCAATTGAATCAGCTGAGTTGTTCTACCAAATTTAGCTATATATTTTTTGCTTGTCCTATTTTTTTTTTATTTATTAAAAATGTTATTGTAATAAAAGACTAACTATTGCTACAGTACTCTCTTGGTACATGCCTTGTGTTTGTATGGCATTGTATGCAGTGCTTATGAAAATTGTTTATTGCTATTTGGAATGTACCCCACATTCCAGAGTTGCTTAGGCAGTTTTATGAATATTTAATCTCTAGCCGTCTCCTTTCAATTATAATAGGTCTTTATATTATGAACAAGTCAGTGAAATGGGGAGAGTTTCCATTTATGGGCAAACACCCGCCCTCATTATATTTTAACCAATGTATTGGCACATTGGGTGCTAGCTGCCACTCTGTGGAACATCTTATGGCCCAGTACTAGACCAATGTAGAAAGGAATGTGTTAAGGGGCTTGGCAGGGAAATACAAAGTATTCAAATGAAACTGTGTGGACACATACTTTGGGGTCAGTCAGTAACAAGTAACAGTCAGGAAAGGTGACAGACAACTAAGAAGTTCCCTACAAAGTTTTTGATATCATGGGTAAGTCTATCTATCTATCTATCTTTGTAGTTGCTCTGGTCAATTCATCATGTTGGAATCAAAATGATAAGGAACTGTTAAATGTGACAATGCATATGACATTTGTACATAGGGATTACTTATTGAATTAAAAATACTATTATAATATTACTATAATATTTTAATTTGTATATACAGTGTAATTTACTGCCTGTAGCAGACATGAACAGTTGCTTGCTCAAAGGTATACATATTTACATTTAGTGCTCTCTGTCATGCTGTGTGTTTCTATTTTAAAAAATTATGCAAAATAACAGGTGGTTTAATATTGTGCTAGGCATTATTATACTTTATATAGTAGAATACAATATAAACACACAATTAAAAGAAGTGATGCAGTATTAGATAGTACCGTTAATTTTCTGAAATAATAACACTCGAAGTAGCTTCTGATTTCCTAAGTTCCCACTCTGTCACTTTGATTCGCAGATAAAGGACTACTGACAGTAGCTAGAATCTCATATGGTGCTCTTGCTTTTAGCTTTGCGGCTCCTACTATTTGGAATTCGCTGCCTTGCACAGTATGAGAGGCCTCAGAATTACCTGTTACTCAAGCATTTCATTAATAACTGCTACATTCATAACGTAGCTCTCTTTTCTGTATTCAGTTAATATTTTATATGTTTATTTTGTATGAAGTGTTTATCGTTTGCAAATGTTCATTCTGCAGTCTATTCTGAGAGAAGCGTTATATACAATTATTTATTATTATCACTATTATTAATATTATTATTTCAGTTTAAGAACTCTAATTTAACCACATTTATACTCAACATTTTAAGCACTAGAACTTTGTTTGGACTTGATGTGTCAATAGACTAGGCTGATTTTCTCGATTTAGTGCTGCGTTGTTTTTACCAGGAATAACTTTTTTCTTTTTTCTCCACCCAAGTGACCTTTGTATTGTGTTTATAGGCATTATATATGGCAAAACAGGTAATTAAAAGGGACTCTTCCCTTAGCAACTTTTATACAATATGAAGCAAACCACAAAATATTTCAAAAATTTTTTGCACTTGTGGTAATTATAGGAATATTAAATATGTATACGTTATTACAAATTTGTCATAATATAGGAAGAATATATATTTTTCTGTGTTTTGTTTTATTAGTATTTTATTTCTTATAGGGAAATTATTCCTCATAGGGGAACGAATGCACTACATGCAATGCAATACTAGAGACAATGTAGTAGCACTGCTCTCGCTTTTATGATGTCTCCTCCTGTACATTAGCACTCGCTTTCAGTCCCAGAAAGACAACTCTTTCTTTGTGCTCAGGAAAAATGCCTGATCGCTTTCTGTATGTGAGCTGGCTTCCTGCTGACACACTAATGGTTATACTTATGGCCAATGACAGTGATTAGATGCATTCTCTGAGAGTGTTGCAAGGATGTCAAATTTAAAAATCTAGCAACACTCTGGAAGAAGAGTGGCACAGACAAAAATTATATGTCTGTTGTGCTGAATGGGTTAAGGAGTATTTTAGATCATGTAACATGATATAATTAGCACAACTCACAGTATCTGACCCATAGCTACTAATTAAATATTACTATTGATTGGGATGCTAGACCAATGAAAGAATGTCTGAGTGACCACTGTGGGTTACAGAACATAAATGATGCTTCTTGCACCGTTATTATATAATATTACTTTTGCTTTTGCATTGCCCATAGTAACAGTGACTGCCTGTAACTCCTTTTGAAGGCTCACACTGACAACAGTTGGGTGATAGCCACCCATGCAATCTCAGATCTTCTATTTAAGACAATATGACAATGTTATAATTATAGTTGATTTAAGGGTGTTTTTGTAGGTTGACCCTGCTCGATATTAAGCAAGCTACACATTATAAAGTTGTTCACATTTTAAAATCTCTGTAAAAATGTCCCTGCAAAATTGCTTGGAGAAGAAACTTTGATTTACTGTGTCAGTCTTTCTTTGAAGGAAAGATGAGAAGAAAACCTAAAATCATGATTTTACACATTAAACTTCTACATATGAAACTGATTTTAAGATATTCATAATAAAGAACATTAGATGATGATAATTATTATTAGTAGTAGTA
This sequence comes from Mixophyes fleayi, assembly GCF_038048845.1. NCBI lineage: Eukaryota > Metazoa > Chordata > Amphibia > Anura > Limnodynastidae > Mixophyes > Mixophyes fleayi. Next base: position 83,788,959 of record NC_134410.1, read on the forward strand.
GCAGCAGCGGTAGTAGTATCCTTATTATTATCATTACATTTTTATAATCCCTGTTCTTTTTTGCGAAGATGTATGAGCCATTATATAACTAAGTGAGTATCCCTTTTAGATAAATGCCATGTTAATCTAACCTGAGCATAACATGACAAAACAACATTTGATCTTGAGTTAGCTCTATGCTCATCTTGTAAGAATTCTTTGATATAATTTGTTGTCCATCCCGGGCTTTTATATCTGTGATTAAATTGCACTTGCCAGCATGTTCTTCTCCATACTATGATAGCCTATCTTTAGCTTAAAAATGTATAACCCCATAAGCTTTAGAAACTTACCTATACCTCTGCAGACATGAAAAAACCATGGTGCAAGTAGCACTGATCACATCCTAGAACCCATAGTAACCAAAGAGATACAAACAATGATCAAGTTCATTACAGAATGACTGTTAATTGGCTGCTATGATTTATGCAAAATTCCCAATAGGTACAGTGCATAAGAACCTCAAATAAATATAAACCTAATCTGGTGTTCAAAGTCTCATCAAATAATATAAAAAGTATTCTTTATAAATTAAACTCACCCAAAAAGGTGTGCTCTTGCCAATAAAAAAATTATGAAAACAAGTGAGGTAAAGATTATACCCACCTGAACTTTGTCTTGAATTAGGGCTTTTCAATTAATTCAATAGAAAAAGTACAGAAATGAATCTTTTATTCTATGAATAAAATAAAAACCACAAATGGTGCAGTACAACTTAAACATCAATCAGTAAGAACAAGAGCATGCACTCATATTATGGTGGATAAAACGTGTTTTTCAAGTCATCAGAGACTCAGCAAATGCAGAGTACAGAATGGTGTATCTGATGGGCCTCTCAATCTGCATTTGCAGGGACTTGATTTAAAAATTAGCTTTAATCTCTTAAATATGAGTGCTTCCTCTTGCTTTCACCATTTGATTTTGAAGTTGTGCTGCAGTTTGTGATTTTCATTATATTAATAGAATAAAGGATTCTTTTTGGTGCCTCTTATAGTGATTTAATTGGAATGCCCTAATAAAAACTACATTCAAATGAGTGTAACAGACTGTTATAATTTTTTTATTGACAATACAAATTATATATTGTTTTGTATTTGAGCACATTCACCAGTTTGAATATCCACATGGAGGGAGAACATTTGTTGCACTGAAGTTACTTAATACCAAATACACATTTGTTTAAACCGAGTACACTATAGTGTTTTTTTTTTTCAATTTTTTCATACCTTGGATTTGAGGGAACAACTGAATATATCCAAACAAATATCACAAGAACACACCTTTTTGGGTGAGTTTAAGTTATAAAGAACACTTTTTACATTATTTGATGGGACTTCTTTATATAAATATATATGGGTATATATTTATTTGAGGTTCCTATGAGCTTTATTTATTAGAAAGTTTGCTGATTCTTGGAGCACAGTTTATAAATCCAGGCTGTGCAAATTACATCTCAGAAACGATCGCGACACCTGACTGTGGTGCAAGCCTTTCTTCTACTGCAGATGCTATAATTTATGGACCTATGTATTGCTTGCATGTGTGTGAAAGGCCAACTTAAATGACTGAAATGTGGCTATTTCTGTAAAGTTACACAGCTAAAGTTTAAATACTACATAGCAAGGGATCCCAGCTATCTTCATGTTATGACACACCTTACTCCATAACGTCTTTGCTGGAAGCATGCCATAGGAAGGCGCTTCAGAGGAAACTTTGGCTATTGGTTTATTTAACCATTCTTTTCGTGAAGGACTTTCTTTTTGGATTATTACCTATTGTGTACATACTTACGGAAGCAAGAGCTCTTCAGAGACCTTTTTTATCACCACAGTTTATTATTCTGGTATGCTTTTTTGGATAGATTTACTATTTTGGATTGATTTTTTGACTATCTGAAATACTGCTTTATTACATTATTTTGTTCCACATTTCTGTGACTTGCATTCATGTTTGTTATAACACACTAACAGGCACATTGGGAATTACTGCTGCATAATCACAATTGGAAGGGCTGGAACCCCCACCCCCCACTTTTCCCATACCTTGGCAGCCACCATACACATGTCCAATAAAAGCACAGACACTCATACCTGTGCTTTACAACTGTGACATTGTATAAAAATAAATGAAATAATTGCATGAATTTGAAAATTAGAAAATTAAAAAACCTTATCTATTTCTCTTAATTTCAAGGTCACATGCAAACTAGTTATGTGACATACAAATGTATTTGAGAATAACTGGTATAGAGACAAATCATTTAAGTGGTTGTTGGCTATTTGTTACAAAGAGTTGTTGTCTGTTCCAGGCCTCTCTGTTACAAGTTTTTGTTTTACTTTTTTTTTTTTTAAATTCACTTGATATACAATGAAGCATGTTTATCAACATAATTAATTGCACAATAATCTTTGTGTTCCTGTAACTGAGTGGGTGAAATGGGAGGTAACCAGTGTCAAGACATACCAGGCCCTCATCACCATGGTCATTTGTTTGTAATACAGAGGCTAATTGTGTGTTTATTTGACTGCATGTGGGTGTGTTGTGTATTGTATACAGGTTATGAATATATTTTTTGTATACTAATATGTATATTCCAGTGAGTACTTAAGTATATGAAGTGAAATCTACATGAAAACAAGTGGATTACAGTTTAGTGTCAAATTGTTCAAATACATCAGCTTCGCACCATTAGAGAAGACAATAGCAAAATAATATATATTGGGTCTTTTCTAACAATCATTGTTAGTTTTTTTTCTCTATAGGATTAAATAGTGTATTTTTTAGTTATTGATTTGATTGCTTGCTTTTTAGATCTGGATCTGCATTCAGGTGAAGTTAACGCTCAGGTGCTATGAAATAGACTTTTAATCAAGGCTATATAGAATTAACTTTTACTGCTACTTGAACATTTTATTTCTTATTGCTTATCTAGTGGAATGTAATCCTCTCAGATTTGCCATAAATGTGACTACTGACACTGATCAGCCACAACATAATAACCACCTTCCTAATATTGTGCCCCCCCCCTTGTGCCACGAAAACAGCGCTGACCCATAAAGGCACAGACTCTAAGTCCTCTGAAGGTGTTCCATGGTATCTGGCACCAAAATTAGCAGCAGATGCTATAAGTCATACACTGACCTATATGCTTTAAACACCATTAAAATGCAGTTAAAATCAGATGCACTCACCTCCCAGGTATAGGGTTTTACATCTAGCAAGGGCTGGCTTGTGAGCCACACCCAAATGTGCCTTAAATAGGCTTGATGGACAGCTGCTATGACAAAAAGGCAATATTTTGAAACAAAACCAGAGAAAACAAGCCTGTGCTCGGTATATTCCACATTATATATGGTACCGACTGCATGGCAATATAAATGCCCATATATGTATACAAAACAAAAAGGCACATTTGGGTGTGGGTTACAAGCCAGTCCTTGCTAGATGTAAACCCCTATACCTGGGAGGTGAGTGCATCTGATTTTAACTGCATTTTAATGGTGTTTAAAGCATATAGGTCAGTGTAGGACCTGCATATAATGAGGTTCCCTTGACGTTGGGATGCAGGCTTAAATCTTTTGATCAAAATATGAACTAATACCTCATGTTTTTATTGTGCTAGACACACACAGATATGCAGTGGAAAGGATAAGCGCTGACAACTGTCTTTTTGTTTTAGATGCTATAAGTGCTGTAGGTTGCTAGGTGGGGCCTCAGTCTCCGACTTGTTTTTCCAGCACATCCCACAGATGCTTGATCTGATTGAGATCTGGGGACTTTGTTGGCCAAGTCATTATCTAGAACTCTTTGTCATGTTTCTCACAGCATTCCTCAACAATTTTTGCAGTGTGGCAGGATGCATTTTTTCACTGAAAATGGTTGTTACCATCAGGGAATACCATTGCCATGAAGGGGTGTCAGCAACAATGTTTAATGATGTGATACATGTCAAAGAAATTTATACATGAATGCCAGCAGAACATCAGAATATTGCCGAGAGCTTCACTCTGCCTCTGTCGAATTGCCTTCTTCCCACAGTGCATTCTGGTGCCATCTTTTCCCCAGGTAAAATGGCGCACACATGATGTAAGAGAAAATGTGATTCATCACACAAGGCCGCCTTGTTCCATAGCTCCATGTCAAATTCTGGCACTCACATGCCCATTGTAGGCTCTTTTATCATTGGACAGGGTCAGCATTGGCACTCCCTATATGCAGAAAGCGGCGATGCACTGTGTGTTCTAATACCTTTCTATCATAGCCAACATTAACTTTTTTAGCTCTTCTGTAAGACAGGACCAGGTGGGCTAGCCTTTGCTCTCCTCCGCCACTGCATAATTGTAATGCCCCACAAGACCCCCCATTTTGGAGACGCTCTGACCCAGTCAAGGCATCATAATTCGGCCCTTGTCACTCAGATCTTTACGCTTGCCCTTTTTCCCTACTTCCAACACATCAACTTCAAGAACTGGTTGTTCACTTGCTGCCTATTATATCCCACCCCTTGACAGGTGTCATTGTAACAAGATAATCAATGTTATTCATTTCACTTTTCAGTGGAGTTAATATTGTGCCTGATCGGTATATGTAGCGCTGCCAGTCCCCATTCTAAAAAAGCTTACTGAAAGGAATGGCTTACCCTCACTAAACCTAAAGTACATGTTACATAGTTAGCAAGGTTAAATAAAAGGCCATAGAATTCAAACTTTCAAGAGCTTTAATTGAGTTGTTTGTGTTTTTCTATAAGTAACACAATAAAATGCATAGTGTTAATGTCTCTTGTTTCATGCAATTTAATGACCTTTAGAAGTTTCTGTGTTATCATAACTTAACCTGAAATAAACACACTGACACGATTTTAACTTTTGGCAAAAAAAGTTGCAGTTTATTATTAATTATAGTAATATTTCTATATTCTGGTGGCAGCTAATAACTAATCTTTAAGCCAAAACAGTCGACGGTAAACTCCTCATACCACTGGACCAAGAATCAATGTTTACCATTGGCCATTGCTAAATCTGGCATCAGCGTGACTGCTCCCTGTCTGGACGTGACATTGACGTGCCCACACATAGCAGGTCAAGGGATCCTCCACACAAAAGGACCAACAGTCATGTTACTTTGAAAAGGGAAGTGACGCGCGGCCAATCAGCGATGGTACCTTTGATTAGTTGCTGACTGTGTTGCCCTCCTGCTCACCATTGGGATCGCGAGCAACCCCAAACTGCCTGTATAACTGCCCAATAAAAATCTCTTAACCTTCTGCTGTGAGGTGTACACCATGAGGTCTCAACAGGTGTCTCTAGTCAGTTGTAATCATCGGGTGGGCTATCACCATACCCCCAGGGCAAATTATTACTCCCCATGTGACCCTGTTGATCTTTCAGAGAATGACCCACAAAATGGGGGCAATGATGGGTACCCTCCAGGAAAGCCTGGGAATTATGTAAGACCAGGATATCTTCATTGCCGGTGTGCATGGCCTGTAAATCCTTGCTCATGGTTATAATTAATGCTAAGGATTTGCCTCTGCCGGGTATGTCAGTGGAGGTAAGAATCCTCTATTTCAGCCACTAATAAGAACATGAGAGAAGGCCATCTAAGGCCGCTCTTCCCCACCCACCTGATGTCCACAGGGCAGGGAAATGAAGACCAATCGAGGGCAAGGTCACCCAGACAACATATGAATACCCAAGCACCCGAATGTGGATCTCATATCCTCAACAGAAAAGAGGTAGAATATCAAGCGGATCCCTATCAACACTTAGGACCACATTACCAAAATCCAGCCGATACCACGTGTAAGGAGGGGTCGCTTTGGCGATAAATCGCCTGCACTACCCAGAATACAACATGCTGGCCAGCAAGACAGCGGGACCACAATTCCAGGGATAAGTTTATGGGAAAAAGTTCTAGTACCAACAAATTCTTTATGAAGTCGCTGAGCCGCCAGCCAGTCTGCAGGCCAGGGTGTGGCACACCAATCTCCCTGACAGAAAACCCTGAAGCCATGGGCCCCAGAGGCATCTGTGTAAAGCTCCAGAGTATGGTTGGATACTTAACTAATAGGCTAAAATTGGACACTTAGTCAATATCTGCATGCACATGTAGAGAATCTCAGGTGCTTATGGTGAAATTGAACGCAAAGCATTGGTTCTGATTTCTATGTGGAGTGCCACGCCTTAACGATCCTGGAAACCTATTGCTTACTACTGGGGCTTGATTGGCACCTCCTGTGGGACGCCTTAGCGCCATCTATGTTTCCACGTCCTCACATTTAAAAGGGATAAATTCCTGCCTGCTACTCTTACGCTCTTATCATATGTGCACCAAAAGCTGGCCGCATCATTAATCACCATATAGGTGATCAAGTGGAGTAGCGCCAGATGTTTATGAGAGCACTTGGTCTGGTTTCTAAATAAGATGGGCAAAAACACAATATCTACCAATCAATTTGGGAATGTCCGATATGACTCTTTGCCTATGCCCCCCCCCCTACTCCCAGCTGCCATAATCTCTTTCTTAGCCATGTCTATCAGGGAGAACATATCTACTTATATAACTTTTTTAATTGTATCTTAAACACAGGGCCATACTCCTGTCAAATGCTGTGTTATCGCAGTGCACCATTGCTCCTCCTGAAACTGTGCGAGGCGCTACGGTGGCTGGTGCAACTTTATATGGCTTAACTAGATGGCAGGAGGTTTGATGAGGGGCCAAAGGAGACAGGTACATGTGGAGAAAAGCAGGTAAATGTGATGTGTGATGTGGTAGGTTTCACTACATTGAAAGGAAAGGGCTGCTTTGCTCTACACTGCGCCTGTTTGATTCCTAGTTCATTTCTTTATTACAAGTAGAGAATTTTGTGATGGGGGCCCTGACACCAGTGATAGGTGGCGAGGCATAACTGGGGGGGGGGGGGCAGCCATCCGCTGAAGAATCCTGTGCTTCTTCCATCCCTCGGGCATGCATGGGAGGGGCATATTGGATGTAATGGAAGGTGGGAGAGGGCCAGGATGGGTACACTGCCAGGGACTCGGGTGTGGGGAGATTGAGTCCCTGACACTCATCATGTTATGATTATAGTGGTCATATAGGAGCCTGCGCACTGCGCCTATCTTGTTGTACAGATGTTGGGGTGGTAACCGTGTGCTCCCTTATTATAGCTTGACTGTGGGGTGCTGGGAGGGGAGGCTAAGGAAACTTCATTCTGTCTGATAGTTGCATGCTGGGAGGTGGAAGGGGCAGGGCATTCCCTTCTGCGTCACCCCAGCCTGCCCTTTTTCTGATGCTGTGTAAGCGACCTGCTGGCTGTCTGTAGTCTCGGGTCTAGAGCCAGGTAAGATGGCCGCGAGCGGAAAGGGGCATAGCAATCAGATGGCTCCCGACAAAGACATGGGAGCCATCCAGCAAACAAGCAGAGGAAATAACCTGGCAACAGGGACTGGGCATAACGACAGTCAAGGGATAGTTGGGATGGTATAGGGTCGGTGGGTGAAGGGAATGGCTGTGGGTAGGGTGTTGGAAAAGAGAAAGAGTTGAAAATAGAAAAACAGTGAATAGATAGGGAAGAATAAAGGCAAGACAGAGCAGAGAAACACAGGCAAGAGAAAGTAATTATAATAACAAGGCAAGGACTGTAATGGAGCTGCTTCCTATTATCTCAAAGATCCAGGAAACAAGAGACCCCAGCATCCTTTGGGAGTTTCATTTATAGTGGAGGCTAGAAAACTAACCATAGCATTCTATTGGCTGGCTAAGCATGGAAAACCTAACCCCAAAATTTCGATTGACATGGGCAAGCAGTGTGTAGCCTATCGGAAGTAAGGTATAGCTGGTTTAGAAGTTTGATTTGCATTTCAGTGGGGTTAATGCATGTAGACATACAATGAGAGGTGGAAAAAATAGCTTCCCATTGTCATGGAGTGAAAGTCAAGTGGAGGTCTGACTCTCAACAGAGCTGGGAATGAGTCTTGTGGGAGGAGACCATAGAGTGGAGATATTGGTGCCAAAACATTATCACTCCCCTGTTTAAGCCCTTTATTAATCTGTCCACCAATTGGGCCAATGGGAGGGACAGGGATTGAGGTGTCTTGGAGGTTTATGTAACCCAATTCTGACATTGCAAATAGTTATACCCATCTGTATGAGGGATATTAAAGCAGTCTTGGAAAAAAGTAAAGGGTAGGAGAAAGTCCTGGGCAAACAAATCATTAATGCGCTAAGGGGAAAGACTCAGGTCCGGTATGTCGAAAGGAGATAAATTACAGGTGTGGAGCGTTAGATCCATATATAACCCCATCATCCTATCCCAGATCTGCAAGGTATCCAAAATGGAGAGGAGTCTACGTGCGGGTGGGGGACGGGCAGTCTTAGAAGTCCAGAGAAGGTCGGGCACTGAGTAATCCGAGCACTAGGCACTTTGGAGATCTACCCAGGACTTGGAGGTGGAGGGAGTGCGCAATCAAGCTGCCCTGGTATACAAGCTTCCTGATACTGCATACAATTAGGGAGCATTAGGCCTCCTCTTGGTTTTGGTAAGGCCAGGTGTTTGTGAGTGAGAAGAGGGCATTTCTTTTTTCAGGCATAAGACATCATTAAAGTGTGAAACTGGGCGATAAATCATTTGGGGACTATATAGGGAACGGTGTGGAAGATGTACATCGTCATCATCAACATTTATTTATATAGTGCCAGCAGATTCTGTAGCGCTTTAAACAGTAATAAAACAATACTGGATAATACATACAGTCCATATGGTACTGGGAGAGCCACACAGTAATGGTACTGGGAATGGTTCTGGGAGAGCCGCACAGTATGCAGAAGAGACCACAGTGCGGTCGGGCCAGACTGTGGAGCAGGCCGTAACTAGGATGTTGCGGTATGTCAGCTGCCAGGGGTGCAAAACAGGTCAGGCTGGTCTCTAATTTGGGAAAGGGGGGGGGCTGATTCCCATGGATATATGCACAGCATAAAGCAGAGCAGCGGGAAGGTATGTCTGCTCACTATGGCGTCCAGGTTACCCCCCCCCCCCCACAGAATCAATATCTTAAAAAAAAGTGCATTGAATTCCACAGCTTAATCACATTTACAGTAAGGAACCCCTTCCTACGCTGATGAGAAATTTGTTTTGTCTTATTCCATATCAAGTGGCAATATGCTCCTTTTTGACAAACATTCTTAGGCCATCTACAATGGCATTAATAACAAAATTGAAAAGTACAGGGACTAATACTGATATCTGTAGAACACAGCTAATAATAAGATCAGTCAGAATATGCTCTTCTTATAACTATCTTTTGTATTGTTCATTTCAATCAGGTCTCAAGTCATTGTCAGTATACTGAGATGTTAGAGCCTAGGCTCTCAGAGTAAATCTGTTACCTTTGGGTTCTTGGATCACTAAGGCAAGGAGAGGTAGAAATATACAATGGTATCTTTATTACAGAATAAGACATAAACTTTAAATCAATAGCAACTATGTACAAAAACAAAGATTATCGACAGCCAGAACAATAATAAATTCCCTCAAACTGCCCACTGTTAACCACTATTAGCTTTCCTATAATAATTTTGCCAGGCAATGCTCTTTAAGTCCCAGGCTAAGCTGCAGCTAAAAATGGTCCTGAGGCAGTTGCTAGGGGTACCAGCAATGATGTTACACCAAGGGGTAAATGTATCATGGTCTGGTTTTTTCAAGTCGCTGGAAATCGGCGAGTTTACAGCTAAAATTTAAAGCGGCGCTGGCTTGTAAAGGCAAGTTTGCCTTTACAAGCCAGCGCCGCTTTAAATTTTAGCTGTAAACTCGCCAATTTCCGACGACTTGAAAAAACCGTACTGCAATGACTCTGAAACTTCTGCCAAGTTGTAGGAAAGTGTCTGGCAAAACTGTTACTGGACTCCATGCCAAGCTGTTCTGTAACAGTTCCTGATGCAATTGTTATAGGAACTCCAATAGTGGTACACCAGCATGATGAGAGTGTTTTAGCTCTGGCCAAGCTTTTGTGGAAATTCCAAGTCCCGGGTAATATTTATTTTGGCCAAGCTGTTGAAGTTCCCTACCCAAACTGTCTCCGAAGTGACTGGTGTTGTGGCAGTAAACAGTTTCTGGCCAAGTTGTTAGTAATCTTCAACCAAGTTGTCAGTAGGTAAAGTCTAGAATGTAGTGATTTATGGCCAGATGTTGAAGTACTCCTGTCCCTTGAGGATCTCGGCCGCTGAGCCAATAGGCTCTCCACCAGTATGATAAGGATCTAAATTCCAGTCTCCCTAGTCCTGTAGGTTCACCAGGTAGATGGATCCACAAACTTCTCCTGATAGAGCGATATACATGAAACCAAAGGTTCATATGCACTTGATCCTTTCAACAGATCTGATAGAAGATGGAACAGCAACACCATGCTCTGCCCAAACTGGAACACCTCCATGAGTCTTGCAGGCTTCTTTTAAGCAATCCAAAATTCCTACGTGTGGGACTCCACTCTGCAAAGTTATTTCATATTCCCACTGGATCTGATTGGCCATGACACTCTTAGGGGTTGGCTAGGGGAGTTGAGGAAATACAGCACCACATTGGTCTCTCTTGGTGCCCCCTTATCTATTCTAGTCCATGGGAAAACAAGTCACTTACTCATGGTAATGAGGAGATTTGGCTTCCCTAATGAAGAGAGGCTTCTGGTTTTAACCCCTCCCATTGTTAAGGTAAAGATACTTCAGCTGATGCTAGCTTCTTGTTCTCATGATGGAAGGGGACAGGTATCTGAGTCGGCAGGTATAGCATCTGGTCCTGACTTGGCTGTATTTAAGACCATTGGGTGATAATATTCCAATGTATTTATAATGTCCTAGATAAACCTTGTATACAGATCTATGCCCTAATATGCAGAGTCCCTGTCCAATGTCATTATAACTGGTATGTTGTTATCCACAGGAGTACACAAAACAGGGCAACAGAAACCCGGTAGGCCACAGTGTGACAACCCACATAGCAGCATTATCTGCTTCCCTAAGTAAATCCATATACATGCCCAGGTGTAACAGCGATGATGGAAATGAGGATACCAGCGACAAGGAGATTCTCTAACTTTTGATAAGCTAGTGAACACTTTATCCAAGTAAAAATAAATCCACAAGTCTCATGTTTTAAAGATGAGAGGCAGATGGTGTAAACTTAGATGAAGGACCACGTCGTCGCACTCAGCTACATACTTTTTTTTCCCTAGAACTTTTATTCTTATCTTGTGCACCAGTCTGTTATGTGGAAATTGTATGGAACACATTTGTAAAATCCGGATATATCAATTGCACTACTGTGATCCAGTGTGAAAACTGTCTTAAAATGTTATCAAATTTGCTATGTATGCACAAGTCCCTCATTCAACCAAAAGAATCGCTTTTAATCTAAACCCTACTACCACACTAAACTTACATTGTTCGATAAATGGTAAAAGGTCTTACTCAGCTCTCCATTAAATTGTAGAATAGTTACTTACAGGAATGATGGCTTGGGCAACATCAATCAATACCTTGAACCATCACATATCCTAGTATTACATGATAAGGTAAAGATTACAACAGGTAACATAATAAAAAAAAAAGTGTTTAATGGGTAGATACACTTTCACTGGGTAATATGCACAATTATTATAACATTATTGTATATGTTGCTGAAGGTCTGTGGTACACTTGAGAGCAAATGATTTTCTCAAAGGCTGCAAGATAGAAAAAAATAACATAATTTGTGTAGGGGTGGTTAATCATTATCATAGTAGGGCAATGGGTTCTGCCTGGGAATGAGCCCAGGATCTCTATGCTTCAGAAATAATTGTTTCCTGGACTCTGCGTAAATTATTCTCAATGGTTTTTGCTCTTGTAGACACCACTGTTTCTTAGTTGCCATTGATGCCAGTGGTCCCCTAGTTGCCTCTAGTGCCTGTACTAACAGTCTGTGATGCCTATGGCATCCCAGTTGCCTCTGGTATCTGAGGGTCCTCGAATGGCTATTTGGTACCTGGTGGTTTCCTTCCTATATTGGACATTGATGGTTCTCCCAATGGTTATATTTATCTTAATGGGCTCCTAACAATCTTATACACTAGCTGTTAATCTCAATGCTGGAAGTCTCTATTTTTGCTAGTTTGTCTCATGATAGTCCTTGTCTATATAATCTTTTCCTGTCCTAACCTTTTATGTTAGTTTCTGCACTGGGATTCTGTTCTCCCTCAGTTACTGATCAGTGACTTCTAGCTAAGTGTTATATAAGGATTGTAGCTATTTTATGAAAAGAGAACAATACATGGAGTGTGACTTCTAAAATAAAAAAATAAATAAAAATACAAATCATTTATCTAAAATTTGGAGAAATTAAAACAAAGATATGTTTCTAAGTTTAGGCTTGAATGAACTGTTTGTTAAAAGTAAAATCCTATACTTTATTTAAACCAAAAATAAAGGTCTGAAAACAAGGCAAAGCGTTATTTCTGGGAAAATGTCAGATCTTGTGAGTTTTGGAATGAGATCTTCTATACATAGCACTCCCTCCTGTTCCCAGCTGCCATTTTAGGATTGATAACATAGGGTTTGACGCTTGCTCCAATTAAGTGCTCATAAAGTAGCTTATAGAATGTTGGACAGAATGAGAGTGGCATTATATAATGAGATAGCAGGGATTTTACTGAACAAATCTTAACAGATTAGTCTGCTGAAAATGTGTGCTGATAAATTGGCTGTGAGAAAGTCAAGAGCAGACAACCAGTGGCTACTGGTATTAATAGTATATTAGTTAACTAATTTTAGATAAAACATATTGTTTCTTGCTTTTAAAATCAAAGGCACATATTCAATTAGGGTTCCGGTCCGCGGTAACGCGCGTTACCGTGTAAAGTGCGTGTTATTGCCGGTAATACGGTATCACAATAACGCAGATTTTTGTATGCAACCCTATGGGCTTCGAACAAAAATCCACGTTACTGCGGTACCATGGATTAACTTCGTGGGCCGTTCCGGCGCGATCCCCCGGGTCGGAATCGTAATTAAATATGCCCCTAAGTGTTTAAATCTGAAAGCGGTTGTGCAAGGTCCAGCATCACTGACATCTGAACTATTTAGTGGACAAGAAACAGGGTGCTGTTTTACTCTTAGAAGCACACACACAAAAATATTTCTGGCTTTTAAAATCCAAATGATTTCAATTTGAAATACAATTGTGTGACGGCCATTATCAGTGACATCTGAACCATTTAATGGTCCAAAACAAGAGAACTGTTTGATCAACACACCCAAAAAAATATACATATGTTTCTTGCTTTTAAAATTAAAGTGTTTCAATCTGAACGCAATTGTATGACGGGCAGTCGGCACACCTGGAAAAAATTATTTCCTGCTTTTAAAATCCAAGTGTTTGTGTTGGCAATTGTGTGAGAGGCAGTATCACTGACATCTTTACTACTAAGCAGCCAAAAAACAGAGTGCTCTTTGACTCTGAACAGCGCACACCATTTTCTTTAATATCCAATTGTATAAATTTGAATGATATTGTGGAGCAGTGTCTGAAGAAAAGCAAGGTAAGCCTTCTAGTACAATTTGGCGCCAAAATACCAGATTTTGTGAGCTTTTTGTAACTTACTGCAGTGTCTTACTGTATCCTCATGCGTTTACTGCGGTCTGGGGCTCTCCTGAGCAGCCAGGGGCTGTAGTTTGCAGTTTGTCCACCCCAAAATAGCTGATGTAATTAGCAATGAACTTCCCAGAAGCAGTCTGGGAAGTGTATTTTCTGAATCAGTATATGTAGTAATGTACCTGTGATTTGCAGGGTATTACAATTGTACCGACCTTCCACTTAACTATGGATATGTGGACAAGAGATACTGGCCAAACAAAAAAATACATAATCTTGATAGGTAGGTTTCTCACCATCATCTTCCTCATCCTTTCAGCATAGTAGTGCTAGCACACAATACTATGTCATTCACAGCCATTTTACTCTCTGTTTTGTTGTCACTAAGAAGCATACCAGTGTCAACTTGTTTGAAAAACTCAGGAATGTCATAGGAAAATGGCTCAACCCTCTAATACTCTCCTCAGTATTCCTCGTTGCTGATAATGGAACAAACATTGTGGTGCTAATTCATTAGGGATCATAAGTGACAATTTGTGCCATATTTTGCGCAAAATTGCTCTGCGCTTGCTCAGAAATGGACTATACGTCAGTATATTCAAGTCATCTTCAAATGCAAAGGATACTTTCGCCAGTCTATGAGGGTGAAATGGGAGAAGGGAAGGGGGATATGCACATAGTCAATGTACATAAGGGTATGCTAAGGTTGAGCGCACACACATCTGCCCGATTCAAGCTCTGGGCATCTCTCAGGTACATGATTTTCAGCTGCATCACTTGTACCAGCTACAGGGCAGGTGTATGTGTCGATTAATAGTAATGAGAGTCACGTAGACATGCTAAAACATATGTGTGCAATCAAAAGCAACTGTAAAATGTATTTTTATGTACAGTAGGCATTAATAACATCTTGATAAATGTATTTCATCTGAAAAAAAATAAGGAAACAACTTTTTTATGTTCTTATATTAATGATTATATTGTTAACAGGTGTTAATGGTTTGATCATTTTGTTTTTTATCTGTGCAATCTGATGGGACTTTATACATATGTGTCAGAGATAGGCCCCTCTGGCTACTCCCTGATTTAATATCTTATCATATATTCCAACAGTCATACAATATATCACTTCTATTTTGTCATGAAACCGCTCCTGAACCCCTTTATCTGTCACAAACCACCCTCTGCGCACTCTTGACTTGGAAGCTACTGTAAGGGAACACACAGGATTCCAGCCCAAATCTCACACTCATCTCTTTCTCTAAGGCTACAGATTTACTGGTCCCTTTCCCAACACAGACACCTGCTTCCACACCTCTCTGCCAACTGCCACCAGCTATGTATAAGGCCTGTAGCAAACCTATGACTCAAATATTCAATTGCGCACACTCGGTACTCTGGTAGCTAAACAGTTAACCCTGCACACTCTGGATTCTAAAGAGTTAACCCCAGTCTTCCAATCTAAACAGGCAGTGGATTCATTTAGGCAATAATGACAGAAGTATTAAATTGTTATATTTAATATACAAAAGGTATAATGCTTACAGATAATAAAAAACAATTACATGAAGATTTGTCATACAAATAAAAAAATTGCAAACAATTATAAAAACAAATGGGATGAAAGTACAGAGCATAACTTACATATAATAATCTGTATGCCTTGGGCTAGGCAGAAAAGATGGACAGTCCTTCAATTAGATTGATCCCAAGAAGATGACAATTTGTTGTAACTGGTCTCAGCTTTTTAAAGACACCTTTACATCTCTCCCCACCTCCAGGGGGTTTGTGGTATGTGACACATTTTACAGTAATCATTTGCATGTTGCCTGATTTACTACCCAATTCTACTATGTGACCTAACTTTTCTGTGGAGTGTCACACAGTCCCAATTTTATTATTAATAGATCCCCTATGAATTTACCCATTTATTGACACCAAACAGGCCTAGGTACAGGGTATCAGTTGAGCTTATATACATTTCCTCAACTTTTCTGTGTGGCAGAATTTTTAATTTGACATATGAGCTACCCTGCAACTTGCTTTTGAGGAATATGTGGTTGATCACTACTTTTATTGATTTTAGGTGGCACATTTGAAACTGAATTATTTTTGTCTATATAAAATGTAACCAAGTCAGCACATGGTCTCCTTGAGCCAGACACCATGCTGAGTGGTTCCTAAAAGTCTATTCAGGTGGCAAAACTCCATCCTAGGCCAGGATATAGCTCACCGCAGGGGCCTTTGAAGCTGCTACAGGTGACACTGCTATCTTCTAACACTGGAATGTGCAGAGCCACCGAATACACACACACTCTCTGACTTCACATTTTATACTTTGGTAGCTCCATTTATCCACTGATTCATTTGGTATACCATGATTCCACTGCAGTTACGATTTAGACCTTATTCCCCACTATTATGTAATGGGTTAACCCTTATAACTATAAGTTCTCTATGGTCATGACAATATGCAGTGTACATATCCTGCAGTGTGTTGTGTCTGTCTACAAATGGCAAGTGCAGACATATTCCATTCAGGCATTTCATTTAAAGCTGTAATATTTTCCTCAAAATATATCCTAAATTGAGAACCTCCAATTACTATTTTGTTTTCATACGTATTTTCCTGATCTCCCCACTCCACCCCCACTTCCTTCCTCAACCTAATGTTTCATTTCTCTTCCACTTCTCTGTTTCCTGATTCTAGGCTGGCATGATGGCTGTGTTCGTTGTATGGTTGGAGTTCCAGTTGCTTCAGTCATTGCCACTGTCCTTTGTTTTGCTGGTGTGGCTCTCTTTTGTGGATGTGGCCATGAAGCCCTCAGTGGAACAGAGAAATTGATTGAGACATACTTCTCCAAGAACTATCAGGAATATGAATTCCTAATTCATGTGTGAGTATCTCAGTGCTTCAGAGCTGTGAAAATGTGGCCCAATGGTAAAAATTTTGCAAAGCTCTGCAAAAAATGGCTATTCTTTATGGATCATGCTGTTTAGCAAGTCACAGAAGAAAATACAGTTAAGTAATGGACCAGCCAAACAATAGATTCAGTAAAAATCAATATAATATACTATAAAGAAAGCAACTACATAAGAAGACACAGCGAGAACAAAGGAAACTTTAGAAAGAGGATGATGAAATAGGAGGTAGAGAAGGACAAACTTGTGAGAGTTAAAAGTAGGGATGTGCACCGGCCACTTTTCGTGTTTTGGGTTTTGGGTTCTGATTACCTTAAGGTTTTGGGTTCTAATGGGTTTTTGCCAAAACCACCCCCTCAAGGTTTTGGGTTTTGGGTTCTGATTTTTTTTTTTAAAAGCATAAAAACTGCTAAAATCCTCTTTTTTGGTTTGTTTTCACTCCTACGCTATTATATAGCTATTACTTATATAGCAGTACCACTGGACTTATACGGCAGGATCAGTGGACTTATATAGCAGTACCACTGGACTTATACGGCAGGATCAGTGAATTTAGTTATATAGCAGTACCACTGGACTTATACTGCAGGATCAGTGAACTTAGTTATATAGCAGTACCACTGGACTTATACGGCAGGATCAGTGAACTTATATAGCAGTACCACTGGACTTATACGGCGGAATCCGTGAACTTATATAGCAGTACCACTGGACTTATACGGCAGGATCAGTGAACTTAGTTATATAGCAGTACCACTGGACTTATACTGCAGGATCAGTGAACTTAGTTATATAGCAGTACCACTGGACTTATACTGCAGGATCAGTGAACTTAGTTATATAGCAGTACCACTGGACTTATACGGCAGGATCAGTGAACTTATATAGTAGTACCACTGCACTTATACGGCAGGATCCGTGAACTTATATAGCAGTACCACTGGAATTATACGGCAGGATCAGTGAACCTATATAGCAGTACCACTGGACTTATACGGCAGGATCAGTGAACTTATATAGCAGTACCAATGGACTTATATGGCAGGATCAGTGAACTTATATAGCAGTACCACTGGACTTATATGGCAGGATCAGTGAACTTATATAGCAGTACCACTGGACTTATACGGCAGGATCAGTGAACTTATATAGCAGTACCACTGGACTTATACGGCAGGATCAGTGAATTTAGATATATATCAGTACCACTGGACTTATACTGCAGGATCAGTGAACTTAGTTATATAGCAGTACCACTGGACTTCTACGGCAGGATCAGTGAACTTATATAGCAGTACCACTGGACTTATACGGCGGAATCCGTGAACTTATATAGCAGTACCACTGGACTTATACTGCAGGATCAGTGAACTTAGTTATATAGCAGTACCACTGGACTTATACTGCAGGATCAGTGAACTTAGTTATATAGCAGTACCACTGGACTTATACGGCAGGATCAGTGAACTTATATAGTAGTACCACTGCACTTATACGGCAGGATCCGTGAACTTATATAGCAGTACCACTAGACTTATATGGCAGGATCAGTGAACTTAGTTATATAGCAGTACCACTGGACTTATACTGCAGGATCAGTGAACTTAGTTATATTGCAGTACCACTGGACTTATACTGCAGGATCAGTGAACTTAGTTATATAGCAGTACCACTGGACTTATACTGCAGGATCAGTGAACTTAGTGATATAGCAGTACCACTGGACTTATACTGCAGGATCAGTGAACTTAGTTATATTGCAGTACCACTGGACTTATACTGCAGGATCAGTGAACTTAGTTGTATTGCAGTACCACTGGACTTATACTGCAGGATCAGTGAACTTAGTTGTATTGCAGTACCACTGGACTTATACTGCAGGATCAGTGAACTTATATAGCAGTACCACTGGACTGGACACAGGACAGCACCACTGTAATTATGGCAGCACCACCACTGGACTGAGCAGGACAGAGCACAGGACAGCACCACTGAACTGAGCAGGGCAGCACCACTGGAATGAGCAGGACAGAGGACACCACTAACACACCCTCCCTCTTCCCTGATCAATGCCCAAATGAAGATGGCGGCGGAAAGCGGGGACTAATATGAATCCGTATCTCGCGAGATCCGACAGCGGGATTATGACGTTTTGCCTCGTTTTGAGTTTTGCGATCGGCGGGAATACCCGAACAGTGCTCGGATCGGCACTGTTCGGTGATGTTCTGATTTCTAAAATCCGAGCCCGCTCATCCCTAGTTAAAAGCTGATAAAGGTGTTCCTCGCTGAATGCAGTACACTCCTGAATCCTATATTGAGCAAACATATTAAAAACATGATTTTGTTTTGAAATTTTATATATCTGAATGAACTTAAAGGTATGGCGAGAGAGTTTTTATTGAGGTGTTTTCTGGGTTTTTTGTGCCCTTGCAAACAGACTTGATTTTTACATATCCTCAGAAGTGGACATTAGATAATGGCAGATACATTCCAAAGGACACCATTCCACATGCACTTAATGTTTTAAATCATGTTTTCATAACTGTAAATTCATTTTAAAAAACAAATGTAGAAAAGTGGCTCAAGTAGTAAAGACAGTCTTGATGTTCCTTTACTCTTAATACATGCTTGAGATTTAAATCAGGTATATATGAGCAGTATTAATTGAATAAAGGAGTGGTTCTGAAGTGCTAGTATGTAGAGCTTTTAAGTGTCTTTTTGTCTTTTGCTGGCATGCACATTTCCATGTGAGCAATAAGTTAATGGTCATACAAAGCATTGGCATGGGGCACTTTTCAAACCAGAATATGGGTGTGCATGTGGTTACAAGCATGTTAGTCAAATAGGCACTCTTAGACATAATGAAATGTACTGCCTATGCACATGTTTTGAGGCTAGAAAATTAACCTTAATGTATTTAACAAATTAAAGTACCAGACTTTCATAAAACAATAAATAATGTTTGACCCCAATACCTCATGTTAAATGCCTTATAACTCCATCAATACAATGAGCCTGCTGCATCAGGGCATGCATACTGAGTGCAAACTGTGTTTGGTATTAAACACACGTATTTTGGTATCGTAGGCTGAAGTAAGTGTCCTTTGTGTTTGAAGCGGACAGGGCTGTGTTTACGGACCAGTTCTGGGCATATGCAGAGTGATGTTGCGTATGATACGCTCAAAATCAGCAGATACATACCTTGATGAATCAGACCCACTGTGTCTGCAATGCTTTTAGTATGTGATCCCTATCTTTCCCATTTGAGTGATGTGTCATGTTACTTTTGTGATTTTCCACATTGAAGTGTAGACCTTGGTATACCATGCAAAGAAGAAAATGTATTGTCTTGTATTTTTTTATAAGCTTCTCCTTCATTCTTGTGCTTGTTTGAACTTTACTGGACAACTGTGTGAATGAGAACGTCAGTCAATACAGACTATCAGTGGCGATAATTAAGTGAAAATACAGGGTTTCTTTACTTTATTTTCATCTAGCTATACTAGGCAAAGGTAAAATTATGCCCTTGCAGTTATATGATCTCCAATTTCATTAAATGGTGCCTCATTGAAATATTTAACCTTTGCTATGTCACTAATTAATTTCTTCTCTTTGCAGGATTAATGGCTTCCAATATGTGATTTATGGCATAGCCATTTTCTTCTTCTTGTTTGGAATACTGCTCCTGGCTGAGGGCTTTTACACCACCACTGCAATCAAACACATCCTAGGGGAGTTTAAGCCACCGGCTTTAAAAGGTGGTCTTATCTCTACAGTTACAGGTGGACCACCTAAAAGTAGAAGTTCCAGAGCTAGGCAACCAGTCCACACATTAGAGCTGCTTTGTCGTTGCTTGGGGAGGTGGCTGGGGCACCCTGACAAGGTAATTATAATTTTATTAATGCCATTGCAAAAATGAACACATGTACTGACTCTGCAATGCCAACTCTAGAGAATGACGCTGAAGCTATAACTATATGTCTTTTTCTAAAAAATATTATTGCCAAAGCAATCAATATTGCACTGTATACACTATATAAGCAAATATAATAGTAATAAAACAGGCAAAAACATTAATACAATTGTTAATCAATATGATAGTAGCAGTGGTCGAAGTGGTGGTATGGAAATTTAAAGCAAATGACCAGGGGCCAGAGGATTTTGGTAGGATGAAATTAATATTAGATGCTTTTTAACACTATAGAGTAAAATATAAACATATTACATGATGCAAGGTTAATCGCCCTGTGCCCAACAACTTCTTCCCTGTATTGCTCCTTATTTCATTCATATCTCCTCTACTTCACCTTCATTTAATATATCCTCTTTTCCTACATCCATAATGTCTGCTTTGTGTATTTACATTTTCCCTCATATGTCTTGTGTCCCTTCAACTTTCCGTAATGCCTCCCTTTGTTTCTTTACACCTCCTTTATAGCTTTCATGTCAGGGCAAATGCAGGATTTTTAAAAGGGCAATGTTTGGTGAATTGTCAAACTAACTAGTACTTTATTAGTCACTTAATTGTGAACATTGTTCTAAATATATGGTGTGCCAACAATTTTGTGTTGTTATGAATTATTTTCTTGTGTTCTACATTAATACATTAACTACAGGCCTTACTTCTAGAATCTTTATGGATAATGTGCACCATTGCCCATCCCCTTAAACGTATTACTACTAAACACTCTGCGTACTGTATTTTCACATCTGTCACTGTCTGATATGTGAAGACCCAATTAAGTAGTTGGAGCTGCTGCCACTGGACATGCACAGCAGCACTGTTCCAGCCTCTTTATAATCTGTACTATAACCTCCAAAAGGGGCGGATTCAGAAATTAAAGTGGTCCTGGAAATCATCCTGAAAATGGTCTCATGTGGTAATTGTGGCCAAATTGTCACTAGGTGGGATAAAACCAAAAGGAGGCGCCTAATGGTGTGGGTACGATGTAGCTGGTTGTAGAAGTAATCAGCATACAACGGGTGCAGCTATCACTTTAGATAGTGCTAGGCCATTCTCTAACCACTTCCTCTTAAAACACACTGACAATGCTGCACACTGAACTGTTTGTTGTATGTGGCTTGCCATTCAAGCAGAGCACCGTGTAGAGGAACATACATACCCAACTTACTCTATAGTCATGACCAAAGTCCAGAGTGTGCAAGACAGTCCCAACACATACAATACAGTCTTTCTTTACCTGTTCTTGCAGCTTCCACTACCTGCTGATTTCATAAGCCGGATCCTGGAATGTTGAGCCCTGTATGGAAAATGCA
The DNA here is from genome assembly GCF_038048845.1 of Mixophyes fleayi. Lineage (NCBI taxonomy): Eukaryota > Metazoa > Chordata > Amphibia > Anura > Limnodynastidae > Mixophyes > Mixophyes fleayi. The sequence goes on from NC_134410.1 coordinate 83,810,812, forward strand.
TAGCTTCTATTTACCTACTGGAGAGCCAAGCAACAAATATACACCCTCAGCAGCTCAAACAATAAAACTATACAGCATTTACAATAAATAAATGGGCCTATATCTCTTAACTAACACATAATTAGCACCCTCACTACATTAATAAATAGCCACCACACACACTACATGAATACCACCAACATACTACAGCAAAATCTTCCTCATTACAAAAATCAGCAAAACCCCCATATTACATCTAAATTCCGAAATTACAGCATCTCCTCCCCTACATTGCAGCATTTGGCTACATCACCTCCACATTACAGAAATGCTCCCCAGCCCCATTCAGCTTGCAGTTAAGCCCTCTAACCCCTCCACATTACAGAAATGCCCCAGGTCCTCCACAATACAGCAACCCCACTTCCAGTTTACAGAAATCAGATAAACCAGCCCACACTACAGCAATACCACCCCAACAGACTGTAATACCACCACCCCTCTATCCACAAACTGCATTAATGCCACGTCTCTCGCAACACACTGCCCCAATACCACCCTTCTCAACACACTGCCACAATACCACCCCTATCCCTACACTGCACTAACACTAACCTTCTATCGACACTACACCAATACCACTCCTCTCCTCACACAATGTCAGTCATTGACTCCATACCTCCTAATACTGAGTGATGGCCATCTCTTCTATGTGCAGGAACACAATTCCGCTCCTCATAATCACACCAGCTTTTAGTCACATCAGCTTCTGTGATACATAAATCCTGGGGACTTAACGTTCTTTTCCCCTAATGAATAATACCCATTCATCAAACTTCTTTTTAATGTATATTATGTATTCAGTCTATAGAATGTTCTATTGAAATAATCAATGTCCCCTCGTTATTGTGCAGCACAATCAGAATTTTAGCTTGAGCCCACAATAAAAAAAAGAAATGGATTATCATATGTTTTATACCCTCTTACTCTGGCCCTGAGGAGTGTGTTGTGTCTGCAAGTCTCCCACTTGTAGAGATATGGACAGAGGGCTCTTCAGCCACGGTATGACTCGAAAGACCCCTTGTACCTGATAAAAGCAGCACATTAGGCATACACAAACACTCAGGGGTAAATGTATCAATGTCCGGATTCTTCAACTCCGGCGAGATCAGCGTCTTCAGCGCTCAAATTTAAAGCGGAGCTGCCTTGTAATGGGAAACTTCCCTTTACAAGGCAGCGCCACTTTAAATATATTTTGATACATTTACCCCTCAATTTTCATAAAAACCACCTCTGCACATTTATTAAAGTGGGATGAACATAGGCAGTGGAGTATAAATCTGAAAATAGATGGGTAGCAACCACGAACAAATAAGCATAAACAGTGCTGTAAAAGAAAGCAATGCAAGCATTTGTTACACAATACACAAGTAAGGTTTTCAATACAAAATACTTGACCAGTTTAGACTTTCAAAGTATGAAAAGCATGCCAGACAAATGCTGCTGACACAGGATTGCTGAACCACTTTACTGTTTTATTCAGGTTTGTCAGGATGGAATGAACAGCTACTGTAGTAGTTTAAGGAATCACACCAAAAATATTTACAAAGTCATGCGACCCTAACGCTAACTAGACAGATAGTCCCCTAACTGGACACCAGCCACTCATTGGCATCGGTCGCACCACCTGCAGCACAAGTCCAGCTATTTAAGCTTCCTCCCATACACTACACAGGCTGTTCCCTTAATCAATTACACCCAGGTGCCCAAATGTGTTCCTGTACTGTGTGTGGAAGAGTGTGCAAAGTCAACCTGCCTGTCTGTAGTCTAAGCCTGCAGATTCCCAGGGAAACTATTAGCATTTTCTTTAATAGTATGAGACACACTGCCCCTATTGCCACAGTAGGTTACTTTAACATTAGAATTTTCTAACACAATTGCAACTCAACAGTGTGGGTTCACACGCATACAAACCCCTTCATGGCTAACTAGGCAATATCAATATTAATAATAAAATAATACTGTTAACATTGTGTTCTGTTGGTGCACTTAATGTTGGTTACCCAGATTACTTAGACTTGCCAGATGTATAAGAAGTTCTTACACACTTAAGCAATACTCCAATGTAACCCACTAAATCACTGATGATAAGTAGGTTAACCTCTGTTGGCATGCTTGTTAGGCCCCTGATGGTGGGCACCACTCCAAAGGTATATGTGCTGTCTCTAGAAACTCTTTCATAGGTGAATCAATAGCAATAACCCTCAGATGTGTGCAGGAGTCTGCTTAGCTCAGTCTCTGTGAATTTAACATCTGACACTGTATTACACAAAGGATCAACTTATCTGTCAGCAGCGATTCAGCAATGATGGAAGGGAACAACAGAGTTCTGCAAATAAACTTGATCTTGCTTGCAGTCCTCCCAGCTCACATGCTATTCACCCAGGTCAGAAGCCTTCCTCTCTGATCAGGGAGTCGTTGTAGACTCTCAGTAGTCAGGGCCGGTGCTAGGGTCCTTGGCGCCCTAGGCACTTTGTCAAAATCGGCGCCCCCCCCTCCCGCCGCAGGAACACTTTGAAAATCGGCGCCCCGCACACTGTCACTCCTCCCTCCTCCCCCCCTCCCCACGTCTTTCTTTGTCCGGGCCGTGATGATGATGTCACGCCCGACAGTCAGTGAGTGGAGGGGAGGAGATGGAGCAGAGAGGCGGCAGTGTTGATCAATAGCCTCTTCCCCCCCCTCCCCGTGGATTTATCTGAATGCTGTGCGGCGGCCGTGAAAGGTATGGTCAGGGGTTGCAGCACAGTTTTAAAGTAATTTTCATTCTGTGGCGCCCTCCAGAGCCCGGCGCCCTAGGCAACTGCCTAACCTTGCCTAATGGGAGCGCCGGGCCTGTCAGTAGTATACACTCACAAGTTGCTCAATGCTGACTGACTGTAATTTAAACACTCCCCACAGTCTGAGCTATATGGTACAGTGTCTCACTCTGCAACTAAAAAGTTGCCATTAAACAATTCCCATTCAGAGCAATAATTTACAATCCTTTCCTTTCTTGTCACTCTCACAGTCTCTGGTATATTTCACTCACCAACTAAACAGGCATTCTCTATACTCTGCACACTCTGCTGGACACTTCTCTCTCAGTTGCCTGACTGCTTTTTCCTTTTGATTTAGCAATTTTGTCCCCACTGTCTTATTCTGCTTTCTCTCTGTCTCTTTCATGTATTAGCTCTATGAACAGCATAATATAAAAACATGTTTTATTTTAGATTTTGTAATACTTTGATTTATATTATTTTCTATAATGCACTGCATCTTTCATGTTTAAAATGTTATAACATTGTTTGTATTTGTAAAAGTTGTAAACCCATATTAAAGCGGAATAATAGTGGTCAAAGTATAAATTTAGATGGAATTAGATGGTTTTACAATTAAACCAATAGGAAAAGTGGTGAAATGGCATACCACTATATACCAGCCCACTTTGACCACTGTTGTTACCGTTCTGTCTTTTGTGTCCTTAAAGAAAAAACACCTTATTAATAACTGATATTCATCACTGTAAAAAAATACTATGTACTCTATAATTTGCAATATTTATGTAACTGCTTCATTGTGTCTCTTGTTTATTATGGAACTATATTGGTGTTTTCTATGTAGTTTGTTGGTGTTACCTATGCTGTCACCATCCTATGGATATTGATCTTTGCCTGCTCTGCTGTTCCTGTCTACATTTATTTCAACACTTGGGTCACCTGTCAGTCTATTGCATTTCCTGCAAAGACTTCAGCTGGCATTAGTAACCTATGTGCTGATGCACGCATGTATGGTAAGTGAGGAGATCAAACCCTCCAATTAATTACTAGTGGTAATATGACATCAGTTTAGTTTGTAAAAAGCACAACTTCACTACTCTTTAAGTGATTTGCAGACACTCTCCTTTCCAGAAAATAGAGAACAGACTTTTCAGTTATTTAAATAAATTGTTATATTTTTCCTCATATTTGGTCTATTATATTAGTGGATTAGTGGGTGTAATTCACTTCCGCTCCTGAGGCAGCCACTATTTCAGCGCTCCAATACCATTCTTTTCATATATTATGTTTTTCCTCAATTTCCTTAATTCTGTCCAAATTCTCAATGCATTAAAAAAGCAATTTAAATGTAAAGCCATAAATCTTGTTCCTGTTTCTGTATATTTATGTACAAAGTAATCATCACTAATGGTTCTCCTTTCATAGGGGTTCTGCCATGGAATTCTTTTCCCGGGAAAGTATGTGGAGCCAGTCTGCTTGCCATCTGCAAGACAAGTGAGGTTAGAAAATCACTCCCTGAAATATCATTCTTTAAACATTTTTATATTTTTATTTTTATGGATTTCATTGAGCCTCCCATATTTTTTCACAACAATCACTTAACTTCTAGTCTGTTATACCTTTATTAATTGTGTTGCATTATATAACTAGGGAGTGTGTGCACCATTCTGAAGTAAATAATATTTACTGTTGCATTATATGCTATTATATGAAATAATATAAAGTCTTACTATATTCCACATAATTTACTCAGTAGGGACTTGGCATATTATTTTCTCAGAATAACTAATATTGTTTAATTTGGCACAAATTATTATTTTGTTCTGTATGCACATTACAAGGGGCATATTAGATTGGCTGCATTACTATCAAAAGTAACGTGGCCGGCACACCATTGCTGTTATTACAGTAATTTTAATCCGGACGCAGGGAGCCGTGAGCAGAAATCAGTGTTAAAGATTACTGTACTAAAGGTAATCATGCGCACTATTACCGTAGTAAAGGTAATGATGTGCTGGCTGTGTTATTTTGATGGTAAACCGGCCAATTGAATATGATTCTAAGTGTTGTACTAAGCATTGCTACTTCTAACCCATTTTTGTACTAATCATTTTATATATTTTATGGAAACCATCTGTGTTATCCTGTTGCTATGTCTGCTATATGCAGAGGTGTAGCGTGGAGCCATGGAGTGCGGAGCAAGCACATACTATATTGCCCTGGCCCCCTCCAGTACAGAAATGTGCCAGGGGAACATTGTGTGGCTAGCATGTGGGGGCAAGTTTGAAGTGGAAGAAAAACAATAGTTGTATTCTGACAAATGTCAGCTGGAATATAAAGTTTTCACTTACATGATTAAGATTAATGGCTAGCATCTGCTCATTGTGCCTAGAGCCCATTCTCGCTGTCCTGAAAGTTTGTGGTGAGAGGGTGAGATTGAAGAGAATGAGGAGATGTGAAAAAGGTAGAAAGAAGGGATGAGGTAAGATGGAAGGTAGAAACAGAGCAGGAGGATGTACAGGACATTGAAAAAGGTGAGAGATAGAGGACAGCAAGAGAGAGGGGGAGGAAAAGCAAACGATGGAGAGTAGGATGAGACTGTTGGTGGACTGTGTTCTTCTCTCCTTATTGCAACTTTCACAACTTGCTTCTGGTTTCTTCTCTGGAACCTGGACTGTTGGGGCCTGTTTGAAAAATGTATGGATACATGAAATATGAAAAGCTGAGCAATAATTCAACACAGTGCATAACACAGATCACACAGTATATAATACATACATCCAGCCTTCAAAAGGACCACACATTACCCTTAATTTTTAAAATGAAAAAACAGCCTAATAATGACATGGACACACCCACATCAATCATCCCAAAATGCCCCCACATGCCACTTCCTCTAAAAGTCCACCAGAGCCAAATTAGACCTCTCACAGTCTCTAAAATAGACCCACATTCTTTTAGACCCCACATGCTACAAAATGCATCCACATGCACTCAGACTCCCACAAGCCCTCATATCCCACATGTACTCCAAAACTCCACCATATGCCATCAGACCTATCCACCATGCCTTTTACATGCCCCTCAGACCTTTCCATATGCCTCCAGAAACAACAATTTATGCTGGATTTTATGTCACACCATTGTTAAACATTTTCTACATTGAACTTTGTAATACCTTTGAAGAAATTGTGTGGATTGTTTATTGTTTTGTGATTAATAAATGAAGAATATAATTTTTATAAATCACAGGGGCCATATTATGAATTATATACCATGTGCACATGCTTGAATCATTCACTTGTGATCCTAGTTCTTAAATGTAGGAAATTTACATAATTCTACATATTGTAACGGAACCTCAGTACCGCCCCAAAGCAATTTATTGAAGCATCAATAAGAATACTGAGATATGTCTTTTTCAACCGATCCCTTCAGGCTGAATTTATTGTAGCACTGGGTCAAAAGCAAAACTGGAAATATTAGTGCTCTGTCCTCCCAGATGTACATAGATATAGATATATATTATACAGGGAGTACTGTATGATTGCTTGTGGAGCAGGAGTATGATCTCTCAGTTTAAATATTGGAGACAGCAATCTAAAAAGTTGATTAGCCAGACAAGGGTTCAGGAGCAGGTAATCGCCCTACTCACAATTAAACACAGGAACCCAAAGAGTGAGCAAGCCATTAAGCAAGATCAGCATAACAGGAATTGTTCAATACTTTTAAAAAAGTAAGCAGTTAATAGTTGTAAAAGGACCCGTGTTTGCGCCTTTGTTGCACACGTTATTCTCTTATTCTGTTCTCAGATACACTCGTTTTAAAACTCGCACTTTTATGCACTTTTCCTTACACAATGTTGCCTTACTCAGTCCTTTAACTACACTAAATAACACTTAGGGCTAGATTTACTAAGCTGCGGGTTTGAAAAAGTGGGGATGTTGCCTATAGCAACCAATCAGATTCTAGCTATCATTTTGAAGAAGGTACTAAATAAATGAAAGCTAGAATCTGATTGGTTGCTATAGGCAACATCCCCACTTTTTCAAACCCGCAGCTTAGTAAATCTAGCCCTTAAGCTTTATAGAATTATTTATCCAATAACCACTGTATCTCAGCAGTACTTCACTATATATATATTCGTTATAAATAACCAGTTCTCACAACATATGTATGTATTCAAATCAAAGTATTTCTGTTAACACAGAAAACCCTGAATTCACAGTTCACACATTTATCATAACAGGACCACAGTTATATGTATATAAATAGTTAAATCAACATTACAAACATATACAGATTTATAGATATATACTAATAATGATACTTATCAAATCCTTGTATCCTGGATCCAATTATTTGTCTGCAATGTAGGGAACGTTCCTGTAGTATATAATCCTTTTCTGTAGCGTAGTGTATATTTTCTCGATTGTAATATATATTTTCTGTAGTATAGTGTATCCCTATAGAATAGTGTATTTCTGTAGTATGGTGCTGTAATATATATTTTCTATAGTGTAGTATAGTATAGAATAGTGTATGCCTATAGTAGTGTAGTGTAGTGTATCTTTTCTGTAGTGTAGTGTAGTTCTCATTGTCCAGTGGCAGGCAGTTTCCCAGTCTACCCAGTGGCAACGTGTGTGTGGTGATTCACCACACACATGTGGACGTTGTGTGTGTGGCCAGGGGTGATGACATCATTGTCTCTCCCCACTAAAGTCGGCACACACAGTGGGGTTCTGTTATGTAACTGCACATTTGCATTGCGGCCATGCATGCGCCGAGGTAGGCGCGTGCAGTGTATGTACTGTACAAGTTGCGCATGCGCAGTTGAACTATGTATGTGTGCGCGCACACCACGGCCCCCCGGCCCCTTCACAATAGTTAAGCAATAGATTTTCTGAGAGTAGTCCAGAATCTCTTACTTTAACAGACACATTGTCATGAAAAGTTTAGGAGTTATTATTATTATTATTATTATTATTATCTTCTTATTTATAAAGTGCCAATATATTACACAGTGCTGTACATTAAGAGGATCATGATGCAAAAAAATAAAATACAATGCCATGAAACAGAAGGTAAAGACGTTATATTCTGAGAGGTTTGGAAAACAATTCATACATCAGGTAGTGGAATAACAATTATATATATATACTCCAGGATGTTTAATATCTATAATTGTACATTTTACTAGGCCCACAGCCCCCTTTCTGCATTTACTCTTCATTATTTGCTAGTCTTTCATGTCTTTAATTTTGCAGTGTTTGGTTACATGTTATTCTATACCCAATCAGATCATCAATAAGCTCAAAAAAAGCACAGGCTATTGAAGATAATTGTAAAAAGAAGTAAAGGGGAAGCTGCAAATTGAGCATCAGAGAGTTGCTTCCCTAAAACAACAGAGTAGTGTTGCCAGGCTCCCCTACAAACTCTCATTTTAAGCTCACAATACTTATTTTACCATAATTGCATTAAAGTCCTAATAAACCCAAAATAAGAAGTTGGAATAAGTGCCTATAATTGATTGAATTAATTTGGGACCTTATGAATTATAAGGTGTGGTGTATGGCCTCAGGTCTAGCCCAGGTTGCATGGGCATCATGGTTATTTGTTTGAAAATGATGAGAGCCATACTCTTGTCAAACTGATGAGATTATGGGAAGATTATGGTTCCTCCCTTCTCTATGAAACAAATGTTTATACTTGACACTTGTTTTAAATGTAGCTATTTATTATTATTTTAGCAATGGGTGCCTTAGGAATTTTTGTTCTACCTATTATCCTTTTAGAACCACCTATTTATTTTCATTCATTCTTCTTATATACTGGTCAGCTCAAGTCTCATTTTAATTTATGAGAGTGAGGGGAAATTTGCGCTGTCTCTATAATGAATTTCATTAAATTACATTTGAATGCTTTTTATTATATTAGAAGAATTGTAAATGTATTTTAAGGTATAAAGTGAACCTGGAGTGTAAGCGTCGGCTGATCCAATGTGAAAATATCAAAACATTTTGCAGGGGCAAAGGTAATCTTCAGCCCCCTGCTATCCTGAGAATACTTCCATAGATGCTCATTCTATCTCCCCTGACGCTCATTTTAAATCTTGTCCCACAATACAAAATCTTGTTTTTGTATATAGGTGCATGACAATGTACACCTCGCCATGGGTCACCATGGAACTCTCTGATATGTCCACTTTCTAACCTCTCCTCCTATCAGCAGATGTAAATTTTTTGCACTCCCCACGGATGCTGCCATTTTGACATTCTTATTTGTGCACTCTTCCTAAAAATGCACACAAAAATAGACATAAGACCTCACAATAGATGTATACCCTTATTCCTAGTTGTGCAGGCATATGTTGATTTTAGGGTAAAATTATAAAAAAACATCACATTGTTTGACATATCTTCACAATTTTTTTGTCTTTCAGTTTCAAATGACATTCCACCTTTTCATTGCTGCCTTTGTGGGTGCAGCTGTAACTCTTGTGGCTCTGGTGAGTTAAACTGGTGCTATTAATTATGTGGCAAAGATATACCTTAAAAAGTAACTTTATTAGTTCCTCACTATTTGGACATGGACATGTTGACATTGAAAATAGGTTTTCATATTCCAACTACTTCAAATAAAGATGTTTTCCCGTAGTATAGGGTTTTAGAAAGCATGTGAATACTAATAGAGCAGCTTACCAATTAGGAATGAATTTTCTTAACATTTTCCTATCCCTACACCTTACATAGGTTTAACTTGAAGTAGGAGCATAAGGGGTCTATTTTTGAAGCTGCAATGAGCCAAACATCTGGAGAAGACAGCTGTTTGCTCCAGAGAAAGGCCACCGCAGCCCTTCTTTTAATTTATCAAGGGGTTAAAGCAGGAGACATCAGATATTTCTCCTACCTTTTTTATCGCTGTAATAATATGCAGGTATTCAAGATGATTCTCCCTGCCGCTGACTGCCCATCAATGATAAATGGACTCCTAAGTCTCAAGTCTTTATCTGCTCCATTTATACATCAAAGATAGTATATTAAATAATGTATTGGTCTTTTTAATTGCTATTTACCTAGGAAACTACTATGATAAAATGAAGTGTGTATGTTGTGTACAGCATAGGTCCCAAAATAGTTTTTTTCCTAGCAATATCACTGGTATAAATTCTATTGCTCATTCTTTTGCAGAAATTAACAGGTTGATTTGAGGCCTATAATCTAAGAACAAACACACTCAATATAAATTCTGTGTGTAATTTAATTCACTAAACTAAGATATCTTTACAGATTACAGCTACATCGTATATATCATACCTTTAACAGCTAGATATTTAGAGCTGAAGGTGTATATTTACTAAAACTTCTAAAAAGGAAAAATGGAGATTTTGTCCACAGCAAATAAGCAGATTATAGCTATCATTTGTCTAGTACATTCTATAAAATGATAGCTAAAATCTGATTGATTGCTATAGCCAACACCTCAACTTTTTATAGAAGTTTTAGTAAATATACCTCTAAGATTTCAGACAAACGTGAGCTTATCAGATTAATCAATTGCTGATTTTTCTCTGTAGTTAGAAGTGCTCTAGTACTTTTCCAATGCAATCACTAATGTTGCGCAACATTATTGTAAGGCATGGTATATTATAAACAATAATAGATGGAACGTTGATGTTTATACAATTCGTGTTCTCTCTTCTGTATGTTCCTTTGCAGCTCACATATATGATAGGTGCATCTTTCAACTATGCTGTGCTTCGAGTTACTGGCCGAAGCGAACGTTCAAAGTTTTAGACTCCGAGCTGGGGACTGAGTAAAAAACTGTGTTCACCATTTTATGTTCATTATATATTATCTTGATTATTTTTTTATTTAATGTCAGAGTTTTAATAACTTGACTTGTGGCTTCCGTAGCTAGTCTGCCCTTTATTTCTAGCTTTTAAAGTCTTTTTCTTGTTGATAAGCTTTTCATCTTATTTCATTGCTATGTTTAACTCAGGAATCTTTTCAACTATACTCTGTTTTCCTAAAATTAAAAAAAGTTGTCAACTTAATGTAAATTACTACATTTGAAAACCACTTTAGTTTTTTTTGAAGAGGGAACAATGGAGGGTATTCTATAATATAGGGGTTTGGAAATGGAGGAAAATCACGTTCAAAAATTGTGTTACATGAACTCTGTATTTTATTAAAACATTAATTCTCATATTGTTAAAGCTAACTCACCACTGAAAAATCGAAATATTCATATGTTATTATATTTTATTATGTAGAACAAAACAATACTGTATATTATCATTATATGAATAATCTAAAAGGAGGTTTGTAATTGGCACAATAATAGCACAGTTATTAGCAGATAATCGGGTATGACATAAACAAGATAAGATACCTGAGACTTGCCACTGAAACACTAATCTTGTTGTACATCAACTATTTTCTCTACCAAGTCTGAATTGTCACTGAAGTGACAACAGTTCATAGGAAATATACTCTGATTTCAATAATTCAGCAATCTAAAGTGATACTGAATGGAAACTGAATTGGATATACTATGATAATAGCTATACTCGGCCCTGATTATTTATTTTTAGTGAAAAACAGAGATAAAAAAAAAAGAATCTAAAATTATGTTGTATCCTGAAATACTGAAATCATATATATTTAACTTGGTAACATAAGATTTTGACAGAATTTTGAAGAAATATGCCAGCACCACAAAGCAAATCACACATGATTTTGTAGGTAAAAGTAGTTTTTCTGAAATCAAATTATAGGAACCGCTAGTACAACAGTTGAAAGGTAGTAAGGTTCAGCTGTTTAAAAAACATCCACATTACTTTCTTTATCAATAAGACATTTCCTGCACACTATGATATAGATAGTGTTGGCGTAGGTAACAAGCCTGATGTTTTTGAACTACAAACCCAGCATTGACTTTTGCCTAATGGCTGACAGACTATATGGTATATGCAGTTCAACAACATTTACAGAGAGTAATAGCCTGAAAGAAAATTGAAAGAATTAGAGGCAAATGTCGATCACAAATGTTCATAGAATGATTCGATCATAGATTGTAAAATCCATATAGCGTTAACTTATTGTAAGTTTTTAGAGGAATATGTAGTAGAGAAAAACATGTAAATTATATAAAATACATTAAAATGTATAGTTTATTTATATAGTATATTTTACAATAAATTAGCAATATCATTTAAATAAATATACATGAGTTCACAAACACATTGGTTGTCCACAAATTATATCCATCACCTTATAAAACTGGTGAGAGCTATATTGTTTTTCAATGTATATTTAAATCTTAGTTTATGTGATTTTTATGGACAGCTCTAAGAATTTTTTTGCTTTTGTCCCTTATATAAAAGGGAGCAACTGTTCTATTATAACTGAAGAAATAATTTGTTTGGATTATTATGTTTTTATCCTAGCCCTAGATTGTATATTCCTTCAGGAAATGCTTTACCTTTTACATTGCAAGAAAAAGACAAGAGAAATTAAGGGCAGACACAAGGTAATTTTAGCTCAGTGGGGCAGGGAATTACAGACTTGGGGCCAGGAATCTCTTTGTAAGAGGTGAGCCCTAAATCTCTGCACTATTTTATCCCTTACCATTAACTTGCTTTTAATATATAGCCTTAATATGACCCTATAGTTACACATCATAGAAAAACAATACACGGTATTGATATATTAAGTTCAATGTTAGTATAAGACCAAGAAATAGGCTTGGTCAAAGTCAATATGTTACAGTGCAGACTAATCAGTACATCTCCAAACTGAACTGCTCTTGTATATCTGGAATGAATAGCAGACAAGCACCCATACAGTTTATAAAATTTAATGGCAGTTCATTAACAGTAAAATGTCCTTATTGGAGCTTCGTACTGGAGCTCTTCCTGAATATATGCATGTGTGTAGGTCTATATATCATATATAAACACACCCACAACCCAACACACATCCAGGGGTCTAAAGCAGACAATGGGCAATTAGATATTATTTTCCTTTAAATCATTTGACATTTTTTATTATTTTGATTTTGCTGTGAATCACTAATTGTGAAATGTAAGAGCTTATAAAGTAATTAAATGTTTCTTTTATTAAAGTCCTTATGTGTCTTTCTGGGTGAATTTATTAATGTGTCATAAATAACTTTTTTATGAATGTAAAGTTATATAATTTGGTGTCTGGTGTATAAAATTAAATTAGCAACATAGTTTTACATTACTCACTATACATAAGTATGAAACATAACTTATGCAAAATGATCCATCAGTGTATTTAGCCAAGAGTTACATTTGTCAGACAACTCCCAAAAAGTTGGCGTACCTAAACACTCTGCTGAGGATGCAACTCTGTCTATACTCATTCATTTCCCTCTGCCTTAGTTTAGGTCATCCCTTGGGTCAAATACTGTAGATGTTTGTCAAGTTGTTGTTTTGAATTCGAACTAGGAAGCCTTGATTTTGATAATTACAAAAACATAGTTATAGTATCTTATTACTAAGATGTCTGTATTGAAAATGCATTAATGTAGCTAATCTAATAATAATGTGTAAATCTATTGTCCAAAGAAACTCATGTGGTGTAGGTGTGTGCTGGGGGATGGGGGTGATTGTTTGCTTTTGGGACACATTTTTTGAATGTATAAGCACATTTATTTAAATTTGATAAAATGTCAGTGCTATATGTGACTGTTCAAACATCTAGAACACATTGAAGAAATCATAAATCATCATCATCATCAACATTTATTTATATAGCGCCAGCAGATTCCAAGTAAAAATATTCATATTTCTGAATTATATTTTAACACATAGAAGAAAACAAAATTCTACCAAAGTTGGTATGTGGAAAGAATGGAAATGTTGTACATATTGAATTTTGAATATTTAGATTCTATAAATGAGGATGCACAAAATATGCTAGTTGGAGTGGGTCCACCTTGTGGATACATATTGCGATGTATGCAGAGAAAATAAATAACAAATCAGGCTTAGCCTTTAAATTCAAATTTGATTCCAGCCACCACAGTTTTTTTTTTAAATCCTGATGATCATTTTAGAGGAAAAACACAGCTTATTAACGACTCCAGAGAATCCTATTTCTGAGAAATTCAGTAGGGATTCTAATGTAGTTAAACCAAGCGAAAGCATTTGAATGTCGTTGTATGTTGTCGCTACACTTTTCATCATCTGGTGAAATTTTCTTGCAATGGCTGGTGGGTGTTAGTCACATGTGTTTCTCCTGGGACCTCCAGTTTGGTAAGTCAATAAAATAGGAAAAAATGAAGCAGCTTTTTGTTAGGCTTTTTTTTAACCCAAAGGCAGACATTAGTCTCCCTTTTCTTTCAGATACACTCCCTCATGTGTCTGTCGGCCAACAGGGTCTATCACCAGCAAGCCCTAGAGACGGGGAAAAGTCGGGAGACTCCACAGGCTGATAGCTCAGAACTCACTGAGATCCTTCCGGAGCTCCCACAAAGAAGCGCAGAGAACCTGGTGTAAAATGCCTGTTTTGTTTGGGGTGTCCCAGTTTGGGAGCATACATTTTATTCCCAGTTGTATTGCATAGGGAATTTTTCTTTGTCATGTACCAGTTTTATTGATGGTGTACATCACTTGTATTATTTTCTAGGATAATGGTTTTGTTCACTCATAGTTTTCATTCCAAAAATCTATCTTCCCCATTTTCCCACAATATTTGCTGTCCCATTGTACACTGAAACACTTGTGTGTGAATTATATATCTTATTACCATGTCTGTAGATTGTGATTGTTCAACAGGTTGAATATGAACTTGTTTATTTTATATACAGATTTTCACAAAAGTTAAGTTTATTCAATGGTAGAAGTAAGATATTGCTGACTATTCTAGCTAAAAATGGGCTCTTGTGCAACATAATTTTACCAAATGTCAACAAATATGTACACTCTTGGATCCATAATTTACAAAATGAACAGAAAACCAAGTCTAAAAAGAACCATCAACTAATGCATAAAAATATGCAAATGTGTAATGCAAAATAAACTGTGATGTAATAGTACCCTATATCAGGTCCATATTTGATTTGCATGCATCTGCTGCAGAAGGACAACAAAAGAATATTGATTTGTCGCATAAACCCACTAAGAACTTGCTAGATTAATTATTAAAGGTTAAGCTGTATAACTACTTGTGGAAATGTGTCAGAGTGATATGGTTATCCCTCAATCCCATTTGTGTTTTTAGTAAACTCTTACTGATTAACTGATAAAACATAACAAAATGTAGGAAATAACTAAAACCGCTACAATCAAAGACCACTAAATCACAAAATTGTAATTTCTAGTTATAACCTATGAAGATAAGTTGCATTGTTCAGTGTAAACCTGACTTATCACTGCATTGGTGTTTTAAAAAAAAAAGTGTTAATGCTCCACCCCATTAAAGACAGCTGAAGCCCCTCTCACATCTTGAACATGTTGTCCTAATAAAATCTGGTGCTTGTCAAAAGGCTGAAACTGCAGTCACTGTCCATAAATAATCCAATCCATACTGTTTGTTTCTGAAAGCCTATCTGGCACTCTGTGTACTCTGTTATAGAAGCAACTCCTTCCTAACATGGCATCATGTTCTAAAGGGTTGAAAGAGAGCATGCTAAGCATATTTAGTTAAGTATAAAGAGTTAATTTATTTAATTTATCATATTCAGCTCAATAAAACACAGTGTTTGCTATATAATGGTGTCAAATAGTGGCTTAATTGAATAAAGCTAAGCAAGCAGGTCATGATTTGGTTCACAAAATTATTAATTTTGCCCTCCCAAAATGTCACTTTGTTGGGAAAATGCTAAATTTTCATATGAAACTCAAAGTTGACCTGTCAGGTAGATAATGTTGGAAATGTTGTAGATTGCTTTTGTGTTGGAATAAACTATTCCTGATCCGTCACATATTGGAGTATCCTGATTATTCTTATTTTGATGTTATCATCAAAATGTCATGCATGGCTCAAACCATGATGGCAATAAAAGGGAAAATATCTGTCTGATTAGGGAAGTCAACACTGATATAGAGGGAACAGTCACTTTCAAAGATGTGGTGTTGGCAAAGGGAGAGAGTTTGGAAGAAAGTTTTCAGAGTGGGTATTTTGCAGGTTGGTTGCTTTTGAGCATATGTCTGTTTTGGGTAGTTAAAAAGTAATACTTTAAGTTTGATTTATGCGTCATGCTGAAAGCATGACATGGAATATAAAATATTAATATTATTTTTTTGTTTGGCACATCTGCTATGCCAATCCAAGAACCTGCAAAATAATGTTTTAAATAAATAAGGTCATAACCTCTGCAACAATTATAGTAATACTGTCTTGCACATTATTGGGTAAAACTATTTACCAGGCAGCTGTGGGATGACAATACATAGGATATTGACACAACAAATGTATTAATAATTTACATGGTAGGGTTGGGAGTTTTTGAATTGAAGCCAGTTGTTTTCTGATTGGCAGAAAACCTATCCCCCAAACAAGGCATGCAAAAAAAATGTAATTTATTTCTCACATACCTTCTATTCTCATACATTTTTTTTATGTAATACACTTTTATTATTTATGATCTAAACAATAAATGTTGTACTATTACAGAGATAGCAGAATATGAATCATTGTCTCTGTGAGGATACAGGGTTTAACGTAACCTTCTGCGTCGCACAGCTGGCCTACCCGCTACCTATCCAAGGTTTAAAATCACCCAGGCAAATATCCGAAATAACACAAATAAGCTTATTTAACAAAATGGTAGCAACAATCAGCATAAAACATATTTGAATAATAACTTGAAACACATAACACTACAGTCTGGCATAGACAACATACAGGGTATAATGAAAACACCTCACCAGTATCCTTTTCACTCTCAGTGACTGCTGTCTATCAAACCAAGCTTCTCCCCTCTCTCCCTTAAGACTACCAGCAAACGTAGTGGCCTTAAGTTACTGTCACTCTGCTTTCGGCGGACACACAGCTCTCCAAGACCTGGAGAGATAGATCAAGACACGGCAGTACTCCAGGGACTGATTGTTCCTTTCCTGTCAGGTTCAGAGATTAATATATCTCAATGCCAGCCTGACCTCAGCTATCACTTTGTAGTGAATGCCGATTTGCTGTCCTCTCTAGGTGACTTTTAAGCCCAGAAATGACCTCATCAGCAATTCCAGGACCAGCATGATTGGTCCTTTTTGTGTGTTTACCTTTTGACAGGTAAACATACAGACAAGGAGATAGCAGATGAATCACTCCTGATTTAATTAGGAACAGGTATTATTATGTGACTATACAGAAGAGTTTACGTAAACAGAAAAGATCACACTCCAGAGACACTTACATTTGAATACACAATGCCGTCCTCTGTAATTAAACATAGAGCTCTGTCTGTGGACCCTTTTCCTATGCTAGCACACCTAGACCCACTGTTAAACAAAGATAAGAGACCCCCTGGTGTGATGTACATTTATACAGGACTGGTGGACAATAATCGTTTTTGCCTAGACTGAAACAATGGACTAGTCTGCATGCTAACGATAAAAGCTGGCAGTTATTTTAACTACTTTCAAAATAGAATATACACAGGCAAAAATATGACTGACAAATATGGGGCTAGAAAAAGTATATGTTTTATAGTCTGCAGTCCCCTCCTTCCCTCACATTCCTTCCCCACTTTTTTTAGCCCTTGTTCCAGGGTGGCTGTGGTCTGCCACAAGCAACCTACCTCCTCCAAGTCCAAAGTCTCTAGCCTAAGCTTCTGAGCTCCCCACCGGTGTCCCAGGGAATTGGGCCAAACAAATCCCATGGTGGAAGGGCCTTCTTGATTGGACAAGCATCAAGAGAAACAATACATGTCAATATGTCCGATGGCACTACACAAGACTCAGCCAGTGCAGTCACTGAGCAGCACTGGGGCAAACTCCAAAAGCACCATTTCTTTCTCCACTGGTCTGTGTTCACGGAACTCACACCCCCCAGCAAATCTATATGGGGAAACAGGGTTACTGCACAGCATTCCCCACTGGCCCTTCCCACCCAATAAGTCCTGGTTGGCTGCAGAGGAGTAAACAGAACTAAGGGTTCTGTAGTCATCTCTCCCCCCTCAAAAGCCAAGTTTCCACTGTTTAAAGTTAAAACATTGAGCGGTTGCAGCAGACTGCCATCCAAGAAATCTGGGTCTGAGTTCTCCTTCCCAAAACATCCAAAATAACCTGCAACAAGAGTTGGGGTACATAGGGGCTTTTCACTGCCCGTACTCACCTCCATCACCTCTTGTGCATCTGGAGGGAGCATTTCATCCACAGAGGGAGGGTTAACTGAACTGGGGAAACCAGTGCCAAATCCTGAGTGCAACTCTGTTGGAATCTCGGGGTACACAGGTTTACAGCAGGCTGCAGGGAGGTTACAGTATCACTCCAACTCTCTTCCCGCCAATGTAACACATCCTATGGCCCGGCGGCGACAATAAGCTGAGCCTCCTCTGTTCTTATTCCTGCCAGCCTAACTTCACTTAGGACCTTCCCCGGCTGAGCATGCTGGACAGCTGCAGATGTCATGGCAAGGACAGGCTCTAATATTTCTTTTGTGGACGTACTGACCACCTCCTGGAAATCTTCCATGGTCTCTGACAAGGTGGCTTCTTCCCGAAATGACAGAAGAGTTTGCAAGTGACAACTCCTGATGCCCACATGATCAGGGCAAGTGTTCCCTGCAGGTTCCATACTGTCTATTCTGCGTCCTTCTCTCTTGGACGGGAGGGTTTGCAGTCTGTGTAACCTGGTATTCACCTGTTCAATGCTTGGTTCCACCAGTATAGTTGGAATTCACTTACCAACTCTTCATAATCCAAGTCCGCAAATGGCCAGTCGTAACACAGCTCAGGCTGCTCACTGAGCGTTTCGCTGTGACCTTCCCCCAGTGAGGAGAGAAGGGATAGCAGGTGTCGCTTCCTATCATCCACCTGGAAGAGGTCAGCCTCCTCTCCCTGTTGCCCTGGAACCTCTGAACTAAGCGCTTGAGTCTCTTGGTCCAATTGTAGCATCTCATGGGCTGTCCACTCCAATGCCTTCTTCCACTCAGGCAGTTTCACCATGTGCAGTGCTCTTGCCTCTCCCTGACATTTCCCAAACACATCAAACAGAAGTCCCAATTTCCTGCTTGTGAAATCCTTTCCAGCTGCTGACCTCATTCCAGACCATGTAGAGGCACTCCCAGGGTGAACAGACCCATTCATCCCTGGAGGACAGCGGCAGCTCTGGGTCCTGGAGGTATAATGAGCTGCCCCCATTTATGCTGGTCTTTTCACTGTTAGTGCTATGGCCCTTTCTTCCCCTCTTCAGGGGCATTTTTATGGTGGGACTGTTATCCACTCTGTTTGCTGTGGGGCTGGGACCCACTCTACTTGCTGGGGGGCTGGGACCCACTCTACTTGATGTGGGCCTGGAACCCACTCTACTTGCTGTGGGGCTGGGACCCACTGCAGTGTACTCTGTGGGACTGGGACCCACTCTACTTGCTGTGGGGTTATGACCCACCACTGCGTAATCTGTGGTGCTGAGACCCACTACTCACTCCCAAATCTCAAGGCCTTGGCCCAAAATCTCACACTGTTGGCTGGGTGCATGGACCCACTGCCAAGCTGCTCTGTAGTATAGCTCCAATCTACTGCAGACGTCACACTTCCTCAGTGGGGTTCCTACCAACTCTCATACACGGTGGGGCTGGGACCCACTACACGCAATCTGCTCAAAGGGCTTCCGGGCCTTGAACAGTATCTGCAGCAGGGTTCTGTACTGCTCTCACTTCACTTAGTACCTCTGAGTGGGCATGCGGTACAATAGCCTTCACTTGTGCCTTCTTGGGGCCCCTGTGTTGGGTGCTCCACTGCGGGGTTATGTCCCGCTCTCCCTGTCGGGGCCACTTCGCTGTGCATTCCCAGTCTTCTCACTCAGATAATACTTGGTAGTTCCCGGGGGCCACTGTTACTCCCCGATGAACACCTGACCGACACTTTACTCAGTTCTTTACTTACAGGAGCACTCTCCTCACACCGACTTGTAGGGTGTACCAATCCTCATCAAGCCTGCACCTAGAAGGATCAACATTACCACTCTAGGCCCAGTGTCTTTTTCCTGGGCACACGGTCCCACACTCAGTACTGCCAGTAGGCGTTTGCACCCTCACGGTGCCAGTACTTTTCACGCCCTGGATTACGCCCAAGTGCCACCCTTACCTCGCATCTAGGCGGACCATAATCCTAGCCTAATGCCGAGGTCACCTGTCTGTGATCCTCCTTGTGAGACACGGCCCACTATTCTGTACTGCCCAAAGGGTGAACGCACCGACCCCGAGACAGTACCCTTCATGCTATTGAATCCTTTTGTAGCTCTCAACTACTGGTTACTGGTACCCAAGCAACTATGCGACAGACTGTAGTGTGCAGGGCTGGTTCTTTGAATATTCATAGAGCCCTGGACCACACCTTGTGTGTGATCCTCTGCAGCTCTGCCCGGCTCGCCTACCGAGAACTGGGAGATCCCACTGCTTGCCACCAAATGTGAGGATACAGAGTTTAACGTAACCTTCTGCACCGCACAGCTGGCCTACCCGGTACCTATCCAAGGTTCAAAATCACCCAGGCAAATATCCAAAATAACACAAATAAGTTTATTTAACAAAATGGTAGAAACAAATAGCATAAAACATATTTGAATAATAACTTGAAACACATAACACTACAGTCTGGCATAGACAACATACAGGGTATAATGAAAACACCTCGCCAGTGTCCTTGTCACTTTCAGGGACTGCTGTCTATCAAACCAAGCTTCTCCCCTCTCTCCCTTAAGACTACCAGCAAACGTAGTGGCCTTAAGTCACTGTTACTCCGCTTTCGGCGGACACACAGCTCCCCAATACCTGGAGAGGTAGATCAAGGCACGGCAGTACTCCAGGGACCAATTGTCCCTTTCCTGTCAGGGGCGGAGATTAATATATCTCAAAGCCAGCCTGACCTCAGCTATCACTTTGTAGTGAATGCTGATTTGCTGCCCTCTCTAGGTGTCTTTTAAGCCCAGATATGACCTCATCAACAATTCCAGGACCAGCCTGATTGCTCCTATTCGTGTGTTTACCTTTTGACAGGTAAACATACAGACAAGGAAATAGCAGATGAATCACTCCTGATTTAATTAGGAACAGGTATTATTATGTGACTATACAGCAGAGTTTGCGTAAACAGGAAAGATCACACTCCAGACACACTTACATTTGAATACACAATGCTGTCCTCTGTAATTAAACATAGAGCTCTGTCTGTGGACCCTTTTCCTATGCTAGCCAAATCAAAATAGAATATACACAGGCAAAAATATGACTGACAAATATGGGGGAACCAGAGGGCTAGAAAAAGTATATGTTTTATATTCCGCAGTCACCTCCTTCCCTCACAGTCTCCCAATAAGACTAAGTTATTTAGTGGCAACATATCAAAAATAGTTCTTTGGACCAGTGTAAGCCATCAACATTATGTGTCTGGCTGACAGTGTAACCTATGGCTCTCCAACTATTTTGAAGCTACAAGTCCCAGCTTGCCCTCTGGCTTTCCCATAAAACTAAAGAGCCAGAGGAACTGATAAAAGTAAAGTAAAGTTGGTGTTCTCGCCTGTCTACTTCTCCACTGTAGCTTGTCTGGAGCAGTGCAGGGGAGTGGAGACAATTCATGCTAGAAGGTTGTATTGCTATACAAAGTAAAAATGCTATCACATCTTATATTTTAAGGTATCTTGTTATACTAAAAAACTCCACAAGAACTGAATTTTAAAAAAAAATATTTTATGATTATTTCTGTTTTTATAGTACAGTCATTTTTATACCACTTGCCTAAACTAGCGTTATCAAGATCCATTTTAAAGATATAAGGGCCTATTTATCATGCACAACCCCTTTGTATTAATATGTGACTTTTTATCGCCATTTATCATGCTGTCAAATATATTCTTTAACACCATAATTCTTTTTAAAAATTTAACCGTGGTAGCTCAGCAGTACACAGCTGCCCCAGTGATACTGTCCCAAAGTGGTAAGGGTTCATTTACTGCTTTGCCAGTCCAGTCTTTGAGTCAGTTTGCCAGATTTGGGCTTTCATTTGCTCTAAAGTAAAAAAATAAATAAAAAATACATACGTTAAAACGTTTATACATAAAAAAATGATTAATTCAAGGAATAAAGCATTTTTTACATAATTAATTTATTTTAATCTATCAACAGAATAAGTATTGCAAGTACAAGTACTGCCACAACACTAGTGCAATTCACTTGGGGAATCATTCACTGGCATAATCTTACCCAACCCAGAGTAATTGCCAGAGATAGAACGGTTATAGGACAAAAATAATTAAAATCAGAGGGTTGTGCTTATTTGCCATTCTCAGGTTCATTGACATCGCTTCTGATTGGCAGCCAGCAGAACACCAGCAGAAGAGAAGCACATAAGGGGTGAGAAGGGTGAGATGGAATAAGGGGGAGGTGGGAGAAGGGTAAGAGGAATAGTGGGTTGTTAGTGGTACAGGGGAAAAGTGTGTGGTGGGTGAAATGGTAGAATAAGGTGGTTGATAGATACGGTAAGAGGGATGAGGGAGTTAGAAAGGACAGACTCCTGCAATACAGAGACCGAGACACACAAATACATAGGATGAACAACAAATGGAGATGGATTGGGAGATAGAAGTGCAGGTACAAATTATAGACAGACACACATAGAGGGGGGAAAGAAAGGCACATGCAAAGAGGAGACAGATGCACATACAAAGGGGGACAGAGGCACACATGGGGCAGATAGGTAGACATACAATATTTTGAAAATTGAATAAACAATTCCATGAAACGCTTACTTAAAATGTACATTTATTAATAGTTTTAAAAGCAGAAATCCAATGAAAAAAATCAGGTGTGTTTTTAAAAAAAATATTTTTATTGAAGCATAAAAAATAAAACATACATAATACAATTGTTGAAAATCAATATTATAGCGATTGTTATAGCAATAAAAAAAAATAATAAATAATAATAATATCTAATTTCTTTATGAACAAACTGACAAGGAGAAATGTGGGTATTTTGGCCTAAAATTTTATAACATTCTCTCTTATTTGACAATAGTACTATTGGTGGATTATGGTACATTCTCAAACGTCATACCACCTGTTATGGGAGAAGCATTTCCATATCTGTGCTTTAACTGTCCCTGAAAGAATATCTATAAAACTTTCCCAAGTTGTGAAAAACTTTTTAACTCTAGTTTCTTTTTGCAATGAGGTTTCAATCCAGTCCATGCAAAACACTTGTAAAAGCTTATGTCTAAACAGTGAAAGATGGGTGGGAGTGTTCTTGGTTGAGACCTGGAGTTCTTGCTGCGGCTGAGATTGCAAAAATTAGTTTTTTTTCCCACCGTTCTGTACCTTATACTCTTCAGGTAAGATTTTGAATATTGCCCACTCTGTGGACAGCATAAAAAAATCATCAGATGGTCATTAGAGAATCTCCAGACCTGGATACAAAATCTTTTAATTAGTGGACATTCCGATAAGATTCAACATAAATGAGTTGAGTCTAAACCAATCTGAAATTTACTAGAGGGCGAAAGATTAGCCCTATGAAATCTATTTAAAAACATCTCTGCATATGTCATCGCTAGTAGAATTTTAATTGAGTCTGAAACTGCATGTAATAAGGTAGCAGTTGGGAAACATTCTGTCCATTGTGATAATCCTGTCTTTGATTTATCATAATTAAATTGTTGGCGTAACAGAAAATAATGGGTTGAGATGGCTTTATGTTTTGTAACTAGTTGATATGCTATGGCAAGCAGGGCCGGATTAACCCGAGGTCTAACTGGGCTACAGCCAAGGGGCCTCGGGCATCCAGGGGGCCCTTCAAAGTTTTCAGCAGCATTATTGATCGGTCCGGGGGGCGGGGGCGCCCCCAGCCCGATCAATGCTGCTGAGCACAGTCAGTTCAGTCCTCCGTCCCCGGTGCTCAGTAATCTGTTTACTGAGGAGATCTCGCGAGTGAACTCTCGCGAGATCTCCTCAGTAAGGAGCTTACAGCGCGCCGGGGACGGAGGACTGAACTGACAGGTAAGCGCTTGGGGGGGCGGCGGGTGGCTCGCTTTGGGGGGGCGGCTCGCATTGGGGGCCTCACGGGGGAATGGAGACGCCCTTAGCCCAGGGGCCTCCATTCCCTTAATCCGGCCCTGATGGCAAGCGGGTGTTATGGCCACCAATGCGTCATAAACTTGTAGAACTATGCGGTAGAGGTCTTCACCTATAGCAGCCACCTTTCCCGTAGAGACTAGATGTGCTCACAGGTACTCGGATGCCCCCATAACTTACACTCAGTGTAGTACAAATTTATGTCCACACGGCGGTGCACAGGTACAGGAGGTAATACATTGAGTAGGGTTCGGTCAGAGATCTGCGGAGTGGTCAAGCACAGGTGGAGATGACAGGTGCTAGCTAGATAAGGGTCACAGGCAAATGTTCAGAATCCAGGTGCAGGCAGAGGTCATACACGACGGAACAATCAGAGGTTAAACATCAACAGGGCTCAGAAGCAGGCAGCAGTACTGTGAACAGATTGCTATAGCCGGCAGTGAGGCTCAGACCTCACTGCCGTAAATAGTACTAAGAACCAATCAGGACAGAGGAGGACAGGGCTGACAATCAGCCTCAGGAGGCTGCTAATTAATTACTAGCTAGAACTGGCATAGGTAATAACATAAACCAGGAAGCATGTATAAAAATATAAATTAACCAGTTTAAATCATATGAGAGCTCCCCCTGGAGTTGGAGGATGCCCCTACACCCTCTTACATCTATGCCGCAAGGATAATCCCAAAGAATAATAACAGAGCATAGAAAGTAAAGCACGCGCCCGGCTGCTGGATCACGCCAGGACCGCCGCGGCTCGTGACAGTTCCCTCCCCTTGAGGAGGGGTCAAGGCACCCCGACACCCTGGTTTAGTGGGAAATTTCTTAAAGAATTCCTTTATGAGTCTCTGAGCATGGAGACGCTTCTGTGGTATCCAACATTGCTCCTCTGGGCCGTAACTCTTCCAATGGACTAAGAACTGGACCTGACCTTGAACTTTTCTTGAGTCCAGAATTTTTTCAACGATAAACTTACGATCACCATTCACAAGAAGAGGCTGAGGCCTATTTGAAGAAGGTCGATTGAACGTGCCAGGAGAGACAGCTTTTTTCAGAAGAGAGCAATGGAATGTGCAGGTATTTTTAAAGAAGGTGGTAGTTTAAGCCTGAACGCCACTGGGTTTATCCTTTTCTAAATTGAAAATCGTCCAATGTATCAGGCCCTAGTTTCCTGCAGGGTTGTCTCAATTTGTTGTTCCGTGTGCACAACCAGACTTGATGCCCCACTTTCAAAGAACACGGACCACGATGACGATCAGCGAAGGTTTTGGATCTGAGGGAGGCTTGACATAGTACGGAATGCACCTTCTTCCAGACGGACTTCAACTGGGATATAATAGTAGGTGTCCCTGAATCACCAACGGTAACAGCAGATGAAAAAGAGTTAGCTTTCAGGTGAAACTCGAGATTGCAGAAGAACAGGGAGGTACATGTTGCAGAATAGCAAGAATTGTTATAAGAAAACTCTGCCCAAGGTAAGAGAGAGGACCAGTTATCATGGAACTTGGAAACATAAATGCGCAGGAACTGTTCCAGGGATTTATTGTTTCTTACCGTCTGACCATTTGACTAAGGGTGGTAAGCTGATGACAAACTGATCTTGAATCCAAGGGAATTGCAGAAAGACTTCCAAAACTGTGCAATGAACTGGGACCCTCGGTCCAAGACAATGTCCTCTGGGAGGCCGTGGAGATGGAAGATATGAGTGATGAACAAGGTGGCCAAACTTCTGGCATCCGGCAACTTGGGTAAGGGAACAAAGTGTGCCATCTTGCTGAATCGATCAATGATTACACAAATGGCGTTATGACCTGAGGACAATGGGAGGTCGACTATAAAATCCATAGAAATATGGGTCCAAGGCCTGCTTGGAGTTGGCAAGGGTAGCAGTTGACCAGGAGAAGGGATTCTGGCAGGAGCGGACGTACCTTTCCACATAGGAAGACAAGGTCGGCCACCAAAGCCGGCGGGAAAGTAATTCTATGGTACTATAGATTCCAGGATGACCAGCTGAGCTATTATCGTGGCATTCAATAAGGACAGACTTCCTCAGATGAACCGGAACAAACAATTTATTATCAGTAGTCCGAGCTGGAAGTGGCAGAGTGTGGCCCCAAGATCTTGGGTTAGACCGATATGAATAGGGGTCGAAGGAATAATAGGTTGCGGGTCAGGAGATTGAGGATGGCTTGCCATAAGCTCCAGGACAGAGAGTCAGCCTTGGTATTCTTTGATCCTGGATAGTAAGTGATGACAAAGTTGAACCGGGTGAAAAACAAAGCCCAGCGGACCTGCCGAGGATTTAGAGTTTTGGCGGTCTGAATACACAGAAGGTTATTGTGGTCAGTGAAGATTATTATAACATGGGTTGCTCCTTCTAACCAATGCTGCCACTCTGCGAGGGCCCACTTGATGGCCAACAATTCACGGTTTCCGACATCATAATTACTTTCAGTAGGCAAGAATTTTCTGGACAGATATGCACATGGAATGCAATTTTTTGCTTTGTGGATCTCTTTGAGAAAGAATGGTGCCCCCTCCTACATCTGAGGCATCCACTTCTACAATAAACGGTAGCCCAGGGTCTGGGTGTCTGAGAATGGGTGCAGATGTGAAGGCGACTTTAAGGGCAGTAAAGCTTGCCAAGGCTTCTAAAGACCAATTAGCCGTGTCTGCATCCTTCCAGGTGAGGGCAGTGATAGGAGCCACCAGGTGAAGAAAATGAGCGCATGAACCTCCGACAATAATTGGGGAAGCCAAGGAATCTTTGAATTGAATTGAGGTTTGTAGGAAGGACCCAGTCCTGAATTGCTTGAACTTTACTGGGGTCCATAGAGAAACTGGATGAAGAAATAAAATAACCTAAGAAGGCCAACTTGGAGACCTCAAACTCGCTCTTCTCAAATATCGCGGTGAGGTGGTATTGGCGTAACTTCTCCAGACTTTCTCGAACCTGTTGGTGGTGCTGAAAAAAAGGACTGAGATTAAATTAAAATATCGTCCAAGTAAACCACCACGGTCTTACCCAGGAATTCACGTAAGACATCATTGATGAGATCTTGGAAGACTGCCGGGGCGTTGAACAATCCGAATGCCATCACGAGATATTCATAATCCCCAGAAAGGCCGTCTTCCACTCGTCTCCCTGTCTGATGCGGATCAGATTATAAGCACCCCGCAGGTCGATCTTAGAGAATATGGTGGCTGACTTGAGCTGCTCAAACAAAACAGAAATCAAGGGCAGCGGGTAAGTGTTTTTAACTGTGATTTTATTCAGGCCTCAGTAGTCTATGCAGGGTCTCAGACTGTCATCTATTGTGGCCATGAAGAAACATCCGGCACCTACTGGGGATTTGGCGAGACGGATAAATCCTTTCTTTAGATTTTCCTCTACGTATTGCTCCATAGCCTGAGTCTCTGGGGCAGACAAAGAATACAGACACCCTTTGGGCAATTTTGAACCTGGTGCAACATTGATAGCGC
This sequence comes from Mixophyes fleayi, assembly GCF_038048845.1. Taxonomy (NCBI): domain Eukaryota; kingdom Metazoa; phylum Chordata; class Amphibia; order Anura; family Limnodynastidae; genus Mixophyes; species Mixophyes fleayi. Next base: position 83,838,343 of record NC_134410.1, read on the forward strand.
AGTCAAAGTCCCGATGAGGCGGGAGAGAGTCAGCCTTCTATTTACAGAACAAATCACTGAAGTTCTGGTAAGGTGCAGGCAACAATTCTGGAATAGACTGTAGAGTTCTGAGTGGTAGGGTCAGACATGAGGAAGAGCACTCTGGACTCCAACGGATAATCTCCCCCCTTTTCCAATCAATAAGGGGATTATGACTTTGCAGCCACAGATACCCCAAAATTAAAGGAGCGGAGGGACAGGTGATCAGGAAGAATGTGAGCTCTTCAGTATGGAGAGCGCCTACGGATAAGGGAACCAATGGAGTCTTAGCGAGTATTCGGCCCCCAACCATGGGATTACCATCCAAGCCGCAGACGGTAATGCTCAAATCCAGTTTGACTTCAGGAATCCCAAGTGCTTAAACCAAGAGGATGTCCAGAAAGTTACCTGCTGCACCACTATCGAGGAAGGCCGACCACTCAGTAGAATGATGTCTGAAAGCTAGGGGAGCAGGGACTAACAAAGAATTTTCTGAAGAGATTACTTGGAGACCTAAGCGCACCTCTTCACCAGCGCTTAGGTGTAGGAGTTTCCCGATTTGCTTGGACAGGAACGAACTAGGTGGCCTGATTGGCCACAATACAAACAAAGACCAATAAAGCATCATCTGGAACGTTCCTCCAAAGACAGACGGTAAGTGCCAAACTGCATAGGTTCAGGGGAGTCCAGGAAGGTAGAACCAGACTTGGGTGGTGAGCAAGGAAGTACAGATGACTCTCTTTCAGTCTTAATCTCTCTGATTCGGCGATCAATTTTTGATTGCAAGTTGTTTCGAATCTTCAAGTGAGGTAGGTGGAGGATACTGAACCATTGAGTCCTTGATTTGCTCAGTAAGGCCTAAGCGGAACTGACTCCGCAGCGCTGGATCATTCCACTCACTATCAGGTGACCATTGCCGGAATTCTGCACAATACTCCTCAGCAGTACGGCGTCCTTGCCTTAATGCCCGGAGATGAGACTCCGCTGAGGCCACTCTGTCTGGGTCATCATATAGCAGACCCAAGGCCCGGAAGAAGGCATCCACGGTTTGCAAGGATGGGCTCGTTGACTGAAGAGAGAAGGCTCAGGACTGGGGATCACCCTGGAGCAGAGAGATTACAATCTCTCAGCTGTTCCGAACCAAAGGAGCGCGGTCTCTGGGGAAAGTATAACTTGCAACTCTCCTTGAAGTTGCGGAAGGCAGGTCTGCTTCCCGAAAAACGATCGGGCAAGTTCAGTTTCGGCTCCGTAAAGACGCCAGAGGAGGCCTGTTGAAGCTGCGGGTTTCTGGAGGACTCTTCTTGTGCTGACAGGTGATGAGATAAACCCTGTACAACTTGGGATATAGCCTGGATCTGATTAGCCAGGATCTGGGCTGGAGAAAGGTTCGGGCCGCTGTCGTCCATGACAGAATTACCTCCAATCTTCACGGGCCGGTTATAATGTTATGGCCACCAATGCGGCATAAACTTGTAGAACTATGCGGTAGAGGTCTTCACCTATAGCAGCCGCCTTTCCCGTAGAGACTATATGCGCTCACAGGTACTCGGATGCCCCCAGGACTTACACTCAGTGTAGTACAAGTTTATGTCCACACGGCGGCGCACAGGTACATGAGGTAATACACAGAGAAGGGTCCGGTCAGAGATCTGCGGAGTGGCCAAGCACAGGTGGAGATGACAGGTGCTAGCTAGATAAGGGTCACAGGAAAATGCTCAGAATCCGAGTACAGGCAAAAGATCAGGGTCACAGGCAAATATTCAGAATCCAGGAACAGGAAGAGGTCATACACAACGGAAAAATCAGAGGTTAAACAGAGGTTAAACTCCAACAGGGCTCAGAAGCAGGCAGCAGTACTGTGAACAGAACGCTATAATCGGCAGTGAGGCTCAGACCTCACTGCCTTAAATAGTACTAAGACAATCAGGACAGAGGAGGACAGGGCTGACAATCAGCCTCAGGAGGCTGCTAATTAATTACTAGCTAGAACTGGCATAGGTAATAACATAAACCAGGAAGCATGTATAAAAATATAAATGAACCAGTTTAAATCATATGAGAGCTCCCCCTGGAGTTGGAGGATGTCCCTACACCCTCCTACATCTATGCCACAAGGATAATCCCAAAGAATAATAACAGAGCATAGAAAGTAAAGCACGCGCCCGGCTGCAAGATCACGCCAGGATGCGCTGTGCTGCCGCAGCTCGTGGCAGCGGGTTATCCCAACTATAATGAGAGAACTTTCTTATAGACATGCTAATATAATGTTGGCAATGTTAAATGGCCAAGTTAAAATATCTAATTACTTCACAACTGATGCTTGAGCAAATGTCAATGGTCTTTCAGCAGTTTTGTCTATTAGGTGTGTAATAGTTTTAATACACTCTCTGTCCCATAGAGTTAAAGTATAGGAAGCCCTGCAGTCCTGGAAGTTTGGGGTTCCTAGGAGAGGGAGGTGGTTGCCAAAATTTGAATGTGTACATAAGAGGATTATTTAGTATGTGATCAGGACTTCTTGGCCGCATTCCCTACTAAATTGAGTTCAGGGATGAAACTTTTATATAAAGATGAAGGAGTGTAGATTTCAGTACTGTACATTAATCCCTCCATTTGCTTTGGATTGCTTGAGTCTTAGTCTGGGTTTTTTGTTTCCATAAATAAAGCAGCAGAAGATTGCGACTATTTTAGTGGTGTCTTTTCTCATTAACAACAGAGGCAAAACATAGAGGAAGTAATTTTGAAAATATTATTATTTTCAGTAGATTTGCACTACCACCATAGGAGAGACACAGATAATCCCAGCCCTTCACCTCGCTCTCTATTTTTGTAATTGTCTTAATTATATTTTTTGGTCCTTGTATGCCAAAATATGGGATTGTTGATTTTGCCAATGCAATGTTAACATCTTTTTCCCAAAGTGGACGTGTGGATCCTTTTCTCAGGTACAGTGCCATTAATTTTTCAAAATTAATAGTGAAGCTTGAAATGGATCTAAATACAGCAATCTTACTCATGAGGGGCCTAAGAGAAACTTCAGGATTGGAGTTATAATTCAACATAATGTCATCAAGAGATGTTATCTGTATCTCCTTGTTTAGATACCTTGTAAATTGCAATTCTATAATGCTCTAAGCATAGGGTCTAAAACTAAATTAAAGACCAATGAGGATACCTGACAGACTCTGGTCACCTTAAGCCAATCTTCCATCATGCCATTGATGAACGGGGAAGTTCGGGGTGAATTGTAGAAAAACTTGATCAAATCAGTATAGTCGTCTAGAGTCTCATGTAGGTACTGTTATGGAACCAAGTCACATGAGCATCCACACAGACAGGGGCGGATTGGGAACTTAAAATGACCCTTGAAAAAATTCTGAAAGTGGCCGCATGTAGGCGGGACCAAATAAATGGTTAGCAGGGCAAATAGTAGGCAGAGCAAGCACTCCATTAGCCCTAGGCATATCGGTTTTTAGGCAAGGCAAATGCAATAGGCAATGGTAGGCATAATCCGTCTGTCACAGTTTGCTCATGTACCTGGAGCAAACACAAGTAGGCAGAGTCAAGACACCAGTGGATGGAGTACATATATTGGTTGTGTGAGTGGAGCAGCTTAATTCAACAGCAGGGAAATCCCAGGGTTAACATTAATTTAATAGTAGTTGGGTCTCCCACCAGTTCAGACATCTACTTAACAGTATAAAATAAAATAAATAAAAAAGACACCACGCTGCTTCTGCTTACCTGTATGCAAAAATTAGGATGTCCTAACTATGGCTGTGTGTCCTTAACCCCCAAGAAGAGGTTCCACCCTCCCAATGTCTTCTATTCCTCCCAATCCACTCTTCTTGGGGATAGTAGTGGGATTTCAAATATAAAGACCACAATCTTTTAAATACAACTGTGATTATTTGCATACACTAGCAGGAACAATTACAATTTTTTTTTTTCCCCCAATTAAATAAAAACAATTCTTCCATGGATCCACCATACCAATTGAATTGCAAATTCTGCACTGTTGTGCATGATAATGTAGCCAGTATTAGTGATACTTACACAATATAAAGAGCATCCTAATGACAGCCACACGTTACAAAGAGTATCCTGGTGACCGTCATACAATTCAAACAACATCCTAGTGACCGTCATACAATGCAAAGAGCATCCTAGTGACTGTCATACAATACAGAGAGCATTCCTATGATCGCCATACAGTGTGTCGGTTTCAAAATATTGCTGCTAGTAAGATTGCACCTAAATCAACCAGTTATGGGATCATCAATATCTTCAAGGAGAGAAGTTCAATAGTTGTGAAGAAGGCTTCAGGGTACCCAAGAACATCCAGTAAGCGCCAGGACAGTCTCCTAAAGTTGAATCAGCTGCGGGATTGGGGCACCACCAGTGCAGAACTTGCTCAGGAATGGCAGCAGGCAGGTGTGAGTGCATCTACACGCCCAGTGAGGCGAACACTTTAGGAGGATGGCCTGGTGTCAAGAAGGTCAGCAGAGAAGCCACTTCTCTCCAGGAAAAACATCAGGGACAGACTGATATTCTCCAAAAGGTACAGGGATTGGAATGCTGAGGACTGAGGTAAAGTCATTTTCTCTGATGAATCCTTTTTCAGATTGTTTGGGGCATCTGGAAAAATGCTTGTCCAGAGAAGGAAAGGTGAGCGCTACCATCAGTCCTGTGTCATGCCAACAGTAAAGCATCCTGAGACTATTCATGTGTGGTGTTGCCTCTAAGCCAAGGTAGTGGGCTCACTCAAAATTTTGCCTAAAAACACAGCCATGAATAAAAAATGGTACCAAAACATCCTCCAAGAGTGTCACAACTGAATGTTGAGTACCTGCTAAACATTGGCACAACTTAGAAGGAAGGTGCGGAATCTAATGTGCCCCTGGTTTTCAACAGGGACCCCAGCAAGGAGGATTGGACTCTGCCGCAGGAGACACGCAGGTCACTGTCCCCGAGTCGTATAGTAAGGCATAGATGAGAATTGTCAGACTAGCTGGTTCGGTAGGGTGCTGGCAACGAGGTAAAAGCGAAAAATTTAGATGTCAGATGAGCCAGGTCGGTAACAGTCAGAACAATAATACACGTGAGAGATCCAAAAGAGTGGTCAAGACAATCCAGGTAATAAGGGCACAGGAAAGCAGAGAAGTCAAACTAGCCAATTGGTTGCAGGAAACACTGAAGGAAGGTCTCCAGGTCTTGGTTTACTCATTCGGTCTGACCATTAGTTTTGGGGTGGTACCCAGAGGAGAATTTTAAATCAGTACCTAGGTTCTTACAAAAGGCTCTCCAGAAGCGGGAAGTGAAGTGGACCCCTCAGTCTGAGATGATCTCTTTAGGACAGCCATGGATATTGAAAATTTCTTTGATGAAAATGTCAGCTAGGCCACTGGCAGTAGGTAAAATACAGAGGGGGACAATGTGCGCCATTTTGGAAAATCTGTCAATGACGACCCAGATGGTGTTAAATCCAGTAGTCGAGGGAAGGTGGGTGATAAAATCTATGGCAATACTCTCCCAGGGAGCGTTGGGAATAGGTAGAAGGCGAAGCAGAGCAGCGGGATCTCTTCTGGAAGATTTGTGTTGTGCACAGATGGTACAGGACGCAATGAATTTACAAATGTCAGTACGGACAGTGGGCCACCAGAACCGGCGACAAAGTAGTGCAGTGGTCTTCTTAATCCTGGCATGTCCAGCAATGCAAGAGGAGTGGGCCCAATGTAAGGTTTTAAGTCATAAGTGGGGTTCCGCAAAGGTTCGACCAGGTGGAGGAGTACGGGTCTCCATTCTGATGAGAGCTACAATACTGGAGGGGTCAATGATGCATTGAGGTACCAACAGGGCTAGGTGATCTGAATAATCAAAGGACCGAGATAAGGCATCAGCCTGCACATTCTTGGCGCCTGGACAGAATGTAAGGGTCATATTGAACTGTGCAAAAAAGGATGCTCATCGGGCTTGCCGGGGGTTGAGGCAATGAGCCTTGGATTAACACCAGGTTTCGATGATCCGTAAATACAATAAAGGGGTAAAGAGCACCCTCCAGTAAATGGCGCCATTCCTCAAGTGCGGCTTTAATGGCAAGAAGCTCCTTATTTCCAATTCCATAGATGCTTTCACTAGGATGGAACCGTCTGGAGAAAACCCCACAAGGGCTGTGAGTACCAGAGGAGGATTTTTGAAAAAGCACATCTCCGATACCAACAGAGGAGGCATCAACTTCTAAGAAGAAGGGTCGCTCCTGATCTGGTTGGGCAAGGACTGGTGCAGAGGAAAATGCCTTTTTTAAAGTGGCAAAGGCGGCAATGGCCTCCGGAGACCAAACTTTGGGGTTAGCGGATTTCCTAGTTAATGCCGTGATATGAATCTCTGAATAGCTTTAAGACCCTGAGGTTGGGGCTACTCCATGATGGCAGATACATTCGTGGGATCCATCCGCAGCCCCTCGCCAGACACAATGAACCCAAGAAAAGATACTTGTGACACTTCAAAGACACATTTTTATAGTTTGCAGTAAAGATGGTATTCTCATAATCAGAATAAGACTTCTTTGACTTGTTCACGATGGGAGTCCCTGGTATTGAAAGCCGTCTTCCATTCATCACCACTCTTAATACGAATCAAATTGTAGGCTCCTCGAAGGTCGAGTTTGGTAAATATCAAACAGGTCAGAGACAAAGGGTAGTGGGTAACGATTCTTGATGGTGATGCGGTTGAGGGTACGGATATCAATACATGGGCGTAGTGAACCATCCTTCTTCTTGACAAAGAAAAACCCTGCCCCAGCTGCAGAAGAAGACTTGTGAATGAAACCACGATTCAAATTAAATTCTCCGCAATATTTGGGACACGGTCAATGTCTCAGGTCGAGACAACGGGTAGGTCCGACCCTTGGGAATGGGATTGCCAGGTGTTAATAAGATTGAGCAATCCCAGGAACGATGAGGAGGCAGACTTTCAGCTTCAACCTTACTAAAAACATCCTGGAAATCTGCATACACAGAAGGAAGAGTATATTCAGTCAACGTGGAATGGCCTACTACCAGGCATAGGGAAGGAACCCTGGACATACATCTATGATGACAATCTGAACCACAAACTGTAACCTGAGCACGATCCCAATCCAATTGTGGCAAATGTATCCAGAGCCATGGTAACCCCAAGACTAGGTGGTTAATGGATTTAGGCAATACTAGGAACTGAATAGTCTCACTGTGTAGAGCTCCTACCATCAGCCGGACTAGTGAAGTGACAAAGGAGATGGAACCATTGCTGACACGATTGCCGTCTACTGCCGTAAGCGACAGCTGCTGAGGCAAAGATATTAAAGGAATTCGGAGCCAGGAAGCGAGAACTGTCGAGATAAAGTTCCCGGAGGAGCCAGAATCCACAAAGGCCGTGGTGGGGAAGGATCCTTTAGGGGTGCTAAGGGTAAAATCATGAGGAGTTCTGAAGTGTTTTTCGAATAGGGAGCAACTGTACCGTAAAGCGGCCTCCCTACCACCGTTTAGGAAGAGGGGTTTCCCTGTCCCATAGCACATGCCCTGTGAAGGTGACCAGAATCTCCACAGTAGAGGCAGAGTCGCTGCTTGAAATGTCTCTCCTGCTCTTCTTGCGACAGCCGGGAACATCCAATTTGCATGGGTTCCTCCTGGGGCAGGACGGGATTTTTAAATTGGGGTGCCAATCGTGGAACAAAAACGCCTGGTAGAAGAGCGTTCTTGGGTGCGTTCTTGATAACGCAAATGCACCTTGATACATAGGGAAATGAGGGTATCAAGGTCTGGAGGGAGATCCCTAGAAACAAGTTCGTCCTTGATCCGTTCAGCCAGGCCTTGCCAAAAAGTTGCTACCAGAGCCTCATTATTCCACTTTAATTCTGATGCCAGGGTCCGGAACTGTACCGCGTATTGTCCCACGGAAAGATTACCTTGGCGAAAACTTAGCAGACTTGCGGCAGCAGAAGACACTCTCCCAGGCTCGTCAAAAACCTTTCTGAAGGCTTCAATGAAAGATGCGGAACTACCAAGAAGGGCGTCATTCTGTTCCCAGAGGGGGGGAGGCCCAGGCAAGGGCTTGACCGCTTAAAAGGGAAATTATGAAAGCCACTTTGGTCCGTTCAGAAGGGAATGCCCCGGGGTTACATTCTAACCGGATGGTGCACTGATTCAGAAAGCCTTTGCACCGTTTGGGGTCTCCATCGAATTTCTCTGGAGCGGCAATGCGCAGACTGGAAGAGGAAGTGGAGACTGTGTCCACACTGGAGGATGCTGCCGCAGAGGAGGTTTACAAGCGGGGAGAACTCTGCAGAGCGTCAAAGCGGGTAACCATTCCATAGGCGCACTGAAGTAGGTGGGCCTGAGTCGTCTCAATCCGAGTAATAAGGGCACAGGAAAGCAGAGTAGTCAAACTAGCCAATTGGTCACAGGAACGCTGGAGCAGGAGGAATACCTGATACTCTGGCACAGAGGGATGACAGGAGCTGCCTTATAAACCCTGGGCAGCCAATAGGAAGGAGGGAGGCGGCAGCGCTGTCATTGGCCGCATGAGGAAACACCTTGCCATAAGGCAAAAGTGATAACTAAGTGGCTTGGGGATCAAAACATTAAATTTTTTGGTCTATGGCCAGGAAACTCCCCAAGACCTTAATCCCATTGAAAAATTGTGGTCAATCCTCAAGAGGCAGGTGGACAAACAAAAATGCACAAATTCTGACAAACTCCAAGCAATAATTAGGCAAGAATGGGCGGCCACCAGTCAGTATGTGGCCCAGAATTTGATTGACAGCATGCCAGGGCGAATTGCAGAGGTGTTCAAAAAGAAGGGTCAACACTGCAAATATTGACTCTTTGCATAAATTTAATGTAATTGTCAATAAAAGCCTTTGACACTTATGAAATACTTGTAATTTTACTTCAGTATACCATAGCAACATCTGACAAAAAGGTCTAAAAACACTGAAGCAGAAAACTTTGTGAAAACCAATACTTGTGTCATTCTGTGCCATGACTGTATAGCCTGGTATAAAATATGCATTTATAGTGTACATATGGTTCTAGTATGTGATTGGTGCCAGATTTAACATACCTGCTATGTGCTGTACATTTCTTCCTGTAAAGGAAGTCAGGAAGTAAGTGGAGCCATCACCTCACTCCACCACCCTGCACTGACACACTGAATCTGCACATGTGTGTTATGAATCCCAGTGCATTCACAAAGTGCAACGGAAGAGTGAGGCAAAGTGTCTTTATTCAGGTAAATATATTAACAAAGATAACTCAAATCCACGGATAACAGGTTCCAAAAGAGACTGTATAGTAAAATGGCAGGAACAAGTATAATAAGTTTACCCCAGTCCAGAAGGCATAAGGCTGTCCAGGAAAGCAGACAGAGTCCAGGGATCAAATAGAGACCAGACAAACAAATCCAAATAGCCAGGCAGAGATCAAGCAAATAGGCGAGGTCCAGAAGTCTGTCCAAAAGGTCAGGGCAACAGACAAAACAGCGTGGTCCAAGGTACAGGCAAATGATTCGGGGTCTCAGGCAAGCAGGCAAGGTCCAAGGTACAGGCAGGGGTCATACACAGAAGTTCATTCCAGCAGGTATATACCAAACAGCACAGGAGCAGGTTATCAGCAGCCAGGAACAAATGAATGAACTGCTCAGAGCACAGCTAGAGGCAGGTACTTAAAGCAATGCAACAGGTGCAGTTCTAATTAGCATCAGACAAGGAGATTAACTCCTTCAGGCATGTAGCAGAGTTCAGGAGCAGGACAGCAGCAGCACCTCTGATGGATTATAGGTACTGCTGCCAGATACAAAACAAAGGCAGTCATAACAATGTGGAGATGTTATCACAGATGGATGCGTAACTCTCTCACACACACCTATAGGATGTGATCCTCAGATCATCGCCCCAAGCGCCAAGACACCCTCCCTTCATCACTCCAGCTGTCACCCAAAAAAATGAATATACAAAAATAAAAATAATAAAAAGACAACCACAAGACAGTGCTGCATGAGACGGCCTCATCAGGCCACCGACCTACCGGGAATCTTCGAGGTTTGAGGTTAGTTGTTACTTTTTTACATTTGATAGGAGAACTGAGACCTCCAAAGTTCCAAGAGGCTAATGTGAAATGTTGAGTGTGAGATGTTGTGTGTGAGTACGATGTTCAGGCGGGTAAAAAATTATCCAAGTGATTGTCACACTTTATGCGTCAGCAGATCCTTTTCTGGGTTTACCTAGTTTGGTGCCACCTACTGGGAGGTGCGGAGTCTAACGACCAGAAAGGTTTTCCCCAGTGCAAGGGGATATGGTTTTGGCTGCTTTCGTGCCGCAGGTCGCAGTTCTCCGAGTTGGTTCTAAGTGAAACCCAGTGGAGAAACAACAGAGGATAGGATATAAATTGGTAGTGGTATGCTGCAGGATACACAATAGTGCTTGTAAATCCTAGGAGCAGAATGACAGAGGTATAAGGTGCAATTGTCTACAGCTGGTAGATGCTGAGATCTAGGGATTCTGGCAACAGGGGAGCTGGATCGTGGAAACTGGTAGCAGCAGAATTGCAGAGTGTCAGAAGAAAACACATCTATCCAGGGTGAAAGACAACAACGAATTGGCAACTGAATAAATGAAAAGGGTGCATTAAATACTGTGGCCACTGAGAGGGTAGAAGATTTCAATCTAATTCCCACATGTCTCTGTAGCTGTGTCACAGAGAAATGAATGAAAACATAACAAAATAAAAAATGCACAGAATAAACATTGGATTTGAATGTTTTAGCTTCAACACATTTTCTAACATTTTCCTTTCCAAACTCAACAACAGGTGAATTCTGGAATGAATACTAGAGATCACTAAACATAAAAATATAACATAGTTTACATTTAACAATGAAATTGTTGCAATATTAGTCAAGGCATTTGACCTATTTATGTATTAAGTCGTCCGGCCCTTCCTCTCCCAAGATGCCACCAAATGTCTTATTCACTCTCTGATCATTTCCCGCTTGGACTACTGCAACGTCCTCCTTACTGGCCTCCCCCACTCTCATCTCGCTCCCCTTCGATCTGTCCTCAACGCGGCCGCTAGGCTTATCTTCCTTTCTCGCCGCTCCTCATCTGTCTCCCCCCTCTACCTATCCCTTCATTGGCTCCCCTTCCCCTACAGAATCCTCTTCAAGCTCCTTACTCTTACATACAAGGCCTTCGCCAACTCCACTGCACCCTACATCTCCACCCTCCTCTCTATTCATGCTCCATCCCGCCCTCTCCGATCTGCCAATGACCGTCGCCTCTCTTCCCCTCTGATCACCTCCTCCCATGCACGTATCCAAGACTTTGCCCGCGCTGCCCCCCTCCACTGGGACAAGCTCCCTCCCTCTATCAGAACTTCCCCTAATCTGTCAAGTTTCAAACGGGCCCTAAAAACCCACCTTTTTCTTAAAGCCTTCCAGTCTCCCACTTAATTTCCTACCTTTTCTTCTACCTCTTCCCCTTCATTCCCCTTCCCTTATCCTTATCTCTCCCTCTCTCCCCTGTGTCTCTCTGTCTGTCTACCACACCCCTTAGATTGTATGCTCCTCTGAGCAGGGTCATATCTCCTCCTGTCCTCACCACTCTTAACTCGACTCTCCAGCTACCTAGCCCTCCTCCTCGAGTACCCTCTTCCCCTCCCCCCATCCCCTCTCGCTCCTTCCTCTCCCCTCTGGGGGTTTCCCTGTCATCCGGGCCCTCCCTCTCAGGCTCAACCGTATGCAGGACCTTCCCCTCTCCCCTCCCCCGCCCCTCTAGCTGTGCTTTGAGCTCACCGAGTTACTGTGCTTATTGTTTACTGTACTGTGCTGTCTCACCTTGTATTGTAACTTTGTTTGTCCCTGTACGGCGCTACGGACGCCTAGTGGCGCCCTATAAATGAAAATTAATAATAATAATAAAAAAAGTCAACTATTATCCTAAAAGATGTTTTGTATTATAAGGAAGATGGGGATCAATGGCTTGCAGTTGGTGAATGGTTAGAATGTGGCTTCAGCAAGGTCATCAAAAATATATGTTCCACCATTGTCAATTATTTTTAGTTTTGCCAGATACAATGGCACAAAATGCCTATGATTGTCTTACAGATCCTTGCACAGTGGCGTTAACTCTTTGCGCTTTTATGTTAGCATGGCCGAATAATCCTGAAATATCAGAATTCTATTGTCATAAATAGACAAATGTTTTAGGCACTCGTATGCAGTAAGGATTCTCTTTCTTGACTCAAGCGATGGGCTCTTTCTATTTGAGGGGTCCCAAGTTCATCTTGCAAATTCAGGGTGATAAGACATATTTTAAGCTAAAGATAACTGATTATCCAGATCAAAAGTAAGGAGAAATAATGAAGGTTTTCTTCAATCAATATTTCAGAAACGTTTAACACAGCAGCCATATAAGAGAATGTATACATCTCAGAAAGCTTCAGTCTAAAAGCCTACATGTGGTTACAATAGTCTCGGTTTTATATAGAGATGAGCGGGCTCCGTTCCCCGAGAACCTAACCTGCCCGAACTTCCGAATCCGAGTACCGAGGCGAGTCGGCTCGGTACTCTTGCGCCTATTCGGATTCCAAAACAAGGCAAAACGTCATTGTGACGTCGTTGGATCTTGGATCTTGCGAGTTTTGGAATCTATAAATACCGCACTCCACCGCGATGTAGCGCCATTTCACAGAGAGACACTGAAAGGGTAGCAGGGTTCTTAGCAGTCTCCAGTGCAGTTAGGCAGCGTTATTAATGCAAGTGAAAGAGAAGTGTTGACAGTGTTCTTCCAAGTCTTCAGTCACATTGTACTGTGCCAAAGCTCACCCAGAAATAGGAGAATGAGAATGTAATAGGCTGGCATTGTTGTTCCCAGAGCTCACAGATAAACAGAAGGGTTGACAACATCGTTCTTGTTACTCTTCAGTCTCAGTGTCATTGCCTACACAGAAACAAAAGGGAAAGGAGGGACATAATAGAAACTTTGAAATATATAATTATGAAAGGTTTTTTAACAAGGTACAGGAGGGTAACATTCTTCAAAGGAAGAAAAGTACTAGAGCACAATGATATTATGTACTGAGGGAAGTAGTTTCAGAGGTAACTTTGAGAAAAAAACTAGCTAGCTTCCTTCTCTCAGCTACATCCCAGCACCTGCAATCTACAGTCACCATTCTCATCCTCATCAGTGTGTACATCATTGTTGCTCACACAATATTAATTATTCCATACTGTAAGACTATATTACAGAAGTCTCTGTACTTTGATGTAATTGCCAGCAAAGGACTTTCTCATAGAGTTTGTAGTACATATTAAGCCAAAGCTGTCACGGTTTTGGGGCATTCTTTTAGACCAGAGCAGATGTTAAAATGTTGTGCAGACTCAGGTATCACCACCACTGGGTCTCTTGGTAAAGCTAATTTTTTCCTAGCTGCATTCACGATAGAAACTGAAGGAGTATACCTTGTGGTGTCATGAACCACTTGAGCTGTCAACTGGCTGACCAGAAACTCATTGCATCTCTTAAGATATGTGTCATTTGGAAATAAATATAACACATAACTCTTAAACCTAGAGTCAAGCACAGTCGCCAAAATTTAGTGATCACATTTAAAAATGTTGATAACTCTTAGATCCAGGCGAAGCGAATAAAGTACTTGATATACCAGTCTGATATTCACTATTTTTTTCCAAAAGTCTAATTAAGGGAATCAAGGTAGCTGTGCTGAACTCACTTTACAGTAGACTTTTTATATTACTTTCAGGACCATAAATAACAGTGAAATTATTCTTCACTGCGCTGGACTAAAATACATCCCCCTTTTTTCCCATGGGGTGTAGAGTAAGGCTGTATGGCCTTTCGATGTTCTTCCATCCACTTAAGCATACAAAGGGTGGAATTCCACATTGTTACCACCTCTTGCTTCAGTTGGTGACAGGGCAAATTGTATTATTGTGGTAGCAGCTGCAATCTCCTATATGCTGTTGGAGAATGGCGATAAAGTCCAGAAATTATTCCAGCCACAGACAGCTTCTCCTGCACGTCCCTGTCATCATCCTCATCAGCAGCAGCTAATTATATAGCGCCAGTAATTGCGCTGCGCTGTACAGAGCAGATGAGAACTAAGCAGAAACCATTATAAGTTATGTTAGTTATGTAGATAGTTATACGATACAATTATAAGTTATGTTAGTTAGGTAGATAGTTATAAGATATAGTTATAAGTTATGTTAGCTCACATCAGTCCCTACGCCATTTAACTTTGCCTTGATTACAGGTATTTTTTTATTTACCAAGGAAAATTGTGTTTTTTTACATTTTGGTTTCCCTCACTTTAAAAACACTATGCACCTTAGTCTTTAACATAGGCTTTAGCAGATGACGTACAGGCATTCCTATCATCAGGACTGGTGCCAAAATGTAAATAAAAAGCTTGTACCTTTTTAAAGAAAAAAAACCTCTCTAAAAAGGTGAAAGTTTACTGTAGAAAAACATAAAATTGCCAACATGCCATTCTACCCAAAATATTACCAGGCATGCCAGCATCAGGTAGCTCCCTTCTATTAGCTAGATTTCAGCCCCTGCAATCTACACTGTCATCATATTCACCCTCATCATTGTGTACATCTTCCTCAAACAATACTAATTCATCCCCGCTGGAATCCACCATCACAGAAGTCTGTGTACTTTGATGTAATTGCCGATAATGGTCTTCATCATGGAATTTGTAGTTCATTTTATGGCAGAGCTGTCACGATTTTTGGGCAATTCTTTAAGAGCAGAGCAAATGTAACAATGTTGTGCTGATTCAACTGCATCTCCACTGGGTGTCTTTGGAAAGTTAAGTTTTTTCCGAGAAGCAGTTGCCAGAGAAACTGAAGGAGGAGATGTCATTACAAGATGTTGATAGCTCTTGGATCCTGGTGAAGCGAATTAAGTCCTAGATCTACAATTACAATATAGTTAGCAGATTTGCTTAGTTTTATTTCATCCTTCAATTTCTCAAGCTGCTTCTCAAAAAGTATAATTAAGGAAATCACTTGACTCAAGCTAACCATGTCTGCACTCTCTTCACAGGTGACTACTTCACTGGACTAAATTACATTCCCTTCAAATTCTAGTCTTCTGCATGCTGTTGCAGAATCCCGAAAATGACCCTCATTTTTCGGGACACAAACAGCATCTCCTGCATGTCATTTTCATTTTTTAAAAGTTCTGTAAAACCAAGTTGATTCACATATCCTCAAGCAGGGTTAGCCATGTTGCAATGAAATCCCTTAGTTTTTGTAACAGATTGTCAGCTGTATGCCTCTTAGTGAAGCCGCTGATACACATAGTAGCCTGCCTCTGAAAAATGTGAAGTTCTTTGGTACACGCTGCTGCTGTCCCTTCTGGTGAAGGCGAATCACCAACCCAGTGGGCTGTCACAGTCATATAATCTTTAGTTTGCCCAGTTCCGTTTGTCCACATATCTGTGGTTAAGTGTACAGTGGGTAGAATGGCATTTTGTATCCCAATAATTACATTTTTCGAACTTTCTGGTAGAGGTGAGGAATAGCTTTTCTATTAAAATGGGGTCGTGATGGAATTTGGTAATAGGGACAGAAGACCTCAAGTAACTGTCTAAAACCAGGTGCATTAATAGTGGACATTGTACTCAGATCTAAAACCAGCATAGTCCCCATGACGTCTGTGATGCGCTTTGCGACTGGGTGACAGCTTTCTTACTTTCTTCCTCTAGCAAAGGATTGTTTAACAGTTGATTGTTGTAAACTACTACTAGTATTCTTCTGGGTTCAAGATCCACCCCCAGCAGCAGCAGTGGGACTAACGCTCAATAATTCTTCAGAGGAATCATGGTTAGTGGAGGAGTCATCTAGCCTTAGCAAGTTGGATGCAGGACTAACTCCCATCACTTGTGAGGATATTGTTGATGAAGGTGTTGGGGGTGTAGATTGCAGTTGTTGGGATCTAGATGAGAGAAGGGAGGTAGATGATGCTGGACTTCTTGTTGTTATTTTTTTTAACATAAGTTTCTGACTTTCCCAACAGCTTTCCATGAACTCGCTTCAAATGCGGTAACATGGATGAGGATCCTAGATGGTTAAGGTCCCTATCTCTACTGAGTGTGGCTTTAAAAACACTACAATTGGCTAGATAACTGTTGTCAGGATTTGTGTAAAAATAATTCCACACATAAGAGGGGGATTTTTGGTCTTATACCCAGGCATGACAATGGCCTATTTCTTATTACTGGCCAGAATTGCTGCAATGTTTGTTTGAAAGTGTTGTCATATTGTGACCTGTAAGGTGGTCAAAATTGACTGCAAATGACTTGAAATTAGTGTTAGTGAGGTTAATACTAATGTAGGATCAAAAAAAGAGCAAAATTATGTGATTTTAGCACATTTTAGCAATTTTTCTAAAAAAAAATACAGATCCAAAACCAAAACTTAAACACGCAAGGGCGGTTTTGGCAAAACCAAAACCCGAAAGTAATCCAGATCCAAAACCATCTCTGAGCATCTCTAGTTTTATACATGTTTAGTAAAACAGCTTATGCATAATTCAGTAATATTCATTTAAGCTCATGGTGACTTAAAGAAGATGCTCTTTATTTTCATTTGTTGACATGTTTGAAAAGGGTCTTATAGTCTTATCTTATTTATCCATTGCGTCCTTCCAAGAATATGTGGTACGCTCTCTAACACTTATTATCATATTTAAAAAGATAATTGTTTTCCAAAAGCTAACTTTCGCTATGCAAGCCAGGATTCTGCTAGAGGCAGGATGTTGTCCAACCACAATATTTTAGAATGAAACACCTGTGTTTTACTTATCATACGCATTGTTTCATAAAGCAGATATTTTGGAGAGAATATAAATAAACTTAATCAAAGAAATGGTTGAAAAATGCCAAATAAAAGAAAGAGTATAATACCATTTTTAACAAGGGCTATTATTAAAGTCTGGTTGAGATATGAAAACAATTCTTAGGGCTAGATTTACTAAGCTGCGGGTTTGAAAAAATGGGGATGTTGCCTATAGCAACCAATCAGATTCTAGCTTTCATTTATTTAGTACCTTCTACAAAATGACAGCTAGAATCTGATTGGTTGCCATAGGCAACATCCCCACTTTCTCAAACCCGCAGCTTAGTAAATCTAGCCCTTAGTCTTTAATTTGTTCAGGAATCCCTGTAACTGGAGGTTTTGATTGTCTAGGTCATCTCATGCAATTATTTGGTGCGACATTCTGACCCCAGAGTCAGAATATTATCTTCAGAATCAACAGTATGCTGTTCAGGGGTATTTATTTTTGCTGTGTTTTCAGAAATTTTTGCTATGGCAGAAACTAAGGAAATTTGAAGCGTCTTGAATTTTTTTTTCCTGTAAATAATTGGTTAGAGAATACTTAGTATGTCTTGAGCCATATCTGTACCTGGGATAGGATTTTAATGTGATGGGAGAAGACCACTCTCATCCACTAGATTATTTTGTTGTGTAAGTGATGGAGGCTGAAATGAGTTTGCTTGTGCCAGACATACTTTTGCCCACTTTGGCCTGTTCTGATCTGCTAACAGAGCGTTTTCTTGCTGCGATGCTGCACAATTTGTCCATGCACCTATAAGTGCAGTGGATGTAAATGATCTTTTTTTACAATCACTGGTCTAAGTCATTAAAAGGAAAAAAATGCATATATTAAGTGACTATATAAGTAAAATATACCTGAGGGAAAAAAATTATACATGCTAGCTAAATAAAAGATGGTTACAAATGAAATAAACAGATGTACTATTGTGCAAGATGGTAAGTTTAACAATTTTTTGTTAATTAAAATATAACTATAGACTTAGCACTAAAAAAAATAATATTCAAATTATCACAATACTACTAGCAATCACACCACTATTGTAATGTGATTTGATCAATGGGTAAAATTTAAGAAACACTAAATAGCAATATTGTGAATGAGAAGTAATTACACAATTGTATGCGGGGTAACACTCCACCTTCCCTAATTTTCCCTCCCTAATTTTACATCAAATACAGTATCAAAATGATGGTACCAACAAAGCATGATGAAGTCTGTTGGTATGTGTTGAAAGTAGAGATGCTCAGGCTCGGTTTTCCGAAAACCAAGCCCACCCAAACATTGCAGACCCGGGTACAGTGCCGACCCGGCTTGGTACTTTTGCACGCCTTCGGAACTGATGAGGCAAAACGTCATTATTGCGTCGTTGAATCTCGCAAGTTTTGGATTCTATAAGTACCGCCCTCCATGGAAATCTGGCCCAATTTCACAGACAGACAAAGAAGGGGAAGCAGGCCCCAGTGCAGTTGGCCAGCGTCATAGCTAAAACAGAAAGAGGAGGGGTGGCAGTGTTCTTGGCAGTCTGCAGTGACATTGTACTGTGCCATAGCTCACGGGTGAAACAGGAGGGAAGGTAGTGTTCTTCTTATCAGTCTCCAGTGACATTTTGCTGTGCCATTGCTCATACAGAAAACAGGAGGGGTGGCAGTGTTCTTATAAGTCTTCAGTGACATTGCTCTGTGCCATTGCTTATACAGAAACAGGAGGGCAGCAGTGTTCTTGTCAATCTCCAGTCTCCAATCACATTGTTCTTGTCACTCTCCAGTTTCCAGTCACATTGATCTGTGCCATCAATATGGATTCACATCTGTCCACAGAACACCAGGGGTACCAAGCAGCTGCTGGCACAAGTCATGATGACACTAATGCATCCAAGTCATCTGCAAAAGCCTATGTTCCTTGGCATACTGGTTTTAAGTCAGGGAAACAAAAATGTAAAAAAAAAGCTTTTACCTTTTTAAAGAAAAAAACTTCAATCTAATAAAGGTGAAAGTTTACTCTGGGAATACATAAAATTGCTAACATGCCATTCTACCCAAAGTATTATCAAGCATACCAGCATCAGCTAGCTCATTTTTCTCAGCTAGATCCCAGCACCTGCAATCTACACTGTCATCATCCCTACCCTCATCCTCACTCTCCTCAGTGTGTACATCATCCTCACACAATACTAATCCATCCGTGCTGGAATTCACCATTACAGAAGTCTTTGTACTTTGATGTAATTGCCGGTACCTGCCTTCCTCATGGAATTTGTAGTTCATTTTATGACAGCTGTCACAATGCCAAATGTCACCAAATGTCAAAATGTTATGCTTACTCATCTGCATCACCACTGGGTGTCATAGGAAAGCAAAGTTTTTTTCCTAGCAGCAGTTGCCAAAAAAACTAAGGGAGGAGACATAATCATGTCATGTACCACTGGAGCTGTCAGCTTGCTGACCAGGAGCTCATTGCATCTCTTGAGATCTGGGTCTGTTGGAAAGAGAAGACATAGCTCTTAAACCTAGGATCATGCACAGTTGCCAAAATGTAGTGATCCGATTTGAAGATGTTGATAACTTTCGGATCCTGCAAAGCAAATAAAGTACCTGGTTAGCGGAATTGCTTTGTTATATCTCCTCCTTCAATTTTTCTAGCTGCTTTTCCAAAAGTCTAATTAGGGGAATCCCTTGAATCAAGCTAACAGTATCTGAACTCACTTCATAGGTGACTACTTAGGGTGGTTGCAGCACCTTGCACAACACGAAAAGTATTCTCCACTGCACTAGACTAAAGTACATTCCCCCTCAAATTCTATTCTTCTTGCAGCTGCTGCAATCTTCTACATGCTGTTGCAGAATGCCGAAAATTACCCAACTTATTTCGGAACACAGACTGCATCTCCTGCATGTCACTGTCATTTTATTAAAAAGCTCTGTACCACCAAGTTGATTGTGTGAGCAAAACAGGGAATGTGATGGAATTCTCCATGTTGTAATGCTCTCAAAATATTGGTGGCGCTATCAGAAATGACATATCCTCAGGAGACTCCAAGCGGGATAAGCCATATTGCAATGACATCCCTTCGTTTTTCAAACAGGTTGTCAGCGGTATGCCTCTTAGTGTAGCCGGTGATACATAAATTGAGGACACCACTTTGTATTTGTAACAGGATTAGGGGGGTATTTGTGTAGCTGACAATGGCGTAATGAGGATGTTGATGAGGATAATGATGTTTGTGTAAGTCCTGCACCAGTGGAAGCAGTTCTTGCCAGTGATAAAAAGAAGACCATTGTCATGCCAGGGCATAAGTCCAAAAATCCACCTCTTATGTGTGTAATTATTTTTACCCAATCCTGACAACAGTTGTCTAGCAACTTGTAGCTTTTGTAAAGCCACACCTTCCTCATCAATGAGCGGCACAGTGGCCTAGTGGTTAGCACTTCTGCCTCACAGCACTGGCGTCATGAGTTTGATTCCTAACCATGGCCTTATCTGTGTGGCGATTGTATGTTCTCCCTGTGTTTGCATGGTTTCCTCAGGGTGCTCCGGTTTCCTCCCACACTCGAAAAACATACTGTTAGGTTAATTGGCTGCTCTCTAAATTGACCCTAGTCTCTCTGTGTGTGTATGTTAGGGAATCCAGACTGTAAGCTCCAATGGGGCAGGGACTGATGTGAATGAGTTTTCTGTACAGTGCTGTGGAATTAGTGATGCTATATAAATAACTGATGATGATGAAGATCAATATCCTCACTGGTGATCGGAGTTCGTGCTGCATCCAAGTTGCTAAGACTAGATGACTTTTTCCCTATCCAGGATTCTTCTGAAAAATTCTTGAGCATTAGTCACACTGCTGCTGCTGGGGGTGAATCTTCATCCCAGAAGAAAACTACTAGTCGTTTATAACAATTGACTGTTAAACAATCCTTGCAAGAGGAAGAAAGTATGAAAGCTTTCACCCAGTTGCAAATCGGATCATAGACGCCATGGTGACTGTGCTAGTATTAGATCTGTGTCCAATATCCACAATTAATGCAGCTAATTGAGGTATTGTGTCTCCATTATAACACCATTTTACTAGAAAAGCAATTCCTCACCTCTACCAGAAGGTTCGATAAAATGTAATTATTGGGCTACAAAATGCAATTCTACCCACTGTACACTTAGCCACAGATATGTGAACAAGCGGAACTGGGCAAACTAAAGATTATATAACTATGACATTTCCAACAATAGATTGAAATGGCACACTGTATCTAATTAGCTAAGTAATAAGACAGTTGAAATGCAAACTTAATATAGTAATAGTTACTCAGGTCTTGATCTGAAACGCATCTGTCTAGGGTTGTGTGACCCAAGTACACTTGGTAGGCAATAGAAAATGGAAAATGACAGCGCTGTATCTGATCAAGATAATAACATGATGCTGAAAAGTATATAAAAATATAACAATTTATTTGTCACACACAAAGGTAATAACCAATATATGATCAAAGTTAAAAATCAATAAAATAAAGATAAAATATTGAAATTCATTAAGAAATAGCATAAATGTTAACAGAAATCTCCTGTGCCATAATAAACAATCATGTTCTGTAAGCCGATTCCATACCAAACAGCGATCAGCTGTTGTAGATATTACTGAGCTGTAAAGGAAGTCACTGTACGCTTTGAGTTATAGTGTGTATATGTTTACAGAAACACACTTAGTTGTCACTGTCAATATAAATAAGTGTTGGGCTATAGAGCCGCATGGAATAGATGGTATAAGGCAGACTTACAGTTCCCAAAGTGCTGTAGATGGTATTTGGTCCTGCTGGCAATGGAAGCAGTGGGAAATCCCACTGTGTAACAAATGGATCCTTATGTTACCAGATATTGCCACTTGTCTCCACAATAAACAGTAAACAGTAGAGAGTAAATCAGCAGCTATGTGCTGAACATCCACAGATTCATACAGAGATCCCAATGGAGGGTGTGTACAGAATGTATGCGCTGGCGTGGTTCACAATTCCAATGCACTGGGAGCCGATGCCGCTTTCATCCAATAATAGCTCAAACATCCGAGGCCGTCTGGGGTAAACTTGTATAAACCTAAAACACTGTGTTGACCAGTCCGTATAATCCATGCATTCACATGAGGTAGCATAAATTTCTATATAAAAAACTGACGCATTTCTTTGCCTTTATAGCAATTTCTCCAGAGGAGATGAACAATAAGTTGCCATTCAGCTCTTAGTAATAGAGTGTCCTTTTATAATCAAACTTAATTGCAAATGGGCACAGCTGTGTGTGTATTTTGAGTAAAAAGCACAAAAGATTTTTTCATTATAACTATCTAACAACATTTGAAAAACTTTTCAGCATCGTGTTAATAACATTATTTTTTAGTAATTGATATCTAAATATGAATGGCTCCTATCTCTCCAAGGTAGGGAGACAAGGATAATATATATGAATATATAAATTAGCCGACCATATTTTTAAACTAATAAACCTTCCATGGTTTTAATATGAGTAACACCAATATTAAGGATACATCTGGTTAGAACTCACAAATTCACTATATATTCATCAAGTCCTCAACCTCTTGAGCCACAGAGCTGTACATAGAATTCCTATGAAAATTGCATTCCATATTATTTTAAAGAGCTAACTACCATAACTATTCTTGTATAGTATATGGCTAAATCTCATACATCAAGTAAGGAATATAAAAAAACGATAGTAACTAGAAGACTAAGCATAATAATATATAACAGCAATTTCTCTATATGTTTTAATGATTAGTACCAAAGTAACAAAATCTACAGCAAAGCTTATAATAAACCGTTCAGTTCAATATTTTCATTCAATACACCTGGACTTAATATGTTTAAAAAGTGTATCCAATAGGTTTCTTGTTTACAAAACTTCTTAAACCTTTTGCCCCCTCTAATTGTGGGTTTTACATACTGAATCCCCAAAACTTCAAGATCCTTAGGATTATAATCATGTACTTCAACAAAGTGTTGTGATACACTGTGAGAAATGGACTTCTTAACTATGTTTTGTTTATGTTACAAAAAATGGAGTTTTAATGATCTTACTGTTCTCCCCACGTACAGCTTATTACACTTGCATTTCAATATGTACACCAAATAATTAGTGTTACAATTTATAAAACCTCTAATCAAGTGTTAAATACCATTATGTACAAAGTATTTTTGTTTATTACATATATGGCAGCAGGTGAGACACCTCGTCCTTTCACATTTGTAACATCCAATGGACTTTTCTAGAAATTCACAAGGTCCTTACCTCTACCTTATTGGGGTGGTGGGCCATGGTAATTCCCAAATTTAGATTATTCACGTAAGAGCCTGGGAGCTAACAAGTTTTTAATATTACCATTCTTCTTAAATATAATGTTTGGTTTCTTAGGTAAAATGTTTTTCAGAGTTGGGTCAGAGTTGGGTCTTGTTGAGGTATTGGGTATTTCTTTCTAATAATCTATATTGACTGTGACACCCAAGTGTGTTTCTGTGTGTATATATATATATATATATATATATATATGTACATTATAACTCAATGCGTGCAGTGACTTCCTTTACAGCTCAGTAATATCTACAACATCTGATCACTGTTTGGTATGGAATCGGCTGACAGAACATGATTGTTTATTATGACACAGGAGATTTCTATCAACATTTGCACTATTTCCTGATGAATTTTAATATTTTCTATGTTCGAGGTGCTTAAACAATTCAAAATAGTCACTTGTGAAGTGAGTTCAACATTGCTAGCTTGAGCAAAGTAATTACCTTAATTAGACTTTTGGAAAAGCAGCTGGGGAAATTGAAGGAGATGAAACAAAGCATGTCGGATTTGTAGATCAAGTACTTCATTCGCTTTAACAGGATCGAAGAGTTATAAACATCTTGAAATCGGATCACTAATTTTTGCCGACTATGCTTGATCCTAGGTTTAAGAGCTATGTCTTCTCTTTCTTTCCAACTGCTTCAGATCACAAGAGATGCAATAAGCTCCTGGTAAGTTGACAGCTGAAGTGGTACGTGACATGGCAGCGTCCCCTCCTTCAGGTTCTTAGGATACTGTTACTAGTAAAAAAACTACGCTTTTCCAAGAGACCAAGGGATGATGCAAATGAGTCGGCATAACATTTTCACATCTGGTCTGGTCTTAAAGAATTGCCCAAAAAGTGTGGCACTTCTGCCATAACTCCACCTGATCCTACTATCAACATCCAAAGAATGGTGGAGGATTATTTTAATGACAGCGTAAAAAAAGACATGTCAGTCAGCCCATTTACATACAAAAAGGAAAAAAGGCTATATGGTATTAAAGTAATTTTTCTATCGTTTTAAAATAATCATTGCCCAAGTGATTGTATTGTGTTTCCAACGCACAAAGTAATTTATTTTAGCAGATGTAAAAAGTTAACAGTTCAATACATGATTATAATATAATACAGTACAGTACAGTACAGCCAATACCAAAAGATAAATACATACTGCTGCGTTCGCATGCGCTAACTGCGCTCCCACGGGTACCAGTGAACAGTAGTTCACTCTAGAATACTGTGGTCAGAGAATGACGGAAAACCAGTAGGAGCACAGCTATATTATATACACTCAGTTTTACATTGAGAACAATGGAGATGGTGTGGCTTGCTTCTATTGGTCCAGGTATCAGGAAGGTCCAGATTGCTGCAGGTCATAGGCCAGTTCAAACCAAAATATCCAAAGCTGGGGGTCATCTCTCCAGTGGTTGTGCTCTGACTTTTCCCGCAAAGGCTCCAGTTTCAACTAGTCTATTAGCATTTTATAGTTTAAGTATTTATTCCCTAACATCACTAATTAGAGTATGCAATGTGCGATCTCTTTGACGAATGAACCGGACAACTGCTGATGAATAGGGGATTAATATGATACCAGACATGACACCTTTCCTATAACCTGAACCTTAAATAACACTAAAGTGTATATATAATCATAATATATAAACTAATAATAAACTAAATACTGTCTGCTCATATATCACTCTATAATGGAACCAATATAAATATGAATTATATAAATAACTAAATGTTGTAATGCGAGTGTGTGCGTGCGTATTTTACCGTGCGATCGCAGTGGCATACTGAGTGCAATCGCACAATAAAACAATATTAACCAATATACTTTCATCCAATTATACGACTTCGACAATGGAAACCCATGTACAAACTCGCTTTGTAATACCTAAGCTGCCCACCCTCCTGTCTGTACATGGAAAGAGTTTTCAGCACAGCTGGGAACCTTGTTGCGATCGACGTAGAAGGCTACTTTCTAAAAATGAGGAAAACATGATGTTCATCAAAATGAACAACAAATTCCATGAGGAAGGCTTTGCCGGCAATTACATCAAAGTACAGAGACTTCTGTAAAGGTGGATTCCAGCGGAGATGAATTAATATTGTGTGAGGATGATGTACACACTGATGAGGGTGAGGATGAGGCTGAAGATGATGACAACAACATCTTGCCACTGTAGAGTTAATTGACAGTACTGTTAGCTTAGCTGCCTTAAGCCAATTGTTAGCTTGTTTTGTGGGGGGTCCAAACAAACCAAGCACTTCAGCCACAAATGTGGCACTCCTTGTCGCTAAAGTGCTTGGATTGTTAAACTGTACCCCCTACCACTTCATTTCCATCTTGCACCACTTGACAATGTTTCCTAGATGTGCAATGAACTGCTGTGTTTGTGTGAGGATGATGTACACACTGATGAGGTTGAGAATGATGACAACAACATCTTGCCAATGTAGAGTTCATTGACAGCACTGATGGGCTTAAGGCAGTTAAGCTACTAGTAGCTTGTTATGTGAGGGCCCAAACTAACCAAGAACTTGAGCCACAAAAGTGGCATTCCTTGTTGTTGGGATCTAGCTGAGATAAGGAAGCTAGCTGATGCTGGAATGCTTATTAATAATTTGGGTATAATGGCATATTGAAAATTTTAATAGAGAGGGTTTTTTGTCTTTAAAAAGGTAAAAGCTTTTTATTTACATTTTTGTTTTTTTACATTTTTGCTACAGAGACTTCTGTAATGGTGGATTCCACCGGGGATGAACTAATATTGTGTGAGGATGATGTACACACTGATGAGGGTGAGGATGAGGCTGAAGATGATGACAACAACATCTTGCCACTGTAGAGTTAATTGACAGTACTGTTAGCTTAGCAGCCTTAAGCCCATTGTTAGCTTGTTTTGTGGGGGGTCCAAACAAACCAAGCACTTCAGCCACAAATGTGGCACTCCTTGTCGCTAAAGTGCTTGGATTGTTAAACTGTACCCCCTACCACTTCATTTCCATCTTGCACCACTTGACAATGTTTCCTAGATGTGCAATGAACTGCTGTGTTTGTGTCCTTGCTCTGTTGCTTAGCATCCTGCCAGCTCGTTGCAGTCTTTGCCTGAAAGTGTATGAAAATAATATTGTGATGTGTGAGGTGGTCAAAATAGACTGGAAATAACCGGAAATTAGTGTTATTGAGGTTAATAAAGCAGCAATACCCACTTTATTAACCTTAGTAACACGCCCGGGAATATTGCCTCTTTAAAAGCGCCGTTTTCACTGTGTCCATTATAAATGACGTAATTTGGTACTGTAGCTGTTTAGCCCATTCGGATTTTATTCTGAACATGATTTAAAGCTTCGGAAAAACTTTATGCTTGCTATATGGCAAGTAGTGATTTTATTATTGTCGGGCTTATAGCCATCGTTATTCTACCGTTGTTTAACTTTGTTGACTTTTACAACGCCGTTCTTCCGTACCCCCCCACCTGTTTTTGGAGTGTGGGAGGAAACCACAGTGCCTCGATAAACCCTCACAAACAAGGGAGAGCATACAAACTCCACACAGAGAAGGCCATGGTTGGGAATCGAATACATGACCCCAGTGCTGTGAGGCAGAAATGCTAACCGCTAAGCCACCATGCTGCCCCAATTGGTGACTTACTACACAGGCTCATTAAACACAGTGGAAAAATCGTTGGTCAATGGAACTTTTGTTTTATGAAGCCCTGCATTTTTTTCTTTTTTTTAATATTTTTTTCATTATTGAATAGGTTGCATGAGTAGAACAAAGTAATATAAGGAAAGCTGATGGATGCAACAAAATTATAAGATCCTTGTTTTATAAAAAATTCATAGATAATGCATAAAATATTAATCCCTTATGATAGAAGGGTGAACTGCAAACACATGTAAAATGGGGGCTCAGAGGGCACTCCTGTCTGACACCCGAATTCATCCCAAAGGCAGTGCTACCCAGAGGCTTACAAGAGGAAAGCTCTCAGCTAGACTATGAAGAGTACAAAGCCAATTTACCACACTTGTTGCAAGATCATAGAGCCCAAGCAAAGCCAGATTTATCTGATCAAAACCTTAGACTGATCCAATGCGAGCAGAACCTGTTCCTATTTCTCAGCTCCACACCATTCCAGAGGCTCCCGGATGCCAAGGACTGCACTAAAGGTGCAACATCCTTTCACATAGCAGTGCTGGGAAGAAGAGCAGACTAGAATATTTCATTAAGTCTTTAATAAAGTACTTTTGTCAGAATCTTATGATTCACATTGAGAAGAGTGATGGGGCGCCAATTCCTCCCATTCCTCCTGACAGTACCCCTCCCTTGCGGAGGGGTTAAAGGACCCCGACCTCCTGGTTTTCTGGGAAATTCCTTGAAAAGTTTTTTAATGAGTCTGTCCGCCTGAAGACGTTTTTTTGAAATCCAGGCACGTTCTTCCAAACCACAGCCCTTCCATAGGGCTTGAAAGTATTTTTTGCATCACAAATTCTCTGTGTCCTTCCACAATAACCAAATAAGGCCTCCGAGGATGGACATGTCTGAAGTTACTAGAGAAAATTTCAGATTTGAGCAGGGAGCAGAGGAACGTATTTGGAATCTTTAGGGAGCGTGGGAGTTTCGATCTAAACGCCACTGGATTCACTTGCTTGATAATGGCAAAAGGGCCCATAAACCTAGGACCCAGTTTTTTACATGGCTGTCTGAGCCTGGTATTCCGGGTAGAGAGTCACACCTTCTGACCCACTTTGAAAGAACAGCTCCTACGGTGTTGGTCCGAAAAAAATTTAGACTGAAATGTGGCTTGTTTTAAAGCAGCATGGACTTTTTCCAGATGCTCTTCAGCGCAGTAGCTGTAGAGTGTGTGCCAGGGAGCCCAGAAGAATTAATATTAGGCAAAGAATTAGATCTAGGATGAAATCCAAAATTGCAATAAAATGGTGACATACAAGTGGAGGAATGGCAGGAATTGTTGTACGCGAACTCTGCCCAAAGTAATAATGCTGACCAGTTGTTGTGAAACTCAGAGGTATATAGACGTAAAAATTGTTCCAGGGACTGATTGACCCTCTCAGTTTGTCCGTTGGATTGTGGATGGTATGCTGAGGAGAGGCTGATTTTGTTCCAAGGAGAGAACAAAAGGATCTCCAGAATTGAGCCACAAACTGAGAACCACAGTCAGAAACAATATCTACCGGTAAACCATGGAGTCGGACAATGTGTTGGACAAAAAGTGAGGCTAAGGTCTGTTCTGACCCAGAAGAGCGAGGTCTTTGCCGAAAATAAAGCTTGCAGCTTTCCTTGAAATTGCGCAACAGTGATCTTTCCCTGGAGAAACGGTCTGGCAGGTTCAGCTTTAGTTCCGGAACGGATGGCGAGGAACCCTGTTGGGCTTGTGAAGACCTTGCAGCTTTCTCTTGAGCAGATAGCCGGTTCGAAAGTCCTTGGACCATCTGGGACAGGGTTTGGATCTGTCCTGCTAGGACTTGAGCTGGAGAGGGGTTTGTGTCGTTACTTTCCATAAAGAATCCTCCCCAGAATTCACTGGTCGGTTATAATGTTAGGCTGCTAGTGGTCAGATAACGAACCTGCAGAACAGACTGGCGGAGG
Organism: Mixophyes fleayi; assembly: GCF_038048845.1. Classification (NCBI taxonomy): domain Eukaryota; kingdom Metazoa; phylum Chordata; class Amphibia; order Anura; family Limnodynastidae; genus Mixophyes; species Mixophyes fleayi. The sequence continues at coordinate 83,867,218 of NC_134410.1, forward strand.
TCTTCGCCTATAGCAGCCGCCTTTCCCGTAGAGCTAGACGCGCTCACAGGTACTTGGATGCCCCCAGGACTTAACTCCAATGTAGTGTAGGTTCGTTATACTAACTGCAGCTCAGGCCTGGAGACAGTACAGATGGTAATGGATAATCAGACAAAAGCCAAGGTCAGGGGTCACTTACAGAGTAGAATAGTCAAAAAACACGCCAATCGTCAAGGTCACGAGCAGATCAGCAGAATCCAAGGTACAGGCCAAAAGGTCAGGGTCACAGGCAATAAGGCAAGGTCCAGTAAACAGGCAAAAAGATCACAACAGAAATCCGGCAGTATATCAGAGCAGGTCAGCACACGTACCAAACTAGGACGCTATAACTGGCAGGGAGGCTAAGCCCTCCCTGCCTTATATACTGACATTGGCCAATCAGGGCTTAGTCCTGTAACGATTACCAGGCTTAGACTGATAAATGAATCTACAATAATTAATTAGCCGCAGGCTATAACCCTAGCGCATGCGCCCAGCTGCAGCACTTGCCGGGGCCCACCGTTTAATACACTCGGCGTCCGGCCCTTGCCTTGGCAACGGTCAGCCCCGAGTAACAGGAAGTGACGCCCCGGTCATCATGGAGACGGCCAAGACGTTCACAATGGGAGGAAGTGAGTCGCGACTGTGCCTGTGGCTGACGAGGCTCCTGACAGTGGACAGGTCCAGCGTCAAAATGGCAAAACCTTTCACAGGCTAACTGGGTTGGGTATGTTACACCGACTAATATATAAGCGACAAGGAGTACATAGACAAATAAACACAGATTAGTGAAACAGCGACATGCTTTAAATGTCCACTTACATTAACACAGACAGATGGTAGTTCTGAAGAGAATAGTATGAAGACTGCTATAAATCACGAACATCTAGTATGCAGGCACGTTAGTTTTATACTTGTCAAAAACCTCCCTATCGCACCAGGATAGTCCTAAAAACTCCAAGTGAAGAGATATCATAGAGTGTAATATATAATTCAACTCCTGGAGATAGGTGCACCCACACAAATAGTTAAATTTAGAAAGAAGCACTAGAAAACACCTAATGTGTCTTTGGGGCACTCTGAGGACAATCGAGTAAATTAATATAAAACTTACTGAAATTTTATTAGTATGTCTTAAAATAATGAGAATTTGTAAATATCAAGGAAGAGTAAAATATTAAAAACAAGTGTGTCATATGATTGACCGAAAAAATATATTATAAAACTGTTAAGATCGATAGAACAACTATCGAACCGTGCTGATTCTCCAAAATTACTGCATTTATTAACTGATAATTATAATGGGGGGTTTTATAATGGGATTTCAATCCAAATATAACTGTTATAATGAAAGTCTGTTAGTAAATAGCCATATCTAGGAAGGTACCCACTAACGTATAATAAGTGATTAGAGTCCTAAGAGGAACAGTACTATCAAAACTGATAACAATGGTAATATATGTCCTGATGGCTTCTGAGCTCCTACTACTAGGTGAGTCTCTGTATATCTTAGGTATAGATTCACATGTGAGATGAGTCTGACATTATCGAAGTATTCACCATCAATAATTATACAGAGACAATGCTGCTACCCATAGAGTAGGAAGCAAAATAAACTAGGTGTACAGAGAGCCACTCAGTCTTTATTGCTATCACTATAGAGTGTTGTGCACGGAACACGTAATTTATAGTAACCCATTTAATTGTATAGGTTGCTAAATCTCTTACAACCAGACTAATATCTGGAGTAAGAGTAACATATTAAGATGTTCCATATATTAGGTGTACATAAACAAACCTACTGATCATTCAAAGAGACCACGTAATGTTAAATGAATAGACAGCTGATTGCGTCTGCCTAGTATATCGCAGGAATGTCTAATTCTAATGGTCCCCCTGAGATAACAGAAGCAACAGACTTCTAATCCTACAAAACCCCCCAGCAGCCCCGAATAAAAGGATTAATATTAATGTATAAAGCAGAGGAGAAAACAGCACGAGTGACGCCGACGCACGTTTCACTCTGCTGAGCTTTCTCAAGGCAACCCGATCCAGCAGTCCAATAGGTTATTTATAGCGTAAGTACCGCCCACTGTTATGCGTCATCACCGGCGGGTACCATGGTAACTGTAAACAGTTAACGTTTTATGCCATCGCAGATCATCTTGTGTTATATATTGTTTTATAACGACAACACAGAGAAATTGGACATTAAAAATATGCTGAATGACTCCTCATCAACATCAAGGTAAGTTTGAGATAACATGTATTATAAACGGATCTCTTAGCAGGAAAACATCAGTAACAGTCATTGAATCCTAAACGACTGAAATGAATAAGATTGCGTGTATTATTTCCTTATGGAGTCATAAATCCAGCAAAAATTACCTAGACAGATTATAAAGACATATTATATGTATTATGTACAAATTAGGTAAATTACAACTAGTCAATATATATTAGCTAACAGAAAGTACTACCCAGTCAGTATAATGCCACTATATTAGGGGAACAGAGAGCAAACTGGTTGTCAGATATCATAGAGAATAACAGGATGATAGCCGTTCCATATTAACATACATAGGGACTACAAATTAAAATAAACAGAAAAGGAAAAAATTATGAGAATGTAATACACAGTGTGAAGTGTGAATCATCATAATCCCGTGAAGTATATCCAGTATAATTAGTAAACTGGAAGCTACAGTCATACCGCCACAGTAAGGACCAGTATAGCGTGATAAATATGCATAAATTAGTGTATAAATGAGCTAAATGCTAAAATGTAAAAGAGAAAAGTGTATAGAAAAGGACCAAATTAATTAGTCCATAAGATAAATAAGGAGTACGTATCTTATATTCATACATCTAGAAGAGAACAGTGATAATTGTTAGACCTTCTAATAGTGAACCCACAGTGTAATATTGATTTCTCCCTAGTAATGTCCTATAAGGACGTGAATATTAAATCTTTAAATAAAAAATAAAAAATATATCCCTATCTACGGTCATTATTCAATTTTTATAGGAAAACCGAAAAGTTGTTGTGATCATTAAGACCCTTAGGAGTAAGACTATTCATCAAAAAGATCTTTTTCGTTTCTCTTTTGAGAAGTTCTAAATTGAGATCACCTCCTCTCAGACCCATATGGACTCGCTCCATAGCAAAAGCCTGGAGTCCTATAGGTTTACCCCCATGGCATCTTACAAAGTGTCTAGCTACTGTGGTAATTTGCTTATGCTTAAGTGTGTCTTTTTCTGCTCTTCTAATATTGCCAATATGCTCCAGTACCCTCTTTTTCAGAGGCCTGCTAGTCATGCCTATGTACTGTAACTTGCACGGACAGGTAAGGCAATAAATCACGTTGGGAGAATCGCAGTTCAAGAACTCATTGATCTTCCATATCTTCTGATAACGATCCTTATATGATCTAGTGTGAACCATATATTGACAGGCTTGGAACTTGCCACATTTGTGAAAACCAATGGGTCTGTTGCTGTTCCTCTCTCCCAATGAAGGTAAGGCACTCTGTACCAAGCTATCTTTCAGATTTTTGGATCGGCGCCATGTTATCGATATTTTATCTTGTAAGATCTTATCCAGATCATCATCAGATTTAAGGACCCTCCAATGTTTTTGGAAAAATTTTTCAATCTGTTTCCATTCTGAACAGAAGGAGCCAACAAGGCGAATCTTAGAGTCCTGAGTTCTCTTTTTCGTAGATGTATAAATAAGGTCCTCTCTTTCTCTTTTGACAACCGAGGCCTCGGCCCTATGAATGACCCGTTTGCTATAACCCCTAGAAATGAGTCTATCCTTGAGCTCATCAGCTCTTCTGTTAAAGGTATGTGTTTCTGAACAATTCCATTTCATTCTCAAAAGCTCTCCCTTAGGAATGCCCTTGATAACTGCAGGGTAGTGTGAGCTAGAAGAATGAAGAAGGCTGTTTGTGGCAGTTTGTTTTCTGTAAATATCCGTGCTGAGATACCCATCTGGTGTTAGTTTTATACACCTTCATGTAGACTAATTAATTTAAAGCGGCAATGGGTGGACCCAGTTTCTAAACGTAACCCTAACCTTACCCCTAAACATTACCCTAGCTGTAATAGTAATCCTAACCCTAATCCTAAACGTAACTGTGACAGGATGGACTGCCTAAGCCACCCTGTCTGTTTTTGCTTAGAAACGGCTGGGTTTACTTTGCCACCATTCCCTTTCTTTATCCCAAATTGACCCTCTTACTGCAGTAGGAGGGGCTTAATCTGCTGCCACCACTAGGCTCCTGCACCAGCACCTATAACCACTTCCTTCTTGGTATCTATCGCCACTAGTGTACGCCCTCGCTGGGCACCTGGGCTGGTACACCTGACCTCTTGCCTTCAGATCAGGGTTGCTGTGGATGGTTCCCCCCTGGCTTCTCACACTGGCCGATAGCGAGCAAATTGTTGGCACTGGAATGCTAGGTCCAAACCTCAGAAAAGCCAGAAATGGATAAGATTTGCGTCTAATCTGTATGTCACAGAATCAGGGGTGCATGCAGGATTGGACCAAATAAAACCCCCAAAAAAACAACACGCGAGAGAGCTGCTGCGCATGCACCTGTGCATGCGCAGCAGCTCAGTTTCGGCAGCACTGTACTATACAGCAGACGCGGCGCTGTCAAAGAAGCGTCCGCGGCGGTGCTGTATACAATACAGCACCGCTATGTGCCGCTATGGTGGTCAATTAGCGGAGACCTGGAGACCCAGAAACCCCCCCTCTGTGCACCACTGAGTATATTTCCACAACAATCTGTAGGGAGGTAGGAGCCAGAGAGTTGCTTTGGTCTAGGAAAAGGCCCCCATTTTTGCCTATGCCCTGAAGCTTCTTTGGGCATTCTCGTACCTAAAATCTGTCACCGCCAAAATAAAGACATTTCCCTTGGAACCGACTCCTTTCTTCTACAGAAATATGGTAGGTACCACCTTGCATAGGTTCAGGAATGTCCCTATTGGGGGTGGAAAGAGAGAACGAATAACAACAGAAGATTACTCTATACCCTGGTGGTGTTCCTTGTGTCTTCTGTCTATTCGGATATTCAAATGAGATTCCAGCATATCTGGAACTGGAAACTGAACTAAAGTATCCTTAATATGGTCATTGTCACGGTTATAGTCACCGTCGGAGGCACCGGTTGGTATTTACATAACTGAACAGGGAGGTACTTAGTCTAACGCACCCCCGGTCTTCACCAGGGACCCCCGCAAGGAAGTTTGGTCTTCGCTGAGTGGGATGCGCAGGTCACGGTTCTCCAAGTCAGTTACCAGTGCGGTGGAGTTGCAGACAGGAATAGTTAGACGGTCCAGGTCGAGCCAAACAGTAGCGCAGGATACAGGGAGAACCAGGAGAAGTGTCAGGGACGAGCAGAAGGTCAAAACCCACACACAGACAGACTGCACTGCACTGACTGTGCAGTACCAAATCAGGATCCAGAAGAATGAGCCAAGGAACAAGCCAGAAGTCAGCAAACCACAATGGAGCATATAAACAGGAAGTGTGAACCAATATTCCAAAAACATACTGGTAGGTTAATTGGCTGCTAATAAATTGACCCTAGTCTGTGCGTCTGTCTGTGTGTGTATGTTAGGGAACTTAGACTGTGTAAGCTCCAATGGGGCAGGGACTGATGTGAGTGAGTTCTCTGTACAGCCCTGCGGAATTAGTGGCGCTATATAAATAAATGATGATGATGAAGGGAGTGAAAGATGATTTGGCTGTCAGAATCAGCTGACCGCCGCGAACGGGACGCAATCACTTCTGCGCATGCGCGCAGCGAGACCCCGAAAACCATAGATGAGTTCCGTTGCTAGGCAACGGGATGCACCGAGCGACAAGGAGAGGCGACCGTCCCCTGCACTTAGGAAGAGTGCGGGGATGGCGCTTGACAGTACTTTGCCCCTCCTCTCTGAATGGGTGGCTTGATTTCTCAGAAACTCCATCTTGAGACGAGGAACGTGAAGATCCTCTTTGTTAACCCAAAATCTCTCTTTGGGGTCGTAACCCCTCCAGTGCACCAGGAATTGAGCCTTGCCTCTAAGAATGGGCATTTTTAAAATTTGTTTTCCCTCCAACTATTTGCCTTGGACAGTCTTGATAGGAGGAGGAGGAAAGGAACCTTGGGTAAATTTGTTAATGACAAGTGGCTTTAGTAAAGAAATATGAAAAGTATTATGTACCCGGAGAGAAGGAGGTAGCCGGAGTTTATAGGTAACAGGATTGATTATCTGAGAGATAGGAAAAGAACCAATATAGCGGTGTGCAAGCTTCATGGAAGGGACCTTGAGATTAAGGTTGCGGGTGGCCAGCCATACTTTGTCCCCTACATAGAGAACCAGAAGGTTTTTCGGTGGCGATCCGTAAAACGTTTGTAGAGATCTAAAGATTGTTACAATTTGGACTGTACTTGGGACCAAACATCGGCAAAATCATGAACCATACTCTGGACTGCTGGCACTGAAGATTTGGCTAGCTTTGTGAGAGTAGGTAACACAGGATGTTTTCCAAAAAGGATGAAGAAGGGAGACAGACCAGTGGACTCCTGTTGATGGTTGTTGTGAAAAAACTCCGCTCAGGGTAGGAACTCACTCCACAAGGATTGACGCCCTGAGCAGTAGCACCGAAGATAAGATTTTAGGTCTTGGTTGACTCGTTCGGTCTAGCCATTTGTCTGAGGGTGATCCCAGAAGAAAATTTCAGGTTAATCCCAAAATGAATTGTTATGCACGTATAGTTGCTATCCCATAACAATTGTCGATTGCAAATCAGAATAAAATAAGTACAGCCGCTACTTATCGCAGGTGCCCTGGATCCAGTGTACAGTCATTCAGGTCTGAAGGCTGTGGTCAAGTAGACTGCCCACTGGGTCCAGAGCCCCTGCTTATATACAGTCAGCGAATACAATAAAACAATGCAGATGATGTGGCTTGCTTCTATAGGTCCAGGCTCAAGAAGGTCCAGAGTAATGTAGGTCATAGGCCAGTTCAAACGAAAATATCCAAAGGTGGGGGTCAGCTCTCCAGGAGATGCACTCCGATTTTCCCGCCAAGAATCCAGTTTAAACTAGTTCTTTTTACACTACATAGACAATATCATTTTAAACATTTATTCCCTATCATCGATAACTAGAGTATGCCATGTGCGATCCCTTCGGCGAATGAAAAGAACAACTGTGGATAAAGAGGGAATTAAAATGATACTAAACATGACATGTTTCCTTTAACCTTTGATTTCACTAACATGTATATAACTTATAATATTAGCTGCAACCTGTGCTACATTTCGACATAAATAACTATGTGTTGCAACTACTATTAATGTGTGCTAATTACAAATGTGCATGTTCGTGTGAAGGTGTGTAAATGTGTATTGTTGCCACGTGTTATGGCTGAATACGCTTCTCCATGCTGTAGCCTGCTATACGCATTATTTTCAGACAAAGACGATCAAGTTGTTAGATTTTAATTAAAAAGACTTTATCCAATTAGGTGACTTTGACAGCTCCACACTTTGATATTGGAAGAAACTATCACCTAGTCATGTTCTCGATGTCAAGATTGTAATACAGTTCTTCACGCACCATGATTTCCGTGTCCCTCATCACCATTACAGTCTCATTTTCAATGTTTACCTCAGTAGACCGCTTTCCACACTTCTACACAGTAGGAACACATCTGACACATAAGCCAGTTACTAAAATGACACCAAGTATAATGAGTAGGACCTTACCTATGCTAGCAACCATTTCCTGTACCCACTCCCCTAGACCAGATAACCATTTTACAGGATTTAACCATGAGAACCATCCTGCCACCTTTTCTCCAACTTCATATAAAGAAGAATTATGGTTCCTTCGAAATTCCCATTTCAGTTGCAGAATTTCATCCATCTTCCGGTCTATGACTTCCTTGGGGTCGTCAGTATTAGTGATGTATGTGCAACATTTGACACCAAATTGGGTGGCCAATGTCACACAATATCCACCAGTAATAGATGTTAGATAATTCAGTACCAGTCTATGTTGCACCATCTCCTTTTTGTAAGCCTGTAGCTCTCTACCCGTATACCTGAAAGTGTCATAATACATCTCAGTGATATTATCTATCAATTTAGCTAGATCTTGAATATACTTAAAATTTAAAGTTCCCCGAGCAATCCTGGTGGGATCTAAAGCAACCATAACCTGAAAACCAGTGGTTTCCCTAATCAATTATGAAGTTATGGCTTCTTCACCAGGAATCATGTTTCGTTTGCCACGATGTTCATACTGTGTGTGTATGTATGGTGGTAAGGTAGTCCTATGGATATCGACCATTTCCTCATGTGTAATAGTCATGACCTCAGAAACCAGTTTACCTTAGAAACACAAACCCTTGGAACTCAGAGTTAACCAGGAATAAGCTTTTCTCCCACAAACATAGTACACGTCATCTGGGAGGACATAAGGTACAGTACGATCATTGATAATATCACACAAAGTTTTGACAAGACTACCCATGCCTAGTGTCTCCATTTGTTCAAGACACATGTCAGCATGAATAACATTTTTACAATTCCTATAGGGACTTTCCCAATGGATACTTTCTTATGTCTGTTTACACATCCTATTTTTTGATGTCCTTCAACATTCCTGCCTATTGGTGACCTTCAGATTCTCCCGTCAATACTAGTGTGGCGCGCCATTGTCTGATCAGGTAGGCAGGCTTCCCAATTCTCCAGTCTTTTTACCTGTTAGATATCCAGGGCCCGATTCATCAAGGTATGCAAACGCATCCGTATTTGCGTTGCATACTTTGAGTGGCGCAGACACTTACGTGAGAGAAATAAGAACTTGAAACTCCAAAAACACACCCACTTGTGGTCTTCTACACTTAAGGGACGGAAATAAGAATCGCAAACTCAAAAAACACACCCACCTGCGGATCTTTAAACAAGGTACAAGCACAAGCGATGGATCACAAGCAATTGACGTGAAGCTAAGCAATATATACGTCACGCCCAATGTAAGAGGTCCGAACAGTTTGTTTACACATAATACAACAGAATGCCTGTGGCTTATTTTCACGAGATAGCTCTGTGCTGATTAATCATTGGCAAATAACAATGATGTGGAACACTGTGAACAATGTTTTTCGTTTGCTATTAATTAGCGTAATACACACTTTTACCTAAAAGACACATTGATGAAGGCCTTTCTGTTTTTTGGATTTCAAGTTGCCGTATATTACGCAAAATGCATGGACATAGCTACATTAAAAGTACATGAATAATGAATCTATAAAAATATATGTTGTACTATAAATCCATCTGGGTTTTCAGGAAAATGCATAGCATACACTTCCGTAAGGATACACACACACACACACAGATAAAGGGCTTGTGTCTAGATTAGAACTCATAACTGCCTTTATGGAAAGTGGGAGAGCTACCCACTAGCACAAACAGAGATTTGAAAAACCAGTAAGAACACCAACAATACAGCATGCGTGCTACACAGGCAACTGACACTTAATAGTACTCTTCATTATTCACACAAATTTCTGAAAAAGGAGGATTCTCACTGATAGCTCAGTGGTTAGCACTTTGAACTCCCAACACAGCAGGCACGAGTTCAAATACCAAGCCTACCCATCACAATTGTTTGCACATTGTGGACTGTAATGATTATTTTAAAAATAAACGCAGGAACGTGACACAATGGTCTTATTTTTTAATTTTGATTTGTTCTACATGCTCAACCACATTGTAAAATATGCCCTCCTAATTATCCTGTATTGTAAAATACTAATTTTTTGGGGGGAACTTTCGAAAATCCTCAGGGCCCACAGTTCACATGCACATTATTATGTGCATGCTAACATTTATTACTAGAAATGGACTAAGAGGGGGGGGGATTTGGAGGGGACAGCCTCCTTGGAATTAAATGCAACATTGCCTGCTAACCTACTTTCATCTGGATCCACGGCATACACGTTATGTCATGTACTCAGCTTTATCCAAACTGAACGCTCACCACAGTCCAGTACCATGAAGCTTTGGAACGCTTGCACTTCTGCCTTACACCACTGAGACCACTTCTGGGTACAGTTTTGATGTTCTCTTCAATGTGTGACTGGCTTTGCTCTGATACTTGAACGTAACCTTGGACTATCACTACAATGACACATGATTTGGGGAAATTGTTAACTAGCTAGGGCATTTGACCTTTTGGAATTTATCTTGCACACAGATGCCCTACCTCTTAGTGGGGTGGCTTGTTGGTGGAGGGCACATGTTCCTTTTTGATGACATGCAAAGAGCAAATCAAAACCTTTTCAGCTATCGAAATGATGATGGAGTTCTAACCATCTTCTTTAAATGTTACTCTTTTGAGATTATTATATACAATCTCTTTTGTCCTTACACCCACATGTTGGGTAATTAGATGAATAAAGACACACACACCAATGAATCTTTTTTTATAACTTATATAATTAGAAAACTATTCAAATATACAAACATATTTACATTATGGAATGAAACTGTTTACATGAAAATAACATAACGAAAACAAAAAAATTATTCGGACAATGTAGACCAGTAGTCTATTTTTTTTTAAAATTCTTCGATACATTCGTCCTGTTCTTTTTGTAGATTTGTAATTTTTGCTATAAATTCAGACATTTCTGCCCTCATTTCAGTCGATGTTGGTGGGGGGGGGCAACTGTCAGCTTCTCCATGTGTTCTGAAAGAAACCAAAAAAAAAATATTAAAATACATGTAAACCTATTTTGTCAAACAGACAGGGATTACTAGAGATGTGTACTGTTACATTACTTTAAACTGTTCGGCCTCTGGCTCCAAAAGCACTTGGCCGCACATTAGACGTTGATAAGGCTTTGGTGTAGCATTTTTAAAGATGTACTACATTCTGGTGTGCCCCGAGGAGAGGGGCGTGGACAGGGTGGTCTTAACAGCATTATAGGCCCCAGGGCAAAGCACTACACTGAGGCCCTACCTACACAATCAATCAAAGGAATTCTTTGTAAATCGGCACGAAAATTACGCTCATACTTATTGCTACCTCCCACAAAATCAGTGTTTGCAAATTAAAAAGTCTGCTGAAGAGCAGACATTAATCTATAAACGTTAGGCAAATCTAACATGACCCTTGATTTTGCAAAGCAAAGATGTTCAAATCCAAATAGCGACTCATTTGTTTAATCATACAGACAGAGGTGGCACAGTACTAAATTACTTTGAAAAATTTTGGAATAATCAAGTGTTTGATCCAAACGTTAACTCGCTTTATTGTAAGAGAATCTTTGATAATTGCCTTGAAAATCTATAGCATTATATACTGACAAGATGACAAGTCAATCAGTCCCGTCTGTTCGTGTTACCCCTGCCCTGCGTGGCCATGTGTTAAGATGGCTCTGGCTGTTCTTTTCTTGTTTACACAAACTCACATTTGGATGTCCATTATGATTGCAACCTGTGTCATAAATGTCACCTTTTAATCAACATGTGTTCCAGCAGGGATTAGTCACAAATTTATGGACATGGCAGTGGTATCAAAATCAAAAAACCCTTTCTTGTAAAGACTTACTATCTCCTAATGCCTCACCAGCTTGAGGCACCAACAGCTGGCTGTCGCCCTCCTGGTACTGCTGGACCTCGGGGATTGGGGCGCAGGCTGGGACTCAGCCTCAAATTCCTCAACAGACTCCTCCTCCGCCTTATCCTGGCCCTCGCCCTGCTCCTCTAGTATTCTTTTTTGCAAGTGGTGCAAAATAGAATACTATTTTGCACCACTTGCATTGTAACATGGTTTTGTCCAGGATACTTTCATAAGACACTTCTCAATTTAAGATCCTTAATGAATCAGGGCCCTTATGTCTATCTCTAAATTTAAGTCTTTGACCACTGTTATAGGATCCTGGGACCCGCCATAATAATGATACAATGCCTTTGATCTTATTAATAACTAGAGATGGGCGGGTCCGGTTCTCCGAGAACCGAACCCACCCGAACTTTGGGTATCCGAGTACCGAGCTGAGCAGCTCGGTACTCTCCCGCCCATTCCGAATCCAAATCGAGGCCAAACGTCATTGTGACGTTGTCAGATCTCGGGACTCGGTTCTTGCGATACTTCAACTTTATAAATACATGCCTCCACAGCAATCCATCGCCATTTGACAGAGGGAGAGAGCAGGGTGTAGTCATAGGCTAATTAGAGCAGGGACAGAGAATACAATATTGTTCTTGCAATTGCTCTAACCAAAATCGCTAGTGCAGAGAGGAGGATAGAGGTTTATTATTTTTTCTTCATATTTGGCACTCCCCAGCGCTTTTGGGGTGTCCCCCATAATTGTGCATTAATATTTCTGGCTGTCAAAAGTCATATCTGTCAGCAGTATCTACTAAATAATTTGTAGCACACCTCAGTGCTTTTGGGGTGTCCTCCCTAATTGTGCATTAATATTTCTGGCTGTCAAAAGTCATATCTGTCAGCAGTATCTACTAAATAATTTGTAGCACACCTCAGTGCTTTTGGGGTGTCCTCCCTAATTGTGCATTAATATTTCTGGCTGTCAAAAGTCATATCTGTCAGCAGTATCTACTAAATAATTTGTAGCACTCCTCAGTGCTTTTGGGGTGTCCTCCCTAATTGTGCATTAATATTTCTGGCTGTCAAAAGTCATATCTGTCAGCAGTATCTACTAAATAATTTGTAGCACACCTCAGTGCTTTTGGGGTGTCCTCCCTAATTGTGCATTAATATTTCTGGCTGTCAAAAGTCATATCTGTCAGCAGTATCTACTAAATAATTTTTAGCACTCCTCAGTGTTTTTGGGGTGTCCTCCCTAATTGTGCATTAATATTTCTGGCTGTCAAAAGTCATATCTGTCAGCAGTATCTACTAAATAATTTTTAGCACTCCTCAGTGTTTTTGGGGTGTCCTCCCTAATTGTGCATTAATATTTCTGGCTGTCAAAAGTCATATCTGTCAGCAGTATCTACTAAATAATTTTTAGCACTCCTCAGTGTTTTTGGGGTGTCCTCCCTAATTGTGCATTAATATTTCTGGCTGTCAAAAGTCATATCTGTCAGCAGTATCTACTAAATAATTTTTAGCACTCCTCAGTGTTTTTGGGGTGTCCTCCCTAATTGTGCATTAATATTTCTGGCTGTCAAAAGTCATATCTGTCAGCAGTATCTACTAAATAATTTTTAGCACTCCTCAGTGTTTTTGGGGTGTCCTCCCTAATTGTGCATTAATATTTCTGGCTGTCAAAAGTCATATCTGTCAGCAGTATCTACTAAATAATTTTTAGCACTCCTCAGTGTTTTTGGGGTGTCCTCCCTAATTGTGCATTAATATTTCTGGTTGTCAAAAGTCATATCTGTCAGCAGTATCTACTAAATAATTTTTAGCACTCCTCAGTGTTTTTGGGGTGTCCTCCCTAATTGTGCATTAATATTTCTGGCTGTCAAAAGTCATATCTGTCAGCAGAATCTACTAAATAATTTTTAGCACTCCCCAGTGGTTTGCGCTCAGAATGGATTCAAAGCAGTCCACATATGATCTAAATGAGCAACCAGGTTCTGTCACCAGTCCTGATGTTAGTGTTCCCAGTACGTCATCTGGCCAAGGCGATGTCAAACAACAGAGTGTTTTCAAATTAGTGCAAAAAACAAAAACCAAAAAAAAATTTACTGTATTGAAGCGAAAAAGAAGTGTAACTGAGCAAAAGTTAAGTGACGATAAAAAAAAAATTGCAAGCATGCCATTCTACACACGCAGTGGCAAAGAGAGAATGAGGCCTTCACCTTTGGCTATTAGTGGCAGATCCCAAAAAGTTACCCAGCCTACAATTGGTGCACAACTACTGTTACGCGTCAAAGCCGAGCTGCAAGATAACAGTGAGGCATTACAGGAGAATATTTGCTCTGATTCACAAATGACAACAATCCCTGTGGAGAGTCCATCCAACAGTGGGATGTCTAATCGTGAGCATTCTGCTGATGTGTGCCTTAATAGCCCGAGTGTAGCCGGTGATACCCAAATTGAGGATGCCACTTTGGAATTAGAAGAGGATGAGGGGGAGATTTGTGTAGGCGACGAGGGCGCTAATGAGGATGTTGATGAGGATGAGGTTGTTTGTGTAAGTCCTGCACCAGTGGCAGCAGTTCTGGCACGTGACAAGAAAAAGGCCATTGTCATGCCTGGGCATAAAACAAAAAAATCCACTTCTTATGTGTGGAATTATTTCTACCCAAATCCAGACAACAATTGTATAGCCATTTGTAGTGTATGTGAAGCCACAGTCAGTCGAGGGAGGGACCTTAACCATCTTGGAACCTCGTCTATGTTACGCCATTTAACGAGAGTTCATGGCAAAGTGTTGGGAAAAGCTGAAAGTTCTTCCCAAAAGAATACAAGCACTCCCTCATCAGCTAAGACCCTCCGCTCACCGACATACCGACGGCTACAAAATACACCCACCACACCATCCTCATCAATATCCTCAGTAGCGCTCGGAGTTAGCCCGGCATCCCACTTAAGGCTGGATGACTCCGGCACTATTATTGATTCCTCTGAAGAAAGCGTTAGTCCTGCTGCTGCTGTTGCTGCTGCTGGGGGTGAATCGTCATCCCAGAGGCAGGTGAATAAAATGAGCAGTCCTACATTTCAGCAATTAACTGTGAAACAATCATTTGCGAGGGGAAGCAAATATGACAGCAGTCACCCAGTCGCCAAGCGAATCACAGACGCCATGGCTGCAATGTTAGTGTTAGATCTGCGTCCAATCTCCACAATAAACGCAGCTGGTTTTTCACAGTTAATTGAGGTTTTGTGTCCGCGTTACAGAATTCCATCGCGACACCATTTCTCCCGTAAAGCTATTCCACAACTATACCAAAAAGTGTGTAAAAATGTAGAGATTGCTCTGAAAAATGCCATTCTGCCCACTGTTCACTTAACCACAGATATGTGGACAAGTGGAAGTGGCCAAACCAAAGACTATATGACTGTGACAGCCCACTGGGTTGGTCATTCACCTTCACCAGCAGGAACAGCAGCAGCATGTACACCACTACGTAACATTTGTCACAGGCAGGCCACTCTTTGTATCACCGGCTTCACTAACAGGCATACGGCTGACAATTTGTTACGCAAACTGCGAGATGTGATTGATGCATGGCTTATACCACTCGGACTCTCCCCAGGGTATGTCATTTCAGATAACGCCAACAATATAGTGCGAGCATTACAGCTGGGTGATTTCCAACATATTCCCTGTTTTGCTCACACCATCAACTTGGTGGTGCAGAGCTTCCTACGAAATAACCGTGAGGTGCAGGAGATGCTTTCGGTGGCCCGTAAAATTTCAGGCCATTTCAGGCATTCAGCCACAGCATGTAGGAGATTACAGCAGCTCCAAGAGCAGTTTAACTTGCCCTGCCACCAACTTAAGCAAGAGGTGGTAACTCGGTGGAATTCCACCCTGTACATGCTTCAGAGGATGGAGGAACAGCTCAAAGCCATCCAATCATATTGCACAAGTCATGACATTGGGAAAGGAGGGGGGATGTATTTCACTCTTGCACAGTGGGGAATCCTTTCAGTGCTGTGCAAGGTGCTGAAACCATTTGAAGTTGTGACATGTGAGGTCAGTGCTGACTCTGCTAGTTTGAGCCAAGTCATTCCTTTAATTAGACTATTGGAAAAGCAGCTTGAGAAAATGAAGGAGGAGCTGAAAGCAAGCAATTCAGCAAAGTATGTTGGCCTTGTCGATCAAGTACTTAATTCGCTTCACAATGATCCTCGAGTTATTAAGATCTTGAACTCGGATCAGTACGTTTTGGCCACTGTGCTTGATCCAAGGTTTAAAACCTACATTGAGTCTTTACTTGTAAATGAGCGAGATGTGAACTTTTGCAAGGAGCTATTGCTCAGCAAGTTGGCCGCTGAACTGGGCCTCGGCTTGACGACGTGTCCTCCTTCACTTTCTCAAGCTGTTGCTCGTAAAAAATTAAATTTCCAAAAAAGAAGCAGGGAAGACACAGGGGGCAGACGAGAACAATTTAACATCTGGGCTGGTTTGAAGGATTTTTCAAAAAAATGTGTCACTTTGCCCATAAGTCCATCCAATATGAGTATAAACATGCAAAGGATGGTGGAGGATTACTTTCAAGAGGTAGTTGATATGGAAATGTCAGACAGTCCCTTTCCTTACTGGGAAGAAAAGCAGGCCATTTGGAAACCCATGTACAAACTTGCTTTGCAATACCTAAGCTGCCCACCCTCCAGTGTGTACTCTGAACGAGTGTTCAGCACAGCAGGGAACTTAGTCAGTGATCGCCGTAGAAGGTTACTTCCCAAAAATGTGGAGAAAATGATGTTTATAAAAATGAACTACATCTTCCACGAGGAAGGCCTTCACCATCCAAGACATCCAAGCACTGACTGTTCTCTAATGGCGGATTCAAGCGGCGATGAATTGATAGTCTGTGATGATGACGTACACACTGATGAGGGTGAGGATTAAGCTGAAGATGATGCCGATAACATCTTTTTAAAACTTTCTATGTAAGTGTAGGGTGCAATCTACCCCCAAAGAGGAAAGGGACTTGTGGCATTTCCATATCACATACCATCTTGAAAGGCTGCTGTTAGGGCAATTTATCCTTAAGGGTAGGGTGTCATAGACAGAGTGACCCTAAACTGGCTTTGTCCATTTTTCATAATATTGTACAGTCTATAATGGCTGAATTTTTGGGTATTTTATACAAGTGGAGGGGGGCCTAGAGAGACAGAAACCAAACTGGCTTTTTCCATGTCAATTAATATTGTACAGTCTATAATGGCTGAATTTTTTGGTATTTTATACAAGTGGAGGGGGGCCTAGAGAGACAGAGTGACCCCAAACTGTCTTTCTCCATGTCAATTAATATTGTACAGTCTATAATGGCTGAATTTTTTAGTATTTTATACAAGTGGAGGGGGGCCTAGAGAGACAGAAACCAAACTGGCTTTCTCCATGTCAATTAATATTGTACAGTCTATAATGGCTGAATTTTTTGGTATTTTATACAAGTGGAGGGGGGCCTTGAGAGACAGAAACCAAACTGGCTTTCTCCATGTCAATTAATATTGTACAGTCTATAATGGCTGAATTTTTTGGTATTTTATACAAGTGGAGGGGGGCCTTGAGAGACAGAAACCAAACTGGCTTTCTCCATGTCAATTAATATTGTACAGTCTATAATGGCTGAATTTTTTGGTATTTTATACAAGTGGAGGGGGGCCTTGAGAGACAGAAACCAAACTGGCTTTTTCCATTTCTTTACATATTTAACTATAAGTGTAGGGTGTAATATACATTCAAAGACGATGGCTGCATTGCCAATATGCATAGATGGAGAGGAAGACAATCTGTTTTGTGTGTAGAATAGGCCTACCAACGAAGAATTAAACTGTTTTTTTGGATGATTTATTACCTCAACAATTAGATTACTTGTCTCTAAAACAGTTGGAGCACTAAATTGGGTTAATTTAGGCCCAAAAACATGGATTTTCCCAAAAAATAGCAAAACAAAACCAAACAAAACCAAAACCAAAACCAAAACACGCAATGGCGGTTTTGCAAAACCAAAACCAAAACCAAAACACGACGGTAATCCAGATCCAAAACCGAATCCAAAACCAAAACACGGGGGTCAGTGACCATCTCTATTAATAACCAATCTCATTAATTATTGCGATATAATGCAATTTGCGTCTTTTTGTTCACGTCGAATAATACGCACCCGTGACATCTCAGATGTACTTTAGAGGCATTATTTCACTTAACCTTTTAAAGTTTCGCCTAATACCATGGCAACCCAAAAACAAGGTGTCCCAGTTGTTATGCTTGCGCATGACAACTAGAAATCCGTAGACTTACGCGATTCCTGTGTTTGACAAGGCTATATATAAATATATATACATGTATATATATATATATATATATATATATATATATATACACACATCTCGCCTAAATATTACACAAATATTCCACAATTATGTGTTAATCGCTAAATAAATACCAATCTATCATTTACCTCACTATAAGACATTATCTATATAAACATCCATTCATCCTATTCATTCCAGTTATCTAAACATACAAAACAGGCATTAGGATACAAGTCTTTTACTTTACAACATAAATGCATATATACAATTACAGATAATACATTATAGATTAAACAGACAATGTTACAACTTCAGAAGTAAGTACATAATATCCTATTCTGTTGTGTGTGTGTGTGTCATGTGAATGGCAGCCATAATGGGTGCTTGTTTAACATTTCTCATACTGGGTAATGGCTTCCAAAAGCAGACATAGTTTACCACAGTTGCAGTGTCTCTTGGTTTGTGTGACTAAATGGTGCCTAGCAAAGCTTTTAACACCTACAGTGTTCCTTGCTAGGTAGGAAAATACCTCCAGCCAAGGATATTTGCCTATTTCAATATGTTACCTCTCAATAATGTGACAATTCACAGGTTCAAATGCAACTAATGGACTAGTTTAATTCATTCTAGGTATGCACCAAGGTCATGATTATTACCTTCAAATATGTACCGGTATGAATATGGGCACATTTACAATATATATGAAGCCATTAGCCTTTTAGAATAGTACTAATGCACAGTGGCTGGCACACCGCCAGGGCTTCACCAAACCACTTAGATCAATGGTCATTCTTGTCCTTATTGCAATAGACACATATTTGGGAAAACAACCTAAGGCTGTAGTGTTGTGTGAGCTGTTTGCTGTGTGTCTGGATAATAATGCTTTGTAATATAATACACAGGGAGGATTGGGAATTATTACCTCTGCCAAAGAACCACACCCTGTTATCCTAGTAAGTAGACAACACATTATTTACATCGACTAGTGATGGATATCCAAGAGCTCATTTGTCTCAAAAACTGAACTATCCAGTAGTGATGTAATAAATCACAATGGTTTGAGCCTGGCCAACCAGACCAAATATATACAATACGTCATAATCCGCTTAACGGGTGACATCTTACCTTTACAGTGTTACTGACAGAGTTAACATACCACTATGAAATAAAGACACAGAGACTTTGTTTTGGCTAAATGAAAGGTCAGTAATTTATTGAAATGTTCAATATATTGAGAAGAGGTGGCCAATATAAGCAGACCAATCAGCCCCTAAGCCACACCCATGCACTATCTACTCCGCCCCACTAGATTGGGTACGGTTGGGGCCCGCCCGCCCAAGCGGAGCCCCATAACCCCGAAGGGGTATACTGCCTAAGTGCTCACCCCTTAAGGGGAGAGTGCCTACTGCGTCATGAGTGTGACCAAATTGTCTGCTGACTGGGTACCTTACCGCCACACGAACTCAGTTTGTAAAATTATCACTCGAACTGATCTAACACGAGAACCATAAAAAAAAAAAGAAAAAATTCCTATACCAAACCCGCTATAGAAACCCAAATTTAGGGACTGGGTGGGTGGGTAAACTCTCCAGCAGTGAAAGGGGGAAGCTGACTGCCAGCACATGGCCTTATCCTGTTTTCCCTACTATAATCCTGCCCCCTACCTCCCCACTGATTGGCTGACCCCTGCCCCCCGGTGGAGTTAACTCTTGCTATGCTTTTGCTTTTCTTTTACCTGCCCCCTCAGCGTTTATGTTACCTCGGGTGAATCCCCGCCCTCTGTTATCTTAATCCGCTTAACGGGTGACATCTTACCTTTACAGTGTTACTGACAGAGTTAACATACCACTATGAAATAAAGACACTGAGATTTTGTTTCAGCCCCTAAGCCACACCCTTGCACTATCTACTCCGCCCCACTAGATTGGGTACGGCTGGGGCCCGCCCGCCCAAGTGGAACCCCATAACCCTGAAGGGGTATACTCCCTAAGTGCTCACCCCTTAAGGGGAGAGTGCCTACTGCGTCATGAGTGTGACCACCAAATTGTCTGCTGACTGGGCTGCTTACCGCCACAGCTGGGTCCCGTTAGGAACCCCAGCCCGCCACCAACTGACCTCTCATAGCCAAAACACTGAAGATCTGCTCTATGAAATACTCTAACCCTGTATCTGCCAAATTCACCCCATCAGGCCTATATAGATTTGTGAACCGTGCTCTGATGCCCGGGTAGCTGATAAACTCGCACCTATTTCTGAGAATATTCTCCTCGCAGCCCTGTTAACTTTCCCGCGAGCCTTTTCAATACGGGCTGGCCTGTCCGTTCCCCTCCAGTTAATTCTAGGGATGATGTCCGACCAGATGAGGTGTACTGTTGGCCAATGTCGTTTGATCGCTCCAATATCCGCTTTGATCCTTACTATCAGCTCTACACCTTTCCACTTACCCAAGTCATTGCCCCGAGGTGGATTATAATTACCGAAGGGCGTCCAAACCTGACCTCGCTGTCCCTTAGAACCTTCAAAAGCGACTCCCAACCGAGCCCCCTGCGACCTATCCATCTCACTGAACTTGCCTGGGGGTATCTGGCCGAGTTATGAGCGGGCCCACTTTTACCGGCCCAAAAGATGAATGAATGACCCACCAACCAAATATTTTTGCCATTCTGACGGGAACCTGTAAAATGGATTGATATGTGTGTCAACCAGAGCCGCAAAACACGTTTAATAACTATCGAGAAGGAAAACACCACCGCTTGTGTAAGATAGGGTGACCCATGCGGAGGTAAAACCAGAAACCCCGGGGTGCCAACAGCCAATCAGGCCCCCGAAGAAAAGAAAATGGCGAAACCCTCCATGCCTCCTTTCAACAAGGTAAGCAACCTATGGCATGGGTCAACCTCCCGGAATTGATGCCCACACACTACAATGCCACAGGTGGCCGAACATATTTCCTAAAACACTTTGACTTCCACCTCCCCAACTTCTTAATGTCTTGCTCTGAAGCACCCTCTTTAGCCGCTACGGTAGCTACTCCTATTCCTATTCTGAATGAATGTGTCCCATAATATGCAATATTCAAGCCAAGCTTTGCAGCGCACTTCTTGAAAACAGCTGAAAACTGGTACTTTGTAAGGGGGGAACCGTCATGGTGCCTAAGCCAATTATCACCAGGGGAGGGGGCCAGGCCTCATACAACCTAGCCAGCTCAACTGGACAAACTGTACTGCCCCCGCTCCGATGCAAGGTAATCCACCGCCCTCTACTCAGCGGATCTATCTTTGACCAATGTATTTTACATGCCAAGTCATTGCTCTTTGCCACCACATTCCTGCGAAGTAACCCTGACCCGGATGCCCACCTGGAAGAAGCCACCAACTCGCTTATTCTGAAAGCTCCAAAGAAAGCCATAGAGAAGGATAATCTAAACAAAGCAGCCTCAAAAACATCGCTAGCTACCAGCGGTATAACCTTGATCAGCCCTGCCAACAATACTTTATCAATGGGCCTACGTCTGTCTTCCACCGACGGGGACATCCTAGCCCAACCCTTTACTGCCCTGCGAACCAACATCTGCTTAGTAACGTCTGGCCTGCCGTGCAACTGCAAAAAGAATAAAATACCTGTCAATGCTGACACCATGTAAGGCTGAGACTTACCCACCTGAAAACAATGCCACACAAATGCCAATATGCGCTGCTGATCAGTCTTACATGCGGCCTCCCTTGATGCAGAATACCCTTCCCATGATGACCAAGCCTCCCGATATTTCTTCAAGGTACCTGGCGCTACCGACTGCCTTGCCAAGTCCGCTATCCCGGCCTTATAATCTGCCAGACAAAATCAGGGCATGAAACACCAGACTCCTTAGCCTCAGCGCCGGAGGGGAGATAGCCTTCTGATTGTTGATAGCGTGCACTACTCTCAAATTATCGCACCAAAAATTATACTCTTATCTCTCAGGCAATTTCCCCACGATTCCATTGCTACAATACTTGGGAACAATTCCAGTAATAAGAGATTTCTTGTGAGCCCTTCCTGATGCCACGATGGAGGCCACGCAGCCACACACCACTCCCCGTTCAGGTACGCCCCAAAACCAGACGAGCCAGCCGCATCCATAAACAATTGAAGCTCCACATTATTGGCGGCTGGCGGCAACCACAAACAAACCCCATTGAAGTTCTCCAAAAACAAATGCCACATGACCAGATCATCCCTAATCTCCCTGGAAATCCTAACCATATGACCAGCGTTCATCACCCCGACTGTAGCCCTCTCCAATTTCCTGCAAAAAACCCTGCCCATGGGGATAAACCGACAAGCAAAATTAAGTAAACCAAGCAGGGATTGAACCTTCTTCAACTGAGCCTTGGCCCTGCCCTGCAACGAGTAAATCACACCCTTCAGCTTAGCTACCTCCTCCGCAGGGAGCCTACAACACCCTGCTCTGGTGTCAATTTCAATACCCAGGAATGACAATCTATCCGTCGGACCTTCTGATTTGTCCGCAGCAACTGGAACTCCCATAATTCTAAACAATGACTGAGCAGAAAACAACAAGTCCTGACACACCGTGGACCCGCTTGGCCCAATGAACAAGAAATCATCCAGGTAATGGGCCACACTTTAATGCCCTGTCCCCGCAACCAGACACCAATGTAGAAATTTGCTGAAACACTCGAAAAATGCACAAGACACTGAACAGCCCATAGGCAAACATTTATCCATGAAATAACCCCCTGGCAAATGAAAACCCATGTATTTACATGAAGATGGATGCAAAGGCAGCAGCCTAAACGCTGACTCAATATCGAGCTTCGCCAGCAACGCCCCAGCACCGCAGCGCTGCACTATCAACAAAGCATCCTCAAATGATTGATACACCACTGAACTTTCAGATTCTGCAATCGCGTCATTCACGGACATACCCTGAGGGTGAGACAGATTCTGTATCAGCCAAAACTTACCTGCCTCCTTTTTTGGTACTACACCTACCGGAGAAATGACCAAACCTTGAATAGGGGGAGTAGCAAAGGGACCACATATGCTACCCAACTC
Source organism: Mixophyes fleayi (assembly GCF_038048845.1). NCBI lineage: Eukaryota > Metazoa > Chordata > Amphibia > Anura > Limnodynastidae > Mixophyes > Mixophyes fleayi. Next base: position 83,890,278 of record NC_134410.1, read on the forward strand.
AACCTCTTTATACACTTTTTCCCGTACAACCAAAGGCAATTCTCGCGCAGATTTCAGGTTCCTGGGTGAACCCGTATGAATATCCCCACTTACCGGTAGCTTGAACCCATGCCTAAAACCTTCCCCTAAAAACTCTGAAGCCTGTCTATTGGGGTACCAACCCAGCCATTTATCCAGCTCAGACAATACGATGGGAGAAAAGGCCTTACTGTGCAGGAGCTCCTGCGGGGGTTCTTCCCATGGCACCTGGACCACTCCTCTTGGTACATTCCCTTCTAGGGTGTCCTCCTCCACACGTGGCACAGGCATGCTTAAACTTACAGGCCCCCCCTCTGTCACAATGGGCCCCGTTATATGCAAAACACTTTCCACAAAAAAGCTGGGCCAATCTACTCGGAGGTTGCCTCTGCATCCATGCCCCCGCATCACTTGCTCCTGATCTGGGCTGTGTCACTTCCAGCCACACTTTCACATCCTTACAGCCCAGGTCCATCACAATTAAACCATCTTGTTACCTGCGAAACGCTTCATCATGCCGTCTCCACATGTTACCTCTGGAGCAAGTGTGCATACCTTGTATCAAGAATATGTATTTAATGATGTTCATATGCTCCTCCGGCCTGCTTTCCAGATAACAGGCTGCGAACACCAGGAACCCCTCTAACCAGTTGTTAAAATTCTTATAGATCTCCTCACCCAGGCCAGAGCGTGACATTGCTGTTGCCAAATCGTCCTTAGCCTTGTTGGTAATGGCAAACATGTCTACAAACCGACCTGTGCGCATCTTGCCATACACCCTGTTTCTTATGTCCCGCAGGACGGCTGATTTGGAACAGCGCACCACATCATCACCCGTCAACCTGCCACTGGGGCTGTTATTCACCACCTCCGCCCTCCGGCGGATACCACTCAACTTCCTCTCCAGCAGCCTTATTAACCTCGCTTCCGAACTCCTGGACCTGGCTGGAGCCTCACTCTCAGAGGAAGAAGAGCCTGAGTCAGAGCTCATACCTGACAACCCACCGGCAAGCTCACCGGCTGCCTCCTGGCTACCACCGTCTGCTCCTGATAATGCTCCGGCCGTGCCCGCAGCGACTTCCGCATAAGAAGCGCGCCTGGACCCCCGTCCCGATGACGTATGCATTTTGGAACCTGCAGAGGAGGAAACAGAAAGAGAGCTCCCTGGACCGGGAGCCGAGGACCCTGCAAGAACTGGCGGTTCTGTATTGTGCGCTAATAATCTGGGCTCAGGCGCCGAACCCGCACCGGCTTGCTGAGTTGGGGGAACTAAATTTGGTGCGACCGTGCAAGGGGTGACCCGAGAACCCGTCAGAGAGGACATCTGACCCTGCCCTGCGCCGGGCCCTCCGGCCACCAACTGCACGTTCTGGGAACCTGATGACACTAAAGGGGCTAATGCAGATGTCTGCGTGCAATCTGCCCCTGAGGGGGTGGGCGCGATGGAAACTGTGGAAGCAAAGGCACCTGTTGTTAAACTGTAACTGCTGGGACAGGGAGGAACGGAAAAATAAGGAGCGTAGGTAGAGGGGTTGGGGGGGTAGCAGGTAGTAAAGCTGAGGGCTGGGTCCGAAATGGGGTAAGGAAAGGAGGGGAGCCCTTAGCTATGAGGCGCCCAGCCAGAGGTACTGCTCATCCAAGAGAATGATGGATGAACGAAAGCGGGAAAAGACGTGGCATTAGCACCCTGACCCACAGGCCACGGGGGGGGGGGGGGGCAGTGGCCTACAAAAGGCGGGCAGGACGTGGCTGAGTGGCCGTGAAGCACGGCAGAGGGAAAGGAGGAGGGGACCATGCGGGGGGCGGGGTGCCTGGGGGGTTAGCTGCAGAGGGGGGAAACAGGATAGGCTGGGGGGGTAAGGGGGTGGCAAGGGGAATAGCGTACTGGGAAAGGATAGAGGGAGGGGGGTGGGTTTGGGAACAGCTGTTGCTGCTACGCCTGGAGGGTTGGAGGCCAAATGCTGCTGCAGCAAAGGGGGGTCACTTCCTGCTGCCCAATGCTAGGGGCCCCAGATGGCCTGCAGGTAGAGGGAAGGCTGCTATGGATGGGGAGAACATGGGGGGTGGGAGGCGCTGTAGTGCTGCCCTGTGTCCCCAAGGCTGTGGTCTGGGACACAGGGGTTAACAGACTGCCCGACAGGGAAGGTGGTAGAGGAGCTGGTGGCCCACTAATGTTGTAATCCCCTCTTGCTGTATTGCTATGGCCATGTGTACCTGAGGGGGGGTGCAGCTCCGGGTGTCAGCTGCAGCGACTGAATATTCCCCAGCAGAGCCTGCAGCGTTGCCCTCCCCAACCCCAGCGTCAGCCCGGTCCCGGGTTGGGGGGGGTGATTGCCAGCGGTAAGCGCATTGGTGGCAGTGGAGCGGCGTCCGGGCGCTTCTGGCGCGCCCTGTTCCAAAATGGCCGCTAACTCAGTGCCCAACCGCGCATGCGCAGACCCCGTCCCCGGCGCGACCACGGTCGCGGCAGACCCTCTCCTTCTCCCTGGCCCTGAAATTGAGGGGGAGGGGGAGGGAGTATCGCACAGCGGAGAGACCCGGGCTTGCGCTCTCCGCTGTGCAGCAGCTGCTGTGGGGGTAGTGGCCTCTAAGAGGCGGAGGGGAGGAACTCCTGCACGTTTAGCCCTGAGCATGGTGGTGGAGGGGGGGAGGTGGTCTGTGCAGTAAGGCTAACGGACTGGCCGGTGAAACGGGAGGGAGAGGAGAGAGGGGTTGAGAGATGGGAGAAAAGCAAGTAACGGCAGCCATACAGGGAGTAAGAGGGAGGGGGAAAGATGCAGGATAAGTGGGGCAAAAGCGGACAAAAGAGCAGGGAGGGAAGGTATGGTTGTTAGGAGGGTAATAGGGGGAAATGAAGCAAAAAGGAGCAGGGAATGGAGCAGAGTTGAGCAGAGAGCAAGGGGCAAACTAGAGGGGACCAGCAATACGCTACAATCAGGGCCGGTGCAAGGTTGCTCGGCACCCTAGGCAAAGCTTAAGCTTGTCGCCCCCCCCCCCCCCCTCAAATAATAAAAAAAGAAATATTTCACAGCCCCTAACACACTTGACATTTCTAAAGTAAAAATAATAACTCTTACCACCTCTTGGCTGTACAGGATGCAGTAAAGATGTCTGACGCAGCACTGATGTCTGGTGCAGGATGCTGTCCAGGCTTCACTGCTGCCCAGGAGCAAACACATGATATCTAGAGGGAAGGCTCCAAATGTTAGATTTCAGAACAAAAAAGAAAAAAAAAAAAGAGAACTTTACATCACTCACCTGTTACAGACTGACATGTGCCCCCAGCCCGCCAACTTCTCTCACACATGCCCATCTGCCCACTAGCTACTCTAACATATGCCCTTGCATAGCTCCAATTTGTCACGGCACTACCATAGTCTCTAACTTAAGGACATTTATAAGTGTAATCCCCGGTCTCCCCATTTTCTCCAGCCTCCTCCCCCTGCCCAATTTTCTCTACCATCCATTCTCCCCCCTCACACACATTTTATGTAGCATCCATTCTCCCCCCATTCTCTGTAGCATCCATCCTCAGATCTTCGGTATCATCCATTCTCCCCACACACACACTTTCTGTAGCATCCATTCTCCCCACACACACATTTTCTGTAGCATCCATTCTCCCCACACAAACATTTTCTGTAGCATTCATTCTCCCCCAACACACACATTTTATGTAGCATCCATTCTCCCCCCACACACACACATTTTATGTAGCATCCATTCTCCCCCCACACACACACATTTTATGTAGCATCCATTCTCCCCCCACACACACACATTTTATGTAGCATCCATTCTCCCCCCACCACACACACACTTTATGTAGCATCCATTCTCCCCCCATTCTCTGTAGCATCCATCCTCCCATCTTCTGTATCATCCATTCTCCCCACACACACACTTTCTGTTGCATCCATTCTCCCCACACACACACTTAATGTAGCATCCATTCTCCCCCCACCACACACACACTTTATGTAGCATCCATTCTCCCCCTATTCTCTGTAGCATCCATCCTCCCATCTTCTGTATCATCCATTCTCCCCACATACACACTTTCTGTAGCATCCATTCTCCCCCCCACCACACACACTTTATGTAGCATCCATTCTCCCTCTTCCCCCTTTTACTGTAGCATCCACTCCTCCCCCCCCCCTCGGTTCTCTGCAGCATACTTCTCTCACCCTCCCCTCCGTCTCTCTGTTGCATACTTTCACTACCCCTCCCCCCTTTCTGTACTCACCTTTACTTTTCTTTCATTCTCTTCTCTGCCTCTTGTTTCTTTCCTCTGTATTTACTTCTGTCAGACTCCTGTCGGCTCTCTACACTGGCAGCGTCGTGACGTCACGACGCTGCCAGGCGCCGGGCACATTTGAAAATGCGGTGCTGCTACAGTGCACCGCTTAGGTCTGTAGGACCACTATATTGCGGGCGGACGATCCGCCCTGGGCGATCGTGCCGCCCGCATAAAAACTTAATTGACCATTAATTGTTTAATTAATAGTCTCCTCGACCGCAGTGCCGCCCCCCAGAGGCCGGCGCCCTAGGCAGCTGCCTAAGGCTGCCTAATGGTGGCGCCGGCCCTGGCTACAATACAATATAATAGAATATAATGCAAACAATACAGTACAATCACTACAAATGCAGAGAAAAATACGAACAAATTAGCATCGTAATACTCACCAGGACAGCAGAGAGGGCCAGGCACTCACCCTAAAAAACTCACTCCAGGACACAGAGCAGGTAAGACGAAGGACTCACTCCATAAACTCTCCAGCAGTGAAAGGGGAAAGATGACTGCCAGCACCTGGCCTTATCCTGTTTTCCCTACTATAATCCTGCCCCCTACCTCCCCACTGATTGGCTGACACCTGCCCCCCGGTGGAGTTAACTCTTGCTATGCTTTTGCTTTTCTTTTACCTGCCCCCTCAGCGTTTATGTTACCTCGGGTGAATCCCCGCCCTCTGTTATCTTTCTGTATGGCTTTTTGTCCGAATATGGCCATTGTGTTTGTTTGCTTCTGAACACTTGCATGTATACACTTTTGTAGAGGCCAGGTCAGTAGGCTGAAGCTCCCCTACAGTAGTTGCTTTGAATAAAGCAAGGTCATGGTAATTGCAATTAGGGCTAACCTCATAAAATTGTAAGTTAGGCATGTTTTTATAGTTTGATAATACACAGACAGTTACCCATTTAGCAAAAGCCTAAACTATGAAACTATCTACTATGAAGCCTCACAATACCATTATAACATTATCTACAATATCACCCAGACATTAAACTGTCAAAGGACGAATGTGTGCTAGGGCAGACACTCTTGGATGAGATGGGGACCCTAAAGAACATTTTACATGGGGCCTTAATCTTAAAGGCACTAAAATTAAAGCATTTATAAACTAAGTTTCCTCGCCCAAACCATGTCAAAATGCAAGAGGTGCAAATGAGTAATCGGTTTGGCACATAAATTACATACTGACTGTTTTAGCATGTAGCACACAAATAGAATCTTTTATTTTCATTGTTCAATTAAGGTATCAAGTATTTGAGTGCCTCCTTAAAATCTAGTCAGTATTTAACTTATGTAAGAGTAATGTGATGTGTAACACTTTGAAAGTACTGGTGATTTCCTTACATTTGCTATCAGGGTGAAACAGGCAAAGTTGTTACTATGCCACAAAGTATCCCTAAAGATTTTTTACACACACACACACACACACACACACACACACACACACACAGATCCGACTTTAAAATAATACCATTCTGAATGTGGCTTAATTTTAGGGATGTGCACCGGCCACTTTTGGTGTCTCCTGTTTTGTGTTTTGGGTTCGGATTTGCTTGATGTTTTGGGTTCGGATTTGTTTCGCAAAACACCTGTCGAAAGGTTTTGGTTCGGATTTAAGGTTTTGGATTTGGATTTATTTTGAAAAAAGCATAAAAAGTTCCAAAATCAAGTTTTTGGGCTTATTTTCACTCCTACGCTATTATTAACCTCAATAACATTCAATAACAATCATTTCCACTAATTTCCAGTCTATTCTGAACACCCTCACACCTCACAATATTGTTTTTAGTCCAAAACGTTTCACCGAGGTAGCTTTCTGGACTGCATAGTGGAGTGGTCCCGGTACCCAATTTGGTACCGGGGCCACAATATATCACCCTCAACTGGCCTCAATTCCACCAAAAAAGTATCTGGACTGCGTAGTGGAGTGGTCCCCACAATATAATAAAAAAAAAACAATTGTTCTGAATTCCACCAAACAAGTATCTGGACTGCCTAGTGGAGTGGCCCCGGTACCCAATTTGATACCGGGGCCACAATATAATAAAAAAAAACTCAATTGTTCTGAATTCCACCAAACAAGTATCTGGACTGCGTAGTGGAGTGGTCCCCACAATATAATAAAAAACCCCTCAACTGGTCTGAATTCCACCAAAAAAGTATCTGGACTGCGTAGTGGAGTGGTCCCCACAATATAATAAAAAAACCCTTAACTGATCTGAATTCCACCAAAAAAGTATCTGGACTGCGTAGTGGAGTGGTCCCCACAATATAATAAAAAAAATCCAATTGTTCTGAATTCCACCAAAAAAGTATCTGGACTGCGTAGTGGAGTGGCCCCGGTACCCAATTTGATACCGGGGCCACAATATAATAATAAAACCCTCAACTGGTCTGAATTACACCGCACAGATGGCGGACACCGGATGGACGTCTAAAACCAACATGGCAGTTAAGGGCACAGTTCCTCTTTTTTGTGACTGCACAAACAATTAACGTAGTAATAGAAATGACAGTTGTTGTTTTTTTTAAATATAGAAAGAAAGAAGGTAGTACTAGAAATGGCAGTTATTTTTTTTTTTTTAAATAGAGAAAGAAAGAAGGTAGTACTAGAAATGGCAGTTATTTTTTTTTTAAATAGAGAAAGAAAGAAGGTAGTAATAGAAATGGCAGTTATTCGAATCCCCAGGAGAGTCTAAGTGGGGTGAGCCACAGAGAGATTATTTCCCTCAGTTTCTCTAACAGGTTGTCAGTGTTGTGCCTCTTCTTAAAACCTGTGATACATAACTACACACACTCGGCAAAGCTTTTACAAATTATCTGCGGCACAGGAGAGTACCACTGGACTGTACTTTAATAGCAGTTCCTATTATTTTTGGGTACAGCAACAGTGAATGATGGTAGTTAGACTTTTAAATAGCAGTACAAGCTAGATTTTTTAAAATTTTGTAATATTTTTTTCCAATTATTTTTGGAAAATTTTTTATTATTTTTTTTTTAATTAATTTTTTATAATTTTTTTTATAAATTTAAATTTGTTTTTTTAGAACTTTTGTATAACTTGGAAATAACAATGCCCTTAGCAGAACAGACCACAGGACACAGGAAATACAGAAAGAAAGAAGGTAGCAATAGAAATGGCAGTTCCTCTTTTTTGGAACTGCACAAACAGTGATGAAAATGAAGGTGGAGCTGGTGGCATGTCACGGTCCTCTTCAGAGAACAATCTCCTGACCAGCAGGTCTTTGCACCGCTGTAGACTTGTGTCCGCTGGAAACAGAGACACAACATACGCTTTAAACCGAGCATCGAGAACGGTAGCCAGAATGTATTCCTCTGACTTTAAAAGACTGACCACCCTCGGATCCTGGCAAAGCGTACGAAGGGCTTCATCCACAAGAGCTACATGCTTGGTGGAATCGCAATGGTGTACCAGCTCCTCCCTTACTTTCTCCAGCTGCTTCTGCAAAAGCCTGATCAGGGGAATCACCTGACTCAAGCTGGCAGTGTCGGAACTGACTTCTCGTGTGGCAAGTTCAAATGGCTGCAGAACCTTGCACAACACGGAAATCATTCTCCAGTGCGCTTGACTCAGGCGCATCCCCACTCCTTTTCCTATGTCGTAGGTGGCTGTGTAGGCTTGAATGGCCTTTTGATGCTCCTCCATCCTCTGCAGCATATAGAGGGTGGAGTTCTAGCACGTCACTACCTCTTGTTAATTTAGATTGCAAGGCTTGTAAATACTTTGAAGATAAAAAAAGCAGGCTGCACAGACTGTGGAGCTAGAAAGTGAAATTAAATGGACCACGTTACTTTGGTGGCTATCTATGCCCCCCCTGCCCTACACTTGTAGTTGAATATAAAAAAAGCAGCCTACATAGACTGTAGAACTAGAAATTCAAATATACAAAGAAATGGACAAAGGCAGTTTGGTATCTGTCTGCATCAGATCCCCTCTCTACTAGGAGTAAAATAGAAAACTATTCAGCCGTTATATAATCTAGAATATAAATAGAAATTGAGAAAGGCAATTTGGTATCTGTCTGCATCATAATCATCAACATTCTCCTCAGCGCCAGCTACATCAATATCCTCCTCCCGGTGTACAACATTCACACCTTCATTAGCCAAATCTGTAACTGGACTGTGGGTGATCCTTCCAGCATATGCAGAGGGCGTGCTGCAAATGGTGGAAGGAGCCACCTCTTCCCGTACAGTGATGGTAAGGTCAGGCTTCGCAACCACCAACTTGGGCTTTTTGGATTTTACATGCCCTGTACTAGGAGATTGGGCATCGGGCTTGCCAGACGACGTTGATGGCATTTCATCGTCTATGTCATGACTAGTGGCAGCAGCTTCAGCATTAGGAGGAAGTGGGTCTTGATCTTTCCCTACTTTATCCTCCAAATTTTGGTTCTGCATTATATGTAGCACAAGAGAGTGTACCCCGAAGCCACACACACTCGGCAAAGCCTTTAAAAATTATATGCGGCACAGGAGAGTACCACTGGACTGGAGTTACACAGCAGTACCACTGGACTTATACTGCAGAATGAGTGAACTTTGTAATATGGCAGTAACAACAATGGACTTATACTGCAGAATGAGTGAACTTTGTAATATTGCAGTACCACTGGACTTATACTGCAGAATGAGTAAACTTTGTAATATTGCAGTACCAATGGACTTATACTGCAGAATGAGTGAACTTTGTAATATTGCAGTACCAATGGACTTATACTGCAGAATGAGTGAACTTTGTAATATTGCAGTACCACTGGACTTATACTGCAGAATGAGTAAACTTTGTAATATTGCAGTACCAATGGACTTATACTGCAGAATGAGTGAACTTTGTAATATTGCAGTACCAATGGACTTATACTGCAGAATGAGTGAACTTTGTAATATTGCAGTACCACTGGACTTATACTGCAGAATGAGTGAACTTTGTAATATTGCAGTACCAATGGACTTATACTGCAGAATGAGTGAACTTTGTAATATTGCAGTACCACTGGACTTATACTGCAGAATGAGTGAACTTTGTAATATTGCAGTACCAATGGACTTATACTGCAGAATGAGTGAACTTTGTAATATTGCAGTACCACTGGACTTATACTGCAGAATGAGTGAACTTTGTAATATTGCAGTACCACTGGACTTATACTGCAGAATGAGTGAACTTTGTAATATTGCAGTACCAATGGACTTATACTGCAGAATAAGTGAACTTTGTAATATTGCAGTACCACTGAACTTATACTGCAGAATGAGTGAACTTTGTAATATTGCAGTACCAATGGACTTATACTGCAGAATGAGTGAACTTTGTAATATAGCAGTACCAATGGACTTATACTGCAGGATTGTTTTGGGATATTTTTTATTTTTTTTTATAATTACTTTTTTTGTAATTTTTTTTATAACTTTTTTTTGAATTTTTTTATAGTTTGGGAATAATGGGGAAATAACAATGCCCTTAGAAGGACAGAGCATAGGACACAGCACCACTGGACTGAACAGGACACAGCACAGGACCCAGCAGCACCACTGAACTCAGAAGGACAGAGCACAGGACACAGCACCACTGGACTGAGCAGAACACAGAGCACAGCCCAGGACAGCACTCACAGAACTGAACAACACGAGATATAGTAGGTACAGAGGACCACCTAACACACCCTCCCTCTACCCTGATCAATGCCCGAGTGAAGATGACGACGACTAGCGGGGAATTTATAGGATCCGAGTATCGCGAGATCCGACAGCGGGATTATGACTCAGAGCCTCGGTTTCAGTTTTGCAATTGGCGGAAATACCCGGATCTGTCTCGGATCCGGCTCGGATCGGCAACGTTCGGGTGGGCTCGGATTTCAGAAATCCGAGTGCGCTCATCTCTACTTAATTTGGAGGCATGGCTCTTTCAGAGGCCATTAGCAATGTAAATTGTATTGATAAGCAGTGACACATTTTTAGACCAAGATCCTATCTCAACTTTGGACAACTATTTGAAGCACACCTTGTGAAGGGCACAAAACATGTCCAGTGTGTGCTGGTTAACAAAGTGTGTATTCAGACACATTTTAGTTGGAGTATCTGTGTGGGCCGTGAATGGAACATTGCATGGCTGGACCAATGGGCAATATAGGTGATGTATTACACATCACAAATAGCTTACAATGTAAATACACACTGAAAAGGGTGGATAGTGGTTTATCTGATGTACCAAAGTTGGTTTACAGGTAATATGGGTACTGCCTTCAAAAAATGCTCCACTAGCGTCTGAAACAAACGCGTTTAACTTGTTTTTTTGTGGGGGTTTTGTGGTTGCCATTTTGGGTGTGGGCCCACTTGTAAACAAAGTGGCAATTGGGGCAGAAGTCTATTTTGGCCCTGTTTGCAAAAGGTCCAAAGCTTGGTAGTGTTTGAGGCAACTCTTCTAACATTTAAGGGACAGTTTGTGTACACATACCATCTTCACCTGCAAACTCAGAAAAGACTATAAATTGGCTAGTAAACAAGCAACCACACTGTCACACGCCGGACTTCCGCTGCCTCCCCGGGAGCCAGCGGGTGTACCCGCTAACTACAGAGGCCATCCCCACCAAGACCCGCTATTTCTTTCACTTACCTGGTCCACGCTGCTGCAGCTCTCCAGCGCTGTCTCTCCCCTTCTTCCGTTCAGCGCTCAGTGGTTCTGCGCATGCGCAGAACCGTCTAACTGCTTTATGTGTTCTCACTGCCCTCTATTGGCTGTTCAATTGGAACTGCACTATATCTACTTCCTCTGACCAGAACTCAATGCTGGTTCTTTCAGTCAATCCCTGACTTTAAGATTGGAAACAGCTCCTGTGTCTTTGCTATTCCCTCAAGCTTCCAAGCTACGTCTCTCCGGGGAACTCACCTCCAGGTGACTACGCTGCTAGCATTCCGGTAAAGCACTTCCAAGTGGCGACACTATCTTTTCCTGCTAACCAGCTCCCTAGTGACTACTTCGCTGAACATCCCAGTTATATCTCCTCTCTCGAGTGACACCGCTGCCAAACCTCCCGCCTAAACACCGCTATCAAGTGACAGCGCTACTTCTACCTGATTCTACGCTCCGTCTGCTGTGTTCGCTGAGAACTTCTCCAGGGGACCGCGACCTGCAAGTGGAAGCCGCAAAAGCCCATATTCCCTTGCGGGAATCTCTGGTGAACACCTTTCACTTGTTAGACTCCGCGCCCCTCGCTGAAGTAACGTCAATCTCGGCTGAACTATCAGGATCCAGTTGAAGTCTCTCTGGTAACGTGACACTAAGAACCAGCCATGTCAGATCCTGATAGAGAACCTTCCGCCAAGGACATGCTTCAACACCTGGTTGGAAGAGTGGAGCGTCAGGATGCAGTTCAGATGCAACTTCTGCAAGGTTTGCAAACTCTGGCATCCCGATTAGACGCCTTACAGGAGACCCCGCCTCAGCCGGCTGCTCAACCACAAGCAGTCGAAGTCCCTGCTGCAGCCGCTTCCTCTCTGCGTTTGCCTACACCCTCCAAATTTGATGGTGATCCTACCTCTTGCCGAGGCTTTTTAAATCAGTGCTCCATTCAATTTGAGTTATTACCTCAGAATTTTCCTACTCCCAGGTCAAAAGTCGCTTATATGGTCTCCCTCCTATCCGGGAAAGCCCTGGCATGGGCCTCGCCTCTTTGGGAACGTAATGACAATCTTCTCAATGATGTTTCCGCCTTCACTTCGGCATTCAGGAGGATTTTTGATGAGCCGGGACGAGTGACGTCCGCTGCTACTAGCATCCTAAGACTACGTCAAAATTCCCGTTCTGTGGCTCAATACGTTATTGAGTTTCAGACCCTAGCTTCCGAGCTCCAGTGGAACGATGAGGCTCTTGTTGCTGCCTTCTGGCAAGGGCTGTCAGATAAAATCAAGGATGCCCTCTCTTCTCAAGAATTGCCACCCACCTTAGATGCCCTAATTTCTCTCTGCAACCGGGTAGATCTTCGGCTTCGGGAAAGATTGTCCGAGAAAGACCTTCCTAGACGGTCTACCTTTCGTCTAGCTCCTCGTTTTCAACCACCTACATCTACGGATGAGCCTATGCAACTGGGGCGCTCCCGTTTATCTCCGGATGAAAGAGAGAGAAGAATGAAGAATAAACTATGCCTATATTGTGGAGATCCTGGTCACCTCCTGGCTTCATGTACCCGGCGTTCGGGAAACGACAAACCCTAGCCTGCACTGGAGAGGTCAGTCTAGGGACTCTTACTTCCTCTCCAACTTCTTTTCCAGATCTAACGTGTTCTTTCCCTGTCACCTTACATTTGCTTTCAGGGCCCCAGTCGTCCAAGGCCTTGTTGGATTCTGGAGCAGCCGGGAACTTTATGTCACAATCTCTGGTTACTAGGCTAGCGCTGCCCACTGTTCCGCTGAAAAAGCCCTTGGCTACTACGGGCATTGACGGTTCCCGTCTCCCTAATGGTAGTATTCTTAAACGAACAAAACCCATCTCCATGCAAGTTGGGGCTCTCCACTGGGAAAAGATTTCCTTTCTCGTTCTCCCACTAACCATCAGCCCAATCATCCTAGGTCTACCATGGCTTCATCTACATTCACCCCATCTGGATTGGCCTTCATCACAAATCATTGCGTGGGGTCCTGCCTGCCCTCGCCAATGCCTAACACCAGTCAAACCTCTCGGCTTCACACAGATTCCTTCAGAACCCACCACAGTTATGTTACCGCACCAGTATTCTTCCTTTTCGGATGTCTTCTCTAAAGCCTCCTCTGAGCGTCTACCACCCCATCGAGCTTGGGATTGCCCCATCGATCTCATTCCGGGGAAAACTCCTCCACGAGGTCGAGTCTATCCGCTCTCACTGCCCGAGACAGAGGCTACTACACTCTACATCAAGGAAAATCTGCAACGTGGTTTCATCAGACCTTCCTCCTCACCCGCCGGGGCCGGGTTTTTCTTTGTGAAAAAAAAAGATGGAGCTCTCCGTCCGTGTATCGACTACAGAGGCCTGAACTCCATCACTATTAAAAACCGCTATCCCATTCCATTAATCACCGAACTCTTCGATCGCATTAAAGGTGCGAGAATCTTCACTAAACTCGATCTACGCGGAGCTTACAACCTGATCCGGATTCGCTCTGGGGATGAGTGGAAGACGGCTTTTAATACACGGGACGGCCATTACGAATATCTAGTGATGCCGTTTGGCTTATGTAACGCCCCAGCCGTTTTCCAGGGGTTTGTGAATGAAATCTTTCGCGATCTGCTATATTCCAATGTCGTAGTATATCTGGATGACATCTTAATCTTCTCCAAAGACCTTCCCAATCATCGTTTACATGTGGCTGAAGTTCTTTCCAGATTACGTACCAACCATTTGTTCTGCAAATTGGAGAAATGCATATTTGAGGTCCCTAAGTTGCCTTTCCTGGGCTATTTGGTTTCTGGATCCGGTCTACAAATGGACCCGGGAAAAGTTCATGCTATAATCAACTGGCCCCAACCAACTACACTCAAATCCATTCAACGTTTTTTGGGTTTCTCCAATTATTACAGGCGCTTTATTGCTGGTTACTCATCTGTGGTGGCACCTCTGACAGCTCTCACCCGAAAAGGGGCAAACCCGCAAAATTGGACCGCAGAAGCATTGGAAGCGTTCCAATTTCTCAAAAGAGCCTTTTCATCGGCACCTATCCTCCAGCAACCCGATGTCTCTCTTCCTTTTTTCCTAGAGGTGGATGCATCTTCCACCGGTGTAGGAGCAGTTCTTTCGCAAAAAAATATTCAAGGCAAGTTCCATCCCTGCGCTTTCTTCTCCCGCAAGTTCCTGCCAGCAGAGAGTAATTACGCCATTGGGGATAAAGAACTCCTGGCCATGAAGTTGGCTCTAACTGAGTGGCGTTATCTTCTAGAGGGGGCTCGTCACCCGGTTACGATCTTCACGGATCATAAGAATCTACTCTATCTCCAGTCAGCCCAATGCCTGAATCCACGTCAAGCCCGCTGGTCCCTCTTTTTTACCCGCTTTGATCTGCGGGTCACCTTCAAACCCGGTATCAAAAATAAGAAAGCGGATGCATTATCCCGGGCTTTCCCAGAAAATTTGGGATCAGACACCTTGCTGGAACGTCCCATCCTGGACTCCAAATGCATTAAATTATTCACAACTTCCTCAAACCCCATTCCCCCCCAGGGAAAAACATTTGTTCCTCCTCATCTACGGAAGAGCCTTCTTCACTGGTGTCATTCTTCACGATTTACAGATCATCTTGGCTCTCGTAAAACATCCGAACTACTCTCTCGACAGTACTGGTGGCCCAAATTCCACTCCGAAGTTAAAGATTTCGTGGCTGCCTGCCCTATCTGTGCCCAAAACAAAATTCCTCGCCAGGTTCCACAAGGGTTACTTCAACCTCTTCCACTACCTACCAAGCCATGGACCCATCTTAGCATGGATTTCATCACTGACCTACCTCCAGCTAATAAATTTAATACCATCTGGGTTATTGTGGACCGTTTCTCGAAAATGGCACACTTCGTTCCACTCATCGGCCTTCCATCCTCAGCATGTCTAGCTCAACATTTCATTAAGGAAATCTTCCGACTACATGGCTGCCCCGCTGAAATTGTCTCGGATCGTGGGGTACAATTTGTCTCAAAATTCTGGAGATCCCTTTGTCATCTTCTGGGTATCCGTCTGAAATTCTCCTCCGCATATCATCCCCAGACCAACGGCCAGACAGAAAGGGTCAATCAGGATCTGGAGACGTTTCTCAGGATATTTTCTTCAGCCAACCAGAGTAATTGGGTGGATTTGCTACCCTGGGCAGAGTTCGTACATAACAATTCCTTTCACGAATCCACATCAACCACTCTGTTCTCCGTGGTATTTGGAGGCCATCCGCGTATGCCAGAGTTTTCAGCCCTCCCTCCCACCCAAGTTCCAGCAGTTAACACTCTTCGACAGGACTTTCTATCCATCTGGTCTCGAGTTCGAAAGGCCCTTCAGAAATCCTCTACTCGCTACAAGCTGGCAGCAGATAAAAAACGCAGAGCTATTCCTCTTTTGAAGGTTGGCGACAAGGTGTGGTTATCTACAAAGAACATCCGTCTTAAAGTGCCCTGCATGAAACTTGCTCCTCGCTACATTGGTCCTTACAGGATCATTCAAGTAATCAGTCCCGTGTGTTTTAAGCTACGGCTACCACCCACTCTACGTATTGCCAATGCCTTTCATATTTCCTTATTGAGACCACTCATCATTAATCGGTTCTCGGTTCCTGTCACATCTACCACTCCCCTTTCTCTCCAACAAACTGATGAATTCGAGATCAGCCATATTCTGGATTCCAAAAATTCTAGAGGAACAATCAAGTATTTAGTGGATTGGAAGGGGTACGGTCCCGAAGAGCGCTCCTGGGTACGGGCTGCAGACATCCGTGCTCCTCTTCTGCTGAAAAAATTTCATTCCAAATTTCCGAAGAAACCAGGTCCTAGGTGTTCGGTGCCCACCTCTAAAGGGGGAGGTACTGTCACACGCCGGACTCCCGCTGCCTCCCCGGGAGCCGGCGGGTGTACCCGCTAACTACAGAGGCCATCCCCACCAAGACCCGCTATTTCTTTCACTTACCTGGTCCACGCTGCTGCAGCTCTCCAGCGCTGTCTCTCCCCTTCTTCCGTTCAGCGCTCAGTGGTTCTGCGCATGCGCAGAACCGTCTAACTGCTTTATGTGTTCTCACTGCCCTCTATTGGCTGTTCAATTGGAACTGCACTATATCTACTTCCTCTGACCAGAACTCAATGCTGGTTCTTTCAGTCAATCCCTGACTTTAAGATTGGAAACAGCTCCTGTGTCTTTGCTATTCCCTCAAGCTTCCAAGCTACGTCTCTCCGGGGAACTCACCTCCAGGTGACTACGCTGCTAGCATTCCGGTAAAGCACTTCCAAGTGGCGACACTATCTTTTCCTGCTAACCAGCTCCCTAGTGACTACTTCGCTGAACATCCCAGTTATATCTCCTCTCTCGAGTGACACCGCTGCCAAACCTCCCGCCTAAACACCGCTATCAAGTGACAGCGCTACTTCTACCTGATTCTACGCTCCGTCTGCTGTGTTCGCTGAGAACTTCTCCAGGGGACCGCGACCTGCAAGTGGAAGCCGCAAAAGCCCATATTCCCTTGCGGGAATCTCTGGTGAACACCTTTCACTTGTTAGACTCCGCGCCCCTCGCTGAAGTAACGTCAATCTCGGCTGAACTATCAGGATCCAGTTGAAGTCTCTCTGGTAACGTGACACACACATACAAACCTCCTAACTAACCATAATGGCTATTAGTTTAAATCCACTCCAGAGAGTGGGTTTGTAGGCTACGGTGTGTCTGTGGCAAAGGACAAAAGAACCACACATTGATTCGATATATTAGACATGTTCCACAATGGTAAAAAAAGCACTGTGTATGGATTGTTGTGTATGCAAAGAGGAAGCACTGCAGTATAATAATCTGTAAATACTTCCTGGGGACAGATTGGTGAAACTATTGCAGGCAAATATTTATTTATTACATAGATGATTCCAAACTTGCAACCAAAACATAGCAAAGAAGTCAGTGTTCTGTCTGTCAAAGTTCCTTGGATGAAGAGCTGACAATCTGGCCAAAGTGAAGAAATAGATAAGCAGGCTTAGAGCATTGGAGAAATACTTCAACATGTAGGGAAACACGAAATGCACAACTCCAAAATGCAAACCAGATTGGACTATTTCACCACTTGGGCTGAGACATAGCAAAGAAGTCAGTGGTCTGTGTGGCAAAGTTCCTTGGATGAGGAGCTGATAATCTGGCCAAAGTGAAGAAATACATAAGCAGGCTTAGAGCATTGGAGAAATACTTCAAGATGTAGGCAAACACGAAATGCACAACTCCAAAATCCAGGCCAACGTGCCCTGTTGTATGTGAAACAAACATATACTAAGCCAATATTAGCTCACAACTAACTTGTATTTATGTACCTAGTTTATGCCTTGGTGCACTAGAAGGTGGCCACTGTATTGTAATGTTCCAAAAGTCTGGTAAGGTTCTACACAGTATTCTCTAATACTGGCTTGTGTGTTTGAGCTATATCTTGGTTTCAGAGTGTTCTATTTGACAGGAAACTTACCCCAAACGTATAAGTAACATACATAGCACATAGCCATACGTTGACTTAGCAGACCCACACATTTAATGGTTACAAATATCATTATTGTATGCAACACACACACTTGACAGTTACATTTTAGTACTGAAAACAATATAGATACTTACATTTGACAACAGCCTTCACCATGGCCACATCCACCAACTCCAATGGAAAGTGCTATAACACTGAGGCCAGCACAATAGGCCTGTAGAAACAGCCTGTATATATAAAAAAACACAAGCAAAGATTCTCAAATGTGCACTTCTCAACACTGTATGTGTTGCACAATAACATATAAACCTCACATGCCTGACTGACCATTGTTAGGCTACAATTTCAATACAAATATTTGACATTAACATTTTGACACTAGGGGACATTTACATACTAGACCATTCTGCTCTTTAGCTACATAGCTAATACAAGCAGTAAATATGCAATGTTTGGACTGTTCAAACTGTACTCTACATTTCAACACAAGGACGTTGATGTAGGCACATTAGCCAGTAGTTGAAATCAAACACATTAAGGTGCATTTCACAAAAGACACTGAGGTTAAACTTTGAGGCATTTAACGAGACATCCAACACACAATTTAAAACTAACTTACAGGTTGTCATTGATTTAACTATTAGGACTCATGTAACACATTTCACTAGCACGCCAGGCCATGTATATTTCTATCCACATTTGGACTGTACATACATTAGTGATTCATATTTAAAGTTAGCTGGGTCATTATTACAGCAGAGAGCATTGTTGTTTAAAATGAAACAATACCAAAAACTCTTTTACCTTAAAAATATCTCTCCACAACATACTGGCTGAAGTTGGAGCCATGCACTACTTCACGAGGGGGGTTCCTCACGATCTTCCTCTTCCTACACCTCCTCCTCCGCCTCCTCCTCCTCGTCCACCCCAGCAACCTCGTCCACGACCCCTGGATCCCCACTCCGGATGGCAATATTATGGAACACCACACACAGAGCGATGATCTTACAGGCTTTCCTCGGCTCATACATGAGGGCACCACCAGAACGGTCAAGGCAGCGAAATCATGCCTTTAACACTCCGCATGCCCTTTCTATGACCGATCAGATGGCCATATGAGCTGAGTTATATGCCTCCTTCTCTGTGTGGGTTCAAGATGGGAGTGAGGAGCCAAGGAAGGGAGGGATACTCATTGTCTCTTATGTAGGATGAGAGGAAAGACATAAGAAACAAACATTAATACAATTTAAGAGTAATAATAGACCTGCGTCAGTATCCAAACATACTAAAATATGAGTCATAGCTTTACTCTATGCTAAATAGTAAGGTTAATGAGTCATAATACTGTATAATTACTATCCCTTTAAAACTAACAATGTCTAAGAATGGCCTCAAACCAAAGTGCACTCCAGATTTTAGTATTACACTTTACACAAAACTAATACTTAGACACCTGCCGGTGTACACTTTCCACAGGACACATAACCTTAACTGTTAGGTCTGTTTGAGTAATTGCCCTACATTACCATTAATTCTCCAAAATGTGGTCAAATTTGTTTAAGTACTGTATAGTTGGGCCAACTATAAATACAAGGCACATGCACTATATAACACATTGTGTAACAGTAATATCTCATGTACAATATTATATTTACGAAAACTATCTTTGAAATACATTTTTACTAACATATTCAACTTGACAGATCCAATATATTCTAATAATTACAAAGTAGCCAAACATCTCCATGTGGCCTGACACCCCCTTGCCTCTGTTGCAATCTAGGCCACAACTCTGAAATACGAAATGCATAGGAGTCATGAGTACTCCCCTCCCATTTCGCAACCTGGTTACGAATCTGGAGAGACAGGTCACATACAGCCTGGACATTGATTGAGTGGAAATGCTTGCGGTTCATCAAAGCCAAAGTATTTCCTCTCACCAGGACCAGAGCCACATGCGTCCCATCTACTACCCCTATGACGTGCGGAAAGCCAGCTATGGTGGCAAACTGCTGCTTAATCCGCACAAGAGACACCTCATCGAGTGGCAGATGGATAAACTGGCGGAGCCGCGACAGGAATGGCCTTAGCGCAACCTCCAGCACGCGGCTGAAGGTGGCCTGGGACATTCCTGCCGCGACCCCCACTGTCGTCTGAAACGAGCCAGAGGCACAGAAGTGCAGTACCGCCACAAGTTTGGACAAAGGCGGTACTGCTGTCGGGATGTTGTGCATTGGCTCAAGGTCACGCTGCACAATGCGCAGGGTGTCCAAGATCACATGTGGAGGAAGCCGATAGGGACGGACAACCTCAGCATCCAACATCCGAAAGAGGCTAACACGTGGCCTGAAGACACGCTCCTTCAGACGGCGGTAGTTGCTGGTTTTGGACGTGGCGGGGAGGAGCAGGCCCCCCGTAAAACAGATTGTGGCCCAACCTCAGGACCCCCTGTATGTGTTGCAAAAGCCAGAGTTAACAAACCAAAAAGTAGGTGACACATTTCCACCTTGCTTTTTCTAACTTTGCCACAAATGATGCAACCAATACTTACAATATAGTAGAAATTCATCCTCCTGCTTTTTGTGGCAAAGTACAGTGCATAATTATGGATTTTTACATAAGGAAAAAAAAAAGAAAAATAATTTGGCATTTTTAAATAAAAACAGCCCTATAGAATGAGCAAACAACACCTCACCATATAGAAACACCACCAAAGTGCATGCAAACGTGATACATACCAGAGGAATAGAATCCATAGAATTATGGGGGGGAAAAAATAAAACTAAACACAATTGAAAACACACTAAAACACCACGAATAATACAGCATGTCCATTATTAGTGCCAAACCCAATACATTTTTATATGTTAATAAATGTTGCCACTCTATACTTACTTACCACACAAAGTTTGTAAGAATTCACAGCTAAATCACAGCAAATTCACAGCTGAGCTCCAAAATCTGTGGGGGGGGGTCAGCAGGTAACAAATCAAGGCAGGAAGAGGGATAAAAATTAGTCTATTCACTATATTATAGAGGTCTGTATGCAGTCCCTCATCAATGTATACACAGTACCGGAAAGATTCTAACTCCAAGGTAAACAAACACTTTACACCTAACATCCAAAAGTAATTCTCTAACACAGTTTGTTAAACACTTTCAGCAGCAAGTGAAGTTACATAAAACATATAGTATGAATGGCCTTTCTAGCTTTCTTAAGTATTTAAACATACTGAAGTTTGACACAGGTACAGCAGTAAACGTCTTGAAACAGCATTTGTCCATCTGCAGTATACTCACCCAGACCACTGAAACTCCCAACAGCACTGAAGTTCCACAAAGACATTTTTAACTACCACTGTGATTAGAGAATTATATGCCGGTGAGTACGCCGGACGTCATTACGAGCAAACAGGTGCATTCAGAGTGGCTGAGTGTGTTTGGTTAGAAAAGCTAGTGGCATGTTTGCAAAGTGTATTCAAAGTATGGTAAGTGTATTTTGTAACGATTATTCACATATTTGACAAATGATCTTAGCTGCTTGTGTTGTTCAAAGATCATGGTTTAATGAGTGTACATGAAGGCAAAGTATGCAAGAGAATATAATTGCCATTTGGTGTAGACGATAGTGTGGTGGTTAGGTATTCCAACCATCAATGCTAAGGTCTGAAGTTCAAGTCTACAAGTCAACCTTTAGTACAAAGTGCTAATAAGAGCCTTCTGTAAGTTTCCACACAAGTTAAATATGTGAATGCTCATCATTCGGCGTAAGATTCGCATTCGCGATCATTCATTGTTTCTATTTTAGTATTTACAGCTCTGCAGGTTTTGAAAAACAGTCATTTTTGTGTGTGTGTCTAGGGTGATCCACTTGATTGCACGTTGACCCTCATGTTGATAATAATAAATGCCAAATCAAACAGTATACAGGGACAAGACAGAGAAGCAGCTGAACCTAATAAGTTGATTGCAAACACTTTTAGGATTCATCCACTAATGAAAGAGGTGTAATTTCCAAAATGTCCCCAAAACCCCTTTGTCCCAAAATTGTCCTAAATGTTTTACCCACAATTAAAATACAGGTGTGATTTAAATTTTTAAATGTTACACAGTGCATATCCCAAGGAGTGCCACCTCTAATCATTTATCGTGAAATGATTGCCATTATCCCTACCTATAAATCCCAAAACTTGCCCCTAGCTAAGGTTGTTGGTCTCTATTTCATTCTATGCTATTGACATCATTTTGAGATCACTTGCTCATTGGTGTAGCGTTTAGAGAATGCACCTTTGCAAACTCAAAACCTGAGTTCAATTCCTCCCCAACACTCTTGTGCATGTGTAATCACTAATTTTCTACTTCGTATCTATGTATTAAGATCTAAAGTGCCTCTATTGTAAAAGTTAGCTAGCTCTATTTTCTACCACTTCTGCCGTTAAAAGTGACAATGTAGCAGTATAATAAGAGTAGCGTTTTCAGCAATTTGGTTTACATACAATAGGAAAGATGTGTAGATACAAGACCCGTTTTACATTGAGTATAAATGACAGATTTTGTGGTTTAGCCTAAAGATTCCCATACATATACTATGCTAGAACTCCATGTAAAAGTGAGAAAAGCCTTATTCAGGATACGAGAATGTTTTTGCACGTACCTTTGCCGGAATGGATGGGGAATGCAATCAGCACTCCATTTCGGGAGTGGAATGCACTCAGCACTCCATTCCGGCAGCTGGAATGGATGGGGAATGCACTCAGCACTACATTCCGGGAATGGAATGTACTCTGCACTCCATTCCGACAGCCGGAATGGATAGGGAATGCGCACTGCACTCCATTCCGGCAGCCGGAATGGATGGGGATTGATAGTAGAGAAGATATTTGTGTAGCATACGAAAATGCAGTGTACAGGCCTATAAAAGACAGGCATCTTTACTGAAGACCCAGCAAGCAGCAGAGTGCGCTATATTAAGCTACCTAATTCCGGCATTCCGGCAGTTCCGGATTGAACCCAAAGGTCCAAAATATCATCAAACATCTTACACTTGACAGTGGCATTTATTATAAAGGTAGAAAAAGGAAAAGACCGCACTAGGTAGTCCATTGAACTTCCTCTCAGATAAATACGCCAATTTGGCTTGGATAATAATAACTATCCATCTCAGGGAAGGGTACACCCAGTCATTAGTATTTTGAACCAAAGTAAAAAAAGAAGAGAAAAGAAAGAGATGATCCTAAAGGACACTCTAATGGACAAAAATATATCTGAAATTATCCTTAAATTCTGTTAAATATAACTTTATTGAATAAATTCATCATAAAATCATTTCTAATAGTGAAATATGTGAAATATATAAAGGTGTTTGTGGAATTCAAATGAAATGAACAATTGACTGATGAAATGGACAATATTAATTGTCAAGCCACGACACTGCTCAAAATTATATACTTGGCACCATCTATTTGGCCATAAACATATGTCATAAATGACCAATGCTATAGGGTATAAATTAGAACCTTGATATATCAATGGTGTATCATCTTCTAATTGCACCATCTATTATGATAAATTCTCCACTAATATATTAGATATTTCCCCCTGTGAGCTAGAAAGATTGATGCTGGTTATTCATATTACATGACCAGCTTGAAACACATGCTATTATACATCTTAGTAACAGGTGTCATGGGTAGCCAATGCTGTCATATGTACGTTGGAAGCCTTATGCATCGAATGTGTATCATCTTCTAATTGCACCATCTATTATGATGAGTTTTTCACTGATAGATTAAGAGTTTCTCCTGTGGGCTAAAAGAATCAATGCTGACTATTCATTTTACATAGGCAGCATGAATTAAGTGCTGTAGGCCTCAGAGATATATATATGAGCTTTCATGAGTATAGTCCATCAATGTTTTACATCCACCCTGCAAATTAGTATCCAATTGACACATTATTTTCAAATTACTTGGAGAGTAGAAGTCATAGAGGGACTACTTTCCTTGCCTTATTGATGCAGCTGCACTATTCAGACCTGTTTAACATCTAAGAGAAACAGCGTGGTTTGGTCAAAATTACCTGATGTTTAACCACACTTGTATTGTTTATTTCTTATAGAAACCCCATCATAATAAGTTCTCATTATCATAATTATACATAGGATTTGTCTTCCAAACTGATGTACATATATTTGGTCCGCATGTTTGTTTTCCTTATTGATACAGCAGCGCTATTCAGATCTGTTTAACCTCTAAAGAAACAGCGTGGTTTGGTCAACATTGCCTATTAGAAAGGTGTCTGAAAGGCTTCTTTTATATAAACGTACTAATGGAACATTTGTAATATATATATATATATATATATATATATATATATATATATATACAAATAAATGTAAAATTTTTAAAAAATATATAAAAAAAATGGCTGTGTTGATATGTATGTATGTTGTGCATATTTTGTTGTGCATTTTAAACGCGCAGGATGCATTTATAGCAGTTTAATAGTTTTAGCAAACTGTTTTGGACTTAAACATGACCCTGAGCTTCCTTAACTTTTATCAAGGATTTGAGCCATAAACGCACAGAGGAAACGCCTACTTTTCTTAATTTAAAATCCATAACGCCTACTAAACTCAAGTGATCTCTCATCTCCGCCCACTGCACGCCCACTCTACTCCCATTCCCACCCCTTTCTTCTCAAGTGGTCAGCCACCATTGCAACACCATCGCAAATGTTGAACTGCTGTAATTGTATTGTTTTATGAACTGCTGTGTACTCAGCCCAACTGAGTTGTATTTATATATATTTTACATCTGTCATCTACTGTTGCTGAATCATCTATCAATATACTAATTGCAATACTATATCATCATCTGTGTATCCTTCCTTGTGCTTCTCCCAAGTTGAACTATCAACCCCAGCGGGTTCTGTCTCCACCATCCTCTGCTCTCACCATCTTGGTAGAGGTTGGGGATCCTCAAAATATCCTTAGCCGTGACAGTAAGATCAGGCCAAATGTCTGATTCCCTGGTGGAGCCCTCCGCAAGGGATATGTTACAGCACTTGATTGGTCGTGTGGAACGGCAGGATAATACACAGCATCAAGTATTACAGTGTCTACAGGCACTTGCTGGTCGTATGGACTTGTTGCAAACTAATCCACCAGTAGTGACAATTTCTCCCCCGGATCAAGTTTCGGGGCACCAGGCCTCCCTCGTGACTTCATCTATACTCAGGTTACCTGCTCTGGCCAAATTTGATGGGGACCCTAAAATGTGTCGTGGTTTCCTTAACCAGTGTTCGATTCACTTTGAACTTCAATCACAGAATTTTCCCACTGATAGGTCCAAAGTGGCATATGTGGTTTCCTTGTTGAATGGCCAAGCCCTAGCCTGGGTATCTCCACTCTGGGAAAAGAATGACCCACTTCTTTCTGACTATGCAGCCTTTCTTATGATGTTCCGCCGGATTTTTGACGAACCTGGTCGTCTCACTTCTGCTTCAATGGCCATACTTCGTCTTCGTCAAGGGACTCATACATTGGCACAATATGTAATTGACTTTCGTATATTATCATCTGAACTTTCCTGGAATGAAGAAGTGTTGGTAGCTGCTTTCTGGCAAGGGCTTTTAGACCGCATAAAAGATGCATTAGCTCCTCATGAACTTCCTACTACATTGGATGCTATTATCTCCTTATGTAATAAAGTGGACTTACGCTTTAGAGAAAGAATAGTAGAGAAGGGATTAGGACGTCATTTAACATATTGATTTGTGTCACATCCTGCTTCACAGGCATTGGTACCTGTTGAGCCGATGCAGGTTGGGAGATCTCGGTTGACTCCGGAGGAACGTGACCATAGATGACGTGAGAAATTATGTATTTATTGTGGTGAGCCTGGCCACTTCCTGAATACCTGTTGTAAGAGGCCGGGAAACACCAGACCCTGATCTGTTCTGGGGAGGTCAGATTGGGGCTAGAGCAAGCCTCCTCTTCTGTTGCTTGTACCATTCCAGTTTCGTTATTATATGATTCTAAGAGACATTCCACCCAGGCCTTAATTGACTCTGCTGCTGCTGGAAACTTTATCTCACAAGATTTAGTTACCTTATGGACGATTCCCTTTGTTCCATTGGAGAATCCTGTTGTCATCACAGCTATTGATGGTTCTCGACTTCTTAAAGGTACAATTTGTGCCCGGACTAAGTTGATTTGCCTTAATATTGGAGCTCTACACTTTGAAAATATTTCCTTCTTTATCATGCCATGTGCTACGTCACCAGTCATCTTGGGCCTTCCATGGCTTCAATTCTACTCTCCTCAATTGGATTGAAAGACCTCTGAAATTCTATCAGGGGGTCCACAGAGTCATTCTGAATGTCTACATAAAGTGAAACCCCTTTGTTCTTCCAAGATGATCGTACCATCAGAATTTTCTACACTACCTCCTCAATATCAATCATTTGCTGACGTCTTTGACAAAGTACGTGCAGAAATTCTTCCTCCTCATCGTTTGTGGGATTGTCCTATTGAGTTATTGCCTGACAAGAGTCCACCTAGAGGTCGGGTGTACCCTCTCACCCAACCAGAGACTGAGGCTATGTCTGTCTATGTACAAGAGAATCTTCAAAGAGGATTCATCAGACCTTCTGTCTCTCCGGCTGGGGCTGGGTTCTTTTTGTTAAAAAAAAAGACGGTTCTCTCCATCCTTGTATTGACTATCTTGATCTTAATTCGGTAACTGTAAAAAATCGGTATTACATCCCTCTGATTACAGAATTATTTGACCGAATTAAGGGAGCTAACATCTTTACGAAGCTAGACTTGAGAGGTGCCTACAACTTAATCCGTATTCGGTCTGGAGATGAATGGAAAACCGCGTTCAATACTCGTGATGGACATTTTGAATATTTGGTAATGCCATTTGGACTTTGTAATGCCCCAGCCATTTTTCAAAGTTTTATCAATGAAATATTCCGGGACCTCCTCTATTCCTACGTTGTTGTATATCTAGATGACATTCTTATTTTTTCTAAGGATCTGGATACTCATAGAGAGCATGTAATTGAAGTATTAAGTAGACTCCGTAAGAACCATCTTTACTGTAAATTGGAGAAATGTTCATTTGAAGCTACCTCTATGCCTTTCCTTGGTTTTATTGTTTCTGGATCAGTTCTGCAGATGGATCCAGAAAAAGTTCAAGCTATTCTGGACTGGCCACTTCCAATGACTCTTAAAGCCATTCAACGTTTTCTAGGTTTTGCAAATTATTACAGACAATTTATCCTGAATTATTCTACTATCATGGGTCCTATTACAGCTCTTACTAAAAAAGGGGCCAATCCTAAAAATTGGTCTGCAGAGGCTTTAGAGGCCTTTTCTTATCTTAAAAAGGCCTTTTCTTCAGCACCCATTCTCCAACAGCCAAACCTCTCACAGCCATTTTTTCTAGATGTAGATGCATCTGCAGTTGGAGTTGGAGCAGTTCTTTCCCAACGGTCATCGGTCAATCGCCTGTTACCATGTGCCTTTTTTTCTCGAAAGTTTTTGCCAGCTGAGCAAAATTACACCATTGGAGATAAAGAATTATTGGCAATGAAATTGGCCTTATCTGAATGGCGATATTTATTGGAAGGTGCACAACATGTAGTGACAATCTTCATTGATCATAAAAATCTGTTATACTTACAAACGGCACAGTGTCTCAACCCTCGACATGCTCGATGGTCCTTCTTTTTCTCTCGTTTTAATCTTCATGTCACCTTTAAACCTGGACATTTGAATAAAAGAGCGGATGCCCTATTGCGGGCTTTTGACACTTTAACAGATTTTGATCCTACTGAGAATCGTCTCATCTTGGACCCTAAGTGCCTGTTGGCTTCTACTGTGTCTCAAACTCCTCCTCCTGGTAAATCTTTTGTTCCCAAAACACTCCAGAGAAAGTTATTATGCTGGTACCATGCATCCAAAATTTCTGTTCATGCAGGATTTCGGAGAACTTATGAGCTAATATCTCGCTCATATTGGTGGCTATCCATGCATATTGATTTTAAAGAGTTTGTGGCTTCTTGTGATGTTTGTGCTCAGCATAAATCTTCTCGTTTGGCTACTATGGGACCCTTGTTGCCTCTTCCCATACCTTCTAGACCATGGACTCACATCAGTATGGATTTTATAACTGACCTTCCTCTCAGTATAGGTTACAATACAGTTTGGGTGGTGGTGGACCGCTTTTCAAAGATGGTTTATTTTGTCCCTCTCTTCAGAGTCCTGAGGACTCTTGACCACATCCCTTCGCCTTCCAGCCCGCCTTTTACTGCAGGGAACACAAATATTGCATTTCAATCAATTTCTGAGTGTCTAATGTCTGAAAAACCATAATTGTGTCTGTTGATACAGTTACAGGTAACCCTGCTGCCCATTTGGCAGCTTCATCCACCCTGTTATTCTCCACTGACACCGGGTCTTCTTCGGATGTGTGGGCTTTACACTTTATGACGGCTACTGTCTTAGGTAGCTGTATTGCTGTCAAAAGTCCTTTTATGTGTCGTGAGTGTGCTACTGGTGTATCTGCTGCTGTCGTAAAGTTTCTAAGACGCCAAAGGGCCCCGAAATCGTGCACTACCCCCACGGCGTACCTAGAGTCAGTATATCTATTAGCTGATTTACCCTCTGCCAACTCACATGCTCTCCTTAATGCTTCTAGTTCGGCCACTTGGGCTGAGTGAGGTGGGCCAAGGGGTCCAGTTTCTACAACATCCTGATCGTCTACAACAGTATAACCAGTGCATACTTCTCCCGTCTCAGTCTGTCTATGACAACTCCCGTCTGTATAAAAGGTAAAATCTACATTTTCTAAGGGGGTGTCACGTATGTTGGGCCTTGCAGTAAAGGTCTGGTTCAGATATTTCATACAATCATGCGTATCAGTATACCTGCAAAAATAATCCCCAACCAGGGTCTCCTCACCCCCCAACCTTTGTGCATTTCCAGGCACATATGGAAGGTATGTAGCTGGATTTAAAGTGCTACACCGTTTGACGGTGATGTTTGCGGGTCCCATCAGAGCTAGTTTCCATTTTGTGAATCTAGCTGAAGAGACATGTCTGGTTTGAGCTGAATTTAACAGAGCTGATACAGCATGGGGTGTATAGACAGTTGAATCATGTCCTAATACTACGTCCTCGCTGTTACTTACCAGAAAAGCAGTTGCTGCTACACTTCTTAGACATGTTAGGAGTGATCTTGCCACAGTGTCCAATTGTGCACTGTAGTATGCTACCGGTCTGTTAGCGTCACCATGTTTCTCAGTGAGGACACCTGCTGCACAGCTTCCGTACAGTATAACTCAAAGGGAGTTTCATAATCAGGTATTCCCAATACAGGTGCTCTAGTTGTCAGCAGTCGCTGCGGTGCCCGTGGCTGCAGCTACTCTTCCTGTCCTGCTAGTGACGTCCCGGCCGTCTCCATGATGTCCGTGGCGTCATTTCCGGTTCCTATGTCCCGGTTGCCTGGGCAACAACCGGGACGCATTGGGATCCCTTCTGCCTGTCAAACAGCCGGGCGCGCGTAGGGCTGTGCAAGCTCAGCCAATTATGGCTGATTAGGTTTTGAAACTCTGCTGGGCGCACCTTATATCATTGGCTGCTAGTGCCATTAATTTATTAGGCAAATGCTGGGACACTTACAGGGCCTGTTCCTGATTGGTCATCTGTACTATCTAAGGCAGTGAGTACTGAGACTCACTGCCGGTT
Source organism: Mixophyes fleayi (assembly GCF_038048845.1). NCBI lineage: Eukaryota > Metazoa > Chordata > Amphibia > Anura > Limnodynastidae > Mixophyes > Mixophyes fleayi. The sequence continues at coordinate 83,919,529 of NC_134410.1, forward strand.
ATAGCGTTCTGTTCCAGTACTGCTGCCTGCTCCTGTTCTTGTGTAGTGTTTGGTGTTGAACCTGAGATTGATTACCCGTGTATGACCTTTGCCTGTCCCTGGATTCCTGTCAGGCGCCGTCCCCACTGATGTCCTGTCAGACGGGGACGGACGCCTGTCTTCTGGCCGAAGCGCTTTGTTGCCTAGCAACAGAAGCGCTGCTGCTTCCGGCAGTTCTCCCCCGCCGGGCGCATGCGCCCTGCATCCGTCTTATTGCTTAGCCACGGGACGCTTCTTCCTTCTCTACGTGCCGCCTCCTGGCATCCCCCAATTAGAGGAGGTCTGTTCCTATTTAAACCTGGCACTGGCGCCTTTAGGGTGCCAGAGTAACAGGTTCCACACCTAGTGTTCCTGGTTCTTCCTGCTCCTTTTCCCTGATTGTGCTCCCAGTATTCCTGCTCTCTCGTTGTGACCCGGCTTGGCGACCATTCCTTCATCTGTGTGACCCATATTGTTCCTGCGATCTCGGCTTGTTGACTCTTCCTCTGGATTCTCTCTGGTACCTTGCATTCCCGATTGGCTTGACCCGGACCATCTGACCCTTCTACACTACATCGGCAACTGGCTAGTAGGACCGCGACCTGCGTGCCCTGTTGTCTTGCCCGAATAGGAGAACACTAACCGGAATTAGCGCTACTGAGCCTGGTGTTTTCACCAAGGCTCAAGCCAATTGGTATGCGTGGTACAAAAGGGAGAATCCAGGAGAATCGTCAAAACAAGCCAAGGTCGCAGGAACACAGTGGGACACACAGAAAGGAGGATGGTCAGCAAGCCGGGTCACAACAGGGAGACAAATCCGTAGAATGGTCGAGGAAGCTGGGTCACAATTGGATTAGCAAAACACAAGGAAGCTAGAGGCAGAAACCTGTTACTCTGGCACCCTAATGGCGCCAGAGCTAGTTTTAAATAGGAGGCAGGAAGTGGCAGTAATTGGAGGAATCAGTCACTCGTGTGTCGATACTGAGCTGGGCACATGCGCCCGATGGAGCTGGGGGGCGCGGCATCCCTGTTGCCAAGCAACAGGCCGAGCGGAGCGGAAGGACAGGCGTCCATTCCCGCCGAGTGGAAGAACAGCAGGGACGGCGCCTGACAGTACCCCCTCCCTCTCTCTCCCCAAAAGGAGGGTTGGTCTTCTTCAGAAATCTTGCGAAGAGATGGGGGGCATGAAGATCATCTTCAGGAACCCAGGATCTCTCCTCGGGGCCGTAACCCTTCCAGTGTACCAAGTACTGAATATTACCACGAATGGAACGGACCTTCAAAATTCGTTCTACTTCATACTCCTCCCCCAGGGAGGTCTGGATGGGTGGAGGGGCCACTGGTTCTTTGAGAAATTCATTGAGGACCAGGGGTTTCAACAGGTAGATGTGGAATGTGTTGTGGATCCTGAGGGAAGGAGGTAAAGCGAGTTTGTAGGAGACTGGATTGATAATTTGGGAAATGGCAAATAGTCCAATAAAATGAGGGAGGAGCTAATTTCATGGAGGGAACACGGAGTCTGAGATTCCGAGTGGCTAGCCACACCCGATCTCCTACCTTCAGTACAGGAAGGTTTTTTCGGTGATGATCAGCAGCCGACTTGTACCGTTGCATAGACATAGTCGGCCTGAGTCATTAAGGGATGCAAAATGAGCGCAGCGTACGTACGTGCACTAATGCACGCATTCAGTGGCTGTGAACGCCCGAAGTCATCAAGCTGCGTATTCTCACATACGCAGCATCATGACTTGCGGTGCAATTGTTCCTATTCTACCCGTTTATGGGCGTACACGCCAGCACGCCAGCGAATGCTACGCTGCTTAGTGCATAGTAACATCATTGGTGTATCTCTCAATTGTTGAATCACGGTGCTGGTTGTTTTTAACCATAAAATATATATTCCTCTTGTTATGCTACTTAGCTTACCATGTCAAAGATGTTTTATTTTTGATGAATGAAATTTATTAATATGAAAATATTTTCATTGTTTTATCTTATTTTAGTATATCATTTATATTTGATGTGGTTTTATTATGTCATATGTATTATTAAATATCTATATCTATAATATAAATGTCTAGTGGCGTGTGTTAGTCTGTCTGTGTGTGTGTGGAAAAAATAAAACCAAGCTGCAGCGCCACCTGCTGGGCGGAGTTATACACTGACCTACTAAATTCTTAGTGTGTGTGGAAAAAATATTTCAGAAAGGGCTGAAATTTGGTATACTAAGATGTTTTTAATTTGTTAATTTAATTTGTTATTTGTGAAAAGTGTTTATAAAGATTTAAAAAAAAAATATATATATATTTCTTGAAGGAGAAGTGACAGTTGGGAGTGGTTGGTGGTTGCTGGGTGTGACAGTGGGGAGTGGTTGGTGGTTCAGGCCTGGGCTATGGCCCAAATGCATGACAAGAACCTTTTTAACACCTTAAGTAGCTTGATTTGACTAGAATGCATGAGTATCATGCACGGGTTAACTTGTATGTATATATATATATATATATATATATATATATATATATATATATATATATATATATATATATATTATATAAGCCTTTCGTGTGAGCTAATGAAAAAGATATGAACAGGAATGAAGGAGTTATTCAAAGAACAGATGTTTCCAATCAAGAGATTTTTAACAAAGACTTGCGCAGACTTCTTCAACTTCTCCATTGCATCCAGCAGACTCCAATGGATCAGGATACACCTATATACTTTCTCAGCCAATTGTTATATGATATGTGTAAATTATAGTACAACCTTATTTAGTTGGAACACAAAGTACATGTCTGGTCTGTTTAAGATCAGAGTTTTCAGCAGAGAAAATGAGTGGAAGCTTATTATTTTGTAAATAAACAATGATCCAATTTTATTCGTAAAGTCTCTTTTGCTGAATAAATTATTTTATTACTTTATTAACCTATAACACCAATGAGGTTATGCCGCTAGCCCTGTTTTCCCTGTTTTCTTAAGCTTCGCCCTTCTTGCTGATTTCTACCATTCCTTTCACTATCTGTCAGAGATAATCTTTGCTTTACCCTGTCACCTGTGTTTGTATATATTAGTGTATCATGTTTTGTCTTGGTTCTGTTTTAAGTATATGTTATGAAAGAGGTTATGCCGTACATAACTCATGAGGAGTTATAACATTCTTAACATTCACATTCTTAACATTCTCTAACATTCTTTAGGGGCTTAGTACATTATATACCAGATGTGAGGTGTGACCCTATTGGTTGGCCTCTTCTCCATTGCCTTTTAACCAACAGCTTGACTTAAATGTATACTGATAATAAGAAAATTTGGTCAAAAAAATCCCACACATACCAGTTTTTATTTTAACAAAACATTTTTAATTTCCAAACAAAAACTATACAAAAATGTGAACAATTAAATATTCAATAAAATGTACTTAAATTTTTTTTAAGATATTTTTTTTTTTTTTACTCTTTTTGGCTTTTTATTTATAATTTTGATATTTTTTTTCTTCTTTTTTTATTTCTGTAATAAGTGTCGAAGTCGTATAATTGGATGAACGAAAGTATATTGGTTAATATTGTTTTATTGGTCGATTGCACTCAGTATGCCACGCTACACGTGGCATACAGCGATCGCAAGGTAAAATACGCACGTACACACTCCCATTACAACATTTAGTTATTTATATAATTCATATTCATATTGGTTCTGTTACACAGTTATTTATGAGCAGATAGTATTCCGTTTATTATTAGTTTATATATTATGATTATATGTACACTTCACTGTTATTTAATGTTCAGGTTCTAGGAAATGTGTCATGTCTGAATATTCGGTTCCATCGCCGAAGAGATTGCATATTGCATACTTTAGTTATTGATGTTAGGCAATATTTTGTCAGATTGATATCAGACTGCAAAATGCTAATGGACTAGTTGTAGCTGGTTTCTGGGAGGGAGATTCATCTGGAATGTTGACCTCAGCCTTTGAGGGGGTTGTTTGAACTAGCCTATGTTCTGTTTACCCTGGACCCACCTGAAGTCTGGACCTATAGAAGCAAGCTACGTCATCTACATTGTTCTCTCTGTAACACTGAATGTATATATGATCATAGCTGCGCTCCCAGTTCTCAGTCTACTCTGAACACAGTATTCAAAGGTGAACTACTGTTCACTGGTGCCCGTGGTAGCGCAGCGGTATGTATGTATCTTTTGGTATTGGCTGTACTGTACTGTAGCATAATATAATAATGTATTTAACTGTTAACTTTTTACAACTGCTAAAATAAATCACTTTGTGCGTTGGAAACACAATACAATCGCCTATGCAATGCTTATTTGAAAACGATAAAATTACTTTAATATAAGCTTCTGGCTGTGTCTTGGAGGACCCATCAACTCCTCATCAGCTGCAAAAAACGAAAGACATTAATTTAGTTAATGCACTCTTAAAACATTAATGTGGTGAAATGCTAGCTCTAGGTTCCTGTACCTATGCATTTTTTAAGCTCGGTATAGTGCAAAAATGAATGTTACCCAAACACTGGGTCCGTTCCTTTATTTTTATAAATGTAGTAGTAATTATTATTTTTAATATTATTATCTATGACTTATAAGCTGACAGAAAGGGTCTGCAGTGCCAAACATGTTGGAACACAAAGTACATGTCTGGTCTGTTTAAGATCAGAGTTTTCAGCATAGAAAATGAGTGGAAGCTTATTATTTTGTAAATAAACAATGATCCAATTTTATTTGTAAAGTCTATTTTGCTGAAGGAATTATTTTATTACTTTATCAACCTATAACACCAATTAGGTTATGCCGCTAGGCCTGTTTTCCCTGTTTTACCTGTCACACAGGTGACAGTTTAAAGCAAATCAGATTATCTCTGACAGATAGTGAAAGAGATGGTAGAAATCAGCAAGAAGAAGGGGGAAGCTTAAGAAAACAGGGAAAACGGGCCTAGCGAAGAAGGGCAAGAGGTATAGAGGGTGGAGGAACCGTAGATGGAGCACACAACGAAAGAGGGCCATGCGCATGAGAGCTTACAACCTAAAGGGAACTAATACGAAGAATATAGTATAAAAGTGTATTTTTGTATACATGAACTTTCTAGAAAATTTTGTCAAGGAGAATCTCACCCTCTAGGGTGCATTTTTAAAGGCAGCCAGCTGAGTTGGCTTGCGCACAAGACAAGAATTGTTGGGAGGACATTTTTCCCATTGTGGGAACTTAGGATGCCCTGTACTGTGAATGGGCAGTGAAAACTGTTTCTCATGTTCTACGTCTATCTCGTTAAAAAAAAAAATTACAGCTCAAGTATAGGGAAATTACCATGCAATGTACTTACTTTCCTCAACCAGCACTTCTGGTTGCTGAGAGGTGTGTTCTGGTGAGTCTTGGAAGAGCAGAGGTGATGTTGACACGTCATACGAGAGCGGCGAATCGTCCACCATCGTTGACTTCTCCTGTGGCTGTTGGCTTCCACTTGGTGGCTCCGGTGGGACCACCTGTTGATTTTGCCGGTGGTTTTGGGAGCTGCGTTGGCGTCTTGTTGGAGAGCATGATGTGTTATCTAAAGTGTATTTTTGTAATTTCTTCAACATACACAACGAATACATACATACATGCAGTGAATGGTAGCATTGAATGGTAAAATGGTACTCATGTAAATAACATGAAGTTTGAGAAAAAATGCCACTAAGATTTAGAACATATATATAATAGGAAATAATCAGAATAATAGTAAATAATAAGACTAACATTAATAATATGTTTAGTATGATAATGGTTAGAAAATAGGCCTTTTCTGTCCATATTTCCCGTGAGCTGAAAATATTACATTGCCATATTATATAGTGTTTGAGGGCGACTTACTAGTAACAATTTCCGCCCTCGAATCTGCCAAAAGGTCGGGCTGTCGTCTCCGCAGATCACTCCATCAGCGTTGCAGTTGAACGATGGAACGCCTGGTGCCAACCTGCATACGCAGACGCCTGCGCATGGCTCGGTATGCCTGCAGTTTTTTCTCATTTCCCGCGTACCTCCCTGCGGGCTCAAAGCAAAGGTCCATCGTTGCTGTAAGCACTCGCAGTTCGGTACGTGAGAATGTTGCGGACCTCATTTTGTATCACAAGGGCCAGTTTAATATCATGGGGCCCGATTCATCAAGGAACGCAAACGCACATGCATCTACGTTGCATACTTTGAGTGACGCAAACTGCTACGCGAGTAAAATAAGCATCTCAAACAGCAAAAACACACCCTCCTGTGGTCCACAAACACTAAAGGCATGGAAATAAGCAGTGCAAACGCTATAAAACACACCCACCTGCGGATCCTTAAGCATGGTATAAGCACAAGCGATGGCTCTCAACTGATTGACGGGAAGCTAAGCAATGTATACTTCACGCCCACTGTGGGAGGGGCCAACAGTTTGTTTATACACAACACAACACAAATACCTGGGCCTTTTTTTTACGAGAAAGCTCTTTACTCATTAATCACTGCCAAATAACAATGATGTGCAACACTCTGAACGTTGTTTTTCCTTTGCTACTAATTAGCGTAATGCACACTTTTAACAAACACATTGCTCACGATCTTTCTGTGTTTAGGATTTCAAGTCGCCGTATAGTGTGCAAAATGCATGGACATGCCTACATTAAAAACACATGACTAACGAATATATCAAAATGTATGTGGTATAAGTACATCTTTGCCTTTTCAGCAAAATGCATAGCATACTCTTCCATAAAGGATACGCACAAGAGTGTATACACCCTCCACACAGAGTAAGGATTTCTGTCTGGATTATGACTCATGAATGACTGTATGGAAAGTGGGACAAATAGCCACTAGCCCAACCTGAGATGTGAGAAAACCCAGACAACACCAACAATACAGCATGCGTGCTACACAGGCAACTGATACTTAATACTACTCTTCATTATTCACACAAATTACTCACAAGATACCCATCTCAAAGGTAGCTCACTGGTTAGCACTTTGGACACACAACACAGCAGCCATGAGTTCAAATACAAAGCATACCAACAACTATTGTGTGGACTGTAATCATTATGCTAACAAGAAACACAGGAACTTCACACAATGGTTTTTTTTAATTTGTTATACACGCTCAACCACATTCTAAAAAAAATGGCCTCATTTGTCTCCTGTATTGTAAGAAAATTATTTTTTGTGGTGAACTTTAGAAAAGTCTCAGGGCTCAAACTTCACATGTACATTATTAAGTGCATGCTGACATTTATTACTACAAATGGACTAAGAGGGGGGAGTTGTAGGGGACAGTCTCCTTGAAGTTAAATGCAACATTACCTGCAGACTGACCTTCATCGGGATCCACGGCGTACACGTTATATCATGTACTCAGCTTTACCCAAACTGAACGCTCACTAGACTCCAGTACCAAGGACCTTTGCATTGCTTGCACTGCTGCCTTACACCACTGAGGTCATGAGTTCAAATCACAAACATGGCCTCATCTGTGTACAGTTTCGATGTTCTCTTCAATGTGTGACTGGCTTTGCTTTGACACTTGAAGCTAACCTTGGTCTATCACTACAATGGCACATGATTTGGGAAACTCGTTAATGCGCTATGGCATTTTACATATACCTTTGGGAATGATTCTTGCCCCCAGGGCACATTATTTATGTGCCTGCTATTACTACGGATGGCCTACCTCTTGGAGGGGTGGATTGGTGGTGGAGGGCACATGTTCTTTTGACTGACATGGAATTAGCAAATGGAAACCTTTTTATCTTCAGCTACTGCTTGTGCTTGGATGTCATTTCACCATCTTCTTGTCTTTCAAAATACTATAGCCAGAACCGAATCAGCTGGTGTCATGAGTTGGGTTCCTGACCATTGCCTTATGTGTATGGAGTTACTGTTCTTCCCATGTTAGTGTGGATTTCAGTACAAAATACACTTTGTGTATCTTCAGTAGCTGATAGGCACAATTAGTAGGGCTATAGAAATGTTGACATGATGATGGGGTTGTGTCAAAAATTTGTCACTTAAATGTTAGTGTTTTTGGAATCCATATCCATTCTTTATTGACCTTAGACCCACATGTTCTGCATTTGTAATAGATTAATAAAGACACACACACCAAGGTTGGTTTTTGAAAAACTTATATAAATTGAGAAATATAAACACAAAGAAACATATATACAATAATGTGTAAAACTATTTACATGAAAATAAAGCAAAAAAAAAAACAAAAAAAAAAAAACTAGTCATATAATGTAGACCAGTAGTCCATTTTTAGCTCCAGCTCCTCAAAGCATTGTTCCTGCTCTTTTTGCAGGTTTTTTATTTTGGCCCAATATCCTGCTATTTCGGCCCTGATCTGAGACAATGTTGGTGGTGGGGGAGGCCAACTGTCAGCTTCCTCCATGTGTGCTGAAATAAAGCAGAAAAAAACCCATTAAATACATGTACACCTATTTTGGCAAACAAACAGGAATTAGAGATGTGTACTGTTACATTAATGTAAAATGTTAGGCCTCTGCCTACAAAACCATTTGGACGGACATTACACGTTGATAAGGCTTTGGTGTTGCATATTTAGAGATGTACTACATTCTGGTGTGCCCCGGGAGAGGGCCGTGGGCAGGGTGGTCTTAACAGCATTATAGTCCCAAGGAAAAAAAACTACATTGAGGCCCTACCTACACAATAACTCACAGCTAATAGTTGAAAATAAGTCTGAAAATTTAGCTCATACTTATTGCAAACTCCCACAAATTCAGTGTTTGTCAAATCAAACGTCTGCTGAATAGCAGACATTAATCTATAAACATTTTGTAAATCTAACATGTCTCTTTATTTTGCAAAGCAAATATGTTCAAATCTAAATGCAAAAGCATTTGTTTAATCATACAGACAGAGGTGGTACAGTACTAAGTTAGTTCCAAAATTTCAGGAATAATCCAGTGTTCCACCCAAATGTTAACTCGCTTTATTGCAAGAGATTTTTTAGATAATTTCATTGCAAATCTATACCACTATATACTGAGAAGTTGACAAGTTAATCGGGACCGTCTGTACGTGTTGCCCCTGCCCTGTGTGACCATGTGTTAAGATGGCTGTGGCTGTTCTTTCTTGTTTACACAAACTCACATTTGGATGTCCATTATCATTGCAACCTATGTCAAAAATGTCACCTTTAAATCAACATGTGTTCCAGCAGGGATTAGTCACAAATTTTATGCACATTGCAGTGGTATCAAAATTCCAAAACCCTGTCTTGTAAAGACTTACTATCTCCTAATGCCTCAACCACTTGAGGCACCAGCAGCTGTCTTTCAGCCTCCTGGTCCTGATGGTCCTCTGTGTCTGGCTCCGGCTCCTCAGTAGAGCACTCAGCTGCCCCAGAGGTGGAGGTGGAGGATTGGGCGGCAGGCTGGAAGTCTTCCTGCGCTTTTTCCTGCCCTTCACCCTGCTCATCCCCCTCCGTCTCTGGGCAGGCTTCGGCCTCGTCCTCCACCTGGACTGCCACCTGCTGCAGCTGGTCCTCTTCCGCCTCCTCCTCCGCCTCCCTCACAGCCCGATGGCGTTGCCGCCGTTCCCAACGTGCCCTGACTGTTGGAAACAAGAACAAAAATACAGGCTACTGTTAACACAATCACCAGCTTAATAAACGAATAGTATTATGATAATCAGCTGATCATACATGTTTAATAAATGTTGCATAGCCAGCAGACACAAATATTAACTACTATCAAAGCAAGGAGTTAAACATGATGAACACAAAGCAGTTCACATGACCTGTCACAAATGTTTATTTTTTTCATACAGATGTGGAATTTCTAAGCGGCCTAGTGGTCATCACTTTGCTCTCACAGCACTGGGGCCAGGAGTTAAAGTCCCTGATTATTGTTTCATGTGTGTGGAGTTTGGCGGTTTGCTCCATACTTGCATGTGTTGTCTACCACACTCCACAAACATACTACTTGGCGAGTAGTTTGGTTTTAGGAGAAGGAGTAGGCGTTGAAATTTTTGCGTTTTTTAGTCTGCAAACTCCAATGGGGCTGGTATGATGTAAATTAGTCAGCTTTTTACAGGAACATCTGAATTGAAGGAGGGATCTCAAATACTTTGGATGTTGAGTATACATTGGGAATCATCCTTTGTTGGGACTACCTCACATTGTAAAATAAGTTAAATAATGATTGATGAGCTAGATTTAGTAAAGTATGTAATCTGTTTCCACCTTATGGGACTTTCAAATATTTTTAGTAAAACGCTAAGGTGTTTGGGTTTACAAAGCTGCCTTAAAAATGTTTGCCCAACACATCTGCCACTCCAATCTGTTTTTAAGGTGACGTCAGCAAGTTACAGCACTCGGGTCAAGAGTTGTAAAGCCTGATTCCAAAAACCACCCTTAATGTTCTGAAGTTTCTCTCAAAAACATTTAGAACAGTAAATTGTCAGCAGACAAATGTAGGAGACAGGAGACAAAGCATTTTGGGTGCACTGGAAGGGAATGACCTTTAAAGTGTGCTTGCACATTGTTATGTAGGCCATGTCAGGTAATTAGGCTAAACATATTTTCAAACATATCGCACAGATATATGTGTACACATGGTTTTGGCGATTAATAGAGAACTCACTTCTTCTAATCTCCTGACGCAGGTCATCCAGCAGTTGGGGCTGACGCCTGCGGAGATCGCTCCAGCTCCGCTGGAGTTGGACGATGCTGCGCGATATATAATATCGCAGGCGGAAGTGTCTGCGGATACTCTGGTAAGCCACCAGCTTTACTTCGTTTGACATATATCTGCCCGAAGGCACGCTATTCATGCCCTCGGTCAGCACCCTCAATTCCCGGCGGCTGAAGATCGTAGCCCTCATTTTTGCAAAAACTCTCTCTCACAAAATGGAAGTATTCTGCGCTGTGATTGGTTCTCTCAGCACGTATGGGCGTACTCACGTCACACGCGGATATTTCAGACACCTGTGTGTGATGGTTGCCTCTCCCACCAAGAACATGGCACCCATCGCCGATGAGACGAGTACTCTATGCGTTGCAGTGAGAAAACATTAATGTACACCTGGCTTCTCAATTAAATCAGTTATTTAATCCCACTTGTCCCTTTTTATTCGCTCCTGCAAATTTGAAATTTCACTGAGCAGGCTCTGGCATACTGTTGACATGACAGCTTTTTGGGCCAGATATTTGCCCAACGTGTGTAAACATTGTTAATACCAAATGGGCCTACCTGGAAATGCATGTTATTGATGTGTTTTATTGAGAATACACATACAATTACCCAGTAGGCATAAGTGACCAGTAGGAAGTCTCATTCTAACAAAAATAAATACCATACAGTGTATCTGACCAATGTAAGCATCAAATCCATCCCCAGTGTGAAACTGAGCACAGAGATGCTATGGGAATGAGTACCAACAGAATTAATTAGTAGTGTTAGTGTGTGCTAGGCTAGTCCAGACACTCTAGGGGAGACATGGGGATAGTAAGTAAATCGTACACCATATAGTGTCAGTTTTGGCCTGGTGTTAGCTTGGTTTTGATGCTGTCATCAGAAGGTGTTTGAAATGGAGTATACATTTGTAGTAGGGTAATGGATTTTCAAAGTAGAACAGTACAATTGTTTTGGGAGGGCTTTGCCTAACTGTAATTTTGATTTAAATATCTGTATTTGATTTGGTGCATGATATTTTTTGACTCTACAACAAGTTGTGTCATGGTTGTGCACAGTTACCATTCGGCCTCTTGGTATTGCTTCCCTTTAACAAAAACTACAGTGGCAGTTGGTCACAGGATGGCCATGCAGACATGGCATAGTCCTAGCCTATTAGCTATGCAGCCACACCAAACTCTGCTTATTGATTAGATTTATATCCAAACGCACCTTTGTGTCAACCACAATGTTTGGGGTGGGATTTGGATTCTCACTACAGATTGTATGCAGTGTTCTGTACTTACTGCTTGCCAATCTGGAGTATGGTCACTCTGCTGGGTGAGGAGAATGTAATTGTGGCCTCAGACTGCTATTATGCGCCAGATGTTGTGGATTTAAACATCTATTAAGTATTTGAGCTACCTTACATGTAGACACATGTTAAAGCAGGCATTGACACACACACCTTTTAAGGTTAGATTTTTGCAAACCCCATTAGCATTGTGAATGCTAGTGCAAATTTTTTAACTAATTCTTACACCCCAATCCAATATGAACATTTGAGTCCACATCCATAATACTTATACCTCTGAATTTGAAGGCCACAAAATATACAATATGACAGGTGTGTGCAAAATAAAATCCTTAGATTTCACACACATTTTACTAGGCTTAAAAATGTTTATATGTGCTGCTGCAAAGGAACATTGCATGACTGCACCAATACACAATCCAGCAGCATTTCGATTTAGCAGAAATCAAAGGTACACTTTTGATTCCCTCCCAAGTATCTGGTCCCAACATTTGTATTTGTTTCTTAAGAAAAATCCATTAACATAAAACCCAATACAATAGTTTGTGTGGACTGACAGATAGTACCCCATGTGTGACAAACCATATTTGATTGTTTTTTTTACCTCGCAAATCAATGTTGAAGGTTAGGTGTCCAGGCTCCACATTTTCGTGAGGGATGGTGATGTGTTGAATAAACATGCACCATGGAAATTTTGCTATACCACATAAGAGTTTAAATAAAAGGTATAAGATTGAAAAGCTTCACAACACCACACCCCTAAAAAGAGGTTACAATTCAATAGTCAAATAAGACACATTAAAATGCTCATTAAACCTGCAATACAAAATGCACTGTTATTGTGTAACATCAAACATCTTGAAAACATTTAAATTGCCTATAACACAGTAACTGTAAAAAAAACTCAATACAAATAAAATGCAATTAAGGAACCAGCAGCAAAACACAGTACTATCTATTGATCTCTAACAAACTTTTAGTGTGCATGAGGGTGTATTTTATAGGTGATTGTAATTAACTAAGTGTATGCAGGTGTATAGGCCAGGTATCAGCTGACGAGATCTGATGCTGGGTCTATGCAATGGTGGTTATGAGCAACTCTCTTTTATTTTATACTGATTAAAACAAGCTTGTGTTTAGTTTTTATAGTATAAATATCTGATATTCATTAGACTACACATTGCTTTCTTAAATTTGAAATCACCAAACATGATCCTTTCTGTCTGTTACTAAGAAGGTGTGTTCAAGTGTTCAATTAATTCTGTTGAATGACATTTTTGTGTGCAAATAGTTCATGTGCAGTTTGGTGTGGGTGTTTCCATCTGAAGTATACCTTAGTGGCTAAAAAAACGAGCTGCCAATGACAAGGTAAAGTGTTTGAACCCTGAATGATACCTGTATGTGGCTTAACTTTGTATGATTGAAGTAGGTGGTCAGCTTTTAGTTCTATTACCTTTCCTTGACATGTTGTTTTCATCACTTGTACATTGGCGTAGCAGCTAGCTATTCTATCTTGCAAACCTTCAAGTCCTCACCAAAGCTCTTGTCTCTGAGGGATCATTAATATTCTTGCCATATTTGTGTTGATGTTATAAGTGTTCCTGGGGTCATATTATGCTTTGGTTAAAGTAGCATAAATCAAGCGTGTAATTCACAAAAATGTAATTTTTTTCTTTTGATTAATAGTGGTTTTTAATGCAAAAGCACCATCAACGAGTGTCACAATAGCCATTTCACATTGACAGTAATTTAAATGGTGGTTGTTGTAATTCTAAATAGATTTAAAAACAATATTTATGGCAACGTTGAATGTTAGTGCTAGAATAAAAAGTAATTTTTTTTACCATGCACGTTGCACTCTATTCCGGCAGCCGGAATTAATGATGAATGAGTGTGCACTCCATTCCGGCTGCCGGAATATCAGTAAATCAACATCTTACACTTGGCAGTAGCATTTATTGGAAAGATGTCTGTAAGGAAAAGAGGCTTCTTTTACACAAACACACTAATGGAACATTTCATACATATTGTAACAAAACCGCACCCTTCTCTTGGCACTTTTGTCACCTTCTGTTGCAAGAATACCCAGTAGACACCGGCAACACGAAAACTTATTTTATAAATCAAATATATTTATTCTTTTCATCACAATAAACTGCACAACTTCTGTCAGGATGACACCAGCAAGCATCTACCTTTTACTTGCACCTCCTGGTGACCCTAAACACTAACTAGACACAGTACAGCTCCCTACTGACTGGCCAACTAGCTCAGCGTCAGTCACCTCTAACTATAGCACAACTCAGGATTAAATACACGTCTCCTCCCACAGGCTTGGATGACTGACAGGCGACACTCCCACCTTGTCTTTAAAGGATGGCTCCTCAGGTGTTCTGTAACGCCTAATCAGCACAGCTACACCCATCAGCTCTGTGGATACAAACACGTTAAAGAATGCAAGTAAATCACTTTTTTACATTTACTTTACCACATGTCTCTGACCTGTACATTGCTGAACTTAAGCACAGTGCTACACCTGTATATAACTTGGTTTGCAGCCTTTTACCTGCAGACTGTTAGCTCTATAGCTAGATCCACTCTGAGAGGCCTGTGGAAAACCACTCCAGTTGCCACAATATATATATGTATGTATACAAATAAATGTAATTTCTTTTTTTTTTTTTTTTAAATTTCTAAAATGTCTGTATTGATATGTATACTTGTTTTGCATACTTGGTTGTGGTTTTTATATGCAAAGTATGCTTCTAAAGGTGTTTATTAGTTGTTTTCGCTAGCTGTTTTGGACTTAAACATGACTAAGAGCTTCCTTAACTGTTGTCAAGGATTTGAGACATAAGTGACGTCAGTTTGTCTTAACCGCAGAGAGGGAACGCCTACTGTGCTTAAGTTACATTCCATAACGCCTACTTTACTCAAGTGATCTCTCATCTCCGCCCAGTCCGCGCCCACTCTCCTCCCATTCCCACCCCTTTCTACTCAAATGGTCAAGCACCATCGCAACACCATCGCAAATGTATTTGCGATGGAGTTTGCGTTTGAGTTGACTTTGAGTGCCATATCTGCTGTGTTTGAGCAGCGTATGTGGTGCTTTCCGCTGCTCAAGCCTCTTTTTCGCGCATGCGCAGAGACGACTAGCATATTTTCCGCATACGAATGCGTTTGCGTACCTTGATGAATCAGGCCCTAAGTCATCAGAGACTGAATTCAATGCTTAAGACATTATAAGACATACAGCAATTTGTGTCTTTCCCCTCCTTTTCTTGTTTTTCTTTTTTTTTTTATTTGGCATTATACTGTGGGAGATGGCTGCTGCATATAAACGTATGGCTAAGTATGCGCTTATTGCGCCATGTGAGGAAAATGGAATTCCCAGCTGCTCAAGTCTCGTTTTCACGCATGCGCAGAGACGACTAGCAGATTATCCGCATACGTTTGCGTACCTTGATGAATCAGACCCCGTGTGTTTATTATATAAGTTAAAGGTTAATCTGTTGTTTAGCTTATCTGTGAGCCAATATACACTCGTTATGCAAACTTACTATAAAAAAAAGAGACTAGCCTGTGGAACCACTCTAGAAATAAAAGTGCTGGTGGTTTCTAAAGCTAGCTACAGAGTATTGTGTGTTTTCTGTATTTGAGCCTGGGGTTGAGAGTAAGGGGCCGGAGGGTTCCTTGGTATTCCTCAGGTGTCACTGAACAAGGGCATTACCCTGCAAAGAGCTTACTGTTTGAAGACAAGGAGGAGGCACTGCGCACCAAGAATAGAGATAAACTAGTGGGCCAGGAACCGAAACACACCCATGTCCATTCACGCCTTAATCCTAGGCGAAAGGGGTGTAACACAAATTAGTAGATCAGTGATGAAATCTAGCAAGACATTTTTCCAGGGCTTATGTAGAATAGAAAGAGGTCCTGCAGGAGACTGATGAGATACCTTGTTTTGTGCACAGGTGTGCACAGGTGAATCAACATTGTAACATGGTGTGCAACATCTTTCTGTTGACATGACCACTACTATCTATGACTAATAATTTTCCATAGTTTTATGTTTATCAGGTTCACTTGGACTTGTGGACAAAAGATAGTAGTTTATTTCAAATTCCTCAACTATAGGATTTTTAGGTGATAGATGTTACAGCAAAGTTAAAAAGAGGTCAATAATGTGCGAGACTTCTTTAATACACACAAATGAACAAAAAGGGGCACCCACATTAACATATTTGGAAATGGGTGGAAAGCCATCAAGGAATCTAAGAAAGGAAAAGAGCTCAGGGAACTAAAATGCATAGCAGGGAAGTTTTTCCAAATTAACACACCTGGGATAAACCTTTATTTCAAACCAAATAAAGACACGGACACAAAATTAAAGTTGGAATGAATGACGGTATTTATTTATTTTTAAACTAATAGGACTGTAAGGCGGACGAGAGCAGGGCAGTCAGGAACGCAAAACCAATACGGTGGAAAGGTCAGACCATAATACCACCAACCCAGGATCATACCTTATCTATTGGCCGGTGCTAAGATTAAGTCCAACGGCAAGACTACACCCCCTATAAACTCCGCCAGTATAAACCATACAAAACTGGCCCAAAGGTCCTACTAACAAAACGGACCAACCATGGTATGACACCATAACCGCAGGGGGGTAGTGACCTATGACAAGATCAACCAAGCACCATATGCACAGTTACAGACTGCACTGTTCTCCTACTCTCAACAACTACATTCAAAGTTATGTAACCAATTGTAGGGAGGGCGGGCGGAATCCGGAAGCAGGAAGGGCAGAAGCCTCTGCACACTGACTTATAACTGTGTATAAGTCCCAACCCCTTCCTGCACTCATTGGCTGAAACTTACAGGAATCCACAGCTAATAGGTTCTTTGGTAAGTCACTCACCCGCATGATTTTAACTGCGTTTAGTCTGAGGGACACACTTCTCTTGTCATCAGTTCACATAATACTGTTTAGAGGTAATAGTGGCTCATTTAAATAATAACAGGAAATACAGTTAATGAAAAGATTTAGTGGCTGAGCTGAAAAGTTTTCCTTATCAGGCTTCCTCTGCCATTAATTATTTACTACTTACCTACCAAATAACAATATTTAAAAAAAATTTCTCCTGAAATCTCGAATAATCCCAACTTGACTGTCGTAATCTTTTACAGATGTTAAAATGCATTGATGAAGTTACATGTTAAAATTAAGGATGAGCTGTTCGGATTTGGAAAAATTTGACAGATCTGAATATTGGGGTACTGAGTCATCACTTTTTAGCGCCAAAATTGGATCTGAAAACTAAGCAAAATGTAATTTCCAGTAAAATGTTGATCTTGCGAGTTTTACATCAATATCTTTTATATATAGCCTTCCCTCCTGTTCCTATCTTCCATTTTACAAGTGATAGCATGTGGGGAGGAGGGTGGCTGCAATTCTGTGCTAAGAAAATCACTTGTAGAGGGTGGACAGGGTGAAAGCATACTTGCCAATATTTTAGATTTGGCTTCCGGGAGCTGCCGGAGGGAGGTGGACATGCAGGGGGCGGGGCTCCGAAAATTGACCCCGCCTCCATGACGTAATGACGCCAAATGCGTCATTTTAAAGTGGGGGCGGGGTCAAACACCGCAATTACCGGTGAATCGCGGCGTTTGAACCGAATTCTGTCCACTTCACTAGGAAGTGGGCAGATCAGGGAGATTGCCACACTCTACCGGGAGTCCGGGAGACTCTCGTGAAATGCGGGAGTCTCCCGGACATTCCAGGAGAGTTGGCAAGTATAGGTGAAAGAGCTAATGTATATTATAATAGCTGTGATTTTACTGCAGTTCATTTAAAGATCAGTCTGCTAGAAATGTTTGCTGATCAATTGGGTGTCAGAGAGTGTAGTGTATAGTAGCTAGTGGTTGTTAGAGAAGTGTGGCCATCAAACTAAACATAGTTAAAATCATGCGGGTGAGTGACTTGCTAAATCACCTATTATCTGTGTATTCCTGTGAGTGTCAGCCAATAGGAGCAGAAAGGGGATTGTACTTATACAAAGTTGTAAGTCATTGCAGGCAGGATAAGGTTCTTTCTGCTTCCGGATTTCACACTAAGGAGTCAGGCTGAGTATAGCTAATGCTTTGTGGTATTGGTTATTTGCTGTTTTATTTTTCCTTATTGTGTTTTCTCCTGTTTTTTTATTTTCTTTGTCGCTCTGCTTGTGTCCTCTGTCCTCCCCTTCTTTTTCCCTTGTTACCCATTCTCTCCCCTTGTGCATTTTCCCTCTCTCTCCCCATCCTCCTCCCTGCCCCCTTCTCCCCTCCGCCCTTCCTTCCTCTTTATGTTGTTCGGCTGCGGGGCTCCGTGGCTGGTTTCTTTGTGTCCCCCTTACCTTATTGTTTGCAGTCATGTCCAGACCTAGCCGTGTGAGCAGTGCGCCGGCTAGGTTTTGGGAGGCGGAGCTGGGCGCACGGTCTCTCCTGGCCTCCCCTTCACAGCGTTCAGCGTTCAGCGAGTCCCCGGCTCTGGCGGCGTGAACGCCAGGGGGTCTCGGAGTGTCTCTCCCCCGTCGGGTTCTCAGAGCAAGGGTGCCACTAGGAGACGTGTTGGGAGGCTTCTTCTCAGAGTGTTCCCGCATGTAACAACGTGCAGGGGCCTTCCTCCCCTTACAGGGGCTTGGGACCTGTTATCTGGGATCCTTCGATCCCGGGAGTAGTCCCTTCTCTTCCCGAAAGCGTGGAGCCCTTGGGGGTGGCTGGTTCATGGGGCGCTGGTGGCAGTAGCCTCCCCCTTCCCTGGGAGTCAGCAGCAGGGGCGTGGGATCAGTTAGCAGATCTTGGCAAGCCGAAGTTCCGTTTCCTCCTGTTGGGGGAGGGGTAGAGGTGGGCCTTCCTGGGCAGGGGTCTAGCTTTCCTTTCTTAGGGGGTGTTGGTCTGGCCACTCAGCTCAATTTGGGGGTGGGTACGCCTCCAGAGGTGCATCCTTTCCATACGGGGCAGGTCAGAGCTCAGTTTCACGTGAACCCTTTCCCTGTTTCTAATACTGTTTCTCCGCGGGTCCCTTGGGATTTGCCATATCCTCCTGAAGGTGGTCCAGTGTCAGCGGCGGTGGTGGTGGGCGGTGTTCCCCCTTAACCTACCCCTTCTGGCAGATATACCCATTACTATCCCGTTCCCATGGAGCACATTACAGGGGATGGTAGGCGACCTTTGGGAGCGTAGGTTCTTCAGTAAATAGAACCCCTCCTCCTGGGTTTGTGGGGGCAGGGGAGGAGCTGTTAGGAGACAATGCATCAATGGCGTTGCTAGGTCTCCCGGCCAGGAGTCAACAGGTTATGTCAGATGCTACCGTGCCTCTTGTTGCAGATACGCAAACTCCGGTTGGAGGGTCAACAGTGCAGCCGTTGCATGTGGTCGGTGGCAGGTCGGGAGCAGAGGAAAGAGTGGTGGTCACAGGAGAGAATCGGGGGTTGCCGGTAGCAGGGTCCTCTGGAGGTTTGACGTTACCAGAAGCACAACAGTCGGCCGTCATGGAGGCTTCATCGGCACAGGGACCTTCCGGGGCGGCAGGAGACGGGCAGCAATCAGAGGCGAGCGCAGGTGGTAAGTTGCTTGATGTTGGTTTGTCACACAAACGCACACATAGCCCGCCAATGTCATCCACTGACGAGGATTCTCCCTCTTCATCGGGAGAGGGTCCTCGGAAGTTGATCAAAACACTCAACACACACTTTAGCAGAGCTAGATCTCAAGGGGATAAAAGAGGAGCGGCAGCAAAGTTGGCAGCATCTAGAGCCCCCATGGTTCAGTGTGAGAACACCGCCCTTTTAGCAGGTATGCGTGCTAGCATTAAGGACAGGATTAAGAAGGGCTGGTTTGTAGACATGTTTGAGCTTACAAAATCGGCAAAGAAAGAGTTAGATGCGGCCTGCGCAAAAGGGGGCATAGGAGAGGAGGCCCATAAAAACTTCCCTAATTGGTTAGCGGGATATTGTTTCTTTGCGGCGTGCTATATTGAGACGAGAACGGAGGCAAGGGAGGAGGTCTGGAAATATCTGCATCTTATAAATGAGATGCACATTAACGATCGCCCGGGGACATGGCGTAAGTAAGATGAGTTGTTCCGGGAGAAAGTGGACGGTCAAGTTGACATGCTGCTAGGGGTTAAGGACGTGGAGATTTGGATGAAACTGAATCGGGCTAGCTTAGCTTTTGGTACAGGGGCCCAGGGGAATCGGTTTCCGCAAGGGGGGAGACGTGGAGCTCCCCAGTTTGCCAAAAATAGGTGCTTTGCGTTCAACAATGGGGCGTGCGGTAGAGGAGAGGCTTGTAGATACAAACACAACTGCTCCATTTTCCGCGGTACACATTCAGCCAGAGAGTGTCCGGGGAGTGGCCTCGGCCTCAACAGAAACTGCGGAAATAACAACGACATTCCTTAAAGCGCAGTCTCCCATATGTAACAAGGTTTTAGAAAAATGGCTTAGATATTACCCGAATGCGGATCAGGCTTCCTTTCTCTGCGAGGGTTTTCGTCATGGGTTTAGGCTCCCTATTGGCACATCGGTTAGCGCCAGCGCCTCTAGGAACTTGAAATCAGCATACGTGTTTCCTGAAATCCTTGACGAAAATATTTGTGGTGAGATAAGCTTGGGGCGCATGATTGACCCTTTCGATTCGCCTCCTTTTACCGATTTAGTCATATCTCCAGTAGGTATAGTCCCTAAAAAAGTGCCAGGTAAATTTCGGTTAATACAGCACATGTCACATCCCGCGGGCAATTCGGTCAATGATGCCATAGACCAAGATATAAGTTCTG
This sequence comes from Mixophyes fleayi, assembly GCF_038048845.1. Lineage (NCBI taxonomy): Eukaryota > Metazoa > Chordata > Amphibia > Anura > Limnodynastidae > Mixophyes > Mixophyes fleayi. The sequence continues at coordinate 83,940,340 of NC_134410.1, forward strand.
TCGTAAATCAATCATTCGAGGAGGCTTTAATGTTCATTCGGCAGTTTGGGGCGGGGGCACTTATCTCCAAACTGGATATCGAATCAGCTTTCAGGCTGCTTCCCCTTCACCCAGACTCAATTCGCTACATGGGATTTAAGATCAAGGACAAATATTACATCGACAGATGCTTTCCTATGGGGTGAGTAAGTCTCATAGCGGATCCTTAATCAAGAGATAGGCAGATATAATAATCGGATAAAGCCAGAACCCTTTAGTAGAACAGGGCTACAGCAAAGCTGCTAACATCGTCCGTATACCTGGTCGCTCCCGTCTGTAGAGGCTAGTTGCCGTGGGGACGCTTCAGCGTCCTTCTGCCGGGCGGAAGTCTCGGTCTTCCAAGAGTGATAGTGCGCATGCGCTTTACGTGTTGCCGCTGGTCAAGCGGTTTTAAGCTCCACAATGTAGGATATATAGATTTTGCAATTGTCCAGTAAGAGTGTGCAGTGGGTTTGACCCACAACCCAACGCTATTCCTCAAGGATCATTCGCTTTGATGGACAGGTGTCCCGTCCAATAGACGATTCCAGCTGTCTATACCCATTCTTACAGCATTGTAGCTGATTTTGTCCCATTCGTGATGTATCCTATTGTGGGTGGTCCGTGCTGTAAACGTTGTAGCATGTTATGGAACAAACAATAAATTGAAACAGACGTGTTGGAGGGCAGTGTTTCACAAACAGCTCCATATTCAACATAGCATATAAGTGAGTTCAGGGATAATAATGTCCTCTAATAGATCCCAATAGGTTGATTGGACAATACATAATACATAATTATAGATGGTATACGTATATATAGAGAGCTAGACAGCTGTAGGCAGTTTATTAAAGCTGGATGTCTTCAATGGGCAATAAAGTACATTTACTTGGGGTCTTTTGATCCTCAGTCTTGGATCGAGAGTGGTCTTACAAAGAATTTATTGGTGCTAGAGCTTTTTCCCATCATCGTGTCAGCGCGTTCTGGTGCTTCGTTGCCTGGATTGCGACATAAATATTCGTGCCAAACATGTTCCAGGCATAGACAATTGTATAGCAGACTCTCTTTCCCGTTTTGAATGGGTGCTCTTTATGTCCCTTGCTCCTGTTGCTGACCCCATGGGTACAGCCTGACCATCTTATGTTTGGCAGATGGTCGGGCCGGCTTAAGATTCTTGGCAGAGGCTTCTCTAGCTCCGTCCACATGGAAGGCCTATCAGGCAGCTTGGAAAGGATGGGAAAGCTTTCTGTTGTCCGGTTCCGCTCGTGCCTCGGGGGATCCTCACGATATTGTCGACTTCATGTGGGGGTGTTATCAGGAGGGGATTAGTAAAGCATCAATGACAGCCACTCTAGCAGGTATATAATTTATGGCTAGATTACAATGTCTCCCGGACCCCACTAAATCTTTCCACATTAGCAAGGCTCTAAAAGGGTGCTCAAGGATTCACCCTGCCCCTTCAGATAACAGAAGGCCTATAGAACCCACATTACTGTCCCGTATGATTTTATTCTGCCATAAGTGACATCAGACCATTTCGAAGCCTCATTGTTTGCCGCAGCATTTTCTATGGCTTTTCACTGCGCTCTGCGAGTGAGTGAGATAGTTGCGCAGTCCAAAAACAGGTTGGTGTCAGCTATTTTAGCTAAGCATGTGGTGTTGTCGGACGACAACATTCAGGTTAAAATTAGACGTTCCAAAACAGATCAAACAGGAGTAGGGCACTGGTTTACCCTTAGTAAGCGGCAAGATCAAGATATATGTCCGGTTAGGCTCTGTCATCATTTAGACAGGGGGCGGCCACATAAAGCAGAAATTTGGCTAGTTCATAAAGATGGCTCCCCCCTTACCAAATTTCATTTTCATTCGGTTATGTGCAGCGCTTTGAATGCTTTAGGCTTACCAGCATCAGAATTCGGTACACATTCTTTTCGGATTGGAGCTGTCACGGCGGCTGCAGCAAGTGGGGCTTCTGTAGCTTCAATACAGTTGCTAGGAAGATGGAAGTCAGACTGTTATAAAACTTATATATGTCCTGATGTTTAACTATGTTGTTTTTCCCTTTACACAGCTCTTCTTTACCTTTCTCTTTCTCTCCTAAGCTAGTTAACCCAGGGCACTTTGCTGCTCGCTGCTTTTTGTGGGGGCGTGAAGGGATTTTTCCTCATAGGTTTTTGCCTTCACTTTGTCATGAGCCGCGGCGACCGCGGGCACCGCCGCGACTCAGTTCCTGCTTCCTCTGACGTCCCGGCTGTCACTATAGCAAACGGGATGTCACTTCCGGAAATCCGGCCCGACCGTTGCCAGGGCAACGGCTGGACGCCGGGAGCTTTACCCAGGCGCTCTGGGCGCAATTAGACAGCTGGGCACATGCGCAGTCTAGCGCAACCTATTGAAAATTAATCAGGCAGGGGCTGTGACTTGTTTCAGAGCTAGGCTCTGATTGGCTGGCAGGGGTATTTAGGGCAGTGAGGACTGAGCCTCACTGCCGGTTATAGCGTTCTGTCCTCAGTTCTGCTACCTGCTTGTGCTCCCTGTTTGGTTACCAGTACCGTTGATTGACTACCCATTTTGACCTCTGCTTGTTCCTGGACCTTGGAACCCTCGCTTCTGACCCTGACCATTTGCCTGAACTCCGGATTTTGCTCCTTTCGCTTGTGCACCTGACCTTTCGCCTGTCCCTGGATTTCGTACCTATGCTAGTGTCCCTTTGACCTTGGATCTCTTCCTCACTTCGGCCTGCATACCGCTCACTCCTGGGTTCTCCTTTAAGTCAGTACACGTTGCTCGACCCTCGGTCGGTCCGCAGCCAAATCTGTCCCCACCACTAGGGGCTCCAGCGAATACCGGGCCTTCAGAGTAGTTCCCGAGTTTCACTGTACTGGCTTGGGATTTCCTAACACACTTGGGTTGCTGCTTTTCCTTTCGTGCTGTTAGGTTTAAGGTTGGAATTAATGTTTATATACCCCAACATTCCCCCCTCATTTATTCAGCGTGTTCTAGTTTTGTTTGGTATAGGCATGTTTCTTTAGTTTGGTTGTCCTTTTGTAAAGGGTTAGTAGTAGCTTAAGGTATTTGTGTTCCTTATTAGTTGCTTGTTAGTTTGTTCCGGTGGTTCTCTGTTACGTTGTTGACTCTTTATTTATTTTGTTGTAGGAGTGAAAAATTCGAAGATTGATCTTTGGGTGTTGGGTCACTCTTTCGTTTATTGGGCGAATAGACATGCATTATCATGAAGATGCCCCTGGTTACCTGAGCTCATTTCCATGAGATGGATAGGGAAGAAAGGCTTGAAATGGGCAGAGTTTTTTCCTTTTCTTTCTGAAGAAATCGCTATACATGGTGTTCCTGACGTTCTGGTTGTTCACGTTGGTGGTAATGATTTGTGCCAAATTAAATCCCTGGAGCTTATCATTAGAATTCCGGAAGACATGACAGTCGTTGCAAGTAGATGGCCTAACCTGAAGTTGTGTTGGTCTTACATTGTTCCTAGACGGCAGTGGATATCTTCTATTTCTGCGGTTAACATAGCGGCGGTTGTCCGAAAAGTAAATCAGGTAGCTAGTAAAATTTTTCGAGCATTAGGTGGTTCTGTTATAAATCACCCTTTGTTGAAGGCAGAGTTTGCTTGCTTGTACAGAGTAGACGGTGTTCACTTGTCGGATGAAGGTGTTCGTTACTTTATAGACCAGATATGTTGGAGATTAAGAGGTGTTGTTAGGTCTGTAGTTGGCAGGCCGCATGTTTAGTTAGGCTAATGGTGTGGTAGGAGAGCAGTGCAGTCGGTAACTGTGCATATGGTGCTCGGTTGATCTTGTCATAGGTCACTACTCCTCTGTAGTTATGGTGTCATACTATGGTTGGTCCGCCTGTGAGGAGGACCCTTGGGCCGGTATTGTCTGGTTTATACTGGCGGTTATAAAAGGGGGCGTAGTCTTCCCATTGGACTTGATTTTAGCATCGGCCAATAGATAAGGTGTGATCCTGGGTTGGTGGTACTATGGTCTGACCTTTCCACCTTTATTGGTTTTGCATTTGCTGACTGCCCTGCTCTCATCTGCCTTACAAAAAAGTCTGCCTTACAAAAAAGTAGATTGCCACACAACTCCCCCCGGGACCCAGTGCCCCCGATCAGCCTAATGGTTGATCAGGCCCTGTCCACAGCCCCATTTATTCTTGCCTCAATTGTGGGCAGGTTAAGTTTTCTCAGAGTGGTGTTCAGTGTCTTCTGCTTCTCTGTGAGCTAATGAAACTGGGTCAGCCAGTTTACCAAATCAAGATCCTGAGCCTGGGCTTTTGTGGGTGGCTAAGATTTTGTTATCAGGTGATAAAAACAAAGCATTGTGTTCAATTCACTGGCTTTTCCTGGCTGCTTAGAGACAACCTCATAACCACTTATGACCGGGTGGTAATCATATTTCCGATGCAAATAATACTCACACAAAGAATATTGACACTTAAAATACTGTCAAGTAGGAAATACCTAACATTGAAAACATTGACATGCAACAAATACAGACAGCATAAATATCTACATGTAATACATGTAATAAATTCCAACACATATAAAATACTGACAGTGTAATTGCAGACAGTGAAAATGCCAACAATCACACTCTTGACATTAAGAGGGCTGTATACTGTTAAAAATAGAACAAGTAACAAAAACAAAAAAAAAGCATGGTGTTCCCCCTTATAAACACTGTTAACCCTAGTGCTGCCAGGTTACTGCTGCTTTCAATGAACTCGGGGGGGAAAAAGCATAGTGGACCCCTGATTTCATGAAAACCAGCACTAATCCAAGCAAATGGGGTGGGTGGCACAATAGCAAGGGGACACGCGGCAGGTGCAAAAGGTACATTAGACCCCAAATGTAAATCCTAATCCCTCGGCTGTTGAGAGGACTAGCCCTGGGTTTTCGCTTTTAGCGGGGGCATGAAGGGATTTTCTCCCATTGTTCCTTGGATAAAGGCCTGATTAGTGGTGCGCCTCCAGGGTTTCTATGGGTTTTTACCTTTGTTTGGGTTAACATGCTCCCTTTTTCCCATCACTCCTCCACCCCCCCTCCCCTGTTTTTCATATGTGCCACTTTGTAAATAGTATTAAGCACTTTGTTTCATTTGCCCTAGGTGTCTCTCCCTTGAAGATCAAGGTTTGCATTATGGGCCATTCTTTTGTGTACTGGACGGCCAGACACTACTTAGCTAAAGACTTGAGTCCTTTCCCCTCGCCAGTTAATATTAGGTAGGTAGGGAAGAGAGGTTTAAAATGGGAAGCTCTTATCCCTTTGATTGAGGATGAAGTTATGAACGAAGGGCTGCCAGATATATTAGTGATTCATCTGGGAGGGAATGACCTAGGCAAGTCATTAGGACTGCTGATTGCTATACGAGAAGATCTACGGGTCATTCGTGCAAGGTGGCCATCAATTAATTTGTTGTGGTCAAATATTACTGCCCGCATTACATAGAGATCTCCGGTCCCTAATAAAAAGATGGGCGCTATCATGAGGAAGCTGAATAGGACAATAGGGATAGTCATAAGAGCGCTTGGGGGCATGACTATCACTCACCCTTTAATAAGGGTGGAGCAAGGTCACCTGTTTCGGCAAGACGGTGTCCATTTGAACGATGAGGGAATGGTTATCTTTGTTAGGCAATTTTTCACACAGTTGAGTAAGGCAGTGAGGATATATGTTGGCGGGCTGTGACTCTGTTAGAGGTCTCAGCGGTGGTAGGAGAGCGGGCAGTCAGCCGTGAATAAGCAGATGGTGTTACCAGTGTGGCTGGGGTCATTGCCTCCTCCGAAGAATCATGACTCATGGTCCTCCTGAGTGAAGGACCCCTTTGAGCGGGAGCCAATGTCGAGTCCAGGAGGGGCGCAGCTGCCTCGTTAGCCCAAATTTAACACCAGGTCAATCAATAAGGAGTTTATTGCTGGGACCAGTGGGCAATGGTATGACCTTCCACTGTTTGGCTTTGCGTATTGCCTGATGACTGCTCTGCTCTCGCCGCCAATTCGGATCAGTGAATAAATAAACAATTACCTTTTTTGCCAAGTTACAAGTTTCTGTGTGGTTATTCTTGAGTTAAAGTTATAAGATATACTGTCTGTTAAGGTTTAAGTACATGGTTTAAGACATATGACATATGCAGTTTATGAGGAGTGAAGCAATAGGCTGAACGAGCCTAAACTAATGGTATATGGTCTGGCAGGAACTTAACGTTAGAAGGGGGTTAATGATGATGATGATGCAGAATCTGGACAATGGGGGCACAGGGAGGGTCAGAGTTTTCAGTAAATATCCTCTCTCTGTCGGCGGGCCAGTCTCTTGGTTCCTGCATCGCTTGCCACCCTACCGCCCGGCTGGTCGACCACCTGATTGCAGCAAGTTTGCTCATGTGCTAAGGTAATAGGGTAGGAGAGCGGGCAGTCAGCCATTAACAAGCAGATGGTGTTACCAGTATGGCTGGGGTCATTGACCCCTCTGAAGAATCATGACTCATGGTCCTCCTGACTGAAGGACCCCTTGGCCGGCTTTGAGCGGGCGCCAATGTCCAGTCCAGAAGGGGCGCAGCCGCCTCGTTAGCCCAAATTTCACACCAGGTCAATCATAAAGGAGTTTACTCCTAGGACCAGTGGGCAATGGTATGACCTTCCACTGTTTGGCTTAGCATTTTTGCCTGCTGACTGCTCTGCTCTCGCGGCCAATTCAGTTCAGTAAATAAATAAACAATTACCTTTTTTTGCCAAGTTACAAATTGTCGCATGGTTATTCTTGAGTTAAAGTTATAAGATATACTGTCTGTTAAGGTACATGGTTTAAGACATATGAGCTATGCAGTTTATTCAAATGCGCATATAGAGGAACATTTTCTGTTTAATGTGGTGGGGTTTTCACATACAGCATTTTCCTCCCTCCTCCTTATTTTTGACATATTCTTGGGCTACACTTTCCATGGAATGCCTTTTAAAAAAAAATCACTTTATACAGGAAAGTAAATTTCTAAATGCATTTTGATCAATGTAATACATACATTCAAACACTCAAAAGTGATACGTGCAATAAGGACAGCCTTGATGTCTCTTACTCTTTTTTTTTTTTTTAAAGATATATTTTGTAAAGTCATGGTACAAATAACAACCAACAAAGACAGTAAACATATGTGGGTAAATGTATCATAGTCCGGATTTTGCATCCCGCGCGAGATGACGGCTAAATTTTAAAGCGGAGCTGCCTTGTAAAGGCAAGTTTCCCTTTACAAGGCAGCGCCGCTTTAAATTTTAGCTGTCATCTCGCCGATCTCACGCGGGATGCAAAAAACCGGACTATGATACATTTACCCCCTGGAGACATAAAGGTTAAATAACAACTATGACCAGCATAGTAGTAAAACATCTCAATGCAGTGGTATAATAAAAATAGTTTCACTGAATGACCAGGAGGTTTAAAGAATTAAAAGGGCGAATACAAAGAAGAGGGGAATGGGGAAAATGGAAAGAGATGGAGTGGCTAATTTCATGATAGAGAAGGGGATAAGTGGGCAAGGAGGGGAATAAAAGGGGAAGCCAGTAATTAGAGCAGAGTCACAGGAAAGGAGAACAAGCTTGGAAAAAGGGAAGCCATGGGTCCCATATGTCCCTTACTCTTATTAATTGAATACATAAATAAGGTTAAAGAAGGGAATTGTCCCACACTGGATCTTCTGGTGTTCTTAAAGAGGTCCAGTTGTCTCTACAGGTGGCGCCGCAAGCGCGATACTTCCCTGGCGCTGATGTCTCTGCATGGCAGCTGCCATTTTGTTTCTTCAGGCATGTATGCGCACATCTCTACTTTATCTAAAGCAGCTGTGGTTGCATTATGGAGCCATTTTATGAAGTCTCTTGCCTTGCTAGCAGACTTCTGGCTCCTGTTTCACTGTGTTGCTAATAATTCCATCTGTTTTTGTGTTTTCCTGGAAAATGTATTTGCTCTAGTGTGTTCCTGGTAATTCCATTTGCTCCAGTGTGTTTCTGGTAATTCCATTTGCTCCAGTGTGTTCCTGGTAATTCATTCTGCTCCAGTGTGTTCCTGGTAATTCCATCTACTTCAATGCATTCCTGGTATTTCCATCTACTCCAATGCGTTCCTGGTATTTCCATCTGCTCCAGTGTGTTCCTGATAATTCCCTCTACTCCAGTGTGTCCCTGGAAATTCCATCTGCTCCAGTGTGTATCTGGTAATTCCCTCTGCTCCGCTGTATTGCTATTAGAGGCATTGCTATTCCTCTAAGCACAATTGTCCTTAAGTTTGGAAGATCTTAGAATATGATATATTTCTATCTATTTTGATTCAGTTATTCATGCATAGCATATACAGTCGGTTCTGTTAATAGTATTGGTTATGTGGTATATATTTGTTGATGGAACCCATATGCTTAGCATTTCTAAAATGAAGTTATGTACTTATTTAATTTTCATTGATAATACAATTATTGTGGACAAATCAATCCCTAACAGTAAGATGCAGCTATGGGACTCCCATATTAATTAATTCATGATAGATTACAAAAACCCATCATAATCACATATAAAACTAAACCAAAGACTACAAAGAAAATTAAGTTTATTAACGGATGCCCCACACATTCACAATGATTTTGTGTACGGCGGTAAGTAATTAAACTTCTGAAAGAAGCCGCTCTGGCTCGCCCTCGTCACAGATGGTGGCTGAAGAGACGGCAGACAAAAGGGAATATGAATCATCTATTAATGAAGACTTAGGGACTAACATAGAAGAAGGAGCGGACCAGACTGATATACAGCCTTTGCATTCAAACAGTAAGTTAACACCCTCTGGGGCCTATGTATTAATAATTGCTTCATTGCTGCACTTATTTGCTATACGTTTTGCATTGGATATTTTCAATCATAATGAAAATATCCACATTATACAGTAAGTGTTAATTGTCAGAATTAGTAGTTGTGCCTGCAAGTTACGTCCCATTGTTTATATGGCGAGGTGATTAGAGTCACTGGAGGCATTTTTGACCTACCTGAATACCAACGACAGGAACCTACAGTTCACCATGCAATACAGTAAGGATCAAAATCAATTTTTAGATCTTACTATTTTTATTAAGGACAATCAGATTAATACGAAAACATACCACAAAAAGGTAGATGTTAATAGTTTCATTCTGGCTACCAGTCATTACCATCATAGCTGGTTGGATGGGATTTCCATAGGACAATTCACACGCTACAGAAGAAACTGTAATAATCTGGATAACTTTATGGAGCAGGCAGGGCCTGATTAAGGGTCACAGCAGCCCTAGGCTACTACAGCAGTTGCCGTCCCCTTCCCCCACCACCACCACCACTGTGTGTGTAAAATATACATATATATATATATATATATATATATATATATACACACACACAAATTTGTAAAATATTAATTAATACATAAATCACACTTCAATCTGCACGTCATCTCTTACCTGATCTTGCAGTGTAGACTACCTGATGTTCTCTTTAGCTTGTTCTTGGAGCGTTGTCAGTTGGCTGGTTTCTGGAAACTAGGAGTCCTGTATTTAAAATGTGCAAAAATTGTATTTTATTGCAAAATTTTAACAAACCCTGAATTATTCAAACACATCATTCCATTATGACCATATAAAACAACCCTCTAGTACAGATATAGACAATAAAATAAATGAAAATTATTTACAATCATATATTAACATCTACCAGCCCTGACTGTCTAGTATTTAGCATTTTAGTCACCGCCACACAGTACAGAGATCATGCCCCCCCACAAGCTATTTCATCAGCTCCCCCGTCAGCCACTACATTCCCCCCAGACATTTTGTCACCCCCATAGTCAATTCATTAACCCCTCCCAGCCAAATCATTAACCCCAGCCTCTTATCTACCAGGCCCCTCTGGGTAGTTTAACATAAACAAAACGCATTGATTTAAACAGCTTCTCTGAGCCATGTCACACTGTTACTAGGAATTAATTTACAAACAAATATTTGCAGATTTATAAACCTAAAAATTATATTGCACATGACACTTCTCCATTCCAGAGAATGGCAGGGAAATTGTTACCTACATGACGATTATCCCTGCTCACCTAACACAATGCCTCAGTGGTGACAGTCTGTCTGTGTTACCATGTTGCTCTCATTCTTGTGCTGCACCGTATAGAGACATGGTGGGGGAGGGGGGGGGTCAGATTCCAGCTAGGTAACTTTACTTTTCTGTGGTCTAAGAGCCATGTACACAGTTGGCCACACCCACAGCGCTGCACTCTATCCATGGACCCTGTAGGGACCAATTGTACACGCCTATCCCAATCACTTTTCTTTTGAGACATAGGCAAGGCTTCTTCTGTTAGACCTCTGAAGGTCTTAGAACAAAGGACAGTACATGGTGCAGGCTGCATGGCAGAACCTCTCACCTTGGGTCCAGCATCTAGGAAAAATGGTCTGAGATCGGTGTCTGCCTGTTGAGGGGGGTGAATTGGGTTTTGGTTCCTACAGGTTGAGGGTTAAGTCTGGAGGTAACCTCCTGCAATAATCTCGTCTCTATCCCTAGCTGGGTCTCTTTTTGGGGTCTAAGTGAGAAAGCACCTTCCTTTCTCTACACCCAGGTATTGGGGAACCCACTAATTTTGGTGCAGACTAACCCCTAGTCCTGCCTCCTCGTTAAGCTGTTCCTCCACATTCTGCCACACTACTGTAACGCTTGCAGGAAACAGGACAGACACACACAAATATCATACCTTACAAACGATGGTCACATCCTGTCCGCTTCCGAGTCACCTCAGCCAATCTCCTATCCCAGCAGACCAGCAGCCGAACCTCTGTCACCTCACTCCACTTCCCTCTAAGGAAGAAACAGAAGTTAAGGCCGTGTCTACCAGAACCACAGCAATGAGCAGAGACACTCAAGTCAATTTTGCTTGCCACCACCTCAATTTACTCTTGCCAAGGGCGCAAGGGCTACGGTTACTTGGGACCAGGAACAGTCCCGCCCCAATTACTCTGCTCACCTTTCGGTGAGTGCCTGACCAGAAGAAGGAATAGAGTGTTATACTCACTTGGGCACTCCAACTTTCAGTCCCTGCTCTCCTCCTCCTCCTCTCCGTTACTGTGGAAGACAAGAAAACAACACAGCCTCCCTCTACTCTACAAATGAGGCTAGTATGTACAACCCCCACAACTGGCACTAACTAACACCAGGTGGCCCAACCCTAACAACTGACAACTAATGGTTAGGAATGCAACTTTTTAACAACTGGGTGTAGTGTACTCCCTAAGCCTCCTCCCTCTACCTACGGGGAACACCAGCCGGTGTCCACGTTCTACACTGGAGGGCTGATCCTAAAACTCTCACCCAGATCGTACCAAGAAGACTATCTTCTCACTATAGGGTCACTCACAGAATGCCAAGGACCAGTTGCCACCTGCACGACTGAGGCTCACTGGATCAACGCACCACCGGGGTGGCAGCTTACGCATGGAACCACCAGTCATCACTACCGGAACTCGAAACGGCCGCCTTCACCCAGGCGGAACACCGCCCAATCCGGAACCGCCAGGGACCCTGCCGGAACTCAGACTGGACACCCAAATGAAACCACGGGACGCACCCCTGGAACTCAAATGGGCTGTGCTGCACTGCCAGTGAGGGGCCCAATCACTGCCTCAGGAAACCAGCGTAACTCCAGGGACCTACGGGACGGGTAGACTACTATGTGTCCTTCCCTAACTGTGTGTGTGCTCCTAACTACTCCTTGTCCCCACAGACACAGATTATAAAAGGAGTATAGTAAGGAAACAAAAGCCTACCTTTAATGAGGGCCTGACTTCTTGCACCTGTAAATAAACACACACAGCACAGCCAAATACAATGCACAATACAGTATTCACCACACAGGCAAAATAAGACTTTGCTGCTGTATCTAGAAGGCTGGCCACGAAATACACACCTCTGCTATCTAACCAGACGGTTTAGTATAGCACTAACAGGAGCCTTCTGCTCAAATGCTGCCTAGGACTATCACCTAGATTCAGACGACACAACTCTGGAACTGCACCCTATTCTAGATCAGGGCTCTCATGCCCACTACCTACAGGGCCTGGTGCCCTCTTTACCAGGGGCCTGTCTTCTTTACTGTGGACGTCCCATGATGTCCTCTCTTCTCTCTGCCGGCAAACTTCTGGCAAGATGGCGCCGATCGGCAGCTTAAATAACCCCCGGCGTGACGTCATCACTCAGCGCTGCCGAAAGCGATCATTGGCTCGCCGCGGCGCCAATAATTTAAAGGGCCAGAGGGGAGACAGGATTGGCTCACTCATCCGGCCGCCGATTGGCCAGCAGGGGGAGGTGAGCCTATCTCTGCTGCCGGGACCTGCGGGGAAGAAAGAAGAAGCAAAGTACTTAAGAGCGCTGGAACGGAGGTACGATGAGTAAATTTTTCCTTCTCTCTTCACCTTCTACATGGGCACAGCAGCGGAATCCATTTTCGACCTCTTCACGGGCACAACAGCGGGACACATCTCCACAATAGTCCTTCTCCCCATGTCTCAGTATACAAAGGTTGAATTTGGGCCCCATCTGCCTGTGATCCTCTCACATCTGTCTTTACCAGAACCTCTAGAGAACTAGCTGAGCTACCCACCTTCTTCCTCTTAAGATCCGGTAAATGGGACCCACTATTGTCCACTACAGTGTTCGGCCATGCTGGTTCAAGCACAGTTGGATACACAATTTTCCTCTGCCCTCCCTCGCAGTCACATGCTGCCCTTACTTCAGTACACATTATCTCTGGACATACCCTGTTAATTCTGAACGCATCAGACTCCATAACAATCTCAGCTAGCACAGATTGCACATGCATTTTACCCAAATCAGTATCATATGCAGCATTGATAACACCATTGCCCGTTTCCCTTATCTCAGGACAGGGAGCCTGTAAAGGGACAGGGTTAGATTGCAGCACAACACAATTTACCATATTGTAATCAGACACATCTGTCATTGCAGGAGCTGGAGGAAGGGGGGTTAGAGATGGAGGTTCTGGGTTAGAATGACTTTCTACTGTCAGCCCCCTTACCTCTCTCTCAGGAGTTAAGACAAGCAGTGCAGGGCCTATCCTGCACTGCTTGCCTGCGTGTGACCACTGATACTGAGGAGATAGTTACATCCCCTACCTCCTTGGATACAGACAGTTTACACAGGTCGGGTACAATTGAGCATACATTTTCCTTGTTACATCCTAGTTTACAAATTTCAGATACAACTGAACAAACATTTTCGCTGTCACATCCTGGTACCTGGGAAAAAAACATGGTTAATTTCAGAGTCCACAACATCCCTACTAGTGACATAATGAGATAACATCCTGCCTAAATCAGTTCCAAGCAAGACATTGGTAGGAATATTATCTAATACCACTACTTCCCTTAGACCTCTTCCAGCACCCCAGTCAAGATAGACCTTGGCCATAGGAACAGTAAGGTGAATTCCGCCCACCCCTTGCACTAAAATACATTTTCCTGGAATGAAATCCTCTAACCCTACCAGTTCTGAACGCACTAGCGTAACATCTGCACCAGTGTCTCTTAACCCCACAGTTACCTTGTCACCCACAGTGACCTTTTGCAGGTTGTCCTTCCGGCCCCTTTGTGGGCCAGCAACACACAGGACAGCTGTAGAAGATTGCAGGGGAGGTACCCCCCCCCCCCAGAGGAGGGTGAACTGGTCTTCTTTTCTGGACAGGCGGTACTAATGTGCCCCACCTGGTTGCACACAAAACACCGGCGGGTGTCTCCCAAAACAGACTTTACCCCAGCCCTCCAAAAAGATAAAGAAATAGTGGGTGACGGTGTTGAGAGGGTGGCATTGATCCTCCTGGCTGTCTCCCTTTCCAGGCAGACTACCCTGGCACAAAAGTCCCTCTTTTAGCTGCAGATGCCCGTGTGACAGTATACTTGTCATCCAGTCTAGCTGCTTCTGCAGATGACTCAGGGTCCCGTTTCACTACCCATTCCTTCACCTCAGCAGGGTACAAACTTAGTAACTGCTCCTGGATCCTTAAGTCTTTCAGAGCATCAAAGGTGATCATTAACCCTCCAATCCACTGTTTTAAAGATGTAGACAGTTGAGCCACAAGTCCTGAATAAGTCTCAGAGGCACTGCGTTTTAAATCTCTGAATTTCTGCCTTTGTGCCTCTGGCGTGATATTAAAACACTGCAACGGGGAACTTTTGATTTCCTCATAATCTCCATCCATCTCAGGCAGAGCCGGATTTAGACCTCATAGGGCCCTAGGCAGGATACTGGTTTTGGGCCCCCTCCCTGAAACAATCCATAGCACTATATTTTTGTAGCCTACCATATATCCCTATAGTTAAGTAGAAGTGAAAGTATGTGGTGCCGCCGCCAAAAGTGGTGGGGGCGTGGCTTGCATCTTTGGGGGCGTACCTAACATGTGAAAAGAGGAACGCTACAGAAAAAGGCACCCGATAATTACCGAGCAGTCCCGGTTTTTAAGTAGTTGGGTCAAAACAACCTAATAAGTATTTAAGACAGAAATACAGAAATACTTATTAAGTTGTTTGCAAAAATAATACACATAAATCCAAGGATGTGCCCTTGTCACTTTTGTCCACCAATCATCACACTATTCCCATTTATTGCCACTTTTGCCCCTTCATTATATAACCCCTGTGCCCCTTCACTGTATCACCCCTGTGCCCCTTCATTGTATCACCCCTGTGCCCCTTCATTGTATCACCCTTGTGCCCCTTCATTGTATTACCCCTGTGCCCCTTCACTGTATCACCCCTGTGCCCCTTCATTGTATCACCCCTGTGCCCCTTCATTGTATCACTCCTGTGCCCCTTCATTGTATTACCCTTGTGCCCCTTCATTGTATTACCCTTGTGCCCCTTCATTGTATTACCCCTGTGCCCCTTCATTGTATTACCCCTGTGCCCCTTCATTGTATTACTCCTGTGCCCCTTCATTGTATTACCCTTGTGCCCCTTCATTGTATTACCCCTGTGCCCCTTCATTGTATTACCCCTGTGCCCCTTCATTGTATTACCCCGGTGCCCCTTAATTGTATTACCCCTGTGCCCCTTCATTATGTCACCTCTGTCTATGTGCCTCCGTTTTACTTACCTGTCTTTTTCTCTTTTGAATTTCTCTTTTCTGTCTTCTGGTCTTCTTTCTTCTCCCGCGCAGCTCCTCGGTGTTAGTCCTCCTCACAGTGGCCGGAAACAGAATAAAAAAAAAAAGTCACGTGATCGCGCGACAGGTCCCGGCAGTCTCTCCTCCTCATTCAGTGAGAGCAGAGAGGAGGAGAGACTGCCGGGAGCCGCGCATGCGATCACATGACTGGTTTGTCTTTTACTGTTTCCGGCCGCAGTTTATTTTAGTATGTCGGCGGACAGAGAGGGATGGCAGGCGGAGTGGAGCGCCCCTCCGCCTTGCCTACCCCGCTCACCGCCAGTCCTGACTGGGCCCTCTGGGTACCGCTAGGCCCTAGGCAGTTGCCTAGGTTGCCTAGCGGTAAATCCGGCCCTGATCTCAGGTGGAAGATCTGCAAAGGCCTCTAATGCTTTACCTTGCATACCAGGGGTTAAATACTGTGCTCACTGATCTTTGTGCAATCCATACTGTCGGCATGTCTTTTCAAATCCTCTCAAAAAAGTATCTAATTCCTCGTCTTTTTCCAATGTAGGGAAATTCTCTGGACGGAGACTGCTGACACCAGCCTCTCTGGCTTCTGGCCGGCGTTGGAGCTTGGCAAGCTCCAGCTGGTATCTCCTCTCTGCCTCTCGATCGGCAGCTTCTCTTTCTGCCTGGCTTTCCGCCTGGCGCTCCGCTGCCTCCATAGCAGCGCGTCTCTCCGCAGACTGGCGCTGGCATTCTGCATCTTCCTGGTACTGCTGTATAAGCTGCATTTTGGTTGCAATGTCCGCTGGGCCCAGATGTTTCCACACGTGAACTATTAGAAACATCCGAAATTAACAGTCCACCATTTTGAGCAATATCCACAGTCAGGTCCGCTTCTGAATCTGGGCTGTGCCCTTCCTGGGACACAGCTACGACTTTGGGCCCGATTCATCAAGGTACGCAAACGCATACGCATCTGCTAGTCGGCTCTGCGCATGCGCGAAAATGGAACTTGAGCTGCGTAAAACACTACATATGCTGCACAAACAGAGCAGATATGGCACTCAAAAGGCAATTCAATCGCAAACTCCAGCGCAAATAAATTTGAGATGGCGGCTGACCACTTGAGAAGAAAGGGGTGGGAATGGGAGGAGAGTAGGTGCGGACTGGGCGGAGATGAGAGATCACTTGAGTAAAGTAGGCGTTATGCTTTTTAATTTGAGAACAGTAGGCATTCACTCTGTGCAGTTAAGGGAAACTGACGTCACTCATGCCTCAATTCCTTGACAAAAGTTAAGGAAGACCAGGGTCATGTTTAAGTCCAAAACAGGTAGCTAAAACAACTATTAATCGCCTTTAGAAGCATACTTTGCGTATAAAAACCACAACCAAGTATGCAAAACAAACATACATATTAATGCAGACATTCTTTAGAATTATTTATTTTTTAAAAAAATTTACATTTATTTTTATACATACATATATTATATCTATTAAATGTTCCATTACTGTGTTTGTGTAAAAGAAGCCTCTTTTCCTTACAGACACCTTTCGAATAAATGCTTCTGCCAAGTGTAAGATGTTTAATGATATTTTGGCCCTTGGGGTTAAAATCGGAACTGCCGGAATGCCGGTACGGTGGCATTAGTTAGCTTCATATAGCGCCCTCTGCTGCTTACTGGGGCTTCAGTAAAGAGGCCTGGCTTTTATAGGACTCGGCACTGCAGTTCGGTATGCTAGGCAGATATCTTCTCTACTATCACTCCCTATCCATTTCGGGTGCCGGAATGGAGTGCTGAGTGCACTTCAGTCCCGGAATGGAGCGCACACTCATTCCCCATTCATTCTGGCAGCCGGAATGGAGTGCACACTCATTCCCCATTCATTCCGGCATCTGGAATGGAGTGCACACTACAATTCCCCATTCTTTCCGGCAGCCGGAATGGAGTGCACACTCATTCCCCATTCATTACGGCAGCCGGAATGGAGTGCACACTCATTCCCCATTCATTACGGCAGCCGGAATGGAGTGCACACTCATTCCCCATTCATTCCGGCAGCCGGAATGGAGTGCAGCGTGCATGGGTAAAAATTTTGTAGTTTTTATTCTAGCATTAACAATCAACATTGACATATAAATTGTTTTGAAATATATTTAGAATTACAACAACAATCATTATAATTACTGACAATGTCAAATGGCAAATGTGACAGTTGTGGATGGTGCTTTGGCATTAAAAACCACTCAGAATCGAAATAATAAATGACATTTTTGCAAATTGCACGCATGCTTTATGCAACTTTAAACACAGAAACACTTTTAATACCAACACAAAGATGGCAAGGATATTAATGATCCCTCAGAAACAAGAGCAGTGGTCAGGACTTGAACTCAGGCTTGCAGCCTTTGAAGGGAGAATAGCTAACTGCTACGCCAATGTACAAGTGATGAAAACAACATGTCAAGGAAATGTAATAGAAAGAAAAGCTGACCACCTACTTCTATCAGAAGTAGTTTTCCTTTCTACTTTGTTAAAAATTACAAATAATAGAAATATGAAACACAGACAAACCACATTGCAAACCACTAGAAAATACATCCTCAGGCAGACTTTGGAACTTTGAATACATTGCTAAAGTAGTTTCGGTCTATTGCTGATGGTGATTTCATTAGTGGCCTTTTATTTTGAGGGAGTTAGAGGTCCAGTGAATGTGTTCGAAAGAATTGTTGACCGTTTAAAAAGCCAAACTAAATATGCACAACATACATATATATCAATACTAGAGATGGTCACTGACCCCCGTGTTTTGGTTTTGGATTCGGTTTTGGATCTGGATTACCGTCGTGTTTTGGTTTTGGTTTTGGTTTTGCAAAACCGCCATTGCGTGTTTTGGTTTTGGTTTTGGTTTTGTTTGGTTTTGTTTTGCTATTTTTTTGGAAAATCCATGTTTTTGGGCCTAAATTAACCCAATTTAGTGCTCCAACTGTTTTAGAGACAAGTAATCTAATTGTTGAGGTAATAAATCATCCAAAAAAACAGTTTAATTCTTCGTTGGTAGGCCTTCATTTATTCTACACACAAAACAGATTGTCTTCCTCTCCATCTATGCATATTGGCAATGCAGCCATCGTCTTTGGATGTATATTACACCCTACACTTATAGTTAAATATGTAAAGAAATGGAAAAAGACAGTTTGCTTTCTGTCTCTATAGGCCCCCCTCCACTTTTTTAAAAAAACTAAAAATTCAGCCATTATAGACAATATTAATTGACATGGAGAAAGCCAGTTTGGTTTCTGTCTCTCTAGGCCCCCCTCCACTTGTATAAAATACCAAAAAATCCAGCCGTTATAGACTGTACAATATTAATTGACATGGAGAAAGCCAGTTTGGTTTCTGTCTCTCTAGGCCCCCCTCCACTTGTATAAAATACTAATAAATTCAGCCGTTATATACTGTACAATATAAATTGAAATGGACAAAGGCAGTTTGGTATCTGTCTGCATCAGATCCTCTCTCCACTAGGAGTAAAATAGAAAACTATTCAGCCGTTATATAATCTAGAATATAAATAGAAATTGAGAAAGGCAATTTGGTATCTGTCTGCATCATAATCATCAACATCATCATTAGCGCCCTCGTCGCCTACACAAATCTCCCCCTCATCCTCTTCTAATTCCAAAGTGGCATCCTCAATTTGTGTATCACCGGCTACACTCGGGCTATTAAGGCACACATCAGCAGAATGCTCACTATTAGACATCCCACTGTTGGATGGACTCTCCACAGGGATTGTTGTCATTTGTGAATCAGAGCAAATATTCTCCTGTAATGCTTCACTGTTATCTTGCAGCTCGGCTTTGACGCGTAACAGTAGTTGTGCACCAATTGTAGGCTGGGTAACTTTTTGGGATCTGCCACTAATAGCCAAAGGTGAAGGCCTCATTCTCTCTTTGCCACTGCATGTGTAGAATGGCATGCTTGCAATTTTTTTTTTATCGTCACTTAACTTTTGCTCAGTTACACTTCTTTTTCGCTTCAATACAGTAAAAAAAATTTTGGTTTTTGTTTTTTGCACTAATTTGGAAACACTCTGTTGTTTGACATCACCTTGGCCAGATGACGTACTGGGAACACTAACATCAGGACTGGTGACAGAACCTGGTTGCTCATTTAGATCATATGTGGACTGCTTTGAATCCATTCTGAGCGCAAACCACTGGGGAGTGCTAAAAATTATTTGGTAGATACTGCTGACAGATATGACTTTTGACAGCCAGAAATATTAATGCACAATTAGGGAGGACACCCCCAAAGCACTGAGGAGTGCTAAAAATTATTTAGTAGATACTGCTGACAGATATGACTTTTGACAGCCAGAAATATTAATGCACATTTAGGGAGGACACCCCAAAAACACTGAGGAGTGCTAAAAATTATTTAGTAGATACTGCTGACAGATATGACTTTTGACAGCCAGAAATATTAATGCACAATTAGGGAGGACACCCCAAAAGCACTGAGGAGTGCTAAAAATTATTTAGTAGATACTGCTGACAGATATGACTTTTGACAGCCAGAAATATTAATGCACAATTAGGGAGGACACCCCAAAAGCACTGAGGAGTGCTAAAAATTATTTAGTAGATACTGCTGACAGATATGACTTTTGACAGCCAGAAATATTAATGCACAATTAGGGAGGACACCCCAAAAGCACTGAGGAGTGCTAAAAATTATTTAGTAGATACTGCTGACAGATATGACTTTTGACAGCCAGAAATATTAATGCACAATTAGGTAAGACACCCTAAAAGCACTGAGGAGTGCTAAAAATTATTTAGTAGATACTGCTGACAGATATGACTTTTGACAGCCAGAAATATTAATGCACAATTAGGGAGGACATCCCTAAAGCACTGAGGAGTGCTAAAAATTATTTAGTAGATACTGCTGACAGATATGACTTTTGACAGCCAGAAATATTAATGCACAATTAGGGAGGACACCCCAAAAGCACTGAGGAGTGCTAAAAATTATTTAGTAGATACTGCTGACAGATATGACTTTTGACAGCCAGAAATATTAATGCACAATTAGGGAGGACACCCCAAAAGCACTGAGGAGTGCTAAAAATTATTTAGTAGATACTGCTGACAGATATGACTTTTGACAGCCAGAAATATTAATGCACAATTAGGGAGGACACCCCAAAAGCACTGAGGAGTGCTAAAAATTATTTAGTAGATACTGCTGACAGATATGACTTTTGACAGCCAGAAATATTAATGCACAATTAGGGAGGACACCCCAAAAGCACTGAGGAGTGCTAAAAATTATTTAGTAGATACTGCTGACAGATATGACTTTTGACAGCCAGAAATATTAATGCACAATTAGGGAGGACACCCCAAAAGCACTGAGGAGTGCTAAAAATTATTTAGTAGATACTGCTGACAGATATGACTTTTGACAGCCAGAAATATTAATGCACAATTAGGGAGGACACCCCAAAAGCACTGAGGAGTGCTAAAAATTATTTAGTAGATACTGCTGACAGATATGACTTTTTACAGCCAGAAATATTAATGCACAATTAGGGAGGACACCCCAAAAGCACTGAGGAGTACTAAAAAATATTTAGTAGATACTGCTGACAGATATGACTTTTGACAGCCAGAAATATTAATGCACAATTAGGGAGGACACCCCAAAAACACTGAGGAGTGCTAAAAATTATTTAGTAGATACTGCTGACAGATATGACTTTTGACAGCCAGAAATATTAATGCACAATTAGGGAGGACACCCCAAAAACACTGAGGAGTGCTAAAAATTATTTAGTAGATACTGCTGACAGATATGACTTTTGACAGCCAGAAATATTAATGCACAATTAGGGAGGACACCCCAAAAACACTGAGGAGTGCTAAAAATTATTTAGTAGATACTGCTGACAGATATGACTTTTGACAGCCAGAAATATTAATGCACAATTAGGGAGGACACCCCAAAAACACTGAGGAGTGCTAAAAATTATTTAGTAGATACTGCTGACAGATATGACTTTTGACAGCCAGAAATATTAATGCACAATTAGGGAGGACACCCCAAAAACACTGAGGAGTGCTAAAAATTATTTAGTAGATACTGCTAACAGATATGACTTTTGACAGCCAGAAATATTAATGCACAATTAGGGAGGACACCCCAAAAACACTGAGGAGTGCTAAAAATTATTTAGTAGATACTGCTGACAGATATGACTTTTGACAGCCAGAAATATTAATGCACAATTAGGGAGGACACCCCAAAAGCACTGAGGTGTGCTACAAATTATTTAGTAGATACTGCTGACAGATATGACTTTTGACA
Organism: Mixophyes fleayi; assembly: GCF_038048845.1. Lineage (NCBI taxonomy): Eukaryota > Metazoa > Chordata > Amphibia > Anura > Limnodynastidae > Mixophyes > Mixophyes fleayi. The sequence goes on from NC_134410.1 coordinate 83,961,912, forward strand.
GCCAGAAATATTAATGCACAATTAGGGAGGACACCCCAAAAGCACTGAGGAGTGCTACAAATTATTTAGTAGATACTGCTGACAGATATGACTTTTGACAGCCAGAAATATTAATGCACAATTAGGGAGGACACCCCAAAAGCACTGAGGTGTGCTACAAATTATTTAGTAGATACTGCTGACAGATATGACTTTTGACAGCCAGAAATATTAATGCACAATTATGGGGGACACCCCAAAAGCGCTGGGGAGTGCCAAATATGAAGAAAAAATAATAAACCTCTATCCTCCTCTCTGCACTAGCGATTTTGGTTAGAGCAATTGCAAGAACAATATTGTATTCTCTGTCCCTGCTCTAATTAGCCTATGACTACACCCTGCTCTCTCCCTCTGTCAAATGGCGATGGATTGCTGTGGAGGCGTGTATTTATAAAGTTGAAGTATCGCGAGAACCGAGTCCCGAGATCCGACAACGTCACAATGACGTTCGGCCTCGATTTGGATTCGGAATGGGCGGGAGAGTACCGAGCTGCTCAGCTCGGTACTCGGATACCCAAAGTTCGGGTGGGTTCGGTTCTCGGAGAACCGGACCCGCCCATCTCTAATCAATACAGACATTTGTGACTAGCTTTTTAGTGTTGACAACAAAAAACATTTATTACTATTTCTATATCTTACAAACGTTCCATTAGTATTTGTAATTAAAAAAAAAACTTTTTTCCTTACATATACCGTTCTAATAAATGCCAATGGAAACTGCAACATGTTGCCTGTTATTTTGGACCATTGCCCTCAATCATGAATTGCTGTAATGGTGGAAGGGTGGAATTAGTTCGCTCAATATAGCGCACTCTGCTGCTGAGTGGGTCTTCAGTAAAGAGATTATACTGCTACATTGTCACTTTGAGCACCAGGAAGTGGCAGAAAATAGAGCTAGCTGACTTTCACTATATAGACACTTTGGTACATCTTAATTCATAGAAACTAAGTTCAAAAGTACTGATTACACGCGCACAAGTGGATTGGGGAGGACTTGAACTCACGTGTACAGTGTGCAAAGGTGCATTCTCTAACCGCTACAACAACTAGCAAGTGAATCTAGAAATGTTGACACTTGCAAAAAATTGATTACACACTAGCAACTTTATTTACTTTACCTGTTTTGTGTTTATACAGATAATGCCAAATAATTCACTCCAAAGTATTACAGATGGCACTCAGTGGAATATGCACTGTGTAACGTAATAAACAATAATTTTAAATTGCCATTTGACATGTGGTTCAAACTTTTCTTTATCCATTTTGGGCACTTTTGAGACAAAGGGGTTTGCGCCTCCTGTTGGACAATACACCACAGTCATTAGTGGTTGATTCATAAAAGTGTTTGCACTCCACTTATTTGGGTCAGCTGAATTGCTGTCTTATTCCTGACAACTCTGTTATGTTGCATTTATTATTAACAGCATGACGGATAACGTGCTATTAAATTGATAACCCTAGACACATACACACATAAATAAAAATAACTGTTTTACTAAAGCAGCAGGAGCTGCAAAGTATTCACAAAAAAACAACGAATGATTGCAATTCTTGCGCCAAGTTATGAGCATTTGCGTATTGATTTTTACTTTTATGAGTAGGCTTAATGTAGGCTCTTAAACCACTTTGTGCTTAGGGTTGACTTGTGGCCTCAAACTTCTGCACTTAGTATTGGTTGGTGGAATACCTAACCACTACACTATCATGTCACATATAAATGTAACACATGTAAATGATTTCTACAGCATATAATTCAAATCGACACTATTTAAACCTTAATATTGCCACAACACTAACAGCTAAGCTCATTAATTACATCTGTAATAATCGTTAGAATCTCGACTTACTGTACATTGAATCTACTTTGCTAACATGGCAGCTCACTTTTAGACAAAAACACACTTAGTTAATTCGAACGCACCTGTGTGCTCGCAATGACGTCTGCATACTCTCCGGCATACTCACCGGAATTTACTTCACTAATTACAGTGGTAGTTAAAAATACCTTGCTTGCACTTCTGTGTTGTTGGGAGTTTCACAGTTCTGGGTAAGTAGGCCGTAGATGGTAAAATGTTTCTTAATCTCTGCTGTTTACTGCTGTACCTTGCTCAGCACTCAGTATGTTTATTATTTAGCGAGGTGTTGGTGAGCTAGAAATAGAAATTGATGCTGAAAGGTCTTAATGCTAGTGGTTTTTATGTTGAAGGTTAGTGGAAAAGTCTTTGATTAGCTGCAGAGTTTGAATATTGAGGCAACTGTGTATACTTAGGACGCGGTCCTGCATAGAGACCTCTAGAATGTAGTGAAATGAATAAATAATATCCATTTATATTTATTTATTTGTTACCTATTTACCCTCCTTCACAGATATTGGATCTGTATTGTGACTTTTTTGTCTGGTGAGATTGGATTTTGAGATTACCCATTTCGAGACAATATTGTCTGTGTGTGTGGTAAGTAGAAACCAGATATTGTTTATTACATACCCCTTTTTAAAACACTTTGCAGTAAGAATGGCCATGCTGTGGTATAGGTTGAGTTATGTTATTTTTCTAATCACTTTGTTTTAAGTGTTGGTTTTTTGGGCTAGCTTAAAGACACAATAACACTCTGTATTTTGTGTTGCACTACCTTCAAATTATTACGCCACATCAATTGTAATGTAAGTAATGTGATTTGTGAAAGGGTATACGGCGATGGTAAGTATCACATTTGCAAGCACTTTGGTGGTGGTTCTATATGAATAGATGCTGTTTGGACAATCAATAGGTTTTGTTTTACTAATTGTTTTTGTATTTTTATTCCACCTTCCAAATATTCCCAAATATCTACTGTCCTTTTCAACCAAAAAGCTTAAGGATGAATAACGACTACATTGTAAGTATTGGTTATCTCTTTTGTGGCAAAGTAAGAAAAAGCAAAGTGTAAATGTTTAACCTAAGTAATGGTTTGTAAACACTGGCTTTTGAACCACATACAGGCACTACTGGAGATGGACCACATTACGTTTCACGAGGGACCTGCTCCTCGGCCCCGTTCTAACCAGCAACTAGGACAATGTCGCCGTCCGAGGGAGCGCATCTTCAGGCCACATGTCAGCCTCTTTGGGATGTCAGATGCGGAGGTTGTCCGTCGCTATCGGCTTCCTCCACATGTGATCTTGGACACCCTGCGCATTGTGCAGTGTGACCTTGAGACAATGCATAACATCCCGACAACAGTACCGCCTTTGACCAAACTTTTGGCGGTACTGCACTTCTGGGGTACTGGTTCATTCCAGTGCACAGTCGGGGTCGCGGCAGGTATGTCCCAGGCGACCTTCAGCCGTGTCCTGAGGGCGTTTCAGTCACGGCTCCGGTAGTTTATCCATCTGCCACTCGATGACGAGTCTCTTGTGCGGATCAAGCAGCAGTTTGCCACCATAGCTGGCTTTCCGCATGTCATAGGGGCTGTAGATGGGACGCATGTGGCACTGGTCCCGTTGAGTGGAAATGCTTCGGTTTTGATGAACCGGAAGCATTTCCACTCAATAAACGTCCAGGCCATATGTGACCCGTCCCTCCTGATTCGAAACCTGGTTGCGAAATGGGGTGGGGGTACCCATGACTCCTATACGTTTCGTAACTCATGGTTGTGGCCTAGATTGCAACAGAGGCAAGGGGGTGTCAGACCACATGGAGATGCGTGGCTTCTTGGTAATTATGTGCAAATAATGGTTCTGCCAACTCTAAATTGTTAGTAATTTTGTATGTCAAAGATAGATTTTTGAAATATAATATTGTACTTGAGATGTTACTGTTACACAATGTGTTATATAGTGCATGTGCCTTGTATTTATAGTTGCCGCTACTATAGAGTGATTGAATCAATGTTTAGAATAGTTTGATATATAATGGTAATGTAGGGCTATTATTGAAACACACCTAGTAGTAAAGGGTATGTGTCCTGTGAATAGTGGATGCCGCCAGGTGTCTAATTATTAGTTCGGTGTACATTGTAAATCTCCAATGTGGAATGACCTTTATTTTGCAACCATTAATAGACATGGCTATTTTTCATAGGAAGCTAATTATACAGTATTATGAATTTGTAACCTTACTATTTAGCATAGAATGAAGTTTGGACTCATATTGTAGTATGTTAACATTATATTTATTACAGGTATAGTTGTACTCTTAAATGGTATTAATCTTGGTTTATTTTGTCTTTCCTCTCTTCCTACATAGGAGACAATGCGTATCCCTCCTGCCCTTGGCTCCTCACTCCTATATTGAACCCACACACAGAGCGGGAGGAGGCCTATAACTCGGCTCATAGGGTCACCAGATCGGTCATAGAAAGAGGCTTTGGCGTTTTGAAGGCTGGCTTTAGATGCCTTAACCGGTCTGGTGGCGCCCTCATGTATGAGCTGAGGAAGGTGTGTAGGATCATCGCTCTGTGTGTGGTGTTCCATAATATTGCCATCAAGAGTGGGGCACCAGCTGTCATGGACGAGGTTGCTGGGGTGGACGAGGCGGAGGAGGAGGAAGCGGAGATGGAGGAGGAAGATATTGTAGGCCCCCCTTGTCAAGCAGTGCGTGACTCCAACCTCAGGAGCTATGTTGTTGAGACATATTTTTAGGGTAATATATTTTTTACCACTTTCTATAACTTCACATTTCAAAGCTCTGTGGTCAAATCATGTGCAAGCTTAGTCAAAGTTCGATTATATAAGGTATGGTAAGTCAAAATGTGAATATGAATAGACATGGCCTGGTGTGATAGTGAAACGTTTTACATGTGTAATAATAGGTAAAAAACAATGGCAACCTGTATGTAACCTTTATTATGTATGTAGAAAGTATAGTTTAATGCCTCTACGTTTAGGCTCAATGTATTTTGCTAAATGTACCTTAATGTGTTAGATTTCAGCTACAGGCTAATGTGGCTACATATTTGAAGTTTGGTTTAAATGTTTGGTACAGTTTGCACAGTCCAGACTTTGCACACTTGCTGCTTGTATTAACTAAGTCACCAAAGGGCCTAATGGTCTATGTCTATGTCCCCTAGTGTCAAAATGCCCCCGCAAAATATTTTGATAGAAAATGTACCCTAACTCTGCTCATTTAGCCATGTGAGGTTAATAGGTTATTGATCAGCACATATAGTGTGGAGAAGTGCTCATTTCTCACACTGTTTGTGTTTCTTATATCTACAGGCTGTTTATTAGACTTGGACTGGAGTGCTGGCCTTTGTGCCATTGCACTTTCCTTTAGAGTTGGTGGATGTTGCCATGGTGAAGGGTGTTGACAAATGTAAGTACTATAGTGTTATCAGCAATAAAATGTGACTGACAAGTGAGTGTGCTCCATACAACAATGACGTTACTAAGCCTGGAATGTGTGGGTGTGCAATCAAAACATATGGCCATATGCTAGCTATGTTACCTATGGTTTTGGGGTTTCTAATCATGTCAAAAAGTACAATCTGAATCCAAGATATAGCTCAAACACACAAGCCATTATTAGACACTATTGTGTAGATTATTACCTGCTTTTTTACACAGTTCAATACAGTGGTCAACTTCTTGATAAACAAGTCATCACCGAGATACCTAAATGCAAGTTATTTGTGAGCTAATATTGTCATATTAAATGCTTGAATCACATTCAACAGGGCGCGTTGGCGTGGATTTTAGAGTTGTGCAATTCGTGTCTCACTACATGTTGAAGTATTTCTCCAGAGCTCCAAGCCTGCTTATGTCTCTCTTCAGTCTGGCCAGATTGTCATCTCTTCATCCAAGGAACTTTGCCCCACACAGACCATTGACTTCTTTGCTATGTCTCAGGCCAAGTGCAGAAACAGTTCTAGCTGGTTTGCGTTTTGGAGTTGTGCAATTCGTGTCTCCCTACATGTTGAAGTATTTCTCCAGAGCTCCAAGCCTGCTTATGTCTCTCTTCAGTCTGGCCACATTGTCATCTCTTCATCCAAGGAACTTTGCCACACGCACACCATTAATTTCTTTGCTATATTTTTGGTAGCACGTTTGGATTCATATATGTAATTAATATATCCTATGCTGCAAATGTCTCAGCAATCTGTTGTCATGCCATTTTGTATGATTACTATAGTGCATTGATTCCTTTTTGAATTCACATAAATTAATGTGTAGTGCTTTGGTAACTATTGTGGAACAGGTGTACTTGGACAATATATTGATTCAAGGTGTGGTTCTTTTGTCCTTTGCCACAGACACACCATAGCCTACAAACACACTCTATGGTGTTAATGTGCAGTTTTTGAAAAGGAGGTTAGTTGGGAGGTTTGTATGTGTGTTTGGTTGCTTAGTAGTAAATTTCTAGTATAATTTCAGCTTCTAGAGGCAACATGGTATGTGCCTAGCAATATAGGCACTTTAAAATTTGTTACGTATACAAATAATACTAAAATGTTAGCGGCGTTAACTCAAACACTACCAAGTTTTGGGCCTTGCCCAAACAGGATAACAATCTTTCTCTTGTGCTAGTGGCACTTTGTTTCCAAGTGGGCCAACACCCACATGGCAGACACAAAACCCACACTAACAATCATGGGAAATGCGTTAGTGCCAGAAGCTAGTGGAGTCTTGCTACAAGGCCATATTAACATTATGTGTAACCCACCTTTGGGACAGCAAATAAACCAGTCTCCACCCTTTTCATGGTGTATTTACAATGTAAAATATTTGTGATATTTAATACTTCACCTAATTTGCTAATTGGTCCAGGCAGCCAAATTAGAGTTTACGGCCAACACAGATACTTCAAATTAGCACTAGTTAAATTAGTCTGATTACAGACATTGTTAGCCAGCAGTCACTTGACATGTCTGGTGCCCCTGACAATGTATGCTACAAATATTTTCGTACCATCGTAGAGATTTGATTGTGGTGTATAAATGTGTAATTGTTTGTCAATACAATTTACAGTTAGATTGGCCTCTGAAAGTGGAAAGTATCGACAAAAGGCACATTCTAGCTGGGTTTGGCTTCAAATCATATGTCAGTGTGTGTGTAAAAAGTCATTTGTGATACTTTGTGGCATAATAGCAGCTATGTCTGTTTAAACATGCTAGCAAATGTAAACACTCATTTGCACCTCTTGCATTTGGACATGGCTTGGGCAAGGGAACTACAAAACCAAAAAGTAAAATGTACTTTCCTTTAAGATGATGGGTCCATGTTCAAATTCCTTTAAGAACATCATCTAATCCAAGAGTGTCTGCCCGAGCACACATTAGTCCTTTGACTGTTTAATGTCTGGTTGATATTGTTGATGTTTAAATTGTTATGTGAGGCATCCTATTTTTCTGGTTTATAGATGGTGATCGTGTGCAATGGGTACCTGTGTCTGTATTTACAATAAATCTCAACATACCAAACTACCAATTAGAATATGATGGCCGTTATGTCAATTAGCTTGCCCTTGCTTAAATGAAAACAACTACTGTAAAGGAGCTAAAACCTTGTGACGTGGCCAGTATAACAATGAATGAATCCCAGTGTTCAGAAGTAAACAAACTCTAAGGCAGTTTGGAAAATTAAGTTATTCAGGCTTCCATATTATATAAAATTGACATGGATTGGGGGGATCAGACCATAGAGTTTAGAAAAATCACTACTGGATAGAGCAATTTGGGTGACAAACGACCTCTTAGACATCCATCACTAGGTGATGTAGATAATGTGTTGTCTACTTACTTTGATTACAGGGTCTGCTTCTTTGCCAGAGGAAACCATATCCAAACTGCCATGTTTTTATTTTCCTTCATACATTATTAGCCAGACACACAGCAAACAGCTCACACAACACTATATACACCCTTATATTGTGTCAAACTATATGTGCATAGTGCAATAAGGACATGAAGTAACATTTTTACCAAGTGTTATGCTAAAAGGCGACCGGTGTACCACACACTGTGCATTAGCACTACTCTTAAAGGCAAATGCCTTATTAGATATATTTAAATTGGGCAGAATCATAACGGTACAGAATAGTAGGTAACATTAATTGCCCGTGGCATCATGTCAAAAATTGCTAGGAGTCATTTGGTGCCATTAGCACCTGTGGTTTGTGGCTCCTTTGTGTCAGGTTACAGTTTTCAAATGCAATACTTCCTTTACTGGATGATTTTGGCGCCCTAGAAAGGGACACTGTAGTAGTTGCACACTTGGTTTGCAACCATTTACTCACACAAAGAAAGAAACACTGAGCCGAATTCATTAAGAAGCTTAACTTGAGAAACTTCTTGTTTCAGTCTCCTTGACCAAACCATGGGCCTGATTCATTCAGGAAAGTTAAGCCAAAGTAAGTAAGTAAGGCAAAACCATGTTGCATTGGAGGGGGAGGTAAATTTAAAATGCGATGGCAGATTTATATTTGGGGTAGGACATGTCTTAGATGAACTTTACATTTCTGTGTACAAATAAGCTATCAAGTATTTGTGCGCTACATGAAAAAACAGACAGTATTTTACTTTTGAGCAAAACAGATTGCTAATTTGCACCCCTTGCATTGTATCAAAGTTTGGCCAAGGAAACTGTAAAAAGAAGTTTTTCAAGTTAAAATCCGTAATGATTCTGGGCCACTGCTACTGTGGTCAAATATGTCAGTTTTTGGCAGACATTACCCAGTATTAGTTTCGTGTTAACTACATCCACATGACGTTAGTTTAAATGTTATTTAGTTAATATCTGGATGTGAGATGTACGTGTGTGGTCAAAATTTCAACTTTACTCTGCAAATCCAAGCCAGGGTTAAGTTAAATCTTAATCATTGTGTGGACTATAGAGACATTTAGTTCTGGCATGGATGCTTGGTCAGCTACGACACGACTAATTAGTTATTTGGTGTCCAGGGATTATTCAACATAGACATAAGGGACCCAGAGACATTGTTGAACTTAACTTGAGACACTTCTTCTTTAAGTGTCCTGTCCAAACCCTTGTTACTATGCAAGGCCTTAAAATTTGTGGTGAAATTGCTACCTATTTTAACATTTGACTGATAGGTAATGTTGCACGCAAAAAATATATTGCTTATTTGTACACAAAAGATTTACGTTGAAATTGGTCTGCTGCATGCCAAAACAGTCAGTATTTAAAAAGGGAGTGTCAGCAAACACTCGTGTTGTCCTTGCATTGGAACATGGGGCCTGATTGATTAAGGATCTTAAATGAAGAGGATCCTTATTTCAGTCTCCTGGACAAAACCATGTTACAATGCAAGGGGTGCAAATTAGTATTCTGTTTTGCACATAACTTAAATAATGCCTGTTTTTTCATGTAGCACACAAATATCAACTGTAAATTGCAGTGTACAAATAAGCTAACAAGTATTTGTGTTTTACATGAAAAAACAGTCAGTATTTAACTTATGTGCAAAACAGAACACTTATTTGCATCCCTTGCATTTTAACATGGTTTTCTCCAGGAGATTGAAATAAGAATCCTCTTCATTTATGATCCTTAATGAATCAGGCCCTTGGTTTTGGACAGGACACTGAAATAAGATACCTATTCATTTAAGAACCTTAATGATTCAGGCCCTGTGTTCTGAGATAATACTTTGCTTATACTTGATAACAAGTATTGCTTTAAAACAACCATAATAGAATATGCAATAGCTAAAAAAAAAAAAAACACATACTTTCATTAGTATAAGCATTTTTAATCACAACATGAAACACATATTTTGTACCATATATGAAATCATATTATTTATCCAAAAAAACAAAACCTAGGTCATTTTTTTTTTTGGGCTTCTTGTATGGGATGGAACTTGACTGGATCCAAATCTGACTTCTGGTGACCCGTGATGTAGAGGAGTCAGAGGAACCAGCCAAACGTGCAAGGGAAACGGATTGTGTCCGACAATGTGAAGGTGCAGGGTCATGGACAGGGAGTTGGGAAGGGGGCACGACAGGTGATTGGGAAGGGGGCACAACCGGGGATTGGGAAGGGGGCACGACAGGTGATTGGGAAGGGGGCACGACAGGGGATTATGAAGGGGGCACGATAAGGGGGGCCAAAGCCACGGGCAAATGCAAAACAAAAAAGACGGCATATGTTTGGGTCAAGGAGGGAGGAGTCAGACACAACAGGGAGGGTGGATGCAACAGACAAAACAGCGAGGGAGGATGCAACAGACACAACAGGGAGGGAGGAGTCAGACACAACAGGGAGGGAGGAGTCAGACACAACAGGGGGGAGGAGTCAGACACAACAGGGAGGGTGCACGCAACAGACACAACAGGGAGGAAGGAGTCAGACACAACAGTGAGGGTGCACGCAGCAGACACAACAGGGAGGGAGGTGTCAGACACAACAGGGAGGGAGGAGCAAACAGACAACTGGGTATGGGGGCTGTTGCAAAAATATTCAGAATTGGTTGAAGGGATTGTGCCGGAGGTGCGTTGGGAGTGGGCATGCAAGAGATCACCCTGGAGTGTTGCGATATTTGACAATGTGGTATTTAAAGTATCCATTTGGGTGGTGTGTGTGCTCATGAAAGTGGAGAGTGTGTTATTGAGACTGGTGATTTCTTGATCCGTGTGTTGGACAGTGCTAGCTATTAGTGACAGGTGAACATTCTGTGTTTCAGTGGCGTTTTGAAGTCTTTGGGATGCGTGTGAGAGTGTCCGCAGCCTTACATGTTCAGCTGGATCCAGCTGAGCCTCCTCCACATCACGGGCATCTTCCGCCTGAACGTGTGTAGCAGGCTGCTGCTCAGATTCTGTAGAGAGATAAAAAGAAACACTAAGATATTAGAATCAAACAGTAAGGTACTATATTATATTCGCAATCACAGCTTACAACGCATGATGTAGCATTGGTAAAGTCTCAGCTTGCATTGAATGTGCTAGCAGGCCTTGACAGTCCACAAAAGCAGACATTGCCACTTATGGTGCCACATTTTTCTAAAAGCCCTACATATTGAGACAATTTGTCTTCAGTGTGTACATTTCATTTCCTACAAAGACATTGTGCAATTAAAGATTTCCTTCAGACACATCCTGAGAGTTGACACATTTGCTCAGACAGATAAAAACCTTCACAGACATTAACTAAGCAAACTCATCATGTACCTAGTGGAGCGGCCTCTCCTGTTCAGAATGGGCTATAGCTGGCATCTTTGTTGCCCACCACAACGATCTCCACAAGAGCAAATGCTGCCCTTGTACGCTCCTCTAGGGGTGTTAACGCAATATCCAGGGGAGGACCCCCACCAATCCCTTGTGCATGTCTGTGTATTCGAACTAGCTTCCATTTCAGTCGTCCTTTATAGCCTGCCCATCTGTGGAATAGACAAACATTATGGGGTCAAATAGCAGATTACAATTATAATTTTGATAAAAAACAAAATGTACGCTTTAAATACACAGCAAATCTAACAAATCAAAAATTAAAAAATGTGTGGCCCTTTTCAAGCGTGGCTAATGTTGTAAACTGCTTATGTCAATGTGACCAAGGCCCATGCTGCTTTATAATTTCAACTAAGGCCCTGATAGAGAAATGCTTTATACACACAAGGTGGTTTAAGCACACAGTTGCCGAACTACTACTCTATCACAATCTATATACATATCTATATCTCTATATATTAATAAAGTACTATGCACAGTCATAAAATTTATCTAGGGCTTCTTGAAAAGTGTCTGTGTCTTTCGTGTCCAGTTATCTGGTGGTCCTCTGCTTGGAAATGAGCTAATACTTGTTCAACCGACACCTCAAGCTCATAGTTGTTAAAGTTTGGCCTACGCTTGGTTGGCATACCTGGTGCCTGTTCGCCACTGGGGCCTGGCTCAGACATATTCCTATTTGAAAGATAAGGAGTGTATTTATTGGCAATGCAAACAGTCAGGTGCTAATACAGATTCTAAGGCCATCCGCCCCCTTAAAAGGTAGCATTTAGCAAACTTCAACCTATGTATAAAACACATGGCCCTTATTATAATAAACATTGTTGCTTCTATACTTAACCAACATTGACTTTGTCCACTGCATTTTTTCATGAATGGTCGACAAATACTAATTCAACATTCTGCTATTACTAACACTCGTCACTTTTAAAAGCATAACATTGTTTAACAAATTATCCACACACCAAAATTAATGATATCACAATCAGATTTTCTGAGTGGCAAACCCTATATTGTGCTTTCAATATTAAGCTTTTTGTACAAATCAGCCACCAATACACTTAAGTGTGTACTACAAATGCAAATTGTTATGTAAGCGTCTAAATAAGTTTATACATTTGGAGCCATGTGTCCATCAATGCACTAAGCTATTTATTAGTGTGTTGGATATGAATAATCTAAAAGTACTTAGCATAGTGTAGCCTACTATTGTATTAATTCACAGTAAAATGTGAGGGCAAGGCCACTTTTTATAGCAGTTTAATTACAGCTAGGACACACATATTTGTGCATATACACATGCCTACATTAGGAGATACAAACAATTGGTATATACTACAAGATATGTAAAGTATTTATACTTACTTTTTTATTTTTTCTCAAAAAGCACCAAAAAGGCAATTTTAAAGTGGCTAATGCTTGGTGTGGCCTGTAAAAAACAAAAACAAACAGGATTGTAATCCAAGGTCAGGTAATGTGATCAACAATACTAACATCAAAATATTAGTGAGTTGGATATGGATAAGCTAAAAGTACTTAGCATAGTGAGGCCTACTATTGTATTAATTCACAGTAAAAAGTGACGCCAAGACCACTTTTTAAAACAGTTTCATTACAGCAATGACACACATATTTCTGGATAAACACATGCCTACATTATTACAGTCAAACATTTGGTATATATTACCTTTGGCTTGAGAAAGTCTCACTCTGAGACGAAACGCGTCGCCTATCGCTGTGGGATACACTACTACCGCTCATCACTTGGAGTCTGAACACATATTTGATACACGGAATTAACTTGTGAAGGACCTGACATCTGGTTCCTTGTTTCTGACCGGGCAAGTTTTTTCAGCACACCATCACGTGCTGATCGCTGCACGCTGGAGTCAGCCGCTACATTCAACCATCAAGGAGGTTGTGCTTTTTATGACACCGTGGACACTTAACAGTGTATATAGCTGTACACGCACTTAAATCCGGAGAGCCGTGAACTAAGCTGAGACTAGGGGATCTTGAGTACCGTTGGTTTTCGCCATTCCCATCTATTGCTGGACACTTTATTAGGCTCTACATTCCGGTTACCAATACCTTCAACATCATTATTATTGTTACCATACCATTTTCTCTATTCCATATATATGAGAATATGGTTTATGTGGCTTCCATATTAATGCAGCTTAACAACATTTATGTGTTCATATGATCTGATTGATTGCGGTTTTTATGTTTGGGAGTATTATCTCTTCAATTTATTATATTGCCGGATCCTTAATACATGTATGTGCATTATTAAATGAAGTATTATTTATTCTGTCCTGGTTTTTGACCAATTTTTCATATTTATAATATCTAATCCAGAGTGTCATATAGCGCTGTTTCCCTTTCTTCCATTGATATATTACAATATGTCTGATCAATTTGAACTTACTGTTTGTTTGTGTTGTAAGAAGCAAAGCAAAGGATAAATCTTCAGCTTGGCGTGCCCTGCAAAATAGCAAATTAACAGGAAGGAAAGCAAAGTCCAGGTGGGTTTAAAAGCAGGATTGTATTAATAAACCAGGTGTACACGCTCTTCCTAATTGCAGAGCACAGAGTACTCGTCTCATCCGCGACGGGCGCCATGTTTTTGGTGGGAGAGGCAACCATTACACACACTGGTGTCTGATAGATCCGCGTGTGACGTTAGCGCGGCCATACGTGCTGAGAGAACCAATCACAGAGCAGAGTCCTCCCTTTTGTAAAAATCTGGAGATAGCATTTGTAGTTTTTCAAAAATGAGGGCTGCTGTCTTCAGTCGTAGAGAGCTGAGAGTGTTGACAGAAGCTATGAATAATATGCCCTCTGGCCGCTATGTCAGTAATGAAGTGAAGTTGCGGGCCTATCAAAGGGTCCACAGATACCTGCGCCAGCGCTTCCAAAAGCACCGCACGACTGTACAACTCCAGCGGCGCTGGAGCGATCTCCGCCGGCGTCAGCCACAGCTGCTCCAGGAGCTACGGCAGGAGATAGTAAGAAGTGAGTTCTCTATTAATCGCCAAAATCGTGTCTAAAGATATTTTGTAGGGTATATGTATCCAACTATGTTCACCCAAATCACCTGACATGGCCTACCACTACACTACATTACATATCAATCTTTCTCCACACTGGACAAGTAATTCCCCTTCCAATGCACCTGTCACGATTCAGGAGTATTTCTTACTGGTTTTTGGCACTACTCACCAAAGAGGCGCGGAGTCTAACGTGTTCCAGGTCTTCACCAGGAACCCCAGCAAGGAAGTATGGTCTTAGCTGTGGGAACACACAGGTCGCGGTCCTCAGAGGGAGCAACCAGTGAAGCAAGGATGGAAGCGGTGTCAGGTAGGCCGGGTCAGAACCGAGATATCAATAGATGCCACAGGGAGAATCCAATGTTCGTAGTCAGGAGCTAGCCGGGTCAGGTATCAGAAGCGCAGGAGAATGGTCAATAACAAGCCGAGGTCAATTCACAGGGAGCACAGAGAAGGAATGGTCAGGACAAGCCGGGTAATACACTGGAGTCACAGATAGCAAACAACAGGAACGCTGGAGCAAGGATGGGACCTAATACTCTGGCACCCATCATGTGTCAGAGTCAGCCTTTTATAGGGGGAGACAGGGGGCAGGGCTGCCTACGGCGGTGGTGACGCTGAACACCACCGCCGGATACTGTGAACCGCGTCCCGTTGCGTGGCTGCCGGGACCCAGAAGTGACGAACGGTTGCCTAGCAACCGGCCGTCTGATATCGGAAGGGAGCGCCCGTCCCTGTGCAGAGGATAAGACACAGGGACGGCGCGTGACAGCACCCAACCTGCTTTGGGTCATGTCTCCTACATTTGCCTACTGAACATTTACTTTTACACATGATTTATTTAGAATTTTAAGGACATTAATGCAGGATTTTGAATCAAGCTCTCCAACTCTTGACCCCAGTGCTGAAACTTGCTGATCTAAGGTTCAAAACCATTTGCATAATTGAGTAACAGAAGTGTTTTTATTATTGGCAACACGTTTGAAAGGCAGCTTGGAAAACCCAAACACCTTATCTCATTTTCAAAGATGTGGAAGGTCCAACTGGCTATTTGCACTGTGAGGGTGTCCCAAGAAAGGACTATTTTATATATCATTGCCATCATCCACAGTATTTGATATCCCACAACTAATTAACTGGTGCTGTACAGAGATAACAGATTCACATCTATACCTGCCCCATAGTAGCTTGCAGAGTTTAAATACCCGAACATTTCCACACAGACTACTGGCAATTTCAAAAATATCCAAATTACCCGGCCAGTAGTATGTTTTGGGAGTGTGGTAGACAACACATGCAAGTATTGTGCAAACCAGAAAACTCCACACAGATGAAAAAATAATCAGGGATTTGAACTCCTGTCCCCAGTGCTGTGAGAGGAAAGTGGTGACCACTAGGCCACTGAGAATTTCCACATCTCTATGCAAAAGACAAACATTTGAGACAGGTCATGTGAAATGCTTTGTGTTCATCATGTTTTGCTCCTTGCTTTGGTTGTAGCTAATATTTCTGTCTGCTGCCAATGCAAAGTTTAATAAACATGTATGATCACCTGATTGTCATAATACTATCGGTTTATAAAGCTGGTGAATGTGTTAACATTACCATGTTTTAAAATATCGTTTTTTCCAACAGACCGGGCACGCTGGGAATGACAGCAACGCTGTGGTGGAGGCAGAGAAGGAGGAGGCGCCAGCTGTGGTGGAGGCGGCAGAGGCGGAGGAGGAGGAGGCGGGGGTGGAGGCGGAGACTGAGGCAGAGGAGGAGGAGGCCGAGGATGTTCAGCGCCAGCAGGTGTCAGGCCAGGCGGAGGCCTACGCCGAAGCCTCACCAGAGGCGGAGGAGCAGGGCGAGGGCCAGGAGGAAGTTGAGGAGGGCTCCCAGCCTGAGGAACTATTTTCCCCCTGCGCCTCTGGGGCTGGTGACTGGTCGGTGGAGGAGCCAGAGCCACACCAAGACTTTGAGGAGGCCGACAGCCAGCTGGTGTTGGCTCAAGCTGCTGAGGCCATAGTAGATAGTAAGTGTTTACAATAAAGTTTTTTTTTAATTTGATACCACTTCAATGTAGTTAGTTACACATTGTAACTAATCACTGCTTGAACACATGTTGAATAAAATATGACATTTATGACACAGCTTGCAATGATAATGGACATCCAAATGTGAGCTTGTGTAAACCAAAAAAGAACAGCCAGAGCCATCTTAACACATAGGCACACAGGCCAGGGACAACACAAATGGGTCCGAGAGCCTGGTCAACTTGTCAGTATTTTTATCTTTTTTTTGGAAAATCAAATTGAAACCAAAATATTGTTAGTTCCTGTGAGTGGTTTTGTAGGTACTGGCCGACTGTAGTGCTTTGCCCTGGGGCCTAAAATGCTGGTAAGACAACCCCGTCCACACCCCTCTCCCCGGGGATCACCGGAATGTAGTACATCTATCAAAATGCTACTCCAAAGCCTTATCAACGTCTAATGTGCGTCCAAATAGCCTTACATTTGAAAGTAATGTAACAGTACACATCTCTAGTAAGTCCAGTCTGTTTGCCAAATTAGGTTGGGATGTATATTTATTGCATTATTTTGGTTTCTTTCAGCACCCGAGGAGGAAGTTCGGGATTGCCAACCACCACCACCCACTGCGGAAAAATTGTTTGCCAAAATGGGCCACTTCATCGGCAACCTAGAGGCCGTCATCAACCAACTGGCCCAATTCGTTGCTGATTGGAAGACCACATTGGCCTACCGGGCTTCCTTGCCAAAATAGTTGTCCAAATAATTTATTTATTCATTTTTTTATTTAATATTTGTAAATATGTTTTTTAATATGTAAATAGTTTTGGCAAGTTTAAGCCTTTCAAAATTATATAAGTTTATTGAAAAAAAACTGTGGTGTGTGTGTCTTTATTCACCTCATTACACAACATGTGGGTGTAAGGATAAAAGAGAATATATATAATAAACCCAAAAGAGTAACATTTCAGCAAGATGGTTTGTTTCTAACATCATTTCTCTAGCAGAAAAGGTTTTGATTTGCTGTATACATTGCAGCCAAAAGGAACATGTGCCCTCCACCAACAAGCTACCCCTGTAAGAGGTATGGCATCTGTAGGCCCTGTGTGCAAGATACATTTCCAAAGGTCAAATGCCCTAGCTAGTTTACAATTTCCCCAAATCATGTGTCATTGTAGTGATAGTCCAAAGTTACGTTCAAGTGTCAGAGCAAAGCCAGTCATACATTGAAGAGAACATGGAAACTATACCCAGAAGTGGCGTCAGTGGTATAAGGCAGAAGTGCAAGCGTTGCAAAGCTCCATGGTACTTGAGTGTGGTGAGCGTTCTGTTTGGATAAAGCTAAGTACATGATCTAACCTGTACGCCCTGGATCCAGATGAAAATCTGTTTGCAGGCAATGTTGCATGTAACTCCAAGGAGGCTGACCCCTACAACCGCCCCCCCCCCCCCCAATCTTAGTCCATTTGTAGTAATAAATGTCAGCATGGACATAATAATGTGCATGTGAAGTGTGGGCCCTGAGGCTTTTCCAAAGTACCCCCCCCCCCCAAAATGAATTCCTTACAATACAGGATAAATATGAGGGCATATTTAACAATGTGGTTGAGCGTGTATAACAAAATCAAAAATGAAACATTGTGTGAAGTTCCTGTGTTTCTTGTTAGCATAATTAAGCCAGCCCACACAATACTTGTGGGTATGCTTGGTATTTGAACTCATGGCTGCTGTGTTGTGAGTCCAAACTGCTAACCAGTGATCTACCTGTGAGATTGTTAATTTGTGAGTGGTTTGTGAGTAATTTGTGTGAATAATGAATAGGGATGTGCACCGGCCACTTTTGGTGTCTCGTGTTTTGTGTTTTGGATTCGGATTTGCTCGAGGTTTTGGGTTCGGATTTGTTTCGCAAAACACCTGACGAAAGGTTTTGGTTCGGATTTAAGGTTTTGGATTCGGATTTATTTTGAAAAAAACATAAAAAGTGTTAAAAACAAGTTTTTTTGGTTTATTTTCACTCCTACGCTATTATTAACCTCAATAACATTCAATAACAATCATTTCCACTAATTCCCAGTCTATTCTGAACACCTCACACCTCACAATATTGTTTTTAGTCCAAAACGTTTCACCGAGGTAGCTTTATGGACTGCATAGTGCAGTGGTCCCGGTACACAATTTGGTATCAGGGCCACAATACCTCCGCCTTCAAAAGGTCTGAATTTCACTGCACAGCTGCCTGCTCCTACATCCTCTGCAGCATGGAGGAAATGGGTCTTGATCTTTCCCTACTTTATCCTCCAAATTTTTGTTTTCCATTATGTGTAGCACAAGAGAGCGTACCACTAAGCCACACACACTCGGCAAAGCCTTTAAAAATTATATGCGGCACAGGAGAGTACCACTGGACTTATACTGCTGAATCAGCAGTGGCGGGCTGGGACGGGGGGCAGGGGGGCAGATGTCCCCCAGGCTGGACCCAAAAACTCTATTTTGGGCGGGCCCTAATTTCACTTATTCGGTTGCTGGCCCCTTCTCCGGGACTAGCCACCTTCTCATTGGCTGCTGCTGTCAAAAGCACATCCTCCCTAGTCTCTCCCACTAAAAGTTTTGGCCGGCTTCTGTTGTGACATGGGACGCGCACCACGTGATAGGTGCCGTCCCATGTCAGAAGACTGAAGAGCTGAGCGTGCGGCGCAGATAGATCAAGGTAAGTGTAAGTGTGTGTTGTGTGTGTGTGTGCGCGTGCGCGCTGTGTCCCTGCTGTACTTTTTCTGTAGCCTGAGCCATTACAGCTTGTGGCCAGGGAGAATCTCCAGAAGACGGGGATTACCTGTAGTTGTAATACCCAGTAAATTATCAGTAGTAGTGTTAGTTCTGTAATATATCAGCAATAATAGTAATGCTTGATAATAAGCCTCGACCTGCAGAATGAAGAGGGGTGTAAACAATGGCTGGGGAGGAATAAGACCCGGTGCTAACACAACCCAAGCTGGGCTCACTGTCCAGGTCAAATTTGCAGGATGTTGAATACACACCGCACATTTTCTGATTGGTCACTAGCACAGTAGGGCAATTCTCCCGTCACGACGAGTGATGTGAAGCAGTTCTGCTGGGACAATGTTAAAACTAGTGAGACCATACTTAAGATTTAAACATGCTAAAAGAACAGTGGGTGTAACCTATTATTGGGCATTAGTACTATTGCTGGCATTTTGTTGGCTTGTTACTGGACATTACTGTTGGTGGCATTTTATTGGGCACAGCTTCTGGTGGCTTATTATCAAGCATTACTATTATTGCTGATATATTACAGAACTAACACTACTACTGATAATTTACTGGGTATTACAACTACAGGTGGCTTGCTAACGGGTTCATTACTGTTACCGCTGGCATACAATTTTGCACCACAACTACTACTGGCATATTATTTGGCATTATTGCTAATGTTGGCAAATTACTGGGAACTATGACTAAAGCTGATATTTTATTGGGCAATGCTACCCCTTTTGGTTTATTAATGGGCATTATTTTTCCTGCAGCAACTGTGCCCAGCTGATTACTTGGAACACACACTTGTAGCAGGGAGTGTTTGCCTGTGCCATGGGTCTCTTGGCAACCAAACAAGGCCCCCAACTAGACAGTGTCAGACCACATGTAGGGAACGGGGATGTCATGTCTCTTGTCTGACAGCACCAAGGGCAGATACATGACTCTACCCTATAAACTGCAGTTTGTTCATCTTTATTTATTTATGTGAAGGGTGCCTTTGGGGGAGTTGGGACCTACATATTTTGGCCCAAAAATTGAGCAGGTTGCTCAACATTGGAATAGAGTAACACAAGGCTCACCACCCTCCTACTATATGGCATCCATGCCATTGCACTGAGGTGAATACGGCTCAGATTTGAAAATACTGTGCTATATTTTTACATATGTTGCTCTTGCTCTTGTTTTAATTTATCTTCCCATGACTCCATCCATTACCCTGCCATGTTAAAGCAAACGTCTCTGTTCTACCCTCAGAGCTGTTAAGTTCCTATGCCCATTATGTGAAAAGCAATAGTTATTTCTTGAGAACAGACAGGGATTTTTTAGGATGGGGCCAGCAGCTGAGAAGAGAACTGTAGGAAAGGGAGGTGGGGGAAAGGAGGTAGGGGTGTTAACCAGGGGCGGTCCAAACAGAGCGCGTGGCGCGGATAGAACAAGGTAAGTGCGGGGTTGTGTGTGTGTGTGTGTGTGTCAGCAGCATCTTGTATGTATGTGTGTGTGTGTCAGCAGCATCTTGTATGTATGTGTGTGTGTGTGTGTCAGCAGCATCTTGTATGTATGTGTGTGTGTGTGTGTGTCAGCAGCATCTTGTATGTATGTGTGTCAGTGTGTGTGTGTGTGGGCCAGTAAATGAATGCTTTGTGTGTGTGTGGGGGGGGGGGCAGTAAATGAATGCTGTGTGTGTGTGTGGGGGCCAATAAATAAATGCTGTGTGTGTGGGGGGGGGGGGGGTCATTAAATGAATGTAATGTGTGGGGGGGCCAGTAAATGAATGTAGTGTGGCAGGGAGGGAGGTCTTAATATAATGTGAGAGGTAGGCTATTAATTTAATTGTGGAGTGCAGGTGGGGGCTAATTATTGGGTGTTATTTTATTTGTGGGGTGGTGGTGGGGCAATTTCATTTAATAGTGAGGCCTATGAATTTATAATGGGGTAATTAGACCTTTATTTAATGCTGGGGTGGTTTGGGAGCTATTTATTAATTGTGGGCTGGTTGTGGAAAATGAGGTCTATTTATTAAATGTGATTATGTATTTTTTAATGCCTGTGATTGTGTGGGAAATGGTAATATTTGTTATATGTAAATGCTATTTAAATTATTGTTGAGGCTGTTTGGACGGAGGGAAATAGGTTTATATATTAAATGTGTTTGCTATCTAGTGTCAGGGTTGGTTGGAGGGAAAGAGATCTATTTAGCAAATGTGAATATTATTTTAATGTTGTGGCTGGAGGGAGGCCTAATTATAAATGTGAGTGCTATTGATTTAACATCGGGCCTGGTTTGAGTTTTCTGAATTTCATGTACCCATTTTTTTTCCAAATAGGGCCTCCAACATTCCAGGATCCAGACAACCAGCAAATAAGCTAAAGTAACCAGCAGCCACAAGTGGTGACAGTGACAAGAACAGGTAGGAGAGAGCAAGACAGTCTGCCAACTGTCCTGAATTTAGTGGGACAGTCCAGAATTTGGGTGACTGTTTTGCTTAGGACAGTTGGGAGGTATGTCCAGCTTTACCGTGTACTGCTCATGAAGGCAGAACTGTGTGCACCTAACAGTAGTGCACACTGTATTGCCTGTGTATCTAAAATGATATTCATGCTACATCATAGGGGGTTACCCTGTCTAAAGTGCCCAGGCCCCTCAGAGCCTTAATTCAGCTCTGGGCTTGGGCAAATATTATATGGATTAAGCAACACTCAAATAGCCTCTTTTTATATAGGTAAATATATATTGTACCAAAAACCACCCTTTAAGGATGGGCCGCTACTTATGGGCCAGTGCTTTGTGCCTGCCCCCCGGGCTAAAGTCTGCCAGCCCTCCCCTGTGAATCAGTGAACTTTGTAATATAGCAGTACCACTGGACTTATACTGCTGAATCAGTGAACTTTGTAATATAGCAGTACCACTGGAATTATACTGCTGAATCAGTGAGCTTTGTAATATAGCAGTACCAATGGACTTATACTGCAGAATCAGTGAACTTTGTAATATAGCAGTACCACTGGACTTATACTGCTGAATCAGTGAACTTTGTAATATAGCAGTACCAATGGACTTATACTGCAGAATCAGTGAACTTTGTAATATAGCAGTACCACTGGACTTATACTGCTGAATCAGTGAACTTTGTAATATAGCAGTACCAATGGACTTATACTGCAGAATCAGTGAACTTTGTAATATAGCAGTACCACTGGACTTATACTGCTGAATCAGTGAACTTTGTAATATAGCAGTACCACTGGACTTATACTGCTGAATCAGTGAACTTTATTATATAGCACTACCACTGGAATTATACTGCTGAATCAGTGAACCTTGTAATATAGCAGTACCAATGGACTTATACTGCAGAATCAGTGAACTTTGTAATATTGCAGTATCACTGGACTTATACTGCAGAATCAGTGAACTTTGTAATATAGCAGTACCACTGGACTTATACTGCTGAATCAGTGAACTTTGTAATATAGCAGTACCAATGGACTTATACTGCAGAATCAGTGAACTTTGTAATATTGCAGTACCAATAGACCTATACTGCAGGATTGTTTTTGGATATTTTTTTTTAATTTATTTTTTTTATAATTATTTTTTTTTTATAACTTTTTTTAAAAAATGTTATAACTTGGGAAAAATGGGGAAATAACAATGCCCTTAGAAGGACAGAGCACAGGACACAGCACCACTGGACTGAACAGGACACAGCACAGGACCCAGCAGCACCACTGAACTCAGAAGGACAGAGCACAGGACACAGCACCACTGGACTCAGCAGGAGAGAGCACAGGGCGGGGCATCACTGGACTCAGCAGGACAGAGAGAGGAGGTGTTTTGTTTCAGCTCTGACTTCCAGAAGCCTGCAGGGTAAAGTTCTGTGCCTAGCCCAGCCTTGATGGAGGATCCTGGGGGAGGAGTGCAGGAAAGTCCCCAGGCTTTCGGGCCTAGCTTAGGCCATGCTCCTAAGGAGCATAATCAAGCTGAAAAAGACAAGGCGAGTTCCCAGGCTTTTGGGCCTAACACTTGCCCTACTTTCAATGTGCAAGCTCCAGGGAAAACCTTGATTATACCTCAGGATGGAAACGAGGCCCAGCTACAGAGGCCCAGCCAGGGCAGTGTGTTGAGAGCACACACCCAGAAGAGTATCCAGACTGTGGATTCAGCTGCTTCTACTGCAAAGGCCCATGGGCCTATATCAGGCTCTGTACCAGGTAAGCCTGTTGCTACTAACAACTTGTTGGTGAATCCAGCTACCACTAAGGTGGTGAAGACTCAGGAATCTAGCACAGACCCTGCATCTAAAAATACTACTACAGTGAAAAAGGCACAAGTTCCTAATGCAGGCTCTGTGCCAAGCAAGCCTGCCTCTGGAAATATGGAAAGAAGTACAGCTACTGCTAATGTGGAGGCTCAAGAGGGATCCAGTCCAGACACTGCATCTGAAAATACTACTGCAGTGGAAAAGGCACAGGTTCCTAATTTAGGCCCTGTACCAAGCAAGGCTGCCTCCAGTAACACAGAAGTAAGTTCAGTGACTGTAAATATAACTGGTAGTATGGATGTGCAAGCTAATGTTGAACCTGTATTATGTGAAGTGGCTATGGAGACGGTGCCTGCCGGCAACACTGATGCGGCACAGAAGGGGTGTGTGAATATGTGCCTCTCTGAATCAGCTCCCAGTGAGGAAGATGAGTCTGCAGTTAGGGAGCAAATACTAGACCTAGAATCTGGGATTGCAAGGGTTAAAAAACGAATTGTTGCAAAAAAAAGGAAAAGGAACAATGCTTATAGCACTGACAGGGTAACCTTCACAGCAGAAATTAAAGAATTGGAAGAAATCCTTCTTAACAAAGAACAAGTACTGCAAGGGTTAATTGAAAAGTTACACTCGCCATCAGAAGAATTATTGTCTGAGAAAGAGGAGTGCTTGACATCTGAACCCTTGCCTATTAATGCTCCTGTTTCTGATGTTCAAGGTCCAATAGAGAACATTTTATATAATAATATAAGAGTAATGGAGGGTGACTTGCCAGTGACGGAGCTGCAAAAAGCCGCGGCCATTGTAGATAGGGAGATGGAGCCTGCTGCAGTTGCTGTGGATGGCTCAGGATCCCCTGTCTGTGGCCTGATTCCTGTGAGTGCAGGCTCCGTGCCTGTTATTACTGATGCGGCTGCAGCTGTGATGTATCGGCCTCACCCTGTGTGTGTGGTCCATTCAAGTCGCAGCGGTGCTGCTGGCTCTCATGTTGTATTGAAGCCTATTCCAGTGTCTGACAGGAGCGCGTGCAAGGCATCGGTGAGTGCAGCTGTGTCGGATCCCCCGTCGCCTGTCTGTGCCAATAGCAATGAAGCCATCTTATCCTTACCAGCAGCGGAGGTTAATTCTGCGAGTGGAGGGGGCGGAGCTGTGGTGCCGGTGATCGGGGGAAATCTGCCAGTGTCTGCTACCTCCGTGCCAGTGAATACAGGTACAGCCCAGCAATGTCTGAATAGATGTGATATGAATAATGTGCAGGGTTATGTGGTAGATACTGTTTATGGTCCATTATGTGTGGCTCCTAGAGCAAAGGCAGCTCTTGAGGTGATTGAGGCAGCTGCAAAAAACATGCCAAATATGCTGCCACAGGAGATTAGGGTAAAAAAGCAAGTTTCTGGTGTAAATAGTAGTGGGAGTTTGCAGGGGGTTAAATCTGCTGTTGCAACAGCTCCCTGTTTGGTGACCACTGATGTGCCCTCTGCAGTAGTTACCCCTAATCCTATGTGTGAAGCTCCCGTTCCTGCACCAGTTGGGGTACCTGGTCCCATTTCCTATGCAAAGGCAGTATCGGGGGTGGTGCCTGGTGTTGCAGCACCTACTGTCCCTCAAATGTCTGTCAGAGGGCAGCCCCCTAAGAGGAGGAATGTCGTTCAATTGAAATGTGTAAGTGGTGAGACCCCTACTAGACCTGCCTTTTTGGATAGTTTTTTTGCAAGTTTTGGTTATAAAGCTGTGGATCTTTTTGCATGCATACATCCTGTGAGTTCCCCTGATTTTGATGTCAGCTTTTGTTCTTACTATGGGTTGCAAGATTTTTGGGCTAAGTGGGGAAGGCAGAAAGATACAGAGCCATGGTCCAGTTTCCGAGCAATCCAGGTCACGCGCCAAGAAAGGGTGCGTGTGACCATATTAGTTAGGAACGAATCTCTACCTAAATCTGACTTGTGTTTTTGGTTAAAAAGATATGCGGACTTAGTGTCCCCCTTGGAGAAAGTTCCCGATCCGAGCCGTCATGTCTGGGGTGGCGGGTGGTCTGCCATGGTCCATCTGCGATGCACGGAGGCTGGTGTGCTGCACGTACCATCTGCGGCCTTTATTGGTCGCGACCGCATTCAATGCTTTTACCCGGGCCAGCCGAGGATGTGCCACCGCTGTGGTGACTTCCGCCACCTCAGCATGAATTGTCCCGTTCAAAAGTGTGGCCATTGCGGGGATCAGGGACATGAGGCCAGGTCATGTGTAAAGATTAAATGTAATTTATGTGGTGAGGTTGGCCATCCTTTTAGTCGCTGCCCTCACGCCTCCCACAATGCGTGTGAAATATCTGATATAGACCTGGTTCAGGCTGCAGAGTTAATGGAAATAGGGGTAAACGTGCCATCTGTGGTGAGCCCTGTCCAGGCCCCAGGACCTTCTTCTGGATCTCCCACCCCTCCCCTACCAGGACCTTCTTCGGTATCTGCTCCCACTCCCCCTTTCCCCTCCCAGCCGGTGTTGGCCCAGTCCACTGTGCCAGTTGCAAAACCAACAGTTATGGAGGAAGAAACCCCCTTTACAGTGCAAGGGAAGAAGGGGAGAAGGAGTCGGGCTGTAAAGTCTTGCGGGGGAAAGCTTATCCTATCTAACCGTTTCCTATCCTTCTCAAGTGATGAGGAGTCAGAAGGAGAAATAGTGAGGGGTGAGAACGGTAGCTTGCAATTTAGGCCTAAAGTCACGAGGAGGAGGAGGAAGGTCCCCATTAAGGGTAGAACCCAAGTATAAGAAACCAAAGGAGAAGTCAAAAAAGAAGGCAGCGGGTAAAATGACAGCTAGGATTCTGATTGGGGAAAATTTCTTGAAGGCACCTTTAAGTTTGCGCAAGTCTCTCCTTGTGGAGGAGTTGGCCACAGTAACCTCTTCCTTCCCGGGAATATCCGCCACCCCTTTAGAGATCTCTCACCCCCCGGAGGACTCTTTCCCTCCATTGGTTCCTTCAGTTTCCTCCAAAGCCTCACCTCCTGTCCTGGTATCGTCTATTCAGGCCCCTTCCCTCCTGGTTCCCCCAGATATTCCAGACCCTGGTCCCCCACCCCCTGGTCCGCCTGATCCGCCAAAGGTTAAGGAATTAGTGGGTCTGCCTAAGGCAGGCACGGACGGTGAAGTGGAAGTTGGTAGTCCTCCTATCTCTGCCATTTCTTCTGGTATTGTTTCCCATGGGCCGGATAAGGTGACCTCCGAAGATGAGGAGGTAAACCTTCTTGACACCGATATGGTGCCGGCTGGGGTTAGTGTAAAAAGGTGGGGCTCCTCTGATGAGGACTCCAGTAAGAAAGTAAAGAGAAAGTGATCTGTGTCCTACTTGCTATAACTCAGAATGGCAGTTTCCCAGCCCATAAAGTTTGCCACTATTAACGTGGCATCCATCTTGTCTGAACGTGCTCGCTATATGGCCTTCAATTTTTTCAACACGCTTGAGGTTGACATTTTATTTTTGCAGGAGACTAGGGTGGGGCAGCTCGCGGACCTCCATAAGGCGAAGCGGGAGTGGAGACGTGGCCCCTCATTCTGGTCTCTTGCGGCTGAGCCGTACAGTGGGTTGGCGGTCCTTTTTACCGACATGATAACTCTCCAGCGAGTTATAGAGTTACAGGTAGGTAGATGTATGATTTTAGATGTCAACCTGAGGGGGCATAACCTGAGACTAATTAATATCTATGGTCCTCAAAGCAAGTGGGACAGGAAATGCCTTTTCGGGGAGATAAAACCGTACCTTTTTACAGCCCGGCAGTTGGTTTTTGCAGGTGATTTCAACACCATCATCAGGCCCAAAGACAGGGGGGGCGCAAAGACTACTTTGGGCTACGATTCTAATTTTTTAGTTAACATGGTTAGGCAGGCAGGTCTGGTGGATGTGCACATTCGCCATTTCCCAGACCTCACGGGTTTCACCTTTATGAGAGGTAGTTGTAGATCTAGAATAGACAGGATTTTTGTTAAGGAGGGCTCAACGACTTTGGCACCAGTGCTGAGGCCTGTGGAGTTCTCCGATCACATTTGCCTGTGTGTATCCTTGAACGCCTCAGAAACTTCTCAGAAAGGTAGGGGCCTTTGGCGCCTGAACCCTAGGCTCCTTGAGGAGGAGGTGATCAGACAGTCGTTCAGTGACTTCTTTGAAGCACAGGAGTCACTTTTGGAGGCGGGATGGAGTAGGTCTGAGTGGTGGGAGGTGTGTAAGAAGAGGACTAGGAGCTTTTTCCGCAACCTCGTAACCAGAAAGAACTTGCTGAATGAAAATTCCTACCAGGCCTTGAGAAGGAAATTAGGGTTCTTGATCTCTGGGCAGGGAGATGGTGGGGAGATCTCCAGGGTGAAGGCTCGGATGAAGGAGTTACAGTACGACCGGTTTGCTTCCTTGGCTCTGGAGAGGGATTATGGAAAATACCACTCACCTGATCCTTACCAGAGTTGTAGGAAGTCGGTCAATGCTAAGGAGGTGAGGGGCCTGTGTGATGCCGGGGGTGTTCTCAGGAAAGATAAGGAGGGCATTCTCGGTGTTGTACGGTCTTTCTACTCCTCTCTTTTGTCTGAGAAGCCACTCATCAGAGAAAAGATGGAGCGGTTTCTGAGGGAGACACCCGGACTTGTGAGTCCTGACAGTTTGTTTGATGCCTTGGGTGATGATATAACAGCAGATGAGGTCAAAGTGGCCATAGATCAATTATCTATGAAGAAGTCACCAGGACCGGACGGCTTGACCTCCGAGTTTTATAAGACCTTTAAAGACCTTTTGACCCCTCGTCTTGTGGAGGTATTCAATGAGAGCCTGGGCAGAGGAATCCTTCCTCCCTCCATGAGGCTGTCTGCTCTTATTTTATTATCTAAAGGGAAGGACCCGTCACGAATTGAGAACTGGCGCCCCATAGCCCTTCTCAACACTGACAGGAAGATTCTGGCAAAGGTAATTTTTAACAGGCTGATGACGATTTCTGGCCAGATTCTTTCTCCCTCCCAGCACTGCACCGTGAAGGGCCGCAGCACGTTTAGTGCTGTCCTTGGGGTCCGGGAGGCCATTGAACGCTGCCGTTCTGAGAAGTGGGGGAAATACTTACTAGCGTTGGATCAGTCGAAGGCTTTTGATCGGGTAAATCATGAGTACCTGTGGGCTCTCCTTCTGTGGTATGGGCTCCCAGTGCGGGTGGTTAATTGGCTCCAGACAATCTACAGGCAGGCCGAGAGCTTCCCTCTTGTGAATGGTTGGGTGGGTCCGGCCTTCGCGGTTGACTCTGGTGTAAGGCAGGGTTGCCCCTGAGCCCCCTTCTTTATGTGTTCGCCATCGACCCCTTCATTCGGAGGTTAGGTGGCAGCACTGCAGAGGGGGTGCGACTGGGCCCGGGTCGTCTGCTGAGGGTCGTGGCCTACGCCAATGATGTCACTGTTGTCTTGTCGAGTCCCGCGGAGGCATTGGAGGTGGCA
Source organism: Mixophyes fleayi (assembly GCF_038048845.1). NCBI lineage: Eukaryota > Metazoa > Chordata > Amphibia > Anura > Limnodynastidae > Mixophyes > Mixophyes fleayi. Next base: position 83,990,658 of record NC_134410.1, read on the forward strand.
ACTCTAATCCGTGGGTACTCCGAGGCCAGTGGCTCAGAGGTAAACCAGGAGAAGAGTGAGGTTTTCTGGATGGGGGAGGAAGGCCAGCAGTTTGACCTTCCGGACACCCTCCCCCGGGCCAGCCAGGAGATCAAGATCTTGGGCATTAAATTCGGCCCTGGTGATTATGCCAGTCAAAATTGGGAGGCTAGACTGGTTGTAGCTACCCAGAAAGTAGAGAGCTGGAAGAGGTGGAAGCTATCTCTGAGGGAAAGGGTAGACTTGATCAAGACCTTCCTGATTCCAGTTTTTATGTACGTTAGTTACGTGTGCCTCTTGCCGGAGTCTTTATGGACCAAGGTCTATGCCGTGTTTTTCCAGCTCTTATGGGGGAACCGGTTGAACCTCATTAAGCGAACTGTGACCTATAAATCGAGGAGGGAGGGAGGCCTGGGGATGGTAAACCCAGTGCTCTTCTTTCTAACCACCTTCCTCAAGTTACATCTGGGGAGTCTCTTTTTAGAGACCCCTCCTCGATGGGTAGAGGGGTTTAGAGTCTGGGTGCATCCCTTCCTCAGCGTCTGGATGGAGGGAGGTGCGGTAAAAAGTTTCCGGGTCCGGCATGGATATCTCCCGGCCTACGTGACTCTTTGCTTGAAGGTGACAAGGTGTTGGGGCTTGGAGGTGGGGGAAGTCAAAGGCTTCTCTAGGAAGGAGTTGGAGAGGAGAATTTTGTGCTCCCACTTCTCGGAACAGCTGTCACTGAAGGACTGCCCAGGTAGTGTGTGTTCGGAGGGGCTGGCTCTGGTTAATTCCCGGAGGGTCCCCCCGAAATATTTGGACATTGCCTGGCTCTCTTTTCATGGGAGACTCTACGTGAGGGGAAATTTGAAGCACAGAAATGCCGATGATCGCGGTTGCCCACGGGAGGAGTGTCTAGGGGAGGTGGAAGACGATGTACCATTTTTTGCTCAGATGTCCCTTCAATGTAGAAGTTTACAAGAGGGTTTCTGGTGCCTTGGGCATTCCCTGCCTTTCGGGGCTTAGTTACCCTGAGTGGGTTTATGGAGCGCTCAAGGGTAGGTGCTGGGATATTGATTTGACCACCCTTTTTCTAGTCGGCTTAGTAGTCCGGTACTTCACGTGGAATGCACGGTGTCAGGTCTCAATTAGACGGAAAGTCCTCCCTTGTGATGTGGTGGCGGGTGACATTCTTCACGGGGTGTGGAGACTCAGGGATATGGAGAGGTCCCGGATGGACAATACAAGCTGGGTCAGACTGTGGCGGGGTCTGAGACCTCCGTAAGGGGGTCAAAGTCTGGGGTCTCTTCATCTATGGCTTTTCTGTCCTGCACCCCCCTAGATTTTGAGTTAACATCTTTTTTTATGTGCGGTTGCATATGTCTAAAAGCTTGGATCAATTTCTCTTTGCTTGCAGTGTATATAGTACTAGTTATGCTATAATTGTATAGTTGATTGTATTTTGATTGTATATTTGGTTGTGGGCACTTAATATTTTATGTTGTTCTTGCTATGGACATTTTAAATTGGGACTCTCGTGTGTGGGGCATTCTACCCCTAAATGTAGTATCCTATGTTTTGAATTTTTACATAAGTGCTACAACTTGTTTCAGTTTGTATGTATTTGTTGCAATACTTTTTCAATAAAAACATTAGCAGGAGAGAGCACAGGGCGGGGCATCACTGGACTCAGCAGGACAGAGAGAGGAGGTGTTTTGTTTCAGCTCTGACTTCCAGAAGCCTGCAGGGTAAAGTTCTGTGCCTAGCCCAGCCTTGATGGAGGATCCTGGGGGGGGAGTGGAGGAGAGCCCCCAGGCTTCTGGGCCTATGGAGTTATGTATGGAGAATAATACTACCAGCCGGCCTGATATCAACCGGGCCACGGATCTGGTCCCTCCACCTGAAGGGGTTTCCCCGGGATCTGTGGATGTGTTTTCCCTAAGCATGATGGAGGAGATGGACGTACACCCAGGGCCTAGTGAACTTACCAGGCCTAAGCTATCCCGTATGAAGTCTAATACGGGGGGGCAGGAGGTGGAGATGTGTACCCTGACTCCAGTGAGGCAACTGGGGCCCGGGGTGAAACTGTCAGCGGGGTTGAACATGCAGCCGTGTGTGGGCCTGGAAACCCTGCAGCCTGTGCTGATACAACAGGCTAGGGGAGGATCCTCCCGTACGGGACCCAGGATGGGGTCTGGAGGGGCCCGGGAGATCCAGGCATCTGACTCTGTGATGCAACAGGAGTCGGGATCGGGTGAAGTGGAGGACGGGCCTAATATGGCGGTGGATCCGGCAACAGTGTGTCTGCCCGATTCGGAGGACAGTGAGCCAGATGAGATGGAGATTGGTGCTCAGATCAAGACACTGGAACTGGAAATCAGCGGTCTTGACAGACTTATCACTAAAAAGAGAAAGAAAAGGAATCGCGCTTTTAGCCGCGACAGAGCGATGTACTCGACGGAGATTGAAGAGCTAGCCGAAACCCTGAAAGAAAAGGAAGAATTGCTGGTTAAATTAAAAGTGATTAAACAGGCAACGCTCCTAGAAGACTCAGCGCCGCTGCCTCCAAACATGGCGGCCGGGTCGCAGGAGGTAACCGAAGATGGCGGTCTCTACAGCGAGATCCGTGTGTTGGAGGGTGAGCAAAGGTCGGTGAAGGGCCAGGTAGGAACCGAAGGTGTCCCCGGTGGGTGTACAGTGCGGGCTTCTGTAGGGGGGACCGTATTGTATTCCCAGCCGCCCGCGGCTTTTCCGGAAGATACCGGAAGTGACAAATCGGCCCAGAGACCGGTAAGCTCCATGATCCCTTCGGACTCAAAGAATGTTAAGATTAATGCAATAAAAGCAATACCTAGCGGTAATGTGGCAGCAGCTGAGGCGGGGTCTGATCCAGGGAGTACCAGGGTGGTAGCCTGTGACACAGCAGCTGTGCTGTCCTCCGTGGCGCAGTCTCGCTGTTGGCCTGACCCAGCGATCCCGATCAGTACATCCGTTGCTGACAATGCTAATGCTACTTATAATGCTAATATTATTGATTGTGCTAATGTAGCTGATAATGCTAATATTACTGACAATGCTAATGTCACTGGTAATGCTTGCGTTACTGATAATGCTAATATTATTGACAATGCTGGTGTAGTTATCAATGTTACTGACAATGCTAAAATTGCTGATAATGCTAATGTCGCAGATAATGTTGATGTTACTGATAATGCTAACGTAGCTATTAATGTTACTGACAATGCTAATATTGCTGATAATGCTAATGTCGCAGATAATGTTAATGTTACCGATAATGCTAATGCTACTGATACGGTTGGAGTAGTTAAAAATGCTGTCTCGGTGTGTACAGATGAGAGGGTGGTTGCGATTGAGCATAAGGAGCGGGGGGGTAATTTGAGGAGTGAACTCAGCCCGACTCAGGCCAAAATCATTGATACTACATATGGTCCCTTATGCATAACAGACAGAGCCAGGAAAGCGGCTGCTTTAATAGAAAGTGCGTCTAAGACTATGCCTAACATGTTGGTTGGTGGTGATGTACTAGTGAGCAGTTCTGGAGTCTGTATGACAGCCTCAGAAGAGGCAGGCCCTTCATCGCGTCAAAACTGGTGGGGGGGTAGCAGTCTTAGGGTACAGGGAGATATTGTTGTCCAGGGCTCGATTATGAGGTCAAAAGATCCTCTCCCGGGGCCAAGTACAAGTTCTCTCCCGGGGTCAGGCCAGGTAGATCCAAGTTCCCTCCCGGGGCCAAATACAAGTCCTAAGAGTCCTCTCCCGGGGCCAAGTATTCACCCAGGGATGATGTCATATGCGGGTGCAGTATCTAACTTAGGTTTAAGGCCCAGTATGAATACCCAGAATATAGGGCCTGGCCCAACAGCGGCTCAGCCCTTCAGGCGTCGCAACGTTGTACAACTAAAATATATGGGGAAAGACCCCCCTAACAGACCAGATTTTTTAAAAATTTTCCTAGAGTCATTTAAGTTTATCCCAGCGGATCTCTTTGCCTGCATCCACCCTGTTAACACTGCGGAGTATGATGTAAGCTTCGTGTCATATCAGGGCCTGCAGACTTTCTGGAGCAGGTGGGGTGGGTGCAGGTCGAGAGATCCATGGGTTAATTATAAGGCTATCGCCATAACTCGCCAGGAGCGAGTTAAAATTACTATATTGGTAAGAAACGAGTCTATACCAGCAGCGGACCTTGGGTTTTGGGTGGGGAGATTTGCAAAGATGGTTTCGCCTCTGGTCAAAGTGCCAGACCCAAGTCATGGCGTCTGGGGTGGCGGATGGTCCACCACAGTAGATTATTATTATTATTATTATTATTATTTATTTATAGGGCGCCACTAGGTATCCGTAGCGCCGTACAGGGACAGACAGAAATACAGTACAGGGTGAGACATCACGGAACAGTTAACAAAAAGCACAGTAACTCAGAAGCTCAAAGTACAGCTAGATGACAGGCGAGAGCCCCAGCGGGGACTGAGATCTAAAATGCACGGAGGCTGGCCTAGTACACTTGCCGTCTGCGGCTTTCATTGGTCGCGATAGGATCCAATGTTTCTACCCGGGCCAGCCGAGGATGTGCCACAGATGTGGGGACTTCCGGCACCTCAGTGCCAACTGTCCCCAACAAAAGTGTGGGCATTGTGGGGGCATGGGCCACGAAACCAGGACATGCAACCAAATCAGGTGCAATTTATGTGGCACAATAGGCCACCCCTTCAGTAAGTGCCCCCATGCGGCTCATAACGCCGCGGTTACAGATGAAGAAATAATAAGGGCAGTCGAGGTGGTAGAAAATGTGGAACCAGTGGAGAAACCGGCAGAACCCATGGAAAGTCCTGCTCCTCCGCCAAATCCCCCGCCCCTTGTAACTAAGTTATCAGTACCTTCGATGGCCAAAGTTCAGACAAATGAATGGTCCAGGCAAAAGAGCAAAAGCAAGAAGAAGGGTACGGGGAAGGAAGGGTTAGTTCTATCAAACAGGTTCCAGTTCTTGTCAAGCGAGGAAGAAAGTATGGAGGAGGGGGAGATTAGGGTGAATAGGGAAGGTGCTTTAGTCCAAGTAACCAGGCAAAATAGGAAATCACAAAAGTCAAGGGACCTGCCTTTAGGGGAGATAGCAAAAATAATGAGAAAGACCAGTGTCAGGAAAACTGCTAGGCACTATTTGAAGGATAAGGTGACAACCCCATCTGGGCCTCCTTCCGTAGAAGACCTAGTTCCCCCCTTGATACAGGATCCCCCCCTGGCCATCCCATAGAAGCCGGCCCCCCTAGTGGGGTGCCAGAGTCCCCGGTGGTGAGAGATCGGTCTTCAGGGAGTGACCCGGTCCTTGTTCCTCAGAGTCAGGATCCTCCCGTGTGTCCTGTACCTCCTAATCAGAAACCCCTTGAGGTCCCCCATAGCAAACCCTCTGGTTTGCCTCATGATCCGGTTAAGTTGTTGGGAGCAGGGCCCCTGGGTGGCGGTGATCCTGGTGGGTCAACGGGTAGGATGCTAGGGTCAGGCGGAGTCCCTCCCTTGGGGGAAGAAGTTGTCCTCAGGGGGGAGGAGTCTTTGCAGGCAGGCCTTAGTTATAAAAGGTTTGGCTCCTCTGATGAGGATTCAGGGAGGAAAATAAAAAAGAAGTGAGTTGTTACTACTGTCTAAAGCTCTGAAGGATGGCTTCCCAGCCCATTAGATTTGCCACTATTAACGTGGCATCTATTCTTTCCGAACGAGCTTGTTATCTGGCCTTTGATTTTTTCAGCACGGTTGAGGCTGATTTTTTATTTTTGCAGGAGACCAGATTAGGTCAACTAGCCGACCTACATAAAGCCAAAAGAGAGTGGAGGCGTGGGCCCTCCTACTGGTCTCTTGCGGCCGAGCCGTACGGTGGGGTGGCGGTGCTTTTTACCGGCATGATAACCATCCAGCGAGTCATTGAGCTTGAGGTAGGTAGGTGCATGGTGATAGATGTCAAACTGAGGGGGCATGACTTAAGGCTGATTAATATTTATGGACCCCAAACAAAGTGGGGTCGGAAATGCCTCTTCAGCGCCATAAAGCCATACCTTTTTACAGCCCGGCAGATAGTCTTTGGTGGTGATTTTAACACCGTCACTAGGACAAAAGACAGGGGAGGTTCAAGGACTTCTCTGGGCTATGATTCCCTTTTTTTAGTAAGTATGGTCAGGCAGGCTGGTCTGGTGGATGCACACATTCGTCATTTTCCAGACTACACGGGTTTCACTTTTTATAGAGGTAGTTGTAGGTCTAGGATAGATAGGTTTTTTGTTAAGGAGAGCTCGAAAACCTTGGCTCCAGAGCTGAGGCCGGTAGAGTTCTCCGACCACGTTTACCTATCTATGTCCTTGAATGCTTCGGAGACTCTTCGGAAGGGTAGGGGTCTTTGGCGCCTGAACTCTAAGCTCCTAGAGGAGGAGTTGATAAGACAGTCTTTTAGGGACTTCTTTGAATCCCAGGAATCACTTTTGGAGGCAGGTTGGAGTAGGTCTGAATGGTGGGAGATGCTGAAGAAAAGGACCCGGAGCTTTTTTCGGGGCCTTGTAGCCAGAAATAACTTGTTAAAAGAGAGCACCTACATGGCACTGAGGAAAAAACTTGGGTTCTTGATCTCTGGCCAGGGGGATAGTGGGGAGATCCCCCGGGTGAAGGCTCAAATGAGAGAGATATAGTATGACCGGTATACATCCTTGGTTCTGGAGAGGGATTATGGGAGGTACCATTCGCCCGATCCTTTCCAGAGCTGTAGGAACTCGGTAGATGCTAAGGAGGTGAGGGGCTTGCGCGATGCTGAGGGTGTCCTTAGGGAGGAGAAGGAGGGCATTCTTGGTGTTGTGCGGTCCTTCTATTCCGATCTCTTATCGGAGAAGTCACTTGACAAAGAGAGGATGGACCAGTTTTTGAGGGAAACTCCTGGCCTTGGTGATTTTAGCGGCCTGCTTGAGTCCTTGGGCGATGAAATAACGGTGGACGAGGTCAGGATGGCGATAGATGGTTTATCTGTCAAGAAAGCCCCAGGCCCAGATGGTCTTACATCTGAGTTCTTTAAAATCTTTGGGGACATCCTGGCTCCGCGTCTCGTGGAGGTTTTTAATGAGAGCCTGGGCAGAGGTTTATTGCCTCCCTCCATGAGGGTCTCTGCCCTTATCTTACTGTCCAAGGGGAAAGATCAGTCATGTATTGAGAACTGGCGCCCCATCGCTCTTCTCAATACTGACAGGAAGATTCTGGCGAAGGTGCTTTTTAATAGAGTGATGCAGGTTTCCGGCCAGTTGCTCTCTCCTTCTCAGCACTGCACTGTGAAGGGCCGAAGCACTTTCAGTGCTGTACTGACGGTGCGGGAGGCCTTTGAGCGGTGCCGTGCGGAGAAGTGGGGGAAGTACCTTTTAGCCTTAGATCAGTCGAAGGCTTTTGATAGGGTAAATCATGAGTACCTTTGGGCTCTACTTCTGTGGTATGGTCTTCCAGTGCGGGTGGTGAATTGGCTCCGTACCATTTATAGACAAGCCGAGAGCTTCCCTCTTGTGAATGGTTGGGTGGGTCAGTCCTTTGAGGTCAGCTCTGGAGTAAGACAAGGTTGTCCCCTGAGCCCCCTCCTGTATGTGTTTGCCATAGATCCCTTCGTCAGAAGGGTTGGTGGTAGCTCGTTGGGAGGTGTGCTGTTGGGTCCGGAGTGCCCCTTGAAGGTAGTGGCCTACGCTGATGATGTTACTGTTGTCTTGTCGAGTTCCGCGGAAGCTGAGGAGGTAACGACTCTGGTCCGTGGGTATTCTGAGGCCAGTGGCTCATTAGTAAACCAGGAAAAGAGTAAAGTTTTCTGGATGGGGGAGGATGGTTGTGAATTCAACCTTCCAGACAGTCTTCCCCGGGCGAGTGAGAAGATCAAAATTTTAGGGATTCATTTTGGCCCTGGTGATTATGCCAAGCAAAATTGGGAGTTAAGGCTGGAGGAAGCTTCCCGGAAGGTAGTGAGCTGGAAGAGGTGGAAACACTCTCTCCGGGAAAGGGTGGACCTGATCAAGACCTTCCTGATCCCGGTATTCCTGTACATCAGCTATGTGTGCCTTTTGCCGGAGTCTTTATGGTCTAGGGTTTATGCAGTTTTCTTCCAGTTACTCTGGGGGAATAGGCTGAATCTGGTCAAGCAGGCTGTGACCTACCGACTGAGGAAGGATGGGGGCCTGGGTATGATTAACCCTGTGCTGTTCTTTATGTCAACCTTTCTGAAGTTGCACCTTAGTAGTCTCCTAGTTGAGACCCCTCCTCAGTGGGTGGGAGGCTTCAGGGTATGGGTGGATCCCTTCCTCAGTGCATGGTATGGGGGAGGCACCGTTAAGAGTTTCCGGGTCCGGCATGGGTATCTCCCGACCTACGTTTCCTTGGGATTGAAGGTGACAAGGCGTTGGGGCTTAGGGGCGGGGGAAGTTGGGAGCTCTTCTAGAAGGGAGTTGGAGAAGAGAGTCCTGCACTCCCACTTTTGGGTTCCGCTGTCACTGAGAGACTGCCCAGGTGATGTGAGTTCGGTGGGGCTTTCCTTGATTAACTCGAGGAGAATCCCGTTGAAGCTTCAGGACATTGCCTGGCTCTCCTTTCACGGGAGACTTTATGTAACCTTAAGCACAGAAATGCTGATGATCGTGGCTGCCCACGGGAGGAGTGTCTAGGGGTGGAGGAGACTATGGACCATTTCTTGCTCAAGTGTTCCTTTAATGTAAAGGTTTATAAAAGAGTCTCCAGGTCGCTGGGGATCCCCTGCCTTTCGGGGCTTAGTTACCCTGAATGGGTCTACGGGGCATTCAAGGCAAGGTGGAGGGCTTTTGATTTCTGTACACTTTTTTTAGTCAGTTTAGTGGTCAGGTATTTCACGTGGAATGCAAGTCCTTCCCTGTGAGGTAGTGGTGGAAGATATTCTCCACGAGGTGTGGAAATTGAGGGGCATGGAGGGTCGCCGGATGTCCAATGCTAACTGGCTCAGGCTGTGGCGGAGTCTGAGACCTCCTTAGGGGGTCAAAGTCTGGTGCCTCTCCTTTCTAAGTGGCTTCTCTTGCTGTCCTTTCACCCCATTAGATTTTGTGTGGTGGAAAAATTTTTCAAGTATGGCTTACATGCACCTACAACTTGCTTCTTAGTGGGATACGGTGATGTATATGAGTTGGGTTTGTTGTTTGTATGGTGGCACCTTCTTGTTTTATGTGATTTTATCCTTTTTTTACTGGACTTATGAATTGGGCAAATAGCCCTTCTGGACTTTCGGTTAAGTTAGGCAAATCAGCCTTTGATTTCAGTTGGTCTTTTTTAATATAGGTTGGTGCCACCTTTAGTAAAGTTTATTGGTTTTATTGTTTCATATGTAATGTTATGTTGCAAGTTTTAAATAAAAAAACATTAGCAGAACACAGCACAGCACAGAACTGAACAGCACAGCACGAGATATAGCAGGACAGAGGACCACCTAACACAACCTCCCTCTACCCTGATCAATGCCCGAGTGAAGATGGCGGCGGCTAGCGGGGAATTTATAGAATACGAGTATCGCGAGATCCGACAGCGGGATTATGACTCAGAGCCTCGGTTTCAGTTTTGCAATTGGCGGGAATACCCGGATCTGGCTCGGATCCGGCTCGGATCGGCATCGTTCGGGTGGGCTCGGATTTCAGATATCCGACCCCGCTCATCTCTAATAATGAAGAGTACTATTAAGTGTGAGTTGCCTGTGTAGCACGCATGCTGTATTGTTGGTGTTCTCTGTGTTTTACCACATATCAGGTTGGCCTAGTGGGTAGCTCTTCCACTTTCCATAAAGACAGTCATGAGTTCTAATCCAGACAGAAATCCTTTATCTTTATGTATGGAGTTTGTAAATTTCCTTTATGGAAGAGTATACTAAGCACAGATATGGGTTTACACAACATATAAACATACATTTTGATATATTCATGATGTATGTGCTTTTAATGTAGCCATGTCCATGCATTTGGCGGACTATACGGCGACTTAAAATCATAAACACAGAAAGATCTTCAGCAATGTGTTTGTTTAAACTGTGTAGTCAGAAAAACATTAGCAAACCAGAAACATCTTTCAGAGTGTACCACATCATTATTAGTTGCCACTGATTAATGAATACAGGGTTATCCCGTGAAAATAAGCCACTGGCAATTATGTTTTGTTACGTATGTAAATAAGCTATTCTATTCGTCCCTCCCACATTGGGCGTGACGTATGCATTGCTAAGCTTCCTGCCAATCACTTGTGATCCGTCGCTTGTGCTTGTGCCTTGTTTAAAGATCCGCAGGTGGGTGTGTTTTATTGCGTTTGCGCTGCTTAATTCCGTGCCTTAAGTGTAGAGGACCACAGGAGGGTGTGTTTTTGCTGTTTGAGGTGCCTATTTCACTCGTGTAAGTGTTTGCATCACTCAAAGTATGCAGCGCAGATGCGTATGCGTTTGCATACCTTGATGAATCGGGCCCTTTGTGCTGATCTCTCTGCACGAGAGCTTCAATCAATTGCTCCTTACTTTTGCCATGGCTGGGAATTCCATTTTCCTCACTAGGCGCAATAAGCGCATCCTTAGCCATACGTTTATATGCAGCAGCCATCTCCTACAGTATAATGCCAAATAAAAAAAATAAGAAAAACAAGAGAAGGAGGGGAAAAACACAAATTGCTGTATGTCTTATAATGTCTTAAGCATTGAGTTCAGTCTCTGATGACTTAGGGCCTGATTCATCAAGGTACACAAACGCATACTTATGCGGATAATATGCTAGTCGTCTCAGCGCATGCGCAAAAAAGAGACTTGAGCAGCGGAAAGCACCACATACGCTGCTCAAACACAGCAGATACAGCACTCAAAGTCAACTCAAACGCAAACTCCATCGCAAATACATTTGCGATGGTGTTGCGATGGTGGTTGACCATTTGAGTAGAAGGGGGTGGGAATGGGAGGAGAGTAGGCGCGGACTGGGCGGAGATGAGAGATCACTTGAGTAAAGTAGGCGTTATGGAATGTAACTTAAGCACAGTAGGCGTTCCCTCTCTGCGGTTAAGACAAACTGACGTCACCAATGTCTCAAATCCTTGCTAAAAGTTAAGGAAGCTCTGGGTCATGTTTAAGTCCAAAACAGCTAGCGATAACAACTAATAAACGCCTTTAGAAGCATAAAATTAAAACCAAAATCAAGTATGCAAAACAGGCATACATATCAATACAGACAGTTTAGATTTTTTTTTTTTATAAATTACATTTACTTATATATACATATATATTATATATATATGTGTATGAAATGTTCCATTACTGTGTGTGTGTGTGTGTGTGTGTGTGTGTGTGTGTAAAAGAAGGCTCTTTTTCTTACAGACACCTTTCTAATAAATGCTACTGCCAAGTGTAAGATGTTTACTGATATTTTTGCCCTTTGGGTTATAATCGGAATTGCCGGAATGCCGGAACGGTGGTATTAGTTAGCATCATATAGCGCCCTCTGGTGCTTACTGGGTCTTCAGTAAAGAGGCCTGGCTTTTATCGGACTCTACACTGCAGTTCAGTTTGCTAGGCAGATATCTTCTGTACTATCACTCCTTATCCATTCCGGGAGCCAGAATGGAGTGCACACTCATTCCCCATTCATTCCAGCAGCCGGAATGGAGTGCACACTCATTCAACATTCATTCCAGCAGCCGGAATGGAGTGCACACTCATTCAACATTCATTCTGGCAGCTGGTATGGAGTGCACACTCATTCCTTATTCATTCCAACAGCCGGAATGGAGTGCACACTCATTCCCCATTCATTCCGGCAGCTGGAATGGAGTGCACACTCATTCCCCATTCATTCCGGCAGCTGGAATGGAGTGCACACTCATTCCCCATTCATTCCAGCAGCCAGAATGGAGTGCACACTCATTCAACATTCATTCCAGCAGTCGGAATGGAGTGCACACTCATTCAACATTCATTCTGGCAGCCGGAATGGAGTGCACACTCATTCCCCATTCATTCCGGCAGCTGGAATAGAGTGCACACTCATTCAACATTTATTCCGGCAGCTGGAATGGAGTGCACACTCATTCAACATTTATTCCGGCAGCTGGAATGGAGTGCACACTCATTCAACATTTATTCCGGCAGCTGGAATGGAGTGCAGCGTGCATGATACAAAAAAAAAATATTTTTATTCTAGCACTAACATTCAACGTTGGCATAAATATTGATTTTAATTTTCTTTAGAATCACCACAACCACCTTTCTAATTACTGTCAATGTGAAATGCCTAATGTGACAGTTGATGGTGCTTTTGTATGATTAACCACTATGAATCGAAAGAAAGATATTACATTTTTGCGAATTACATGCATGATTTATGCGACTTTAACCAGAGCGTAATATGACCCCAGGAACACTTTTAACATCAACACAAATACGGCAAGGGTATTAATTATTCCTCAGAGACAAGAGCATTGCTGAGGACTTGAACTCAGGGTTGCAAGGTAGAATAGCTAACTGCTACGCCAAGTGATGGAAACTACTAGTAATAGAACGAAAAGCTGACCACCTACTTCTATCATAAATTGTTTTTCTTTCAACTTTGTTAAAAAGGACAATACTTAGAAATATTAAACACAAACAAACCACATTACAAACCACTATAAAATACATCCTCATGCAGACTTTGGAAGTTGATTACATTGCTAACTTACCATAGTAATATCTTAAAATATATCATGCAAACATACCAGTAAATGAGTCAGCAGTGAACAGGGCACATCATCTACGCAGAGCTTTATAGCAGTGGTTAATTTGCTAAGAGTATGCAGGTGAGGGTCAGCGTGCGTCATGATCACATGGCGTTCCTTTGGGCAATTTGTGTGTGCTCGCGGTTCAGACATGAGAGATAAACTAGACCCCTGGCAGGTGCATCGAGTACGCCACCACAAACGCGATCGCCTGCGTTTGCACCAGTATGACTTGGACGTAGTTAGTCGGGAACGCCCCTATTGGAAATTGACTACGTCACCACGCCCCAGAACCACCCTGTTCACGCCCAAAAGACGTAGCTCGTCGCAAATGGCTTTTGTGTTTGCACCCGTACAGTTTTCCCGCTCGGGAAAGTGTGCAAGCTCGGCTACCGAGCATGCGCACTAAACTTTTGCATACGCTACGCGCTGAAAAGGGACATACGTCCCTTAATGACTCAGGCCCTCTGTGTTTTGCTGCTGGTGATTTCATTAGTGGCCTTTTATTTTTAGGGAGTTATAGGTCAAGTGAATGTGTTTAAAATCAATTTTGGCCATTTAAAAAGCAAAACTAAATATGCACAGCATACATATATATCAATACAGACATTTGTGACAAGCTTTTTCGTGTTTACAACAAAAAACATTTATCAGTATTTATATATATTAAAAAGGTTCCATTAGTATTTTTGATTAAAAAATTCCTTTTTTCCTTACAGACACCTTTCTAATAAATGCCACTGGCAAGTGCAAGATGTTTGATGTTATTTTGGCCCATTGCCCTCAATCACGAACTGCTGGAATGCCGGAAGGGTGGAATTAGTTCGCTCAATATAGCGCACTCTGCTGCTGAGTGGGTCTTCAGTAAAGAGATTATACTGCTACATCGTCACTTTGAGCACCAGGGGGTAAATGTATCAATATGCGGGTTCTTCAACACCCGCGTGTTCAGCCTCTTCCGCGATTAAATTTCAAGCGGCGCTGCATTGTAAAGGGTTAACTTCCCTTTACAATGCAGCGCCGCTTGAAATTTAATCGCGGAAGAGGCTGAACACGCGGGTGTTGAAGAACCCGCATGTTGATACATTTACCCCCAGAAGTGGCAGAAAATAGAGCTAGCTGACTTTCACTATATAGACACTTTGGTACATCTTAATTCATATAAACTAAGTACAAAATTACTGATTACACGCGCACAAGTGGATTGGGGAGAACTTGAACGCACGTTTACAGTGTGCAAAGTTGCATTCTCTAACCGCTACAACAATTAGCAAGTGATTCTACAAATGATGACACTTGCATAAATTTAACTACACACTAGCAACCTTATCTACTTTACCTATGTTTTGTGTTCTATACAGATAATAGCAATTAATTAACTACAAAGTATTACAGATGGCACTCAGTGGGATATGCACTGTGTAACGTAATAAACATTAATTGAAAATTGGGATTTAACATGTGGGTCAAACATTTCTTTATCCATTTTGGACACTTTGGAGACAAAGGGGTTTGTGCCTCATGTTTGAAAATACACCACTGTCATTAGTGGTTGAATCCTAAAAGTGTTTGCACTCAACGTATTTGGGTCAGCTGAATCGCTGTCTTATTCCTGAATACTCTGTCATGTTGCATTTATTATTATCAGCATGACAGATAACGTGCTATGAAATTGATCACCCTAGACCATACTTGCCAACTCTCCCAGGATGTCCGGGAGACTCCTGCATTTCGCGAGAGTCTCCCGGACTCCCGGGAGAGTGTGGCAATCTCCCTGATTGGCAAAATTTGGTTTAAATGCCGCGATTCGCCCAGAATCGCGGCATTTGGCCCCGCCCATGCTGTAAAATGATGTGGGGCCAAAATGACGCAATTTCGGCGCCCCGCCCCCTGCACGCCCACGTCCCAGCTGGCATCTCCCGGAAGCCCGAAAACAAATGTTGGTAAGTATGCCCTAGACACACACACACACACACACACACAAATAACTGTCTTTCTAAACCAGCAGGAGCTGCAAACACTTTACAAAAAAGCAATGATTGATCGCAAATGCGAATCTTAGGCCGAGTTATGAGCATTTGTGTATTTAATACTTTATTCTTTTGTGTGTACACTTAATGTAGGCTCTTAAACCACTTTGTGCTCAGGATTTACTTGTGGCCTTGAACTTCTGACCTTAGTATTGGTGGGTGGAATACCTAACCACTACACATAGCAATTATTTTCTACGGCATATCTTTCAAATGTACACTAATTAAACCATAATATTGCAACAACACTAACAGCTAAGCTCATTAATTACATATGCAATAATCGTTAGAAAATAGACTTACCGTACATTGAATCCACTTTGCTAACATGGCAGCTCACTTTTAGAAAAAAACACACTCAGTTAATTAGAACGCACCTGTGTGCTCGTAATGACGTCTGTCTGGCATACTCTCCGGCTTACTCATCGGCATTTAATTCACTAATTGCAGTGGTAGTTAAAAATACCTTGCTAGAACTTCTGTGTTGTTGGGAGTTTCACAGTTCTGAGTAAGTAGACCGTAGATGGTCAAATGTTTCTTATTCTGCTGTTTACTGCTGTACCTTGCTCAGCCCTCAGTATGTTTAAATATTTAGCTAGGTGTTGGTGAGCTAGAAATCTCAATTGTTGCTGAAAGGGCTTAATGTAGTGTGCTAGTGGTTTTTATGTTGAAGGTTAGTGGAAAAGTGTTTGGTTAGCTGCAGAGTTTGAATCTTTAGCCCACTGTGTATACTTAGATGCGGGACTGCATAGAGACAGTGCCGTAACTAGACATTTTGGTGCCCTGGGCGAGACAGGGCACCGGCGCCCCCCATCTAAGTGGGCATGGCATTTGACAAGTGGGTGTGTCCAACCTAATGTGTGGGTGTGGCTAGCACTTTACAGAGAGATAGACTATCATTACTGGGCGGCACAGTGGTTAGCATTGCTGCCTCACAGGGGCAAATGCATTTTTATTAGTGTTTAAGTCCTCACTGTAAACTCCCTGATGCATTTGCATGTGGTAGACACAAAATACATAGTAGCGTACCTGGAATAGAAAATGTCTCCGAATGTGAATGTTACTATATGTATTAACTCCTATAAATAATATTTGTGTAAACAGTGAATTCTAATGTCAATACCTTTAATCTGTGAGTTCTGATGTAATTACTTTAGTGTTTATTAGGAACATGTGTTTGTATCAGAGGGAATAATGCTCCCCCTACTCTAAATAAAGTATTATTTTTGGATATCATATTCCCAGTGTATCTCTGTGACCTTAATAAATCATACTTGCCCACTCTTCCCGAATTTCTGGGGGACACCCAAATTCTGGTTGGGAGAGCAGACAATTCTGCTGCATCCTGCCCACTTCTTAGTGAAGGACGTTGCCATCTATGATGCTACTCATCACGTATCCCAGGCCCGCTGGCAAAATGACATGACTGTGGTGTTGAAGGTGGCGTGCCAAAAAGATGCAGCTCATACTGCCTTACGCCCTCGTTCTTGAACTTGATCTCCCCTTCGGGATCTCCCAGAGAGGAAACATAAGCTGGCAACTATGTTAAAAATACACTTGGCCTACATGCCTTATGTTTTATATGGTCATAGATGTCCTGTAAACCAGATATGTATCCCTTAAACTTGGATGCTACATAGGTTATAGAAGCTGCATATTCATTGCCACTGCTCGGAGGTATGCAGCATCCTGAGGTAGGGACACCAACTACAACACACCTAAAATAGGGATTATCAATCTCTTTGAAGAACGACCTTAAAATATGTACAAGCTCCAATAGGAATAGAAACAGATCAGACACTCATGAATACAGTGCACACTGCATATGGCCGTTCTTGATAGGGATCAATGATTCTATTAGTTAACTTTTACCACTGCAACACTGATAAATCTTCAACATCCTCGCTGAATCAGCTATTAAAATACACAGCAAGCCTCATACTAAAATTAATTGCAGTCAACAGCAAGAACATCTCACCAAGTTCAATGGACTATAAAGCAAGACCCTCATCCCAAATTGGTTTTATCTGCTAATTGCACCACTAAGTTTGAATGGGTCTGATCTAGGCTCCCATAGTGGCCTGGTTTCTGACCACAATTATGATCCGCCACTAACTTCATCTTCATCACTAGTACCTGTTTCTTGTGGCTTTCAGTTTAAATGAAATCTCCCCAAACAGACTTCCAAGAGCTCGGCGCTTTTGCCCGCAGTGGAACGCATGCCTGGAATAGATTGGCGCTTCTGCCCGCAGTGGAACAAGCAGTAAGTTTGGCATTCAAATGCCGGACTTCCTGTCAGTGGAACGCACATGCGTTCCACTGACACTAAGTCCGGCATTTGAATGCCGAACTTCCTGCTTTCGGTGGAATGCACATGCGTTCCACTGCGAGCAGAAGGGCCAATCTATTCCAGGTATTGAAGATATATTGATGCCGGGAATCGATTGTTGCTGGTAGGGGAGCCGGATTAGAGCCGCAATTCGTCTGGGCGCAGAGGCAGGTATCGGGCGACTGCGCCCCCTTGGGCTTGCGCCTGGGGTGGTCGCACCGCCGGCACCGCCGTCGTTACTGCTCTGAATAGAGACCTCTAGAATGTAGTGAAATGAATAAATATTATCCCTTTTCATTGCTTAATTTGTTACCCGTTGACCCTCCCCCACAGATATCGGATCTGTCTGCCTAATTTGGTCCTGTGATCTTGATTTGTATCAGTGCCATTTCAAGACAATATTGTCTGTGTGCGTGTGGTAAGTAGAAACCAGAACATTTTTATTACATACCCCTTTTTAAATCACTTTGCAGTAAGAATGGCCATGCTGTGGTATAGGTGGAGTTTTATTATTTGTTTTGGAAAAACTCTACTTATGGACTGTCCTTTTCAACCAAAAAGCTTTAGGATGAATAACGACATCACTGTAAGTATTGGTTGTCTCATTTGTGGCAAAGTAAGAAAAAGCAAAGTTTAAAAGTGCTGGTTTGTAAACTCTGGCTTTTGCAACACATACAGGCACTCCTGGAGTTGGACCACATTATATTTCACGAGGGGCCTGCTCCTCGGCCCCGTCCTAACTAGCAACTATGCCAACGTCGCCGTCCGAGGTAGCGCATCTTCAAGCCACGTGTCAGCCTCTTTGGGATGTCAGATGCGGAGGTTGTCCGTCGCTATCGGCTTCCTCCACATGTGATCTTGGACAACCTGTGCATTGTGCAGTGTGACCTTGAGCCAATGCGTAACATCCCGACAGCAGTACCGCCTTTGACCAAACTGGTGGCGGTACTGCACTTCTGTGCTACTGGGTCCTTCCAGTGCACAGTCGGGGTCGCGGCAGGTATGCCCCCGACGACCTTCAGCTGTGTACTGGAGGTTGTCCTGAGGGCGTTTCTGTCGCGGCTCTGGCAGTTTTTCCATCTACCACTCGATGAGGAGTCTCTTGTGCGGATCAAGCAGCAGTTTGCCACCATAGCTGGCTTTCCGCATGTCATAGGGGCTGTAGATGGGACGCATGTGGCACTGGTGCCGTTGAGTGGAAATGCTTTGGTTTTCATGAACCGGAAGCATTTACACTCAATAAATGTCCAGGCCATATGTGACCCGTCTCTCCAGATTCGGAACCTGGTTGGGAAATGGGAGGGGGGGGGGGGGGGATAGTGCCCATGACTCCTAAGCATTTCGTAATTCATGGTTGTGGCCGAGATTGCAACAGAGGCAAGGGGGTGTCAGACCACACGGAGATGCGTGGCTTCTTGGTAATTATTTTAAAATAATGGATCTGTCAACTGGAAATTGTTAGTAACAATGTATGACAAAGATAGATTTTCTAAATATAATATTGTACATGAGATGTTACTGTTACACAATGTGTTATATAGTGCATGTGCCTTGTATTTATAGTTGCCGCTGCGATAAAGTAATTTAATCAATGTTTATAATAATTTGATATTTAATGATAATGTAGGCCTATTACTGAAACAGACCTGATAGTAAAGGGTATGTGTCCTGTGAAAAGTGTACACCGGCAGGTGTGTAAGTATTAGTTTGGTGTACAGTGTTATTCTAAAATCTGGAATGACCTTTGGTTTGCGCCCATTAATAGACATTGTTAGTTTTCATAGGATGGTAATTATACAGTATTATGAATTTGTAACCTTACTATTTAGCATAGAATGAAGTTAGGACTCATATTGTAGTATGTTTTTTTATGCAGGTATAGTTTTACTCTTAAATCGTATTTATTTTGTCTTTCCTCTCATCCTACATAGGAGACAATGCGTATCCCTCCTGCCCTTGGCTCCTCACTCCTATATTGAACCCACACATAGAGCGGGAAGAGGCCTATAAATCGGCTCATAGGGCCACCAGATCGGTCATTGAAAGAGCTTTTGGGGTGTTGAAGGCTCATTTTAGATGCCTTGACCGGTCTGGTGGCGCCCTCATGTATGAGCCGAGTAAGGTGTGTAGGATCATCGCTCTGTGTGTGGTGTTCCATAATATTGCCATCAAGAGTGGGGCTCCATAGGTCATGGACGAGGTTGCTGGGGTGGACGAGGCGGAGGAGGACGAAGCGGAGGAGGAAGATCTTGAAGACGCCCCTCGTGAAGCAGTGCGTGGCTCCAACATCAGGAACTATGTGGTGGAGACATATTTTTGAGTTTTGTTTTTTTTTTGTTTTTTTTTTACACTTTCTATAATTTTTAATAACAAAGGTCTGTGGTGAAATAATGCCCAAGCTAAGTCAATTTAGCTTTCCATGAGCTCCCTACCTCTACTGACTGTGGCTTTACAATGCTACAATTTACAATGCTACAAATGGCTAGACCACTGTTGTTAGGATTTGGGTAAAAATAATTCCACACATAAGAGGTGGATTGTTTGGTCTTATGCCCAGGCATGACAATGGCCTTCTTCTTATCACTGGCAAGAACTGCTGCAGTCTTTGTTTGAGAGTGTATGAAAATAATATTGTGACCTGTGAGGTGGTCAAAATTGACAGCAAATGACTTGAAATTGGTGTTATTGAGGTTAATAATAATGTAGGGGGAAAAAAGCTGAATTATGTGATCTTAGCAAAAAAAACCAAAAAGGATTTTAGCAAAAAAAATAGGGATCTAAAACCAAAACCAAAACCAAAACACGCAAGGGTGGTTTTGCCAAAACCAAAACTAAAACACGAAGTTAATCCAGATCCAAAACAAAAACCAGAACATAGGGGCAGAGGAGGGCTGGCAGACTTTGGCCCGGGGGGAAAGCATACCGCACTGGCCCATAAGTAGCGGCCCATCCTTAAAGGGTGGTTTTTGGTACAATATATATTTATCTATATAAAAAGAGGCTATTTTAGTGTTGCTTAATCCATATATATGTTTTTATGCCCAGGCCCAGAGCTGGATTAAGCCTCTGGGGGGCCTGGGCACTTTAGACAGGGTAATGCCCTATGATGTATCATGGTTATCATTTTAGACAAATACACAGGCAATACTGTGTGCACTACTGTTAGATGTACACAGTTCTGCCTTCACGAGCAGTACACGGTGAAGCGGGACATACCTCTCAACTGTCCTAAGCGAAACAGTCACCCAAATTCAGGACTGCCCCACTAGAATCAGGACAGTTGGCAGACTGTCCTGCTCTCTCCTACCTCTTCTTGTCACTGTCACCACTTCTGGCTGCAATTTCATTTAGCTCATTTGCTGCTTGTCTGGATCCTGGAATATTGGAGGTCCTATTTGGAGACAAAAATGGGTACATGAAATTTAGAAAACTCCTCCAATAATAGTATCTACATTTGATAAATAGACCTATTTCCCTCCAACTAACCCTGACATTAAATTTAATATTATTCCCATGTAATAAATAAACCTATTTCCCTCCTTCCAAACAGCCCCAGCAATAAATTAAATAGCATTTACGTTTAATAAATATAACCATTTCCCACAACCATCCCAGGCATTAAATAATTCATAATCACTTTAAATAAATAGACCTCATTTTCCCCAAACAGCGCTACATTCAATTAATAGATCACAAACCACCCCAGCAATAAATTAAAGGTCCAATCACACCATCTTAACTTCATAGGCCCCACTGTTAAATTAAATTGCCCCACCATCAACACAAATAAAATAGCAATACACACACACAATACACTGACCACACACACACTACACTGGCCCCTCACACACACACACACACACACACACAGTATATATGCCACACACACAGACAGTACACACACACACACACAGGGACGGATTTTTTTTTTTTTTTTTTGAAAATATTTTTTATTGGGGTTTTTTCAAAACAAAACAATGAGTTTGAAACATACCAAAAGAATGTATAATCATATTGCTTACATATGAAAATCAATAAACTTTACACACAATAGTAAGAAAGACTTGGATTAATTATCTTAAAATCCGGTATGTTGTACATGCAAAAGAAAAATGTTGTTTGTTTTTATTTTTCAGGGGGGGGGGGGAGACGAACAAAAAGGAAAGGAAAGGTTTTAGGGGGATGGGGAGGGGAACAGGAGAATATTTTACTCATTGTTTTATGCTACCGACTATAGGGAAGGGAGGCATTAACCCTTGTGGCTATATAGGGATCAATTTAATTTGGGAATTTACACAACTTATATGTGTGGTGATCCTTCATAAGCCTGATGGGGAAACCTATCAAAGCAATGGAGATTCGTCAAACGGTTGTCAAGGGAGGCTCAGCCTCATAGTAATTCGTCCAGGAAGACCATGTGTTCTTGAAATTCACTGGTTTGTCTTTAAGATGAGCTGTGATGCTTTCCATCCTATAAACTGACCAAACTTTATTAATAGTGGCTGAGAGAGAGGGGGGGAGAGGAGTTTTTCCATAGAGCGGCAATTAAACATTTAGAAGCATTTAATATATGATTGATAAGTTTTTGTGTGGAGCGACTAGTGCCCGGGAGCCGTCTGGGTAGAAGCGAGTATAGGGGGGACTCGGGCATTTTAACCAGAGTAATATCCTTGATGAGATTATGAATTTGAAGCCAATAAGATCGTAATTTAGGACAACACCACCAAACGTGCAACAGGGTACCCCGCAAACCGCATCCTCTCCAACATCTATCACTAGTAATCGGGAAGATAGAGTGGAGACGAGAGGGGACCAAATACCATCTGTAGAAAATTTTGTAAGAGTTTTCCTTTATCCTAACTGATATAGATGACTTGGCTATATTAGCTCTCACCTTTGACCATTCTTTAGGAGTCAGGGTCTCCCCGGTGTCCGTCTCCCAGGCGAGCTCATGAGGGTCTTTGTCGGGCTGGCCAAAGCTATTAATCAATTGATACAAAGTGGAGATTAAGCCTCTGGTAGTTGGGGAACGGCGACACAGAGATTCTAAAGAAGAACAATGAACCGAAGGGGGGGGCGCATTTAAAGATCGATAGAGGTGCCTAAGTTGAAGATATTGATAGAAGATTTTCTGAGGTAAATGAAATCTTCTCTGTAAGTCTGAGAATGTAGAAAAAACCCCAGACGGAGCCAGATCCCAAATGAAGAGCAAGTTATGTGCGGACCAGTAGTGAAACATTTTATGATCTAACCCTGGCTCAAAGTTTCTATTGTTCCAGAGTGGGACAAGCAATGGGTAGTTGGATCGCAACTTATAGAATCTGGTCACTTGATCCCACAATGAAACAGAAAAACAAGCAGTTGGAAGCTGGGCTAAACGTCTAGTCCTATGTTGGGATGGTATCCAGAGTAAGGAGTACGGAGAATACAGTTGTAATATATCTGTCTCAATCTGCGTCCACACTCTATATTGAGGGGGTGAGTGCCATAAGATACACTGTGACATATGCGTAGCTCTGTAGTATTTTATTATATTTGGGAGGCCCAGTCCTCCAGAGGTTTGATGTTTAGAGAGTATTCGCATACGTACTCTAGGCTTACGCCCCGCCCATACAAATTTAGATACCATTTGCTGAAGGTGCTGGAGTACATGCAAGGGAACCTGAATTGGGAGTGTTTTCCACAGATAAAGCAATCTAGGTAAAACATTCATTTTAATTGAGGCCATCCTGCCAATCCAGGAAATGTGAAATTTATTCCATTGTGTTAGGTCGCCTCGAATTGCATTAATTAGTCTAGGGAAATTAGCTGCGTATAAAGAAGAGTAATTCTTGGTTATATATATTCCCAAATACGTAATCTTATTATGTTGCCATCGAAAATTATATGTGGTTTTAAGTGGCTGGGTGATATGCTGAGGAATATTAAGATCTAGGATTTCCGACTTGTCCGCATTAATTTTGTAGTTTGATAAGGAACTATAGAGCGAAATTTCTTCAAAAAGATTAGGCAGTGACTCATGCGGGTTAGTTAATGTAAGTATAACATCATCAGCGTATAGAGCTATCTTATTATCTCTAGAGCTCGTGGGAATACCCGTAATTTCCGTATTGTTTCTAATTCTAGCAGCCAAGGGTTCCATAATGAGGGCAAAAAGTAAGGGTGATAGGGGGCAGCCCTGGCGAGTGCCATTACTTATTCTAAAGGGTGTGGATGTGAGGCCGTTCGCTAACACTGAAGCTGTGGGATTATGATATAGTGCCGAGATCCCCTTACAAAAGGAACCCTGGATCCCCATGCTTCCCAAGGTCTGCTGGATAAATGGCCAAGCCACTCTGTCAAAGGCTTTCTCAGCGTCTAGAGCAACCACCAAGGCAGGGAGAGATGCACTATTAGCTATATGGATTAAATCTATTATTCTTCTTGTGTTATCCGAAGCTTGCCTTCCTGGAACAAATCCGACTTGGTCCGGGTGGACCAGTGAAGGGAGAACAGCCCCTAGTCTATTTGCTAGTATCTTAGCAAAAAGTTTTAGATCAACGTTAAGCAGGGAGATGGGTCTATAGTTACTTCCGTCGGATCTCTGTCTGGTTTAGGTATTAGGACAATCCCCGCTCCGGTGGTGGCTCCATCAAATTTTCCCCCTTCTAGGATCGAGCTAAATAACCCTGAAAGTATGGGGACTAGTTGGCGAACAAATTTTTTGTAATTTAAAGAAGAAAATCCGTCGGGACCTGGGGCTGATTGACGTTTCAGCGTTTTAATGGCCTTAGTAATTTCCTCTGGGGTGAGCTCTGCGTTAAGGGTCGCCAACTGACTTCTATTGAGTTTGGGTAAGTGGCAGGAGTGGAGGTAGCTCTTAATGTTTTCTTTAAGGAGGATTGGATCTTCTATCGTTGGACACAAATTATATAGGGAAGCATAATAATCCCTAAACCGTTGCGCAATTTTTTGAGGGTCAAAAAGAGGAGAACCCGAAGAATCTTTTACCGATATAATTCTGTTGCGGGTACGGCGGGTTCGAAGTTTGCGAGCCAAGATACTATCTGCTTTGTCTCCTTTTTCATAATATTTTTGCTGAACCCACAACAGAGTCTTAGCCGCCTGTTTTGATAGTATTTGATTCAACTGCCCTCTAAGTGAGAGGAGTTTTAAATATAGCTTCTTTTTAGGGTTTGTTTGGTGGCGAGATGCAACTTGCTGAATCTGTTGCTCGAGTTCGCGCATGCGCTCTTTTTCTTTCTGCCTTTGATGCGCTGCCATTCTGATGAAGATGCCCCTTATAGTAGCCTTATGGGCTTCCCAGAGTATAGGTTGTGATATCTCCGGGGTCGCATTCTGTGAAACATAATCAGTAATAGCCTGAGATATCTGACTAAAGTTATCTTCTCTAAGAAGTAATGACTCATCCAGACGCCATTTAGGACGTGATTGCAAGAGCCGTGGTAAAAGCAAAGACAGCTCAATTGCCTCATGGTCTGACCAGGACACCGGGAAGACCCGGACATCTCCCAATTTCTGGGTTGTCCGATGATCAACAAAGAAATAATCTATTCTTGAATACAGGTCATGAGGGGCCGAATAATGAGTGTATTCTCTGGAAGAGGGGTATAGAACTCGCAAGGCATCATACAAATTGAATAGCTTCAATTGGTCCTTCAGCCTGCTAGACTCCTTAGAGTGTCCTGGGGAGATATGAGTTTGGCTAGATCTATCTAGAGATGGGTCCAAGATCGTATTAAAGTCCCCTCCTACAATAGTCATACCACTTGCATGAGAGGATAGTTGCTGAAAGAAATCTGCGTAAAAAGCTCCCTGCTGCACGTTTGGGGCATATACGAAGGCTAAGGTTACAGGATTCTGGCCCAAAGTGCCCTTCAAGATAACATATCTACCATGAGGGTCAGATATCTGTGATTCAACAGTCAGTGGGACTCTACTATGTATCAGTATTGCTGTACCTCTGCGTTTTGTGTTTGTAGTAGAATAAAAGGCATGTGGATAAGATTTAGAAGCCAATGAGGGATGAGGGTCTCTAAGATGCGTTTCTTGCAAGAAAATTAGATCTGGGTTTTTCCTCTTAAAATATTGCAAAGCCATTGTGCGCTTATTCGGTGAATTAAGGCCGTTGACATTTAGAGATATTATTTTAATACTCATGGGGGATAATGATGTAAGAGAGGCTCTATTTTAATAATGAGATTGAGTCCTTCATTTAAGCCTAGTAGTTGGATGTGGGGAAGGGAAGACACATAAGGAAAGAGGGGATGGGAATGTATGGCGGTCCTGATCTCGGGACGATATCCAGGACCTAGATGAAAGAGATGTGGCGGGTTGCATGACACCATCTCTTTGGTAGTGGAATGATTAATGGGGGTAGTGGCACTACATGAGAAAAGCCGTGTAGAGCTAATAAAATCTGTGCTTAGCTCACTATTAAGGCACATGGGTGTGGGTGAGACAAGCATGGGTGGAGGGGATCTCGCAGGTAATTACCAGAACGAAGTGACATAAATGGCATGATATAAACATCAAATAAAGATATGTCAGAGCAGTTCAAACAAAAAGAACATTTCAACATTATAAACAAGAACTGTAAACATATTCTATATAGGCTCCGGAACAAAAGAAAACCCGGAGTAAGTACTAGTATACAAATTAAGACTCCATGACTATTTTTATATCTCACAACCGGATCGGAATTGGTTAATATCACTGGCTACTAATACCTATATCAAAAAGTTACTTAATCTGTGAAAATAGCGAAGACCTATAATCCATTTTTATGTAAACTCTAAAAAAGTGTACACAATAAATGTAAATGAAATATTAAGCTAAATACGTATTAACAACCGTAGCCATAGTTAAGACAGTATAATTACTCCAACCTTACGAAAAGGAGATCTTAAGATAGCGAATAGACTGGAGTCAGGTTATGTACAAGAATCACATTTTCTGCCAAGATGGAGTCGGAGCCGAAGTCTTCTGCTGCGAAGGAGATGCTGAAGTGGAAGGATCAGAGTCCTGGATAAGGTGAAGACGCCTAAGCAGGTCAAGACCCTGTTCCGGGGTTCTCACCGAGTGGCTCCGGCCATCTTTTGAGACAATTAGCTGGAATGGGAAGCCCCACTTATATTTTATTGAGTGGTTGCGTAGAACTTTTGTGACATTAATAAGGTCCCTTCGTTTTTTCAAAGTAGATTGAGCCAAATCTTGATACAACTGCAGGTGCGATCCAGAGTAGGAGATCGATTGTGCGTTTCTAGCTGAAGCCATTATTCGCTCTTTGGTTTTGAAGAAGTGGAAACGTATAATTATGTCTCTGGGGGGTTGATCTGGGTTTGGTTTCGGGCGAAGGGCTCTATGGGCCCTATCTAGGTTAAGTGATTCTTTTGAGAGGTCTGGTAACATCTGGAGGAATAGGCCCTCTAAGTAGTCAGGCAAAGCTTCTGCAGAAATGGATTCCGGGACATTTTTTATCCAGATGTTGTTACGTCTGTTACGGTTCTCTAGATCTTCCAGTTGGTCCTTGAAAGTAGAAAATTCCGCACGTAAGTCAGCTATCTCCGTGTCTGTTGTTTGTTGGTGCTTGGAGACTACATCCAGCTGATTTTCAACAACATCAGTGCGAGAACCGAGTTCCGATATTTCCGACCGAAGCTCAGAGACAATTGATCTCAATTCTGACTGAATTGTTTTTGTGACTATGGCAATCACATCCTTGGGGGTGAGTAGATTTTCAGGTGATGAATTATCTTCTGAATCCGATCCCGTATCAGCTGCTTCAGTCACTGCTTTAGGTCGGCCACCAGCCTTTTCCAGAGCTTTTATAATGGTATGTTTGGGAGTGCTACTTATTTTTTTATTTTTGTGAGACATATTGGCAAGTAGAGAGCACCCACAATCGTTCAAGGATTACTGTACAGACCGCAACCTGCAACTATCAGATGTACAGAACAAAAGATGGCTTCCCAGCCTGCATAGAAAGATATACGACACTTTGCTTCAAGACATCAATAGTATGTAGTGCATCCCACACCCACTTAGGTTAGAATCAAGGCAACATTTCTTTGCAACTGAGATCTTTCAGTATTCTCGGTATCACTCTGTGAGGCTTCAGAGTATAAAACCTAAAATTACTATTGCAAATCAGCCACTAGATGGTAGCAGAGCTGTGTCTTGAGGGCTGCCAGGACATAATATGCACAAACCAGGATCTAAGGAAAGCAGCATAGAAAGGCCCTGCAGTGTGGTAGTTTGTCCAGCCTTCAGGGGTATTTAACTTGATATCCTTTCTAATACATATGAGGTGGTCAGGTCGGCAGGCTCACAAGCTCAGCTGCACTCCACAAACCCAGGGGCAAGACAATGAGATTAACTTTAAAAGGAGCCAGAAGTGATAATGCCAGCTAATGGGAGTAGGCACATAGTTGATTTCAATAGAACCAGGAGCAGCTTCGTGACTCACCCAGATCCCAGGAGAATTTCCAGCCTGTTTCTGCTCACCGTGAGCTCTGCGATGCACAGAGGATGTCTGGTTTCCAAGGGCAACCGAGTGGTGCCGCTGCCTGGCACTAGGGCGACAAATGAGGGAACTAGCGCCACCTGCTGGAGCCTCCAGCCGAATATTTGGTCTTGCAAGGAAAACCGGAAAAGAAGGTGGGCAATGGCTTCCCCAAATTCCGGTATCGGCGGTTCCAGGGATCTTCCTCTGTCAGCCTGTACCCGATGTTCTGGAGGACTGTGGAGGTAAGTGAGTGATGGCAGGCGCAGGCAGCTTCTCGCTCCTTTTTCCCGCGGGGGTCACGGATGTCACCAACACCTTCCCTTCAGAGTGTGAAGTTACAAAATAGGAGCCAGATATAGGGAACTGCTCTGTAGCCTTAGCGGTCAGTACTTTTGTGACCAGGTTTACCGGGGGGTAACCACGTGAGGTCCCGGGGCCAAGAACCGCAAGCATGCAGCAGTGTAAAGCCAGCACAGGCGACACCATGGACCACAGGTTCCTCAGTTGAGGGCAGCGAGTATCACAATTTCTTGGAACTATGTTTGCCTCTCTTTTATTCCCCTTTTCGTGCAGGGAGACCCCAAATAAATCGGGTTAAATTGCAAACGGTCAGAGAGCTTCTCTGATATGCGACCGTTCAGTATGGTAGCTAAGCCACGCCCCAGGGACGGATTTTTAACTTAAAGTGGCCCTGGAAAATATTCTGAAAGTGGCCTCATGGAGGTGAAACCAATTCATATGTAGGTGGGGCAAACACAAAAGTACGGGCTAGCACACTATTAGCCCAAGTCACATCTGCGGCAGGCTAGGCCAATGCAACAAGCAATGGTATGCAGTCAGAGCAACAACAAGTGGAGCCTGCCATAGTAGCTGGAGGTAGCAAACAAGTATTCAGGGCATTGCACTGGCAAGGCAAACACAAGTAGGCTGCACAGCGCTGAGTGAAGTACACGCATCAATTAGGTGATTGGTGCAGCATAAACCAGCAGCAAGGACTTCCCATAGTTAGCATAGTATTATACTGCTTTACATGTAAGCTTGGCCAGTCACTAAGATTCAAAACACAAATTTCCTTCAATCAGTAAATAGTGCATGCTCTACAATGCATTGGTCACCATTAATAATCAGAGATATGTCAGATTATGTGTCTTACAGTTCTGCTGGTAAATGTTCCCATGGCGGTGTCCTGTAGCCTCATGGAAATATGTCCTTCTTCTTCTGCTCAAACTCACAGTGTGCCCTAGGTTGTTTACATGGTGAAACAAACATAGTGAAGTCCGTTTGAATTATTTAATAACGCAGGGTACTTAATGCACTTACATCAAAATTAAAAAATATTAGCATGAAACAGTCATTTTTCCTTCCATGTGGTGCCGAGAACCCGGGCCAGGCTAATTCAAACGGACTTCCCTATGTTTGTTTCTGACACCCCCATGAGAACATTTACAAGCAGAACTGTAAAATACATAATGTGGCACAGCTCTGATTTAATGGTGACCAATGCATTGTAGAACATGCACATAAGACTATTGGGTGCCTGGTATTTGTGATTCACCTGTTGCTCTATCAATTATTGTCCTCCTTGCTGTGACACACAGCGAGATTGCATTAGACAGGAGTGAGGATCCAGCGTGAGATGGAGGAGCCGCCAGAGAGAAAGTAGGGGCTGCGCGCTATAGCAATAAGCTAAACGCCCCCCTCAGTGATAGGCAGAATGCTTGGCCTATCACTGAGCGGGAGGGGGGCCGGCCCGAAACACACTTTTTCTGACTGGCCCGGGGGACACATGCCCCCCTGCCCCTCGGGACAGCCCACCCCTGCATGGGGGTCAGTGAACATCTCTAGTTAGAAACCAAGCCAGCAGCATAATTAACTGGTTGGAATATCGGTGAACAGACTGAATCTAAATACAAACTAATTGTGCTTGAGGGAGAGACCAATTAATTTTGTGGTATTATTAACAAAAAATGGTGACTGATATGCATATTTGATTTATTCATTTAATGTTATATATGCGGTTGTTTTCCATTGAATATATCTATTAACATCTTAGAATATCTATTTATGCAGACGATTTAACACTAGTTGTACTCTGAAGAGTTTAAAGATATATAAATATAATACACGCTAATGTGGTAATTGATGGGTGCACCATCAATTTACCACTGATAAAAAGTTGCATTTGATTAATAGGTATTTATATGATCTGTTTATTTATGAATAAAATGCTTTTTTTAAACTATGTAGATGGTAGGAAACTATTTTTATTGATTTTGAGCTCTAGTTAACAGTACTTGTTGTGCTCCTTTGATGTTCTTTTTAGATACATCTGGTACCTGTATGTAGATTGCAGCAAAGCCCATAACTCCTTGCAAGGACTAGGGATGTGCACCGGCGACTTTTGAGGTCTCGTGTTTTGTGTTTTGGATCCGGATTTTCGCGATGTTTTGGGTTCGGATTTGTTTCGCAAAACACCAACCGAAAGGTTTTGGTTCGGATTTAAGGTTTTGGATTCGGATTTTTTTTGAAAAAAAAGTAAAAATCAAGTTTTTGGGCTTATTTTCACTCCTACGCTATTATTAACCTCAATAACATTCAATAACAATAATTTCCACTAATTTAAAGGCTATTCTGAACACCTAACACCTCACAATATTTTTTTTTTTTTAGTACAAAACGTTGCAACGAGGTATCTTTCTGGACTGCGTAGAGGAGTGTTCCCCACAATATAATTAAAAACCCATCAACTGGTCTGAATTACACCCAAAAATAGTATCTGGACTGCGTAGAGTAGTGGGCACTGGCCACCACAATATAATATATAGAAAACCTTCAACAGGTCTGCATTACACCCAAAATAGTATCTGGACTGCGTAGAGTAGTGGGCACTGGGCACCACAATAAAAAATATATAGAAAACCTTCAACAGGTCTGAATTACACCCAAAAATAGTATCTGGACTACGTAGAGGACTGGCCACTTGCCACCACAATATAATATATAGAAAACCTTCAACAGGTCTGCATTACATCCAAAAATAGTATCCGGACTGCGTAGAGTAGTGGGCACTGGGCACCACAATAAAATATATAGAAAACTTTCAACAGGTCTGAATTACACCCAAAAATAGTATCTGGACTGCGTAGAGGGCTGGCCACTGGCCACCACAATATAATATATAGAAAACCTTCAACAGGTCTGCATTACACCCAAAAATAGTATCTGGACTGCGTAGAGTAGTGGGCACTGGGCACCACAATAAAATATATAGAAAACCTTCAACAGATCTGAATTACACCTAAAAATAGAATCTGGACTGCGTAGAGGACTGGCCACTGGCCACCACAATATAATATATAGAAAACCTTCAACAGGTCTGCATTACACCCAAAAATAGTATCTGGACTGCGTAGAGTAGTGGGCACTGGGCACCACAATAAAAAATATATAGAAAACCTTCAACAGGTCTGAATTACACCCAAAAATAGTATCTGGACTGCGTAGAGGACTGGCCACTGGCCACCACAATATAATATATAGAAAACCTTCAACAGGTCTGCATTACACTGCACATACGGCTGCTCCTCCATCCTCTCCATCTTATACATGTTGGAGTTTCAGTGTGTCAAAACCTCTTGTTTTTGATAATGACAGTGCATTTTGAATATTTTTCGATTTGCCCCACAACACTGAATGTACTTTATCTATGATACGCATCTATCTTTCTTGACTGCGTAGTGTGGTGGCCCCGGTACACAATTTGGTACCGAGGCCACAATATAATTAAAAAACCCTCCACGGGTCAGAATTCCACCAAAAAAGGGTATGGACTGCGTAGGGTGGTGTGCCTGGAACACAATTTTTTACAGCGCCAACAATATAATTTAAAAATTGGGCATCAACTGTCACCGTTGTTTAATATCTGATACACCTAAATATGGACTGCACAGTGGAGTGGCCCCGGTAGTAAATTTGGTGCCGGGGCCACAATACCTCCTCCAACTTCCAAGTGTAGTGTTTATAAAGACAGACAGCGTCAAAGTGTTATTTGTTGACTTTCTTAACCCTAAAATTGTCCCTGTTGCAAATATTTGTGCAATGGAGAGTTACTTTTTCATTGAAAGACTCAAGCTTTCAAGTGTAGTGTTTATAAAATATAAACAACAATACAGTAGTTCTAGAGCACGTCAATCCCTCTTGTTTTAAATTATGACAGGGCATTTTACTTTTGGTTTAATTTCCTGAATTTGTTTAAATTTGGTTTTACTTTTTGAACATGGCAAACGACTGTTGATTGGTCATATAATGCAAAAAAAAAAGTTCCAAGATGGAATTGTCCTTGGGCCCTCACACCCACCCTTATGTTGTTGAAATAGGACATGCACACTTTAACAAACCAATCATTTCAGCAACAGGGCCTACCAAACAACTTTGGCTGAAATGATTGGTTTGTTTGGGCCCCCACATCAATAAAACAATTCATCTCTCCCTGTACAAACTAAACAGGCTCTACTGAGGAAAGATGTCGTCCTCATCCTCAACCTCTGATTCCTCTCCCCCTACAGTGTGTACTTCCTCCTCCTCACACATTATCAATTCGTCCCCGCTGGACTCCACAACCACAGGTCCCTCTGTACTGTCTGGAGGGCAGTGCTGTACTTCATTGAGAAATTGATTATTCATTTTTATAAACATCATTTTTTCAACGTTGTGAGGAAGCAACCTCCTTCGCCGCTCACTGACCAGGTACCCAGCTGCACTAAAAACTCTTTCCGAGTACACACTGGAGGGGGGACAACTCAGTTAAAAAATAGAGCCAGTTTGTACAGGGGCTTCCAAACTGCCTTTTGGAGTTCTACCACGTCACTACCTCTAGTTAATATAGATTGCAAGGCTTGTAAATATAAATACTTTGAAGATAAAAAAAGCAGGCTGCACGGACTGTGGAGCTAGAAAGTGTAATTAAATGGACCACGTTACTTTGGTGGCTATCTATGCCCCCCCGCCCTATACTTGTAGTTGAATATAAATAAAGCAGCCTGCATAGACTGTAGAACTAGAAATTCAAATATACAAAGAAATGGACAAAGGCAGTTTGGTATCTGTCTGCATCAGATCCCCTCTCCACTAGGAGTAAAACAGTAAACTATTCGGCCATTATATAATCTAAAATATAAATAGGAATTGAGAAAGGCAATTTGGTATCTGTCTGCATCATAATCATCAACATCCTCCTCAGCGCCAGCTACATCAATATCCTCCTCCCGGTGTACAACATTCACACCTTCATTAGCCAAATCTGTAACTGGACTGTGGGTGATCCTTCCAGCATATGCAGAGGGCGTGCTGCAAATGCTGGATGGAGTCACCTCTTCCCGTACAGTGATGGGGAGGTCAGGGTTCACAACCAACAACACCCTTGGACTCGCTTTGGGGATTTGTGATGTCATCTGTTTAGAAGGCAGAGTTCTTTGCTGTTTTGTTGTTGTTGCTGACAGCATAACTCGCTTACATTTTTTGTAGGGGGGGGAGGAGGAGGGCTTAGATCCTTGGGTGAAGCTGGACCACTAGTCATGAACACGGGCCAGGGCCTAAGCCGTTCCTTGCCACTACGTGTCGTAAATGGCATATTGCCAACTTTACGTTTCTCCTCAGCTGATTTTAAGTTTCTCTTTTTGCTAATTTTTGAGAACTTGGGCTTTTTGGATTTTACATGCCCTGTACTAGGAGATTGGGCATCGGGCTTGCCAGACGACGTTGATGGCATTTCATCGTCTATGTCATGACTAGTGGCAGCAGCTTCAGCATTAGGAGGAAGTGGGTCTTGATCTTTCCCTACTTTATCCTCCAAATTTTGGTTTTCCATTATATGTAGCACAAGAGAGCGTACCCCTAAGCCACACACACTCGGCAAAGCCTTTAAAAATTATATGCGGCACAGGAGAGTAGCACTGGACTTATACTGCTGAATCAGTGAACTTTGTAATAGCAGTACCACTGGACTTATACACTGCTGAATCAGTGAACTTTGTAATAGCAGTACCACTGGACTTATACTGCTGAATCAGTGAACTTTGTAATAGCAGTACCACTGGACTTATACTGCTGAATCAGTGAACTTGGTAATATTGCAGTACCAATGGGCTTATACTGCAGGATTGGTTTTGCAAATTTTGTTGTAATTAATTTTTTTTTTTATGATTTTTTTGGATTTTTTTTTATAACTTTTTTTTAATTTTTTAACACTTGGGAATAATGGGGAAATAACTATGCCCTTAGAAGCACAGAGCACAGGACACAGCACCACTGCACTGAACAGGACACAGCACAGGACCCAGCAGCACCACTGAACTCAAAATTGACAGAGCACAGCACACAGCACCACTGGACTGATACTGCAGAATGTGTGAACTTTGTAATATTGCAGTACCACTGGACTTTTACTGCTGAATGTGTGAACTTGGTAATATTGCAGTACCAATGGGCTTAAACTGCAGGATTGGTTGTGCAAATTTTGTTGTAATTAAAAAAAAACGTAATTAGTTTTTTGTATTTTTTTAAATAACTTTTTTTAATTTTTTTAAACACTTGGGAATATTGGGGAAATAACTATGCCCTTAGAGAAGCACAGAGCACAGGACACAGCACCACTGGACTGAACAGGACACAGCACAGGACCCAGCAGCACCACTGAACTCAGAAGGACAGAGCACAGTACACAGCACCACTGAACTGAGCACAGCACAGCACAGAACTGAACAGCACGAGATATAGCAGGACAGAGGACCACCTAACACACCCTCCCTCTACCCTGATCAATGCCCGAGTGAAGATGGCGGCGACTAGCGGGGAATTAATAGGATCCGAGTATCGCGAGATCCGACAACGGGATTATGAGTCATAGCCTCGGTTTCAGATTTGAATTTGGCGCCAATACCAGGATCTGTCTCGGATCCGACTCGGATCGGCAACGTTCGGGTGGGCTCGGATTTCAGAAATCCGAGTGCGGTCATCTCTAGCAAGGACCCCTGGTGAATACCTACCTCATGTTAGATATTCAAAAAATTCTAATCCTGAGTTTCTGTATGTTCCTGACAGGAATGTTGTCATAAAGAACAACATGGTGGCTCAGAAGTTAGCACTTCTGCCTCACAGCACTGTGGTCATGATTGCAATTCCCGACCATTCCCTTATCTTTGTGGAGCTTGTATGTTCTTTATATAAGCTTGCCTGCCAAAACAGTCTATTTATGATTAGTTCCCTGATTACTACGATTTTTTTATGATAAACAGTTATCCATATAATTTAAGAAAATAGCTATGCAAAATAGCTGAACTGGTGATAATGGCCCTGGGCAGTAAGTTGTAATTGATTGCTTTGCCAAACCAGTCTGCGCAGATATGGCATGTGCAGTAGAACTGAAAGGCCAGATTTGTTGCTCAGTTCACTTTGCTAAAAAAATAATAATTTCAAAATAGAGTAAATTCACATCAAATATATATATATATATATATATATATATATATATATATATATATATACACACTTTTTAATGATTTTAATCTATTATCAACAGAACTAAACAAAATGAAACAGTAGGGCAAAACAACTTGTGTTCTGGGCATTGATGGGCTCTACTCCCTTATTTAAATCTGCCCATATATCTTGTTTTTGCAT
Source organism: Mixophyes fleayi (assembly GCF_038048845.1). Taxonomy (NCBI): domain Eukaryota; kingdom Metazoa; phylum Chordata; class Amphibia; order Anura; family Limnodynastidae; genus Mixophyes; species Mixophyes fleayi. Next base: position 84,025,954 of record NC_134410.1, read on the forward strand.
GTCGGTGCAAAAGGGAACGCACTCATGTGCATAATCCATACTCAACTAGCAACCTCCTCGGTTCATTCAACTACTCTAATTATATGGTATAAACTTTTGCGCCGCCATAGACATTGTCATCTTGGCCACAATTTTATAAAACCAGGTGCATTTTAAGAAGACATTTGACATGAAAACATTTGCATGTTTTTGCCCTTTTCCAAATGTGTGTTTTATAAAGCAAGTCCTTAGCTCTGTAAAATCACTCATGTATCCTTATCATCATTTAGGGGCATATATAAGAAAGACCGCATTTTTAACACGATCCCTTTCCATCCTTATCGGAAAGATAAGGATTGAAAGATCGTGTGCATTTATTAAAATCTTCACCAGAACAGCAGTCACGAAAAACTGTTGTTCTTGCGAAGACTCCTCCCTATCTTTTCTATGGTCACTCTTGCAAAATGACCACCTTGGCAATAGTGACCGAAGGGGAGAGCAGTAAGATGCGGTGAGGGATCTGAATATCCCTCTACCACAACGCTCTCCCCATAGAGCAGACCTGAAAAATGACACATACGGTAATGTACGCCAGACTGAGCTGGCTTACATTACCGTATGTGTAAATGCCTTTTCACTACTTGTTACATTGCGGTAAATAGCAGTCCCCATAGATATTTGCTAGAATTTCTATAAAAATTCTATGATATCTGCTGCGATGCCCTGTTGATACATTTAGACCACACTTAGGTTTGCATCTATTCCCCGAAAACTGCCGCTAATTAAAATACAGAATAATAAATAGGCCCATTAATCTGTACCCCACAAATCATTCTGACAAACCACAAATGCATACAAAACACATCTTGGTCTTGATGTGTTAATGTTTTTCAACCTGAAGGCAGTATCTTGTAGGTGCAGGTTAGCAGAACTGGGTGTGACAGGATCTGTCAGAAGTTACATTCCTGTCTAGGCAGGTTAGTGATGAAGAAAGAGGAACCCTGAGGGAATTGCACATATAAAAGGAGATAGCAAATATAAAGGAAAAGCAGAAGAGCAGGTTTAACACACACACACACACACACACACACACACAGACACACACACACACACACACACACACACACACACACACTTTTAGTGCTTTAGTAGGAACTTTTTGGACTTTTTGGGTCCACAGACGAAATTCAGTGATAGGGAGACAGGAGACTGCATATTTCAACCCTAAGGAGAAATAACAGGTATAATAAAAAAATGTTATTGCAAGTAAGACAAATCTGGTATTATACTTTTAAAGTGAAAGAGAAAAAGGCACATTTCTTTAAATTAATGAAATGTGTACAGGTAAATAAAATCATTTAAGACGGCAACCAAGGACAATTGAGACAAAAGTGCATGTGCAAAATAAAGAAAAATTTTGTCCAGCACTCAGAAATTAACAATGTATAAAAATCACTATGTGTCAGCATACGTACATAAAGGAGAACTTATATTGGGATTTCGCTCACCTGCCAATGTCAAGGCATCTCCTGTAGGTGAGTCACTAAGCTAGTGATACAAATTTACATTCAGTCCCATTTAAAACCTTCCCCTGAACCTCCATCTTATAAAACTTGCAGCACCTGGAGGGAGTGGTCAACTCCCAGTAAAACAAGCTAGATAATAGTGAAAGAGAAAAAGGTGCGCTTTCTTATATTACTGAATTGTGTACAAGTGACTAAAATCATGCATGCTTTATAAGATGGAGGTTCAGGGGAAGGTTTTAAATGGGATACCATGAATATAAATTTGTATCAATTGCTTAGGGACTCACCTACAGGAGATGCCTTGACGTTGGCAGGTGAGCTTAATCCCAATATAGCTATATCTCCTTTATGTATATGCTGACACATGGGGCTAGATGTACTATCAGGCGTGTTTGTAAACCCGCTGACTTTCGGCGGATTTGGCGGCGGTTTAGCCATCGCCGGATTTACTAAGGCTAAACCCACCGTCCAAACGACCAGAAAAGATGTTTTCAAACCCGCCTCTGTATAAAGCGCCATGACGGTTTCAACAATGTTCAACATACAAACAGCCGTATTTACTATTAGGGGGTTTATAAAGCCGCCGGAAAACCGCCATTCAAAAGACCAAAATGAAAGCGCTGCTTGTGAGCGGCGTGATGGTTCAAACAGTGTGCTGTTTCAGGTATTTTGACAATTAGACCATAAGAGAAAGGCCTATTTCATGTCCAATGACCCATTAGGACTGTGTATAGAAAATGGGCAAAGTGTCATGAAATTTCAGGCTACTGTTATTTTTTTTTTTTGCATTATTTTTTCACCCAGTATGATTGCATAGTAAAATCTCATTTCACCTTTCCTTTTCTAGTTGTTTTTTACTTTCCAAAAATCCACTAGAATACTGTTGCCTCAAAGAAATTAGGATGGGCATTGTTGCATTACATAGTTAACACTTATTTTAATGCTAATGCAATCCACATGTGAAAAATGTTTTTTCTGCCTGAAGCAATCACAATCACCATCTATTGCCCACCAGTTAATCATGATGCTTACAAAAAGGGCCCCTCATTATTTGGCAGGTGTGGGTTTGTTGGAGAATGGCTTTTGCAGGTAATGTGGTGCATTCTTGCCAGTGTATGTTTGCAGCTTTTTACCTGATGGAGGCAGAAAGGCACCAGGAGGAGGAGGATGAACAGCAGTTGGCATCTGTTCCGCGGAGCCTGCAAAGACCCCGCACTCCACGTGCATTTCCAGTGCGTTTGAATCTGGAGTCTTTGGCTGATGTGGAGGTAGTACAAATGTTTCGCCTCAATCGTACTAACCTCATGGCACTGTATGAGCAAGTGAAGGATGATTTGGAGCCTACAACCAGCCGCTCTCATGCAGTGTCAGGACTACACAAACTACTGTGTGCAGTTCACTTTTTGGCAACAGGTTCCTTTTAATCTGTGTCCTCCAGAGTGATTGGCATAACGCAGCCGACATTTTCAAGGCATTTTGGACAGGTCTTAGGTGCCATTAAAAGAGTGTGCCCTAGCTATATCAGCTTCCCCAGCCAGGAGTCACAGTGGCATGAGCTCAAGGGAGCTTTCTATAGGGTCGCAGGTATCCCTAATGTAATGGGTGCAATAGATTGCACTCATATTGCCCTGAGACCATCTCACCACAGGGCAGAGGTTTTTGTTAATCGCCATCATTACCACTCCCTGAATGTACAGGTTGTGTGCGATGCTAACCAGCGTATAATGAGTGTTGTTGCAGGCTATCCTGGGTCATGTCATGATGCCTTTATCCTGAGACAGTCTACCCTTTATGCCAAATTTGAAAGTGGTGAAATGCCGGAGGGGTGGCTTTTGGGTATGTACTTTGCATGTTTTATATATCCCTTATCCTTGCTCAAATGGACTCATATATGCTAACTGCTGTACAACATGCTCAAATTAAATGGAAGCTAACATTTTACTTTTATTGCAGGAGATTCAGGATATGGGTGTCGCTCCTGGCTCATGACTCCTCTGCTGCATCCTCAGACTCCTGCACAGCACCAATACAATGAGGCACACATAACCACTAGAGGTGTCATAGAACATACGTTTGGACTCTTGAAAACCAGGTTCAGGTGCCTTGATAAATCTGGTGGGGTGCTTATGTATGCACCTGAAAAGGTATCTGAGATTGTCCTGGCCTGCTGTCTGCTGCATAACCTGGCTTTACATCAACTTACCCCACCGATTATTGCAGTAGACAGTGAAGAAGAAGGGGTACGTGTCACATCTGGTGATGTGCAGAGCACAGAGGGCGGAAGGGAGATTAGAGACCGTCTCTTTACAAACTACTTTACGTGTAAGTACATAGTATGATAAACATTTATTGCTCTAAAATGTGTTTTATGTGAGTGTAATGTTTGTTTTGTAGTTAAAATGTTTTGTAAATTTGAAACTTTAAAAAGAGGATAGTGTGTACTCCTCATGTGGTAAATATGAACATCCCTGGAATGTGACAGTCAGAGGTCAATGTTTAAGTGAAATTAGTGCATAGTTTTTAAAAAATCAGTATACTCTTGTTTAATGTGCAGAAAAGAAAGACTGACACAATAGAAATTTAACTGCATTTATTGCAGAACACAATAAATAATAAAGTATAATAGTTATAGAAACTTTAGAAAACATTAAGCAATAAGAAACATTGTACTAGCGACGACTTTTTGCAGGCATATCGCTATGCTTGGTGCCACTCTCTCCCCTCCCTCGCCCACCCCTGGTGCGAGCACCTCTCCTTGGAGGAGTACTCTGTAGAGATGTGGTAGGCGTACTAGCGGCACTGGTGGTGGCTGAAGACATAGGTGCCGGTAAACGGGCTACAATTTCAGAATGTAGTTGCCCTGCCAGCCGGGTGACATTGGCATTCCCCTCACGTACTGTGGAATGTAAGGCCTCCACAGCCCCAATCATTTGTGCCAGCTGCACATTAGTTTGTTCCAAAGCAGTTGCCAGACGGTTAATTGCAGCAGGGAGTTGACTATTTGAGCGGTGTATCCGCCTCAAATGGGCCGCAATTTGTGACATGTGTCTCGTTTGGCTGTCCATAAACTGACACTGTTGTGCCTGGAAATTTGCAATGGATTGGGCCATTTCTCGCCCTGTATCCATCCGAGGAGCTGCAGCTTGTTGCTCGGATGACTGTTCCGCAGGGGCAGTTGCTTGTTCCTGGCGCATAGACACGGGGACATCTACCATCTCTAAAGTGATGACTGTGTCTTCCTGTGTGTCGTCAGAAGGTGACATCTGTGCAGACTGGCGCTGGCTTTGCAGAGATGATGAGGTTCCTGTGGTGAAATAACCAAGGTAAGTATATAGGAACTAGAGATGGTCACTGACCCCCGTGTTTTGGTTTTGGATTCGGTTTTGGATCTGGATTACCGTCGTGTTTTGGTTTTGGTTTTGGTTTTGCAAAACCTCCATTGCGTGTTTTGGTTTTGGTTTTGGTTTTGTTTGGTTTTGTTTTGCTATTTTTTGGGAAAATCCATGTTTTTGGGCCTAAATTAACCCAATTTAGTGCTCCAACTGTTTTAGAGACAAGTAATCTAATTGTTGAGGTAATAAATCATCCCAAAAAACAGTTTAATTCTTCGTTGGTAGGCCTATTCTACACACAAAACAGATTGTCTTCCTCTCCATCTATGCATATTGGCAATGCAGCCATCGTCTTTGAATGTATATTACACCCTACACTTATAGTTAAATATGTAAAGAAATGGAAAAAGCCAGTTTGGTTTCTGTCTCTCAAGGCCCCCCTCCACTTGTATAAAATACCAAAAAATTCAGCCATTATAGACTGTACAATATTAATTGACATGGAGAAAGCCAGTTTGGTTTCTGTCTCTCAAGGCCCCCCTCCACTTGTATAAAATACCCAAAAATTCAGCCATTATAGACTGTACAATATTAATTGACATGGAGAAAGCCAGTTTGGTTTCTGTCTCTCTAGGCCCCCCTCCACTTGTATAAAATACTAAAAAATTCAGCCATTATAGACTGTACAATATTAATTGACATGGAGAAAGCCAGTTTGGTTTCTGTCTCTCTAGGCCCCCCTCCACTTGTATAAAATACTAAAAAATTCAGCCATTATAGACTGTACAATATTAATTGACATGGAGAAAGCCAGTTTGGTTTCTGTCTCTCTAGGCCCCCCTCCACTTGTATAAAATACTAAAAAATTCAGCCATTATAGACTGTACAATATTAATTGACATGGAGAAAGACAGTTTGGTTTCTGTCTCTCTAGGCCCCCCTCCACTTGTATAAAATACTAAAAAATTCAGCCATTATAGACTGTACAATATTAATTGACATGGAGAAAGCCAGTTTGGTTTCTGTCTCTCTAGGCCCCCCTCCACTTGTATAAAATACTAAAAAATTCAGCCATTATAGACTGTACAATATTATGAAAAATGGACAAAGCCAGTTTAGGGTCACTCTGTCTATGACACCCTACCCTTAAGGATAAATTGCCCTAACAGCAGCCTTTCAAGATGGTATGTGATATGGAAATGCCACAAGTCCCTTTCCTCTTTGGGGGTAGATTGCACCCTACACTTACATAGAAAGTTTTAAAAAGATGTTATCGGCATCATCTTCAGCTTCATCCTCACCCTCATCAGTGTTATCGTCATCATCACAGACTATCAATTCATCGCCGCTTGAATCCGCCATTAGAGAACAGTCAGTGCTTGCATGTCTTGGATGGTGAAGGCCTTCCTCGTGGAAGATGTAGTTCATTTTTATAAACATCATTTTCTCCACATTTTTGGGAAGTAACCTTCTACGGCGATCACTGACTAAGTTCCCTGCTGTGCTGAACACTCGTTCAGAGTACACACTGGAGGGTGGGCAGCTTAGGTATTGCAAAGCAAGTTTGTACATGGGTTTCCAAATAGCTTGCTTTTCTTCCCAGTAAGGAAAGGGACTGTCTGACATTTCCATATCAACTACCTCTTGAAAGTAATCCTCCACCATCCTTTGCATGTTTATACTCATATTGGATGGACTTATGGGCAAAGTGACACTTTTTTTTGAAAAATCCTTCAAACCAGCCCAGATGTTAAATTGTTCTCGTCTGCCCCCTGTGTCTTCCCTGCTTCTTTTTTGGAAATTTAATTTTTTACGAGCAACAGCTTGAGAAAGTGAAGGAGGACACGTCGTCAAGCCGAGGCCCAGTTCAGCGGCCAACTTGCTGAGCAATAGCTCCTTGCAAAAGTTCACATCTCGCTCATTTACAAGTAAAGACTCAATGTAGGTTTTAAACCTTGGATCAAGCACAGTGGCCAAAACGTACTGATCCGAGTTCAAGATCTTAATAACTCGAGGATCATTGTGAAGCGAATTAAGTACTTGATCGACAAGGCCAACATACTTTGCTGAATTGCTTGCTTTCAGCTCCTCCTTCATTTTCTCAAGCTGCTTTTCCAATAGTCTAATTAAAGGAATGACTTGGCTCAAACTAGCAGAGTCTGCACTGACCTCACATGTCACAACTTCAAATGGTTTCAGCACCTTGCACAGCACTGAAAGGATTCCCCACTGTGCAAGAGTGAAATACATCCCCCCTCCTTTCCCAATGTCATGACTTGTGCAATATGCTTGGATGGCTTTGCGCTGTTCCTCCATCCTCTGAAGCATGTACAGGGTGGAATTCCACCGAGTTACCACCTCTTGCTTAAGTTGGTGGCAGGGCAAGTTAAACTGCTCTTGGAGCTGCTGTAATCTCCTACATGCTGTGGCTGAATGCCTGAAATGGCCTGAAATTTTACGGGCCACCGAAAGCATCTCCTGCACCTCACGGTTGTTTCGTAGGAAGCTCTGCACCACCAAGTTGATGGTGTGAGCAAAACAGGGAATATGTTGGAAATCACCCAGCTGTAATGCTCGCACTATATTGTTGGCGTTATCTGAAATGACATACCCTGGGGAGAGTCCGAGTGGTATAAGCCATGCATCAATCACATCTCTCAGTTTGCGTAACAAATTGTCAGCCGTATGCCTGTTAGTGAAGCCGGTGATACAAAGAGTGGCCTGCCTGTGACAAATGTTACGTAGTGGTGTACATGCTGCTGCTGTTCCTGCTGGTGAAGGTGAATGACCAACCCAGTGGGCTGTCACAGTCATATAGTCTTTGGTTTGGCCACTTCCACTTGTCCACATATCTGTGGTTAAGTGAACAGTGGGCAGAATGGCATTTTTCAGCGCAATCTCTACATTTTTACACACTTTTTGGTATAGTTGTGGAATAGCTTTACGGGAGAAATGGTGTCGCGATGGAATTCTGTAACGCGGACACAAAACCTCAATTAACTGTGAAAAACCAGCTGCGTTTATGGTGGAGATTGGACGCAGATCTAACACTAACATTGCAGCCATGGCGTCTGTGATTCGCTTGGCGACTGGGTGACTGCTGTCATATTTGCTTCCCCTCGCAAAGGATTGTTTCACAGTTAATTGCTGAAATGTAGGACTGCTCATTTTATTCACCTGCCTCTGGGATGACGATTCACCCCCAGCAGCAGCAACAGCAGCAGCAGGACTAACGCTTTCTTCAGAGGAATCAATAATAGTGCCGGAGTCATCCAGCCTTAAGTGGGATGCCGGGCTAACTCCGAGCGCTACTGAGGATATTGATGAGGATGGTGTGGTGGGTGTATTTTGTGGCCGTCGGTATGTCGGTGAGCGGAGGGTCTTAGCTGATGAGGGAGTGCTTGTATTCTTTTGGGAAGAACTTTCAGCTTTTCCCAACACTTTGCCATGAACTCTCGTTAAATGGCGTAACATAGACGAGGTTCCAAGATGGTTAAGGTCCCTCCCTCGACTGACTGTGGCTTCACATACACTACAAATGGCTATACAATTGTTGTCTGGATTTGGGTAGAAATAATTCCACACATAAGAAGTGGATTTTTTTGTTTTATGCCCAGGCATGACAATGGCCTTTTTCTTGTCACGTGCCAGAACTGCTGCCACTGGTGCAGGACTTACACAAACAACCTCATCCTCATCAACATCCTCATTAGCGCCCTCGTCGCCTACACAAATCTCCCCCTCATCCTCTTCTAATTCCAAAGTGGCATCCTCAATTTGGGTATCACCGGCTACACTCGGGCTATTAAGGCACACATCAGCAGAATGCTCACGATTAGACATCCCACTGTTGGATGGACTCTCCACAGGGATTGTTGTCATTTGTGAATCAGAGCAAATATTCTCCTGTAATGCCTCACTGGTATCTTGCAGCTCAGCTTTGACGCGTAACAGTAGTTGTGCACCAATTGTAGGCTGGGTAACTTTTTGGGATCTGCCACTAATAGCCAAAGGTGAAGGCCTCATTCTCTCTTTGCCACTGCGTGTGTAGAATGGCATGCTTGCAATTTTTTTTTTATCGTCACTTAACTTTTGCTCAGTTACACTTCGTTTTCGCTTCAATACAGTAAATTTTTTTTTGGTTTTTGTTTTTTGCACTAATTTGAAAACACTCTGTTGTTTGACATCGCCTTGGCCAGATGACGTACTGGGAACACTAACATCAGGACTGGTGACAGAACCTGGTTGCTCATTTAGATCATATGTGGACTGCTTTGAATCCATTGCGTAGATACTGCTGACAGATATGACTTTTGACAGCCAGAAATATTAATGCACAATTAGGGAGGACACCCCAAAAACACAGAGGAGTGCTAAAATTTATTGAGTAGATACTGCTGACAGATATGACTTTTGACAGCCAGAAATATTAATGCACAATTAGAGAGGACACCCCAAAAACACTGAGGAGTGCTTAAAATTATTGAGTAGATACTGCTGACAGATATGACTTTTGACAGCCAGAAATATTAATGCACAATTAGAGAGGACACCCCAAAAACACTGAGGAGTGCTTAAAATTATTGAGTAGATACTGCTGACAGATATGACTTTTGACAGCCAGAAATATTAATGCACAATTAGAGAGGACACCCCAAAAACACTGAGGAGTGCTAACATTTATTGAGTAGATACTGCTGACAGATATGACTTTTGACAGCCAGAAATATTAATGCACAATTAGGGAGGACACCCCAAAAACACAGAGGAGTGCTAAAATTTATTGAGTAGATACTGCTGACAGATATGACTTTTGACAGCCAGAAATATTAATGCACAATTAGAGAGGACACCCCAAAAACACTGAGGAGTGCTTAAAATTATTGAGTAGATACTGCTGACAGATATGACTTTTGACAGCCAGAAATATTAATGCACAATTAGAGAGGACACCCCAAAAACACTGAGGAGTGCTAACATTTATTGAGTAGATACTGCTGACAGATATGACTTTTGACAGCCAGAAATATTAATGCACAATTAGGGAGGACACCCCAAAAACACAGAGGAGTGCTAAAATTTATTGAGTAGATACTGCTGACAGATATGACTTTTGACAGCCAGAAATATTAATGCACAATTAGAGAGGACACCCCAAAAACACTGAGGAGTGCTTAAAATTATTGAGTAGATACTGCTGACAGATATGACTTTTGACAGCCAGAAATATTAATGCACAATTAGGGAGGACACCCCAAAAACACAGAGGAGTGCTAAAATTTATTGAGTAGATACTGCTGACAGATATGACTTTTGACAGCCAGAAATATTAATGCACAATTAGAGAGGACACCCCAAAAACACTGAGGAGTGCTTAAAATTATTGAGTAGATACTGCTGACAGATATGACTTTTGACAGCCAGAAATATTAATGCACAATTAGAGAGGACACCCCAAAAACACTGAGGAGTGCTTAAAATTATTGAGTAGATACTGCTGACAGATATGACTTTTGACAGCCAGAAATATTAATGCACAATTAGAGAGGACACCCCAAAAACACTGAGGAGTGCTTAAAATTATTGAGTAGATACTGCTGACAGATATGACTTTTGACAGCCAGAAATATTAATGCACAATTAGGGAGGACACCCCAAAAACACAGAGGAGTGCTAAAATTTATTGAGTAGATACTGCTGACAGATATGACTTTTGACAGCCAGAAATATTAATGCACAATTAGAGAGGACACCCCAAAAACACTGAGGAGTGCTTAAAATTATTGAGTAGATACTGCTGACAGATATGACTTTTGACAGCCAGAAATATTAATGCACAATTAGAGAGGACACCCCAAAAACACTGAGGAGTGCTAACATTTATTGAGTAGATACTGCTGACAGATATGACTTTTGACAGCCAGAAATATTAATGCACAATTATGGGGGACAACCCAAAAGCGCTGGGGAGTGCCAAATATGAAGAAAAAATAATAAACCTCTATCCTCCTCTCTGCACTAGCGATTTTGGTTAGAGCAATTGCAAGAACAATATTGTATTCTTTCTCTGTCCCTGCTCTAATTAGCCTATGACTACACCCTGCTCTCTCCCTCTGTCAAATGGCGATGGATTGCTGTGGAGGCGTGTATTTATAAAGTTGAAGTATCGCGAGAACCGAGTCCCGAGATCCGACGACGTCACAATGACGTTCGGCCTCGATTTGGATTCGGAATTGGCGGGAGAGTACCGAGCTGCTCAGCTCGGTACTCGGATACCCAAAGTTCGGGTGGGTTCGGTTCTCGGAGAACCGGACCCGCCCATCTCTAATAGGAACTAACATGTTTGTCAATTGAATTCTGGACACTGTACCAAAAACAAAAACCTTTAACAACTAAATAATGGTTAACAATGTCTACCTTCCAGATTAGTTGTCCTCTTGCGACCTGCTGAAGGATGATTTAGGAGTAAAATCTCATTTTGCCTATGCGTTACAGTGAAGGGATCTAAATGTAAATAATTTAAAATGCAAACATTGAGGGTGCTTGTAGCAAAATGCTGCAAGGCCGTTCTCTTATTCCCCTGTCTCTCATCATGCCGCCTCGCTCCTTTCCCATACCCATCCTCTCCCCCAGCCCCAGCCAAGGGCCCATATCTCTCTATCCTATCTCTCACCCCTCCCCTCGCTCCATCAACCCTGACAATCTCATCCATATCTCCTCTTCTTCATCCCTCCCTTTTTCGTGTGCCCTCTGGAACTCCAGGTCTGTCTGTAACAAACTGTCCTCCATTCACGACCTCTTCATCTCTAAATCTCTTAATCTTCTTGCCATAACTGAAACCTGGCTTACTTCTTCTGATACTGCCTCCCCTGCTGCTCTCTCCTATGGGGGCCTCTCTTTCACCCACTCCACCAGACCAGATGAGCGTCCAGGTAGGGGAGTTGGCCTCCTCCTATCCCCTAACTGCACTTTTCGGGTCATACCCACTCTACCTTCCTTCTCCTTCTCCTCCTTTGAAGTCCACTCCATTCGGCTCTTCTCCCCCATCCACCTCCGTGTCTCCGTCATCTACCGTCCCCCTGGCCCTACCTCTCTTTTTCTCGACAACTTTGCCGCCTGGTTTCCCCACTATCTTTCCTCTGACCTGCCCTCTATTATACTGGGCGACTTTAACATCCCTGTTGACAACTGTTCTGACCCTGCCACCATCAAACTTCTCACTCTTTCCTCCTCCCTTGGCCTCACTCAGTGGACCTCCTCCCCTACCCAATGTCTTGGTCACTCCCTCGACCTTGTCTTCTCTCACCTCTGTGATCTCTCTGACTTCTCCAACTCTCCCTTCCCACTCTCCGACCACCATCTCCTCTCCTTCTCTCTGTCCTCCTCCCCTTCTCCCACCTCGCCTAAAGCCACCCTCACCAGGCGCAACCTTGACGCCATTGACCCCATCTCCTTCTCCGCCTCTCTTGAAACTCTCCTATCACCCCTCCCTCTCTGGCCTGCCCTGATCAGGCATCCTCTCTCTACAACCAATCCCTCACTACTGCCCTGGACACCATCGCCCCGGCCTCTTCTATCCGCCGTCGTCGCCTTACTCCCCAACCCTGGCACTCCAAACTCACCCGCTCCCTCCAAAAGTGCTCTCGCACAGCTGAACGCCTCTGGAGGAAATCTCGTTCCCTGGCTGACTTCCTTCACTTCAAATTCATCCTCTCCTCTTTCTGCTCTGCCCTGTCCCTCGCTAAACAATCCTTCTTCAAGTCGCTCATCTCTTCTCAGTCCTCCAACCCCCGCCGCCTCTTTGCCACATTCAACTCCCTCCTCTCCCCCCCCCTCCCACTGTCCCGCCTTCCCTCTCGGCGTCTGACTTCGCCTCCTTTTTCTCCTCCAAAATTGAAGCCATTAGACACAACATCTCCTCCTCCCACCCCTCTCTCACCGCTTCACCTCTCGCCATCAACCAGCTGTGGTCCTCCTTCATCCCCACATCAGGTGAAGAAGTTTGCTCCCTTATTCTTTCCTCTCCACCCTCTACCTGTCCTCTTGATCCCATCCCTTCCCACCTCCTTCGCTCTCTCTCTCCTACTGCCTGCTCCTACCTCGCACACCTCTTCAACCTATCACTCTCCTCTGGTGTTGTCCCATCCTCATTCAAACACGCTCTTATCTCCCCTATCCTTAAGAAACCCAATCTCGACCCCACCTCTCTTGCTAACTACCGCCCTATCTCTCTTCTCCCATATGCCTCCAAATTACTTGAGCGGATTGTCTGCAGCCGTCTCACCAGACACCTCTCTGACAACTCCCTCCTTGACCCTCTCCAATCCGGCTACCGCCCCCTCCACTCCACTGAAACAGCCCTGGCTAAAGTTACCGATGATCTCCTATCAGCCAAATCCAAGGGTCACTACTCCATACTCATCCTTCTTGACCTCTCCGCGGCCTTCGACACAGTGGACCACCCCCTCCTACTGCAAACTCTTCTCTCACTCGGCCTCTCTGGCTCTGTCCATGCCTGGTTCACCTCATACCTTGCTAATCGCTCCTTCTCCGTATTCACGTCTGGTTCTTCCTCCACCCCCTCCCCTCTTCCTGTTGGAGTCCCTCAGGGCTCTGTTCTTGGCCCTTTACTCTTTTCGCTCTATACTTCCTCCCTTGGGGCTCTCATCTCCTCTTTCGGTCTTCAGTATCACATATATGCTGATGATATTCAACTCTACATCTCTTCTCCTGATATTTCCTCCTCCCTCCTCTCTCGTGTAACTGACTGCCTCTCAGCCATCTCATCCTGGATGTCCTCTCGCTTTCTTAAAATTAACATCTCCAAAACCGAACTCATTGTCTTTCCCCCACCCAGGCTCCCTTCCCACCATGACCTCTCTATCGTTGTTAACAACTCCACTATCTCCTCTGTCACCCAACTCCGCTGCCTAGGTGTCACTCTCGACTCCTCTCTCTCTTTTGCCCCCCATATTCAATCCCTTGCCCAAGCTTGTCGCTTCCAACTCCGTAACATTGCCCGCATCCGTCCCTTCCTCTCTCAAGATGCCACCAAAACTATCATCCATGCTCTAATCATCTCCCGTTTCGACTACTGCAACCTCCTCCTTACTGGCCTCCCCTGCTCCCGCCTTGCCCCCCTCCGCTCTATACTCAATGCGGCTGCAAGACTCATCTTCCTCTCACGCCGCTCCTCCTCTGCCTCCCCTCTCTGTCTTTCCTTACACTGGCTCCCCTTCCCCTACAGAATCCTTTTCAAACTCCTCACCACCACTTACAAGGCTCTCTCTCAGTCTACTGCCCCTTACATCTCTAACCTCCTCTTCATTCACACTCCCGCCCGCTCCCTGCGCTCAGCCAATGATCGCCGCCTCTCCTCCACTCTGATCACCTCTTCCCACTCTAGAATCCAAGACTTCTCCCGTGCTGCCCCCCTTCACTGGAACGACCTCCATCGCTCCATTTGTCTCTCACCCAATCTGTGCTCCTTCAAGCGGGCTCTTAAAACTCACCTGTTCCTTAAGGCCTACCAACCATCCACTTAACCTCTCACCTCCTCTGGTTCTCCCCTGCCCCCTTTCTCTCTCCCCGTTGCTTCACTGGCTCCCTTATGTACCTGATTCTGTTTACCCTCCCTTAGGATGTAAGCTCGTATGAGCAGGGCCCATCTTCCCTCCTGTCTCCATACCTGTTCTTCCACTCCGTCTCTACTGTATCTGCCTGCCTGGAGTTTCTGAAGTACTGGTACTTTGTGTTTATTGTTCTGTACTGTCTTACCCTGTATAGTCTACTGTTTGTACCATGTAGGGCGCTGCGGAAACCTTGTGGCGCCTTACAAATAAACAATAATAATAATAATAATAATAATAATAAAGGCCGTGCTTTGGGGTAAGCAAATACTATTTTACTTCTCCCTCTGTGTAGTACATGATGGGGAACATAGACTAAACTGCATGTTTGAAAAGGTGGAGATGTTGACTATAGCAAACAATCAGATTTTAGCTGACATTTTGCAGAATGGCCCAAAAAAAAAAAAATGGAATCTGATAGGTTGCTATAGGCAACATCTCAAGGTTTCCAAACCCTCAGTTTAGTAAATCTAGCCCTATGTTCTCATTGGAAAGCATATAAAAATCACTAAATATAACATGGACAGCAACATTTGCACAGAAAAACATCTAACTCCATTATTTCTTCCCCAAACAGAGACCACGCACCTGCTTGCTCTTCAGAGCCTGAATCTCTTGCTGAAGGTGGAGGTGTAGACCTCGGACTGGGAGTTACCTGCGGTCCTGGCGAATCTGGATGTATTAGAAAAAGCATACAATGTATTTGCAGCAAAAAGCAATTTACAAATATACTGTTTATTTCAAAAATGTGTTTGCGAATAAAAAAATAGTTTTTTATGAGAAAAAAACATCCTTTACAAACTAATAGCGTTAAAAATACACTTTGAAAAACTAAAAAAAATGCAAAACAAATAAAGAAAAACTTTTCCTAAGAGAAAAGCATTTAAAAAAAGAGAAAAGCATTTAAAAAAAGAGAAAAGCAGTTTAAAAAAGAGAAAAGCATTTAAAAAAAGAGAAAAGCAGTTTAAAAACTGTTAGGGTACAAAAACCAAATCACTCACCAACTACCTGGCCAAAAGAGGGCGAATCTGTGTCCTGCACATTTATGCCCTCTACAATTTCAGCCGGCATTATCTGGCGCAGCTCCTCCTCATATGTGGTGTACTCCATACGAAGTGGGGGGCCACCACCCGTGCGCCTTGTAGACCTCCTTTCCTGGGCCATCTTCTCTTTAAGCCTCCTCTTAATATCAGAGAAGCGCTTGCGGCAGTGCGCCACTGTCTGCTTCAGTGGGCCTTCCGCGTTCACGGCATCACAGACACGCCCCCACAATTGGTGACGCCGCCTTAGAGGAGTCCGGGCTGCCAGGATGCCTAGGATGACCTCGTAGCAGGGAATGATATTGTGCACCAACACACAATTCTCATCATGTGAGAAGCGCACATTCCTCCCTGTCTTGGTCTTCCTGCCCTCCCTCTCCCTCCTCTGACCCCTCAACCTCCATCTCCCTCTCCTCAGCCTGTTCTCCCCTCCTATCTCTGGACATAATGACAAATAAATGCCAAACACAGAAAACACAGAAAGACTTACAAACACAAAGGACAAACTACACTAAATACAGACACACTCTCCACACAGGCACACACAAGTAACACAGACAAAGGACAAGTCAAATACAAAAAATACAAGACAGAAAATAAAAGAGAAAATAAATGTACAAAACAGAAAAATACCACAGGACTACTCACACTTCAATCAGATATCGCTCCACCAATCCACCAAAGTCCAACTCTCACCAACTCTCACAAAGCACAAACCAACTAACTCCTCTCTCAAAACTCCTCAAAACCCTATCAGAGAAAAAAGTGTCAGGCCAGTGGTTTATATAGGGCTTGTGATGTGAAATCTCCTGAGTTTGAAAATAGCCAATAGTAACAGGCCAGGAGACAGGTGTAATTTTCAAAAAAAACGCCTTTACACGAAAGCGCCGTCATTTAAAGCAAAAGCGCCATGTTCTATTCCAAATTGAAGCTGAAATGCGCCCATTAGTAAATCCGGCTGTTTGCAATGCAAACCAGCCGGAAAACCGCCGCGATGCATGGCGGCTTTAAGGCGCCATGCATCACGCCTGTTAGTAAATCTAGCCCATAGTGATTTATATATTGTTTGTTTCTGAGCACCGGACAACATTTTTCTTTTGATTATACTTTTATGCCTAATAGTTTGCTAAGTACTACTGATGGTTATACAATATGGAGATCATATTAGTGACACAGAATAAAGTGAGTATCCTATTGACCAATATAGAATACAGAGATCATCCAAGTCACCTCCATAAAATATAGAAAGCATCCTATTGACCAATACACAAAAGAGAGAACATTCTAGTTACTGCCATACAATTCAGAGAGCATTCAATGACTTATATACAGTGCAGAGAGTGTTATAGTGACCACCATACATGACAGAGAGCATTCAAGTGATCAGTATACAATGCAAAGTGTATCCAAGTGATGACCATATAAGGCAGAGACCAGTGCAGATTGACATAGACAGACTGCTCTGCAGGCTATGCTCAGACTGCTACACTGTATCTTGGGTGGTGGTCGTAGGGAGCCCCAGGTGGAGGTTCTGCCCCCCCTACAATAATGGGAGGAGAACCCAGGTTGAGAGGCTCACCAGAAATTTCCCCAGAACACTGGTGGGCCAGTCTGACCCTGTGGAGAAGGGAAAAGTGGTCCCAGATTACCTTCAAAATGAAAACCTTGTGGGAGAGGTACAGTCAATAAACTAGAGATGGCCCGGCTTGGTTCCCCGAGAACCGAACTCGCCCGAACTTCCGGAATCCGAGTCGGCTTGGTATTCTCCCACCTATTCGGATTCCAAAACGAGGCAAAATGTCATTGTGACATCGTCGGATCTCGGATCTTGCGATTTTAGAATGAATAAATAGCCACCTCCACAGGGATCCAGCGCCATTTGAGAGATGGAGAGAGAAGGGTTAGGTTGCAGGAACAGAGTAGGAATAGAGTAGGAAGAGAGCAGTATTAGAGCAGTAATAAAGCAGGAAGAGAGGAGTATAGAGGAGGCATTTTTCTTCATTTACAATACAAAGTGTTTGGGGTGTCACATTCCCTCCTTCTAAAGAAACTATTTTCTGGCTGCTGAAATTCTAATATACCAGCACTATATATTTCTGAATTTGCACTACAAGTGTTTGGGGTGGCACATATTCCCCTCTTCTAAAAAAGCTATTTTCTGGTGCTGAAATTGTAATATACCAGCACTATATATTTCTGAATTTGCACTACAAGTGTTTGGGGTGTCAGATATTCCCCCCTTCTAAAAAAACTATTTTTTGCCTGCTGATATTGTAACTATATATTTCTGAATTTGCACTAAAAGTGTTTGGGGTGTCACATATTTCCCCTCTTCTAAAAAAGCTACTTTCTGGTGCTGAAATTAAAATATACCAGCACTATATATTTCTGAATTTGCACTACAAGTGTTTGGGGTGTCAGATATTCCCCCCTTCTAAAAAAACTATTTTTTGCCTGCTGATATTGTAACTATATATTTCTGAATTTGCACTAAAAGTGTTTGGGGTGTCACATATTCCCCTTCTTCTAAAAAAGCTAATTTCTGATGCTGAAATTCTAATATACCAGCACTATATATTTCTGAATTTGCACTACAAGAGTTTGGGGTGTCAGATATTCCCCCGTTCTAAAAAAAACTATTTTCTGCCTGTGAAATTTTAATATACCAGCACTATATATTTCTGAATTTGAACTACAAGTGTTTGGGGTGTCTCATATTCCCCCGTTTCTAAAAAAAACAATTTTCTGCATGCTGAAATTCTAATATACCAGCACTATATATTTCTGAATTTGCACTACAAGTGTTTGGGGTGTCACATATTCCCCCTCTTCTAAAAAAGCTATTTTCTGATGCTGAAATTCTAATATACCAGCACTATATATTTCTGAATTTGCACTACAAGTGTTTGGGGTGTCAGATATCCCCCCCCCCCCTTCTAAAAAAAACTATTTTCTGCCTGCTGAAATTGTAATATACCAGAACTATATATTTCTGAATTTGCACTACAAGTGTTTGGGGTCTCATTCAAATGGATTCACAGCAGTCCACATATGAGCAGCAAGCAGCTGCTGCCACCAGTCCTGATGGTAGTCTTCCCTGTACGTCATCTGGTAAAGCCTATGTAAAAGTACATAGTCTTTTGAAGTCAGGGAAAAAATCCAACAAAAAAACACGCTGTGGCAAAGAAAGAATGAGGCCTTCGCCTTTTTCTATTAGTGCGAGATCTAAAAATGATACTGAGGCTTCTTCTTGTAAGGTCACTCGTGACCAAGCAAGACCAAGTAATTCTGAGTCCAAAAGTGGTACACAACTACTGTTACGTGTGAAAGCCGAGCTGCAAGAAAACAGTAAGGCATTAGAGGAAAATGTATGCTCAGAATCAGAAATGATACCAATCCCTGAGGAGATTCCATCCACGAGTGGTATGTGTAATCGTGATCATTCTGATAGTTTACCCATAAAGAAGGGCCCTTTCAGCATTTCTGGGGAGAGTCCAAGTGGTATAAGCCATATATCAATGACATCCCTTAGTTTTCGTGTGCCTGAATAGCCCGAGTGTAGCCGGTGATACACCTACTGAGGAATTGGAAGAGGATGAGGGGGATATTTGTGTAGCCGACGAGGGCGCTAATGAGGATGTTGATGAGGATGAGGTTGTTTGTGTAAATCCTGCACCAGTGGAAGCAGCTCTGTCATGTGACAAGAAGAAGGCCATGTGGAATTATTTCTAACCAAATCCTGACAACAGTTGTATAGCCATTTGTAGTATATGTAAAGCCACAGTCAGTCGAGGGAGGGACCTTAACCATCTTGGAACCTCATCCATGTTACGCCATTTGACGGGAGTTCATGGCAAGGTGTTGGGAAAAGCTGACAGTTATGGCAAAAAAATAACAACATTCACTCCATCATCAGCTAGGACCCTTCTCTCATCTACATCCTGATGCCTGTAATCTGCACCCACAACAAAGTCCTCATCAATATCCTCAGTAGCGATCGGAGTTAGCCTGCATCCCACTTGGTAAGGCTCGATGACTCCTGCACTATAATTGATTTCTCTGAAGAATGTTTGAGCGTTAGTCCTACTGCTGCTGCTGTTGCTGCTGCTGGGGGTGAGTCTTCCTCCCATAAGAAGCCCAAGAAAAAGAGCACTAGTACTTTACAACAATTAACTGTGAAACAATTTTTTGCTAGCGGAAGAAAATATGACAGCAGTCACCAGTCGCAAAAACGGATCACAGACGCCATGGCGACTATGCTATGGCTAGATCTGCATCTAATATCCACTATAAACGCAGCTGGTTTTTCACAGTTAATTGATGCTTTGTGTCCCTGTTATAAAATTCCATTGCGACACCATTTTTCACGAAAAACTAATCCGCAACTGTACCAAAACTTTCATAAAAATGTACCAATTGGGCTCAAAAATGCCATTCTACCCACAGTACACCTAACCACAGATATGTGGACAAGTGGAAGTGACCAAACCAAAGATTAAATGACTGTGACAGCCCACTGGGTTAGTCATTCCCCTTCACAAGCAGGAACAGCAGCAGCATGTACACCACTACGTAACATTTCTCACATGCAGGCTACTATTTGTATCACCGGCTTCACTAACAGGCATACAGCTGATATTTTGTTACGAAAACTAAGGGATGTCATTGATAAATGGCTTATACCACTTGTACTCTCCCCAGGAAATGTTATTTCTGATAACGCCAACAATGTTGTGCAAGCATTACAGCTGTGTGAATTCCATCACATTCCCTGTTTTGCTCACACTAGAAACTTGGTGGTGCAGAGATTCTTGAAAAATAACCGTGAGGTGCAGGAGATGCTTTCGGTGGCCCGTAAAATTTCGGAACATTTCAGGCATTCTGCCACAGCATGTAGGAGATTGCAGCAGCTCAAAGAACAATTTAGGAGATGCTTTCGGTGGCCCGTAAAATTTCGGAACATTTCAGGCATTCTGCCACAGCATGTAGGAGATTGCAGCAGCTCAAAGAACAATTTAACTTGCCCTGCCACCAACTTAAGAAAGAGTTGTTAACAAGGTGGAATTTCACCCTGTACATGCTTCAGAGGATTGAGGAACAGTGTAAAAGCCATACAAGCATATTGCACAAGCCATGACATTGGGAAAGGAGGGGGAATGTATTTCAGTCTTGCACAGTGGAGAATCCTTTCTGTGCTGTGCAAGGTGCTGAAACCATTTGAAGTTGTGACATGTGAAGTGAGTTCAGACTCTGCGTGCTTGAGCCAAGTCATTCCCTTAATTCAACTTTTGAAAAAACAGCTTGACAAACTGAAGGAGGAAATGTAAGAAAGCAATTCCGCAAAGTATGTTGGCCTTGTAGATCAAGTACTTAATTTGCTTTGCAATGATCCAAGAGTTATTAAAATCTTGAAGTCGGATCAGTATGTTTTGGCAACTGTGCTTGATCCGTGGTTTAAGACCTACATCTATTCTATGCTTCCAAATGACCGACATCTGAACCGTTGCAATGAGCTCTTGGTCAGCAAGTTGTCCGCTGAACTGGGCCTTGGCTTGATGATGTCTCCTCCTTCAGTTTCTCAGGCAGCTGCTGCTCGTAAGAAATTGCACTTTCCAAAGAGAAGCAGGGATGACGCAGGTGGCAGACCACAGCAGTTTGACATCACAAGGAGCATATGAGCTTCATCGGTCGGATTTCTTTACCCACAGCCAGTTTCCTATAACCTTCTTTTACCTATAGGAGGAACTGCTCTCTAAACAATATCGTTATACCATACTTTCTTCCCGTCAGGGAATACCTGTTTATCACTATTATATTTTATGCATGCATGTGTCTGCATATGTTATATGCCTATAGAGCTCTGTTAGGCATTAAGGGGTTTAACTATCCAGCTCGATCCACGGATATTGTATACATATTTATGTTTAATATAATTTTATATACTTTTTTTAATAAATTGGATATATTTTATACATCAGCGCTGCCACTTTTTCCATTTTCCTTTTGCTTCTAATATTGTGTGACGAGAACAGTACTCGTCATTAGTGGCTGGCTGCAGGTGTATATATTATATTGCTTTTTATGGTGTATACCCTGCTATATATATTATGTACGGTATATTCGAATTATCCTGACCAGCGTTGGGTTTATATCTTTTTTTTTTATAATTAGTTTGACATCTGGGCTGGTTTGAAAGATTTTACCAAAAAATGTGTGACCTCGGCCTCCAATCCTACTATTAACATGTAAAGGATGGTGGAGGATTATTTTCAAGAGTTAATTGATATGGAAGTGTCAGGCAGTCCCTTTCCATACTGGGAGGAAAAACAAGCCATTTGGAAACCCATGTACAAACTTGCTTTGCAATACCTAAGCTGCCCACCCTCCAGTGTGTACTCAAAAAGAGTATTCAGCACAGCCATGTCAGTGATTGACATAGGAGGTTACTTCCTAAAAATGTGGAAAAGATGATGTTCATCAAAATGAACTACATCTTCCACGAGAAAGGCCTTTACCAGCAAATACATCCAAGTACTGACACTTCTCTAATGACAGATTCCAGCGGAGATTAATTAATAGTGTGTGATTATGATGTAATCACTGATGAGGGTGAGGATGATGCTGAAAATGATGACAACAATATCTTTTTAAAACTTTCACTATAAATGTAGAGTGTAATCTACCCCCAAAGAGAAAGGGGGCTTGGGGCATTTCTATTTATCGTACAGTCTTTGCAGGCTGCTTTTTTTCTATTTAACTTTTAGTTTATGGGAATAATATACACCCAAACAGAAAAGCTGCTTTGGGCATTTTTATTTATCGTACAGTCTTTGCTGGCTGCTTTTTTTCTATTTCACTATAAGTGTAGGATGTAATCTAGACCCAAACAGAAAAACAGAAAAGCTGCTTTGGGCATTTTTATTTATCGTACAGTCTTTGCTGGCTGCTTTTTTTCTATTTCACTATAAGTGTAGGATGTAATCTAGACCCAAACAGAAAAACAGAAAAGCTGCTTTGGGCATTTCTATTTATCATACAGTCTTTGCAGGCTGCTTTTTTTTCTATTTCACTATAAGTGTAGGGTGTAATAGACAGTTAGACACCCAACTGCCTTTTTGCTATGAATTTCAATAGCTCTTTTAGTGCATTGTCTGGCACCCTGGATTGATGTGTCTGATAAAAGCACACATCCCGGGGGGGCAGCGCTCGTTGCTCATTGACATTTATTAGCTGTAGAATTAAGGAGGGCCTAGCAGGGATTAAACTGTATTTTTCATAATTTGCACTAATAAGGGTTGGGTGTAATATACACCCAAACACTAAAGCTGCTTTGGGCATTTCTATTTCTATTTCTATTGTACAGTCTTTGCAGGCTGCTTTTTTTCTATTTCACTATTAGTGTATGGGAATAATATACACCTAAACATAAAAGCTGCTTTGCTCTTCAAGGTTGTCTGCCATGGTTCTAGTAGTAGGAGGGAACTCAAGGTGAAAGACTACACATTATACAAAGGGCTATTAATTTTATCTATTCTATGTACTAAGACAACATTTTAACATTTTTTTTTGGTATAAAATTAATACCTTTTTCAGCATGCTGCATTTATTGTATGGGAGTGATTATTAGGCTTGGTTTATTTCTAAAATTGGAAAGTAAAAGGTGGATCACCTTAGTAGACAAAATCACGGTTCTTTAGGCACCGCCTACTTAGAAAAACTATAGCACCTACTATACTTAACTACACTGTGATGTGGTGGAAGAAGCGAAGTTCACGACGCTGCAGGTGGATCAGATGCTGTCCAAGGTCTGAGAGCAGCAGCCATTCACATATGTAATGACAAAATAGATAAAAATAAAATCTTGTCATAAGGGAAATAGGCTTCTGACAGACAAATAAGATATAATTAATCCACACACAAGAAAACCTTGATTCACTCCCTTATATACAAGTGGAAGTCAGTTCTCAATATGCTGGATGGTAAGTCCGGAAACAATCTACGACAAAAAAGAAGGAACAGGGCGCCTAATAGTGTAATATGTGTAAATAATGTCCAATA
The DNA here is from genome assembly GCF_038048845.1 of Mixophyes fleayi. Lineage (NCBI taxonomy): Eukaryota > Metazoa > Chordata > Amphibia > Anura > Limnodynastidae > Mixophyes > Mixophyes fleayi. The sequence goes on from NC_134410.1 coordinate 84,049,518, forward strand.
CCCAAGATAAAAGGGTTATGCATACCGAATGTATAAGTGAAAGGAGCTCATCTGTATCAAACTGCCCAGCGATCAATCTCTAATTTTGAAGAGCTCTCAAACATGTAACAAATAGATCAAAAAGACCAGAGATAGTGTATTATCCTCAGATATAGCAATGTGATCACCACCTCCACCTATAGTGTTTGTGCATATCAGATATATATATATATAAAAATCAAGTTTATCTGTTTGGTATCCTGGTGGTATTTCGTCTCTTGATATCACTGTGTATATGAAGCTCATAAATATCTTTCTGACGGATCCAGAATAGAAATAAGGAAATGCTTATCTGTAAATGGTCCTTATGTCTGCTTCCAATGCATCCAGTTCTTTCTATAAGTAATATAACCAGTACTCTCAGTTATCCAGGAACAGAAAAATAAGAATACCACATAATGTAGTATATTTGTACAGACGTTTTATTGCACATTAACAGATAAAATTTGCACTTACAAAACATAAAAATATAATTCGTTTATCTGAAATCCAAGTGTAGAATGTGTTCTTTTCCTGGTGCATAGATGTTATGTCTTCCACCCAACTTCCACACAAAAAGTTAGCTGGAGAATGTTTCCCAGTACTTTACAAGGCGCAAATGCAGCAGGTCAATAGTGTACACCTTCAATGCATTTCGTTCCTTTCACAGAACTTCATCAGGAGGAATGAATATTATGTATATACTCGATGGTGTTAAATAATGCGCCATCTTGCGTATGCGCACTTGGAGTATCGCACTTCTGCGCACATGTGCATCGGCGAAAGGCTCCATTCTCTGTCTATGCGGGGACCTACTTTGTATTTAATCTAAGTGGTCACATTCTTTCATCAGTAAGTGTATTTAGTTGAGTTTGTGCTCAATAGGTATAGTTGACATTTTTTATAGCGGCTATCTTACTTTCTGGTGCTATTCTTATAACATAAACTAGGTATCACTATTGTTGCAGCAATTGTTAAAAAAGAGAAAGTTAAGCATGCATCCTTTGCATGCAATTTCATACCCAGATATGACAGAAACTTATGTAGCACAATTGTTAAAAACATCATTAAATAATATATTATATGAATTATTAACTAGATCTATACATAGATATGGCCTGTCTATGTTTATATTGAAATAACAAAAATAAGATCTTGTTGAAAAATGTAAAATATCAACTAAAAACCTCCTAGTTCCCACTAAAATCGAAATAAAAAGATATAGCATATAGTAAGAACCCCGTGGAAAATGTATCATAACACCCTAGTTATAAAATACAGAATGGATCATATAGAGCAAATGGAACTCATTCGCCAGGCATTCACTTGTCATAAAAAAACAACTAAAATCATATATAAGATAAAATAGAATCATAAAAACATAAAAAGTTCCTGTTTAGCATAGGCCGAGATTATTATAAAACCCATTGTTGAATTCAAAAAACCACCGTAAGATACATATACATTTTCATAACATTTGTAATTATTAAAAATTGCACACAAACACATTTGTATATGTTTGTTAATAACATTTATTCTAGTGTTTTTATTAGCATTTTAAGGGTCATTGAATAGGCTTGTACTAGAGTTTAAAAAGATACTAAAGGTGAGTAACATTGGTGGTTAACAGGCCTTAAATGATGATCATACACAAATACTTGGCTGCCTACATCAGGGCTCCTTGGGTGTGGCTTACAAGTTAACCCTTGTTAGATGTAAGCCTCTTTACCTGGGAGGTGAGTACATTTGATTTTGACAGCAATTTTATAAGGTATAAAGCATATTGGTCAGTTTAGGACCTGCATAAAATGAGGTAGCCTTGATGCTGGAATGCATGGTTAAATGTTTAGATCAAAATATGAACCAATTCCTCATGTTTTCATTTTGCTAGAAACACCCAATGTGTGGTAAGGACAAGCTCTGTCAACAACATCCCTTTGTTTTGCTAAACAGAAATAGGATCCCAGCTATCAGCATGTCATGTGATGGTGGAGGTGGGGGAAGGAGTATGTCACAGTGCAGACAGACTCAGAGTGGCATCCAAAGCTTTTCTGCTCACTACATCATGTGCCAAGCTATTGTGGTTGCTATGGTAGTCCAGAATCATAAATCATTAATAGCAGTCTGAAGGAAACAAAAAACAGGGAAAAAGGCAAATACCAACATTCTTCTTAAAGCCTGCCACAGTGATTTATGTTTTTTCCTGGGATTGGTCTTTTAAAACTTCAAATACTATTCCGTTTTATAATGCAGATAATCCTTATTTGTCATATTGTAAGCTATCTGTCATGATTTCTAACACTGTTCAGTTTGATACATTAACAGGGGCGCACGCAGGATTGTTAGAGGGGGGTTTCTCTCCCCCCAACGGGAAAAAAAAACGAGAAAAAAAACCCCAGAGAGAGCTGCTGCCGTTTCGGCAGCACTGTACTATACAGCAGCCACGGCGCTGTCAAAGAAGCGTCCACGGCGGTGCTGTATGCACCACCACGGACGCTTCTTTGACAGCGCCGCGGCTGCTGTATAGTGCAGTGCCGCTATGTGGTGCACTACGTTAGCGGAGGGGAGGAGTTTCTGGAGACCCAGAAACCTCCCCTGCGTGCGCCACTGATTAAATAATTTTGCTATTTGTGAGACACACATCTGCAAAATGGGTTCAATCTATGTGATCACTTTCAGTATCTGTAAAATACTGAAACTTTAGAAACTAAAAAATAAAATTTGATTATTGAAATCTGTCAAAGCAGAAACATATTGATATTTTTAAAATGAATAAGAAATGCACAAATAGAATCCCATTTACCTGATGTGAGTCAATTTGATATACAAGTACTTTCTAGTTGTATATTTATTTTCGTTTGTCTAACCCCTCTATATATTGTATGTACAAAGCACTGTGTATAATGTGTGCATAGATCTGTTCATACAGGTGTGTCTCACTTTGAGGGAGCAGCCATCCTGTAATATTTGCTCAGTGTTTGGCAGCTTGCTGTTCTGGGAAGAATGCCACATGGGTGTATGTGTGTGTTTTGTATTTTATACGCTGCAGATTATCTTAATAGCACAATGGCCCTACCCTAGGCTACTTTTGACCTAAAGTACTTAAGTATAATTTATAATATCCTATAACTTCATGATTAAGCACCTATTACAGGTTTTCAGGCAGCAACAGGATTTGCTAATACAAGACCTGTGCTGTTGTGTGTCACGAATGCCCAGCCTGTCTCAGATACAGCAATCTGAACAGCTGGTCGTGACTGGCATCACCTTAGTCACTTGGCGATGAATACACCTTTTCTGCCACCAGAACGTTCACCAGAACCACTTATTAATGTTTCACACTTAAATCATAAACACATGTAGCATGAGCCTCCCTGGGCTTTGTAAGTTCACAAAGAATAACGGAGAACACACTAGATTAAATTTATTTAATATGAAAAATGTTTCCAAGGCTTTGTTACAAAAATTAATGACAAGACATACAATATGTGTGCACAAATAAGTTTCAGAAAAATAAAATAGAAAATAAAATCAGAGCCACTACTTACTAGTTAAGACCTGGCGGTAAATGTCTCAAGCTGAGAATTTTCCGGCGGGTTTGAAAAACCAATCACATTCTAGCTTTCATTTATTTAGTACATTCTATAAAATGACAGCTAGAATCTGATTGATTGCTATAGGCAACATCTCCACTTTTCAAACCCGCCGGAAATCTCTCAGTTTGATACATTTATCCCCTGGTGTGTGAGGGAACACAATTGACAAAAATGGGACATTTCAGTCTTGATAGACCCCCTTATGAAAATGCACACATTATTGTCTAAGGAAGAAGATTTTAAACCTTTTTTCCACATAGCTCTCACCCCCCACCTTTGGAGTTTAGCTGTCAATATGGACATATTGATCTCCCAAATGTCACAGAGCTTTTGAATTGAGCTAGGGATGTCCTGAGATCAGTAATGTTCACAGGACGTTCAGTTCTCACCTCTGCTCATTCTGCTTTACTAGATGGTTTACAGCTTTGGGGCTTCAAACTCCTTAGATGCCTATTTCTCCCTGGTCTGGCTATTTTCAACAGATTATTGACACTTGCATAAGTTCAACCTCATGTCATCTAGCAAAGCACACAATGAGATTACATTACACGGTTACATAAAATATCCACATTGTCATACATGAATTCAACAGAATATAACAATCAGTCATTAGATATACTACATAATCTTCACACCTCCCCCTAAACCTAGGGGGAGGGTATTTTGCAAATACATATAAGTATATATCATACTTGTCTACTTTTCCGGAATTTCCTGGAGGCTCCCGAAGAGTAGGCAAACCTCCTGGACCCTGTAAAATGCAGAAATTCACGGCATTGAATCTGTACTCCGTTACTCTATTAATGACGCGATTAAGCATCGACCCCCACTATTCTAAAACTTAAATTTCTGTATTTTATAGCAGGGACGGGGCTATAGTGATGTAATGACGTCGTTACACCCCCTCCTACCCTCTGTCACATGATCTGTACTCTGGAATCTCCCGGAGTACAGTTTTGAAAAATAGGCAAGTATGGTATATATATATACTACTTACATCACTTACTGGACATGTCACAAATGTGGCTTATTTAATCTACTAAGGACAAATAGTGGTGTGAAATATTTGGTAAATTTGCAAAAAAAATGTCCATGTTTTGTTTTCCAGAAAAAAGTAAATATATGCAAAACTTACTTTCTTAGCAAGCTTTAAAGATCTAAATTCCCTTTAATAGTTTAAGAACATGAATTTAATTATGTGAAATTTCATGTGCTTGTTATATCATCATATTTGCTATCTTTATTAATTTAAAAAGAGAAATTTATTCAGACAGTTATTACAAACTTACTACATTTTTCTGTAAACTTTTTTTAGTCTGTTACAAATGGAGCTATGTACTGCTCAAGAAACTATTATCGACAATGTAAAAAAGAGTTTTATAAAAAAAATGGTGTGGAAAACTGCTAATTTTCTGAGCTACTACATCAGTGTCTACTTATTATTATTATTATTATTATTATTATTATTATTATTATTATTCACTTTCCCCATTTGTGTAAATGTCTTAAAACTTAATGTTTGCCCTAAATGAGACAAGCCTTTCTACTCTTTTACTTAATAGACTATAGGCCAAATTATTTTAAATGTTGCAAAATATGGAGGACTCTCAACCAGGTGAGGATAGTCATCAAAAATTGCAGAGAGCAAAGAGCTTGTCACTATAGGTGTGCACACAGGATGTGCTGGGTGTATCCAAGGTGGGGGCACAAGCTTTCCAACTGTGCCATGGCTGCTTCTTTTAATCTGCCACAATATATACTACATGGCCGAAACAGACCTGCTGCAAATGCTTAGCCGTAGCTCCTCACATGTTTATTTGCAGAACTAAAGAGTTCTGGACCTGATGTGATTCCAGAGGGGAATGGGGGCACTATGTGCCATAATATGAACTGTGGGGCACTACTCTGTAGCACAATATGATCTGGGTGACTTCAAGACACCCTCCCCTTAGGCGGTGCTAGACATGCCCCTCCAGTGGCAAGCTGCAATGTAGAGTAACCCTATCTAGCTTTCTATGTGTGCACACTATTTTTAAATGTGCTGTGCATGCCTATGCTTGTTACCATACTGCAGTCAGGGCTGCCACTACTATTAGATGAACTCAGGTGGTCGTCTAGACCACCACCATTTCGGGGTCACTTAAGAACTGAGAGCTTCATATAGAGTTGGACGTACGTTTTAGATTCTGTGGCAGGAATTGCCTTTTGCTCAGCTGGTTGTCTAGTAACAGCGACTGGCCTCACTCAGCCAAACCACGACATCTGTTTTGATGTTTGCGGATTGACTTCTTCAGCTGATAGTACTTAATTCATTTATGTGGCTACTACATTATATGAAGTCATTAGTGTTACTGGGACAGTAGAATGTACATATACCTAATAAGGTGGTAATAGTGAAGTTGCAAAAGTATTTATTAGTTCTAAATAGGGCAGTCACGTAACTATGGCAATGGTAAATACATAGCGGAACTGGAGTAACAAAGAAAATACATTTAACCATTATCAAATATACATATTTACTAAATTCTGCGAAATGTTGCATATTGTACTAGTATTGGTGCTTGAAAACATTAAGAAGTTTGTGTTTTATATAAAAAAGCATAACTGAACTGGTTGTAATATATAATAATGTAGTAATAGCAGTACACCATAAATGGAGATATAGCAGTATACCATAAATACACAGTGTATATTTAATAAGCGTTAATATGATTTAATTGGTAACAGCGAGTAGTGCTAACTGCTAATGAGCCTAAATATGCCTGTCGTAAATCTTATAATGCAGAGATAGGGAGCTCGACACATGAATGTAAATATGCTATTTTTGAGCTCAGCCTAATTCTGGTACATATGCTGCCAATGTGGAAACAGACTATGCACCTGATTTATTAAGGAAAGTTAAGCAAATAATTCAGTAAGTTTTCTTACTCAAATTTTCTGGACAAAACCATGTTGCAATGCAAGGGGAGAAAATTTGTTTATTATTTTGCACATAATAAAATACTGTCTGTTTTTTCATGTAGCACACAAATACTTGATAGCTTATTTGAACACTGGAATTTAAAGTTGATCTAGGACATGCCCCACCCCAAATATAAATCTGCCATCGCATTTTAATAAGGGGTGTGCACCGGGCACTTTTAGTGTTTTGGGTTTTGGGTTCTGATTAGCTTGAGGTTTTGGGTTCTGATTTGTTTTGCCAAAACACCCGACAAAAGGTTTTGGTTCTGATTTCGGGTTTTGGGTTCTGATTTATTTTTTAAAAAGCATAAAAAGCGCTAAAATCCTGTTTTTTGATTGTTTTCCACTCCTACGCTATTATTAACCTCAATAACATTCAATAACAATCATTTCCACTAATTTCCAGTCTATTCTGAACACCTCACACCATTGTTTTTAGTCCAAAACGTTGCACCGAGGTAGCTTTCTGGACTGCGTAGGGAAGTGGGCCCGGTACCCAATTTGGTACCGGGGCCACAATACCTCCGCCTTCAAATGGTCTCAATTCCACTGCACAGCTGCCTGCTCCTACATCCTCTGCAGCATATACAGGGTGTAGTTCGAGCACGTCAATACCTCTTGTTTTCGACGATGACAGGTCATTTTCATTAATTTTTGATTTGGCAGCAACAGTCAACGTTTTTTAATATCTGATACGCATCTATCTGGACTGCGTAGTGGAGTGGCCCCGGTACCCAATTTGGTACCGGGGCCACAATATGTCACCCTCAACTGGTCTGAATTCCACTCTACAGGTGGCTGCTCCTCCATCCTCTGCAGCATATACAGGGTGTAGTTCGAGCGCGTCAATACCTCTTGTTTTTGACGATGACAGGTCATTTTCATTCATTTTGGATTTGGCCCCAACACTGAATGTAGTTTAATATCTGATACGCATCTATCAGGACTGCGTAGTGGAGTGGCCCCGGTACCCAATTTGGTACCGGTGCCACAATACCTCCTCTAACTGGTCTAAATTCCACTGCACAGATAAAAACAAAGAACATAGTATTAGAAATGGCAGTTCCTCTTTTTTGGAACTACAGAAACAAAGAACGTAGTAATAGAAATGGCAGTTCCTCTTTTTTGGAACTATAAAAACAAAGAACATAGTAATAGGAATGGCAGTTCCTCTTTTTTGGAACTACAGAAACAAAGAACGTAGTAAAAGAAATGGCAGTTCCTCTTTTTTGGAACTATAAAAACAAAGAACATAGTAATAGAAATGGCAGCTCCTCTTTTTTGGAACTACAGAAACAAAGACAACCTCCTTCAACTAGTCTAAATTCCACTGCACAGATGGCGGACACCGGACGCACGTCTGAAACCAACATAGCTGTGCCGGTGACATGGCCTGCAGGAATATCTCTGATAGAGATAGAATCAGGCCCCAAAGAGCACTTAATGCCAAAAAAAGAGTTGCAAGATGGAATTGTCCTTGGGCCCTCCCACCCACCCTGATGTTGTTGAAATAGGACATGCACACTTTAACAAACCAATCATTTCAGCGACAGGGCCTACCAAACTACTGTGGCTGAAATGATTGGTTTGTTTGGGCCCCCACACACAAAAAAGCTATTCATCTCTCCCTGTACAAACTAAACTGGCTCTACTGAGGCAAGATGTCGTCCTCTCCCTCATCCTCTGATTCCTCTCCCCCTTTAGTGTGTACTTCCTCATCCTCACACATTATCAATTCGTCCCCGCTGGACTCCACAGGTCCCTCTGTAGTATCTGGAGGCCAGTGCTGTACTTGATTGAGGAATTGATAATTCATTTTTATGAACATCATTTTTTCAACGTTCTGCGGAAGCAACCACCTTCGCCGCTCACTGACCAGGTTCCCCGCTGCACTAAAAACTCTTTCCGAGTACACACTGGAGGGGGGACAACTCAGGTAAAATAGAGCCAGTTTGTACACGGGCTTACAAACTGCCTTTTTTTCCTGCCAGTAACAATATGGACTGTCTGACATGTCTATTTATATGGTGTCAGAAAAATAATCCTCCACCATTTTTTTCTATTGTGACAGCATCCAATGCAGCGACAGTAGACATGTCTGCAATGGTTGGCAGGTCCTTCATTCCGGACCAGATGTTGTCTGCATTCCCGCTAGCGGGTCTTTTAGGAAAACTGAGCTTTTTCCTCGCAGCCTTAGGTGTGGAAGAAAATGAAGGTGGAGCTGTTGGCATGTAACGGTCCTCTTCAGAGGACAATTTCCTGACCTACGCTTTAAACCGAGGATCGAGCACGGTGGCCAGAATGTATTCCTCTGGCTTTAGAAGAGTGACCACCCTCAGATCCTGGCAAAGCGTACGAAGGGCTTCATCCACAAGAGCTACATGCTTGGTGGAATCGCAATGGTTTACCAGCTCCTCCCTCACTTTCTCCAGCTGCTTCTGCAACAGCCTGATCAGGGGAATGACCTGACTCAAGCTGGCAGTGTCATGTGGCAAGTTCAAACGGCTGCAGAACCTTGCACAACACGGAAATCAGTCTCCACTGCGCTTGACTCAGGCGCATCCCCACTCCTTTTCCTATGTCGTAGGTGGCTGTGTAGGCTTGAATGGCCTTTTGCTGCTCCTCCATCCTCTGCAGCATATAGAGGGTGGAGTTCCAGCGCGTCACAACCTCTTGTTTGAGGTGATGGCAGGGCAGGTTCAGCCTTTTTTGATGTTGCTCGAGTCTGCGGTAGGCACTGGCAGAATGCCGAAAGTGTCCAGCAATTGTGCGGGCCACCGCAAGCATCTCCTGCACACCCCTGTCACTCTTCAGGTAATGCTGCACCACCAAATTAACGGTGTGGGCAAAACATGGGACGTGCTGGAAATTGCCCATATGTAATGCCCGCACAATGTTACTGGCGTTGTCTGACACCACAAATCCCTAGGAGAGTCTAAGTGGGGTAAGCCACTCCGAGATTATTTCCTTCAGTTTTTCTAAGAGGTTGTCAGCGTTGTGCCACTTACTAAAACCTGTGATACACAACGTTGCCTGCCTTGGCACGAGCATCCATTGTGGAGATGCTGCTACTGATGCAGCTGCTGCTGTTGCTGCGGAAGGCAATGCATCTACCCAGTGGGCTGTCACAGTCATATAGTCCTTAGTTTGCCCTGAACCACTTGTCCACATGTCCGTGGTTAAGTGGACAGTGGGTACAACCGCATTTTTCAGAGCACTGAGGACACTTGTTCGTACTTCTCTGTACATCTTTGGTATCGCCTGCCTAGTGAAGTGGAATCTCGACGGGATTTGGTACCGGGGACACAATACCTCCATCAACCATCTAAATCCCACTCCACTGATGGCGGACACCGGACGCACATCTAACACCAACATAGCAGTTACCGCCGCAGTTATCCGCTTTGCTATAGGGTGACTACTGTCGTACTTTGTGCTCAGGGCAAACGACTGTTGGACGGTCAACTGTTTGGTGAAAGACGTAGCGGTCTTAAGACTTCCCCTCTGGGAAGATGACCGACTACCAGCAGCAACAGCAGCAGTGGCAGTAGTAGGCGTACCGCTGCAGGATTCCTCGGAAGAATCCCGTATTGAAGAGGACTCAGTCTGGCTGGTGACATGGCCTGCAGGACTAAATCTGATGGAGATCGTGGAGGAAGTTGACGAGGAGGGTGTTGGTGGTATGTATCCAACAGGACCAAGGGATTTAGGTGTCCCTGGACTGCTGACGGTCCTAGCCACAGGTCCTGAACTAAACACTGAATTATGAAGGTTCTTCAGGTGACGTATAAGTGAGGATGTCCCTAGGTGGCCAAGATCCTTACCCCTGCTTATTTGAGCTTTACATAAGCTACATATGGCCATACATTTGTTGTCCAGATTCGGATAAAAATAACTCCAGACAGAAGAGGTGGATTTTTTGGTCTTCTGACCAGGTATGACGATGGGCTTTTTCATCCCATGGACAACAACTGTTTCCCCCCCTGGTGGCTCATTTATGATAACCACATCAGCATCCTCCTCGTCAAGTTCCTCCTCAGCGCCAGCTACATCAATATCCTCCTCCCGGTGTACAACATTCACACCTTCATTAGCCAAATCTGTAACTGGACTGTGGGTGATCCTTCCAGCATATGCAGAGGGCGTGCTGGAAATGGTTGAAGGAGCCACCTCTTCCCGTACAGTGATGGGAAGGTCAGGCTTCGCAACCACAAAAACCCTTGGACTCGCTGGACTTGGACTAGTTGTTGATGACAGCTTAAGTCTCTTAAATTTGTTAGAGGGGGGAGGAGAAGTGCTTAGATCCATGGGTGGGTGAAGCTGAACCACTAGTCATGAACACGGGCCAGGGCCTAAGCCGTTCCTTGCCATTCCGTGTCGTAAATGGCATATTGGCAAGTTTACGTTTCTCCTCAGATGATTTTAATTTTCTTTTTTTGCTAATTTTTGGGAACTTTGGGTTTTTGGATTTTATATACCCTATACTATGAGATTGGGCATTGCCCTTGGCAGCTGACGTTGATGGCATTTCAGCGTCTATGTCAATGTCTTGACTAGTGGCAGCAGCTTCAGCATTAGGAGGAAGTGGGTCTTGATCTTTCCCTACTTTATCCTCCAAATTTTTGTACTCCATTATATGCAGCACAAGAGAGCATACCCCTAAACCACACACACTTTGGGACTACAGAAACAATGAATGTAGTAATAGAACTGGCAGTTCCTATTTTTTGGAACTACACAAACAATGACCGTAGTAATAGAACTGGCGGTTCCTATTTTTTGGAACTACAGAAAGAATGAACGTAGTAATTGAACTGGCAGTTCCTATTTTTTGGAACTACACAAACAATGACCGTAGTAATAGAACTGGCAGTTCCTATTTTTTGGGAACTACAGAAACAATGACCGTAGTAATAGAACTGGCAGTTCCTATTTTTTGGTACTACAGAAAGAATGAACATAGTAATAGAACTGGCAGTTCCTATTTTTTGGAACTACACAAACAATGACCGTAGTAATAGAACTGGCAGTTCCTATTTTTTGGAACGACAGAAATAATGAACGTAGTAATAGAAATGGCAGTTCCTCTTTTTGGGAACTACAGAAATAATGAACGTAAAATGGCTGGTCCTCTTTTTTTGGACTGCAAGAATATATTGCTCTATAATATTTTTTATACTTTTTCAATTATTTTTTTAATCTTTTTTTTTTTATATTTTTTAGAGATTTTTTTTTAAAAGATTTTTGGCTGATTAACAAATTGCTATGGACTTATCAGAAACAAATACAGGACAAAAGCACCACTGGACTCAGCAGCACAGACACTGGCCAAAGCACCACTGGAATCAGCAGGACAGAGCACTGGACAAAGTACTAATGCACTCAGCAGGACAAAGCACCACTTTAGTAAAGTTATCAGCAGGAGAGAGCACATCAACCTCCCTCTTCACTAACCACAGGGAGAATGAAGATGGCGGCCGCGAGCGGGACATTTATGAGATCCGAGTCTCGCGAGATCCGACGCGAGACTTGGATGTCATAGCCTCGTTTTGGTTTCATTTGGCGCCCGGAAGTTCCCGAACAGTGCTCTGATCCCGTCGGATCCGCACTGTTCACGTGGGCTCGGATTAGCTAAATCCGAGCCCGCTCATCTCTAATTTTAATTAAATGTACCTCCCCCTCCAATGCAATATGGTTTTGTTTACTTGCTCACTTTTGCTTACCTTTCCTTAATGAATCAGGCCCTATGTGACTTTTTATAGCATAAATTATGATTTTTATTTCAAAAATTAAAAGAACAAATGCTTTATTTTAATAATAAAACATTTTTTTCTGGTTGTAACCCCCATCTTGAGATGGTGATAACGATCAAAGGATGGCTGTGATACTTGTGCCATCGCTCTCCATGTTAAACAGGCTTTTACATGCAAAGTGATAGCTGGAGATAGTGATTACCAACAGAAAGTGCTTATTAAATAGCGAGAAGCCCTAACATGGTTTCGCCTAATTTAGGGCTTTTCTTAATTTTAGAAATAGCATAAAGTGTACTCTGATAATTTGTACTGCAAAACTCCTTGCACGTGGGTGAATTGTCCTTGGGAGGGGGTTGTCCTTGTGTAGTTTCATTACATTAGTTCTGTACACACATCGTAAAAAGGCGATTTTGATGTGCATGTGAACACAGCAATATTAGCCGTCAACTGTAATAGGGAACTTTGGTCCTTTTAAGACCAAACAGCATATATCACAACTATAGTGAACATTGGTATGAATCACAAATACAGCAAAATACAAACAAGTGGCATTCAGCTCATGTTTAAAAAGGCAGAGTGCACATGACATAATCATGAACCACTTTAGTGGATGTTTAGCTGTGCAAATGTAAACATCACTTTATTGGCAGAGTCACTTCTATGGATCTGATATTTTCACACAAAAAATGTCCATGTATTTTACTTCCATTTAGCAGAATACCAATTAAATGAATGAGAAAAACACAGCATGCATTGCAGGAAAGATGTCAAATGAAAAGACTTGTTCAAGCAAAGATGTGAATTATATAAATAAAACTAGGTACTCATCTAGCCTTATGGGAGGAATGGTTCTGCCTACAGGAAGAGTTTGTTGCAATATAGAGCGAGGGAGGAAAGGAAAAACAAACAAAAAAGACACACACACCAATTGATGAAATAAAGATTTAAATTTATTTTAAACATGTAAACATTATGTTTATTTTTTTTTACAATGTGATGATTGCATCAGATGTGAAAGTGGGGTCCTGTTGAAAAGCAACTTGTTTCTAAGACCAGAAGATTCGGAAGATAAGTGAAGAGGTGGTCATAGTTAGACTGGAGAGGTCAAATAGTTTTTATGATTCCTTACATGCCTCCTTTTCCTGTTCAATAGCTGTAAGGATATGAAACAATATGTTAATAATAGATACACACAAATATCATACCATATCACACCTCCCAACATTTATTTGTGCAAGTTGAGTCAGTCTGCGACTGCCAAAAAGGGGGCATGGCCACGCCCTGCTGGAGTCGTGCTTGCTTCACACTGGTACCACAGATCATAACAAAACACCCCTGTATTGCTGCATGTACCAGCAGCAAGTTAGCCCTGCAGCATGTGTGTCCCTTTTCTCCCATGACAGGAGCAGGACACACCTCCCAATCGGTGGTAGTCACTTTAACGGTGCTGATAACACCGACAGTGACTACCACGAACAAACAAAAACGAAATGCACTTGCCCGACTCCTAATAAATGATGACAGACCTTAACAATGACAAAATAAGTCCCCGACAGTGTGCTAATAAATCACGATCAGCAGTAACTAAGAATGGCAACCTGTTTTCACGTCCTTTTAAATTGCGACCTCTATATCAGTATTTTTAAACCGGCAATGCCGCTTCTCATCGGACCTAACTCTTACACTTAGGCTTAGCGTTACGAATAGGGCTAGGCTTAGGGTTAGGCTTAGGAATAAGGTTAGGGTTAGGGACCCGGCATTGCCGCTTTAAAAATACTGATATACAGGTTGCAATTTAAGTGGACGTCAAAACAGACTGCTGTTGTTACTGCTAATCATCATTTGTTAGCACACTGTCGGGGACTTGTTTTGTCATTGTTAAGGTCAGTCATCATTTATTAGGAGTCGGGAAAAGTGAGTTTCGGGTTTTATTGGTCATCCTACTGCCTGTCGTTTAATGCACCTCCATAAATTCGTACCACACCCCCTCCGAATGGTCATGGCAGTCAGGACAAAAGGCCTGTTTCTTGGGTAGGACTGTTCCCCTAAAGTGGGACTATCTCGTTTGAATAGGGACAATTGAGAAGTATACAATATTAAAAACAATCACTGAATGCTTGACTTGGTAGTTCAGACCTATTCCAGGTTATTTTATGCCCTTTAAAGTTATTCATACAAAAGCTGTTGGTAGATATTTCGATAATTGTTTCAGGAAAGCAAAACTGAAGGCAAGAATGTGATTTTGGAGATATATTCCTATGCATCAGATATATCGGGCCCAGGATCGGATCTAGAATTTTATTGTATGGGGGGCGATTTAGGGGGGAAAGGCAATTTTGTCCCCACCCCCTTTTTGCTTGTTAAGGCTGCCTGCGGCTGCACACTGTGTGCAGGTCCGTTTGGCAGAGACAGGCAGAGAGAGTGTGTTTTAAACACAATCGGAACAGCCGGGCAGCACACTCTCCCTGCCTGTCTCTGCCGAACGGACCTGCACATAGTGTGCTGTCGCTGACAGCAAGCCCCTGCTAGGGAATCCGATCGCCCCCACCCCCTACCCCCCTGGATCCGCCACTGATAGGGCCTTATCTAGAGCTAAACATAACATTTTGCTGGCATAGTTACTTTTCAGCACCTGTAATTTTATTCAGATAGAACTTTAAATGTAATTTATGGATGTACCCAGTGCAAAAATCTGTCATCATCAGTTCAGAAACTTACAAGAGGTCTATGATAAACATATATGTATACCTAAAATAATTTGCACTTCTTGCATTGCAATGTGGTATTGTCCAGAAAACTTAGTAAGAACTTAGTAAGAAAATTTTTGCTTAACTTTCCTTAATGAATCAGGCCCTTTGGGACAAAACCATGTTGCAATGCAAGGAGTGCAAATTAATTTATTATTTTGCACAAAAAGAAAATACTGTCTGTTTTTTCATGTAGCACACAAATACTTGATAGCTTATTTGCACACTGAAATTTAAAGATCATCTAGGACATGTTCTACCCCAAATATAAATCTGCCATTACATTTTAGATTTAGCTCCCCCCTCCAATGCAACATGGTTTTGCCTTACTTTTGCTTAACTTTCCTTAACGAATCAGGCCCTTTGTCTTTATCAACCATCTATTCCATGGAATAACAAGCATGTGGAATGCACAATTGCTAGTTTAAAGGGTATATGTAAATATGATTTAGAGCTACATTAAATAATTAAACAGCAAGTAAACCCACTATTTGACATAGAAGAACTTCATCCAAAACTAAAGTAGTTTTGGATGGAGTACAAATTTAAAAAACAATTGCTTACACACCCACTATGCATTTGCTTATCTACCATGGGTCCCGGGTGTATAGCGCACACTGGCCCATGAGTCAAGAGGATTCTGTGCCCAGAGTGACATAGCCAGGCATTAAACCAATACACTACTGCCACATCTGCATGGCTTTGCCTGCCACCTGCAATCCCTCTTCCACAATGGCCCTCTTCATTAATAAAACTCCACTGCCACTAATATTGGGTCGCTGGACCACCATGGTTTTCCATACAAAACTAAAGTTATACTTTAATATACATAAGTCAAAGGATGTATATTTTTTTATCTGAACATATGCCACTTAATGTGCGTTTATACTGAACTAAATATGCTTTTTACCTCCTCTGCATAAAATTGTCATACTAGTGGAAGAGGCTTCAATGAGCATGTTGACTGAGAATGACGGCCTGAGTTTGAGTTAGGAGCAAAGCAAAGAAAAGGAGAAACTTTGCAAAACCATATTGCATTAGAGGGGGGAGGTAAATATAAAATGTAGGGACAGATTTATAGTTGGGATCAGGGCCGGACTGGCCATCTGGCAGTTCTGGCAAATACCAGAAGGGCTGATGGCATAGTATGTGTGTGGGGGCCAGTGTATGACTATAGTATGTGTGTGTGGGCCAGTGTATGACTATAATGTGTGTGTGGGGGCCAGTGTATGACTATAGTATGTGTGTGGGGGCCAGTGTATGACTATAGTGTGTCTGTGGGGGCCAGTGTATGACTATAGTATGTGTGTGGGGGCCAGTGTATGACTATAGTGTGTCTGTGGGGGCCAGTGTATGACTATAGTATGTGTGTGGGGGCCAGTGTATGACTATAGTATGGTGTGTGGGGGCCAGTGTAGGTTTCATTTCTTGCTGGGGTTGTTTGGAGGGAGGGAAATAGATGTATTTATCAAATGTGAATACTATTATTTTAATGTTGGGGTTGGAGGGAGGCCTAATTTTAAAACATTGGTGCTATATTGATTTAACACCAGGGCTGTTTGGAGTCTTCTACATTTCATGTACTCATTTTTTCCAAATAGGGCCCCCAACATTCCAAGACAAGCAGCAACTGATCTAAAGACACCAGCAGACACAAGTGGTGAAAGTGACAAGACAGGTAGGAGAGACCAGAACAGTCTGCTAACTGTCCTGAATTTGGTGGGTGACTGTCCCACTTAGTCAAGATTTGGTCTGACTTCAAGGACAGTTGGGAGATATATCCTGCTTCACACTGTACTGCTTGTGAAGGCAGAACTGCCTGCACCTAACAGTAGTGCTCACAGTATTGCCAGTGTATTTTTCAAAAATGTGTCTAATAACCATACTATATCATAGGAGCCCCCTGTCTTAAGTGCCCTGGGTCCCCTGAGCCTTAATCCAGTTCTGGTCAGCAGGAGGAATCTGATAGTTGCTCCCAGTCCCGGACAGGACACAGCCTGCACAGCAAGCCGATGAGCTCTAAGTCTCATGAGATTTATTAATCTTGTCTCATGAGATTTATTAATCTTGTGAGACTAAGAGCTTCCCTGCTCACTCTACAGGAAGTTCCCACCCTTATGGATGTCAGCAGCACCAGAAGCATAGATAAGTACAGTGGGCTGGGGGTGTCATAATGTGCCTGGGAGGATGGCGTGATGTGGCTTGGAGGGCGTGATAAATGTAATGTTTTATAATAATGTATGTATCAATGCCCCATGTTGGCCACACCCATAACACAATGTGGTCACGCCCTTTTCGGCTCCGTCGCACATTGGTGGCACATAGTTCCTTTCCTGCTGGAACTGAGGTGGGCCTCTGTACTTTAAATGCGTGGACTGATTTTTAGTCCAAGTCCAGCCCTGGTTGGGAAACGGCATGTCGTTAATCAACTTTAATTTCAGTGTAAAAATGAAGCTATCAAGTATTTGTGTGCTGCATGACAAAACAACCAGTATTTTTCTTGCATGCAAAAAAATAATTCAATTTGTATCCCTTGATTTGTAATATTGTTTGTCCAGGTGCAAAGTTACTCCTTTTCTTGCTTTGCTCCTAACTTAAAATCAGGCCCTGAGTCTTGTTCTACAAAACTACACCATACACAGGGACAAGGTCAGAGATGTCACAGCAGGTCAGATAACTACAGACTTTTTACAACAACACCAGATTTTGTTAACACACTGTCCTAAAGATGGGCGGGGTAGCTTCAGTTGTCTATAATGAAGGGTGGATGCAATACTCCTTTCCAAACTTACTTTATAATAGAAACTCCGTGGACTGTCTGGCAAACACCAATGTATTTTACTTTCATACTTTACATCTGAAAATGTAACTTTAAGCTTAGTTAAGTCGCTAAAGCAGGAACAAGAGAGCCATGCTTTAGCCTTTCAGGAGAGAAATCCTATGCAAACAAACATACTCACTCTCTTTAGAGGGAAGAGTATTCTTCTCTTCCGTGCTAGTTTTGCGAAGCTTCCGATGGTCGAATTTCTCCACCTCTGACAGATCCGGTTTATCAGCCATGGTGACTGCATATAAAAAAAAGACAACACATTTAATAAAACTCACAGTTCAGGATCAGAGTGCGGTAGTACTGACTAATCAAATGGGTCGTCATATCAGAAGGGAACTTGAGCCCATTGTCTAAGGCAGTAAAATGTTACTGCCGAATTCTAAATTAACCTCTGACAGAATTTTAATTTCAATGCTCTCCTACAGTTACCTCAGGCAGAATAATACACCCCTGGCCAGAATCAATATTTCTCACATTCCATCTTCTGAATGGCAGACTTTAGAAGTACTAATGTTCAAAATAAATACAGTCCAATACCGACTTTTGACTACAAACGGATGCACATTTTAAAGTGCTTCAAGTCTTTTTGTTTGGAGATACGTGATAGCCAGATGCTCAATTTACCTTCCTCACCGGACCCTCCTTGCAGAGCGTTGTAACAATTAAAAAAAGCCACCTTAGTAAACCAGACGTGTTAAACTACAGCATGTATAGTACTTCAGACTTACTGTGCCGCACATTTTCATGTACGCATTTTGCAAAAATTAGCGTTTGACATACAATATGCGCAGAAAGGCTTTACATAACGTTTTTTCCAGATAAATCGCCTGCTGTTAATTACTGCACAGTCCACATTCCAAATATGCTTTGTCCAATACATTCAACTAAACTTGCCATACCACGCAAAACGATTCGAGACAGGTAACCACAAACTACCATATGCATTCCATCATAAAAAGCCAACAGTATCGCAGTTTGCATTCCGCAGTACAGCATTGCTGGTCAATCATAACAATAGCAGTGCACTGCATAGTCTGTGACATAATAATGGCAAAATGCTTTCGTACACAAATCTCTGCTTGACTCGACTCCAGAACCACTCAGTTCTACGCTTAGACCTTACCTAGTTTTGCCTTCTGCTTATCTAACCTGAAGCGTTACCCTTATATATTACAATTACTACACGCCTTTGAATGTTCTCATTGGATCCAGCTTTCACACCCACATAAACCCAGCCATTATTGATTTCCTAGCATGTACGGGCACCAAAATATTTATGAAACACAATTTATAAAAATAAGTGAAATGAAGGGTGACTTGACGATGGAAGATTTGGGAGATGTTTCTAAAACGTTGTCTATTTTACAAACATCACCTGATATTTTCTTTCGTTTATACTACAACAGTTATAAAAAAGGGTTGGTTTGATTATCTTCTGACCTGAACTAAACTGCTGATGTACAAAATTGGGTTCCATGGATAGAAGTGCACATAAAAATGGAGTAACTGCAATATTAAACGACCTATTCGTCTGTGTTTCTATTTGGTAGCACAGAGCAGCAAAATATGGGTTGTATACTCTGTCACCCCCAGGGCCATCTTAACAACATTATGGGCCCCCGGGCAAAGCAGTGCATCGGCGCCCCTATATATATAGGTATATTGATGTATACAGATACAGATATAGATATACAGAGATAGAGATAGATAGATGTACATGCTCAGTGACCCTTGTAGGTTTTTTTGCAGGTTTTTTCTTTTGCAGGATTAATTATTCTCATTAAGAGCCGTGCCTATGGGGCCCCCTTGCCCGTGGGGACCCAGTGAAGCTGCCCATCGTGCCCAACGGAAAAGATGTCCCTGGTCACCCCCCATGTGCTGTACCAGATTAAGAGGCATATTTAAGAAAGCCCTATAGTGCTCTTACCGGTAAATTGAGGTCTATGGGTATCCTCCGCATATTTATAAAAGGTGCATCGCAGCAGATATCATGGATATCTGCTGCTTTGCACTCCTCTTCGTTTTTGGGAGCAGTCACCATTCAACAGTATGGTGACTGCTCCCAGCCGCAATCAAACAAGTACCGAAAAAACCTTTTTTTTCGGAAACTTGTCTTCATAATGTACGCCAGCTGAAGCTAGCGAACATTATCATAAATGAAAAATCTCAGTAATGTCAGCTCTGCTCCGAAGATGGTTTTCGGTACAATATATATTGATCAATATAAAAAGAGGCTATTTTAGTGTTGCTTCATCCAGCAACATTTTATTATTATAAATAATAAATCTTAAATAATAAAAATAAATAATGCAACAAAAAAACAGACCTCACTTTATATTGCATTTTATTTTATATGTTCTTTATCCCTGCACCATTTCTTTTCCCTTTTAAACATACCTGGCTGATTATAATGGAATTTATCAGAATGCAAAATGCCCTATATACTAATAGGGTTATTTGTTTTAGGGTTAACCTAAACCAAATAATATTAGGGGTGGTACTGGAAGGAGGAGTATAGCACTAGATGTCAATCTGACAACCTGGCCCAGAGCTGGGGGGCCAGTGTGTACTTTAGACAGGGGGCCCCTATGATGTAATATGGTTATCATTTTAAACAAATACACAGGCAATACTGTGTGTACTACTGTTAGGTGCACACAGTTCTGCCTTCACGAGCAGTACACGGTGAAGCTGTCCTAAGCGAGACAGTCACCCAAATTCGGGACTGTCTCACCAGATTCAGGACAGTTGTCAGACTGTCCTACACTCTCCTACCTGTTCTTGTCACTGTCACCATTTGTGACTGCTAGTTTCTTAACTCATTTGCTGTTTGTCTGGATTCTGGAATGTTGGAGGCCAAATTTGGAAAAAAAAATGGGTACATAAAATTTAGAAAACTCCAAACAGTCCCGGTGTTAAATTAATTGCACTCACGTTTTATAATTAGGCAAACATTAAAATAATAATATTCACATTTGCTAAATAGATCTATTTCCCTCCAACTAACCCATACATTAGAAAGCAAACACATTTAATATATAAACCTATTTTCTTCCCTCCAAACAGCCCCACCAACAAATTAAATTGCCCCCCACCACCCCACAAATAAAATAGCACCCATTAAATAACTAGCTCCCTCCTATCTCCCACACTAAATGAAGACCCCACTTCCCTCACACATTATAATAACATACTCCACACATACGCACTCACACACACGGTACTGACATCTCCCACACACTGTACTAACATCTCACACACACACACTTTACTGACATCACACACACTTTACTGACACACACTTTACTGACACACACACACTTTACTGACACACACACACTTTACTGACATCACACACACTTTACTGACACACACACACACACACTTTACTGACATCACACACACTTTACTGACATCACACACACTTTACTGACATCACACATACACTTTACTGACATCACACACACACTTTACTGACACACACACACACACACCACTTACCTTGTTCCATCCCCACGCACTTATCTTCACACATGGGACGGCACCTGTCACGTGGTGCGTGTCCCATGTGACAGCAGGGAGGGAGGGAGGGGAGAGACGAGGAGCCAGTGATTGATTGTGCCTGGTCCCAGAGGAGGGGCCAGCCAAAAAGTAATTAGAAACTTGGACCGGTCCCTGTACCAGCCCAAAATTGTCTTTTCGTATCCGGCCCAGCTCTCCCCTGGCTAGGAGGCAGGGTGGCATCTGCCCCCCCCACCTGGGCCGTTCCCTTAGCTGATTACCTTGGGCTGAGTCACCTGCATTTTTTTCCTTTAAAATGTTTCTAATAGGCTGCTATGTTCAGTCTTCTCCCACCATCCGAGCTAAAATTTGACAGCCCTCCCCTAGGAAGGAGCCAATGGAAGAGTGGAGGAGGGATTGCCAAAAGGGGTTAGAGACGTTTAAATTAAGGGAATTCTAATGTGTAGAGTAGAACTGTTTTTCAGAATTCCCACCTTAACTTTAGTTTTATTTGCAGACAAGGCACAGCAAGCTGGAAAAGCACTGCAGTCAGCTGCCATAGGGATACTCCTCTTTGAAAGTGTGGCTGAAATGCTCGATACCACCCTTATGGGCTGTCTTGTAAAAAGCCAGGGTAAAGGAGCTTGGGATTTCCATAGCCTGGATGCGTCAGGGGGCATGGAGGGCTCTGTTGGTATGGAGTGCTATGCTCCATCTTCTGGATTCCCAGTGGTCTAGTGGGAGATGAAGTGGGGCATTCACAAAGCTCTATTGTGCATGAGCATACTGGAAGTGTCTCCTTTACATTGTATGTGAAGCAGAATTACCAGCTGTGTATATGTGATTTCAGGCTATAACACAACAAAGCCTATTACATAAACATTACTACACAGCGGTGCAGTGTTTAAACCTCTTGCTCTGCTTTCGTTTACAACATATCCTGCATGTGACTGTTGTAATACTTGTATCCTGATGTAGCAATTGTCCCTGTCAGTAACTGCATCACTGTTATATTCAAGTTCACAAATAAACCAACAACTTGGTTAAGTTTAGCCATGTGTGGTCTAACATTCCTGTGCAACACTGCTGACACCTTACAGACACCAAATAGTTTTTCCAATAGATTATGGGCCCAGCATAGTGCTTTGAAATATGCGCTTAAACGAACAAACAGTAGCAAATATATGCAGAAATAAAAGGAAGCTGATTCTTCAGAAAAGTCCCTTATTTGATACAAGGGAAAATGCACAGTTCAGGGGCCAGTATGAGCTTTGCAAAACTAAAAGGCTCAGAGAATTATGCAACATGGAAATTCACCATGGAAATGCAGCTTAAATGAGAAAGGTTTTAGAAGGTCACAACTGATCCAGGAGTGAGTCCAAACGCTGATGAAGTGGATAAAGCCATGGGGACCATCGGCTTGGCTGTAGAACAGCATGTGTATTCCATAATCAACAGGAAAGTGTCAGTACAAGACTTGTGGACAGCCCTGCAAAAGGCGTATGAGGACAAAGGTCTGACGAGAATAAACTTCAGATGTGTACTGTACGGGACAAAGTTAAGTGTGTGCAAGGACATAAATGAGTATATTGACAAAATGCAGTCAATAGCCCAGCAATTGGCATCTGTGGGAGCACAGAAGGACGACGAGGAAGTTGCTATTGCAATGCTGCTAAATCCCACGCAATAGTTCAGTTTCCTGGTGGTAGCTTTGGAGTCCAGTGATACTAAGTTGATGACAGAAATTGTGAGGGCCAAGCTGCTGCAGTTCCAACAACGAATTCCCAACGAAACAAATGCTGAAAGTTCTGCTTTGCTCACTATAGGTACCAAGTCCAAAAAGCCCAAGTATAAGTGCTTTATATATCACAAAATGGGGCACAAGGCCTCTGAATGCAGACTGAGGGATTCAAGTGGTGCACAGAAAAAAATTGACAAACCAAACGAGTCGGCATTGAATGTTGCAGACAGCCACAGGAAGGACTACTGGTATATGGACTCGGGGGTCACTAGACACTTCAGCTGCAACCAAGAGTGATTCACTTCAATAAACCCATGTGAACCCTTTTCAAAGGAATTGGAGACAAAGTCCTTACTGTCACAAAAGTCGAGACAATGACAGTGCACTGAAGCTTAAACTGTGAAACTGTCATCACAGACATCCGAAATGTTCTATTGCATCAGATTTGAGAACCAAACTTATCGCCATAAGTATTCTGTAAAGAAAAGGTTAAGAAGTCCAATCCGCAGAGGGTAAATGTGTGGTGTAAAACGAAAGAGGGACAGTAATTGCTACAGCAATCAACTGTATGTCTTACACACTGATGAGTGTTGTGCGATGGCGGCTTCTGATACAAATAAATCCATGGAGCTTTGGCATAAGCGGCTTGGTCATCTGAGATACAACAACATCCAGAAACTCGTTGATAGAATTGTGACAGGAATCACTGTGTGCAATCCTGAGAGACCGTCATGTGACAGCTGTGTAAAGGGTAAGCAAACTCGTTTCCAAAGTCAGCAACTATAGCTGAAGTACCAATATCTCTAATGCACACAATGGAGGTGGAATTGATTAGTGGCTATAAATATTTCATGACACTTATTGATGATGCCACAAGGATGACAAACGTATACTTCATCAAAGCCACTAGTAAAGTTGTCAACAAAATTGCATAATACAAGAGCCTGGTGGAGACTCAAACGGTCTGAAATTAAAAAAGTCTTAGATCCAACAATAGTGGAGAGTATGACAACAGGACTTTAGCTACATTCCTGAAAAAATATGGCATACAGCTTCAAGTGACGATCAAAGTCAAAACACACTGGAACAAAATGGTGCGAGTGAGCGAGCAAACCGTCCAATTTTCAAAGAGCATGGACTATGTTTAATGACGCAGGCCTGAAAAAAAGGTTATTTAGTGGAAGCAGTGTTCACTGCAGTATACCTAAAATGACGTGCGCCCACATTAGCAGTGAAAGCCAAAAAGCCACTAGAAACAAGATCCGAAAAAAAGCCAAGTGTCAGTCATCTATGTGTCTTTGGCTGTAAAGTGTATGCCCACATACCCAAAGAGAAGAGAGGGAAACTAGATCCCAAGTCAGTGGAATGTAGCATGCTTGGATACTGCCAGGAGAGTAAAGAATACACACTTTGGGATATTATACATAAATGTCTCATAAAATCCAGAGATGTGGTGTTTCACGAAATAACACTACCTAGCGGAATGGTGAAACAGGAATCACAGCAAAAATTTGTAACACTGGATATACAGACAGTGGGAAGTGTGTCTGAAGCTGAGGTTGTTACTGCGGACATCCAGTCACAAAGACTAAGTTCCATGAGAAACAACAGAATACCTCCCCTCAGAAGATATTGCGTGCAATTCGCTAGCATAGTCTTCTGTGAACCGCAAAACATCCAAGTGGAAAATTCAAGCAGCGACTGGGAAGAGTGGAATTCAGCAGTAGATACAGAGTTGACAGCTTTGGATGACAACAATACATGGACTGTAGTTGACAGGCCAAGTAACCGTAAGGCGATCAAGAACAAGTGGGTATTTAGTAAAAAGGGAAATGCAGAAGGAACTATTGCCTGCTTTAAAGCCTGCCTTTTTGCAAAGGGATAACACCAAATATCCAAATATCTGGGATCAACTATGGAGAGATCTTCTTGCCTGTTGCAAGATACAGCACCTTCAGGTTAATCATTGTCATTTCTGAATGGGGAGTTAGTTGAGGAGTTATATATTGAGCCACCTGAACACTATGATGATAATGTGTTCCAAGAGGGAAAAGTCTGCTATCTAAATAAATCCCTATACGGCCTAAAGCAAAGTGGTTGTTGCTGGAATGTCAAACTGGATGCTGTGCTGCTAGACATGGACATTATTAGGTCAGAGACTGATCACTGTTTATATCATAAACCTATAGAAGAAAAATTGTTCATTATAGTAGTATATGTAGATGATCTGTTGTTAGCAGGATAAGAGAGACACATCACCGGCGTAAAGCATTTGTTGAAACAGAAAATCAGATTAAAAGATCTAGGTCCTACAAATCATTTGTTAAGCATGAGGATTGGGCAAAATCTGAAAACTGGGACTGTTACAATTGATCAACAGGCATACATTGAAGCAATACTTACCAAGTATGGAATGTCTGATGCAAAGTCAGTGAGCACTCCGATTGATAAAAGCATAAAAAAATATAAAAGTCATGTCACCAAGCAACAAGGAAATAGAGACAATAAAACAAGTCCATTATCAAAGTTCTGTTGGGAGCTTAATGTTTGCAAGTATTGGGACTCGCCACGAGATCACTCATGCCACGAGCCGTGTGAGCCAGTTTGAAAACAACCCTGGGATTCAAAACTGGATTGCAGTCAAAATAATCTTGGTATACCTGAAAGGTACAAGTTCCTTAAAATTTGGATTTACAAAGTCTAAAAATTCAACTTTAAATATTTTCTGGTATGTCAATTGGGGATCAGGGGAGCAGGTGCAGCTGTCAGCTGGGCAAGCAGAAAGCAACCCACTGTTGCTCTATACACCATTGAGGTGGAGCACATGGCACTCAGAGAAACTGCAAAAGAAGCTTTATGGATGAAGAAGACTTTGTATGTGTCACAACTTGAGTATTTTGCTTACTGGTTTTGGCACTACTCACCAAAGAGGCGCGGAGTCTAACGTGTTCCAGGTATTCACCAGGAACCCCCGCAAGGGAGTATGGTCTTAGCTGCAGGAGACACGCAGGTCGCGGTCCTCAGAGGGAGCAACCAGTGAAGCGGTAAGATGAAAATGGTGTCAGGCAGGCCGGGTCAGAAACGAGAGAATCAGGATATGCCACAGGGAAAATCCAAAGTCGTAGTCAGGAGTAGCAGGCCCGGGGTCAGAAGCGCAGGAGAGGATAGTCAACAAGCCGGGTTCAGTACACAGGAATATCAGAAGTAGAGTGGTCAGCAACAATCCGGGTAATTCACAGAGAACAAGGAGGACACAGGAACGCTGGAGCTAGGTGGGACCTATTACTCTGGCACTCTCCTAGTGCCAGAGTGATCCTTAAATAGTGCTACCTACAATTAGCGGCGGTGGTGACGCTGAACACCACCGCCGGATTTACTGGAGAGCGTTCCGTTGGCTAGCAATGGAACGTGACCGCCGACCCGGAAGTGTGCTCGGTTGCCTAGCAACCGAGCGCTCAGCGGCAGTAGCAGGCGTCCGTCCCTGTGCGACGGACACAGCACGGGGACGGTGCCTGACAGTAGGAGCTTAATCTTCTTTGTCAGAGTAATACCATCTACATTGAATGTGATAACAGAAGTGCAATTGGTTTCTCTTCTACCATTACTGATGGTCCAAAGACATTGCCATTAGACCTCACTTCATACGTGAGTTAGTAGTAGAGATGGGCGGGCCCAGAGATCCGAACCCGCCCGAACTCTGCCTATCCGAGTACCGAGCCGAGCAGGCTCGGTACTCTCCCGCCCGTTCGGAATCGAAGTTGAGGCAAAACTTCATTGTGACGTCGTCGGATCTCAGGACTCGGTTCTCGCGATATTTGAAATGCATAAATACCCACCTCCACAGCAATCCATCGCCATTTGACAGAGGGAGAGAGCAGGGTTAGGTCACAGGCTGTATTAGAGCAGGGACAGAGCAATAATTGTATACTTTATTCTTTCAATTATTATTGCAATTCTGATACCAATTCTATTAGCAATTGTTAGATGAGGATAGAGGAGGCTTTTTTCTTTCAATATTTTGCACTACAAGTGTCCCATATTCCCCAGTGTGAAACACTAATTTTTCTGGCTGCCAAAAGTCCTATTTAGCAGCAGTATCTAATACAATATTTTGCACTACAAGTGCTTTGGGCTGTCCCATATTCCCCAGTGTGAAACAATAATTTTTCTGGCTGCAAAAAGTCATATTTAGCAGCAGTATCTAATACAATATTTTGCACTGCAAGTGCTTTGGGGTGTCCCATATTCCCCAGTGTGAAACAATAATTTTTCTGGCTGCCAAAAGTCATATTTAGCAGCAGTATCTATACAATATTTTGCACTGCAAGTGCCTTGAGGTGTCCCATATTCCCCAGTGTGAAACACTAATTTTTCTGGCAGCCAAAAGTCATATTTAGCAGCAGTATCTAATACAATATTTTGCACTACAAGTGCTTTGGGGTGTCCCATATTCCCCAGTGTGAAACACTAGTTTTTCTGGCTGCAAAAAGTCATATCTAGCAGCACTATCTATTGAATAGTTTGCACTACAAGTGCTTTGGGCTCATTAAAATGGATTCAAAGCAGACCACAATAGAGCAGGATCAGCAAGCAGGTGTTGGCACCAGTCCTGATGGTAGTCTTCCCTGTACGTCATCTGGTAAAGCCTATGTAAAAGTACATAGTCTTGTTAAATTAGGGAAAAAAACACACCAAAAAAAAATAAGTATAAGTATAAGTATAAGTGTAGGGTGCAATCTACCCCTAAATAGGAAAGGGACTTTGGGGCATTTCTATATCACGTACAGTCTTGAAATGCTGCTGTTTTGCCAATTTCTCAATAAGGGTAGGGTGTCATACACAGACTGACCCCAAACTGGCTCTGTCCATTTCAATTTATATTGTACAGTCTATAACGGCTGAATTTTTTACTATTTTCTACAAGTGGAGGGGGGCCTATAGAGACAGAAACCAAACTGGCTTTGTCCATTTCTATTAATATTGTACAGTCTATACCGGCTGAATTTTTTACTATTTTCTACAAGTGGAGGGGGGCCTATACAGACAGAAACCAAACTGCCTTTGTCCATTTCTTTATATATTTAACTATAAGTGTAGGGTGTAATATACACCCAAAAATGAATGGCTGCATTGCCAATAGGCATAGATGGAGAGGAAGACAATCTTGTTTGTGTGTAGAATTAATGAAATAAAATAAAGCTATGGGCAATTTTTCGCCAAGCAAATCTCAAGTCTTTATTTCAAGAAGAAAGGGGGTGGGCAACAAGAAAGGGATGGATCAGCTGTTAGTTTAATTACACAATGAGCAAGGTACAGAGTGAAGTAAGACTGTGTCCAGGAGCATGCATGCAGCTAACAGGGCTAGAGATGCTTTAGGCAAAAATTAAGAGACCAGGAAGAGGTGCCTGTGATTGGTGCTCAGGTGGAAAGAATAGTGTAGACAGGTAAACACGAGGAAAGAGAGCCCTGTCTGTGAGCTTACGATCTAGAGGTGAGGGACAGACACAAAAGAGGGTGACAATGAGACTGTGAGGCAGTAGGGAAAAGTAGGTGTGGGGGATGGTAGGGAATGAGATAGAGGAGGGAAGAAATGTTTGATGAAAAGATTTCATGACAAAATGAGTTTTAAGGGCAAGTTTGAAGTGAATAGACTGATTAGGCATGGGATTGAGTTACAAAGATGTGGAGCAGCATGGGAGTAGTCTTGTAGATGGTAGTGAAATGAGTTAATCAAGGGAAGGTGAGGCGGTGTCTTAGGCATAGTGAAGAAGGAGAGACAGGCAAATATCAGGCTTTTCTTCCACAAAGACTAAGCAGCCTCAGTCCTAAGGCAGCAAGAGAGTGACTGAGCTGCGCAGCAGCCTTTTACCAGCTCCATTCAGGTGCAACTGCTGATTACCAGCAGGTTCACAGGTAACCTGGAAAACACGGTTAACAGGCCTAATGGATGGATTCCGCCCTTCTCTCTCCATTCTGTCAAGCACTGGACCTGCTAACCCCACGGTCCGGGTGCCACGATCTTACCTGTCCCCTTCTGCAGCCACTCTCGTCCCTGTAACAGTGCTGCGATCCCACTAGTGTGCACCATCTTGCCGGTGGTTCTGCGCATGCACAGCCCAGGCCCTGGCTTTTATAACTTTCCTCCATTGAAACCATTGGCTGACTACCTGCTAGCTCTCTATAAAAGCACCTCCTACAAACAAGATCTTCCGGTCTCTTTACCTGTTAGGATGTTCCTTCCTCTGGTTCCTGTTGGTTTTCCTGTATTTGTGGGAGTGTTCTCCTGGAAACCGTTGCGCCTCCTAGTGATCCTGCACCAGGGCTTCCAGCTCTTCAGGACCTTAGCTCTACATCACTCTGCAGACCATTACACTCCTGTGTTCCCCTGTGTGTTCTCCTGTGTTCTGTTACCTGGACTCCAGAGTCCTGCTGCAGACCATCACACGTCCCACAGATCCTGTTCCTGGGCTTCCCAGCTTCTCAGAACCTCAGTGCTTCACCTCTTTGCAGACTAGTGAACATGCAGGTTGTACTTCCTATCCCACTTACCTTGTAGTCAGCGCTTCTCCCACCTGCTGTATACTACTACTGCAAACTGACTCTCCTCCTTCAGACCTTAGCCCCAGAGCTCTCCACTGGGTCTCACTTGTCACTCACTAGAGGGCCACGACCTGCAGTCTGGGAGCCGCAAAGTCCATATTCTCTTGCAAGTATCCCTGGCAAAAAGCTTCCTCTCCATCAGACTCCGTGCCTCATTGTGGGTAGTGTCCAGTCAAGCAAACCCTGAGGATTCATCGGACTCTGAACTTGTGACACGTTCATAAACCCCAGGACCCTTTCCCGGCTACATCAGCCTATAGACTTTTCCGCAGCTCACAGCTTCTACAAATATACTTTCTTCTGGGGTTTTAAAAGCAGTAGGTTAGGAACCTAGGTGAACCTGTTTTCATACACTACGCCAGTGACTTTATGCCTTTCTGATGCCAGTTCACAACATATTATAAGGGCACAGTCGTGCCCTTATATTATGGTTACATGTAAAAAACGTCATTTTGCCATAGGGAATCTGTGAGAGGGGGGGCATGGTGTGTGAGGGTCTACATCTTAAAACGTATTAAAGCTATTAAACTGAAAAAAAGAATAAAAAATGACAATTTAGGAACAATCTAAAGTTCAAAATCTCGCCATTTTTTTTCCACTTCATGTTTCGCAAAAGTCGCCGTTTTTCTGGGATTTCTGGGAGAGTGCAACTCGGTGTACAGGGCGTTTAAAGACACGCGGTAAGTTTTGTTAGAAAGCTATTAGGGCTGAGGAGTGCCTTTGAGGGTTCACAAGTTTGAGAAAGTTACAGTTTTTTTACAATTTGGTAAAACATGCCCCATTTTAAAGGTTGGGGATTTCAGAAAACTTCACAACGTTGCACATGTCAGCACATGTCCGCGGCAGGAATGGATGGGGAATGCACTCAGCACTCTGTTCCGGCAGCCGGAATGGAAGGGGAATGCACTCAGCACTCCGTTTCGGCAGCCGGAATGGATGGGGAATGCACTCAGCACTCCGTTCTGGCAGCCGGAATGGATGGCGAATGCACTCAGCACTCCTTTCTGGCTGCCGGAATGGATGGGGAATGCACTCAGCCATCCATTTCGGCAGCCGGATTGGATGGGGAATGCACTCAGCACAGCATTCCGGCAGCCGTGGAAAAATCCCCTAATACTAGAAATAGACCTAGCGCAATGAGCTAATCTCATTGCGTATCGGAGCTCCTACTAGGTAGGAGCTGTTGCGGCGGCTCCTCCCTTTTTTTTATTTTTCTTCAATCAAGCAAGACGATTCGTGGATCTTACAAATATGGTCCCCCCTGGCCGAAAAACAGAAGACTGCAATCAACAATGGGCCCCCACTGTGCAGAAAAACTGAAGAGATTTCAAGCGTGGACATTTGGAAGTACAATTTTATTTGGGACAGGGGCAAGCATGGACATTTGGATACAAATTTATTTTTTAATTTGTTTACAGCCATTTTTGGATTGAAAGCTGCGGACAAGAAAAGAAAACTTCATTGGCAGTATATCGGGGATTTATTATTCTTAATAAAATATGTGATGTAAATGAGGGTGCTTCCTGTCATTATTGGTGTTTACTGTCATCATTGTGGGTTTATTATTTTTAATAAATGTTAGTGGTTATAATGAGGGTGATTATGTTAACATTTTATTTTGTGGAACTACAGGTCCCAGCCAGCCCTGGGTGTCAGGGCTTGTTGGCACTTGTGGTTCTCCAAGTGCCAACATGCCCTGGGTATGCTGGTGCTTGTAGTTATACAAGTAGCAGCATGCCCACACTATTTAGGGCAACCTGGCTGGCTGGGACTTGTAGTTCCACAAAACAAAATGGCGCCTGTTTGTTTTTTTATGACTTATATCGCCGTTATTACCCTACACTCACCGCCCAGGGGTGTAGGAGGAGCCCTAGTGCTATCAACACTGGGCTGGGTGACCCTAAGGGGGGCCCGCTCGTTTTTTCTTAAAAGTTAGCTTAGGGGTTGTGAAAGAATGTAATGTCAGACACTGCTTACTGAAAACCAAACTAAGTAGAGGCTTATACATCATTTTAATTTACCTCTATTGTTATTTTGTAGTTCTAATTTTTTATGAAATTGCTTTACTGTCTCTTTCTAAGACACCCAGGCCCTAAACTACGATAAAGCTAAACTAAGAAAATGTAATTGTACTGTATGTGTGTAGTCCAGTGAACACACAAATCTGTGAATTAGCAGCTCCACCATTTTGTGAGTGACAGCAATCTCACTACATGATAGTGCTGAATCTGCAGCTAACCGCAGGATGTGATAGCATACCATGTCTGTATTGCTCAAGGAACACGTCCATTAAGGCTTCTGCCTTAATCGTCGTAATTTCATTGCTTTTTTTGGAGTTTGAGTGAAAGAGTTTAAATAGTTTTTTTATGTTTTAGATGGTGTGTAAGGAACCTTAATCGGACATGTTAAACCGTAAGGTTTTTTGTCTATGGAATATATATATATAGATATATATATATATATATATATATATATATATATATATATATATATATATATATATATATATATATATATTATTAATATTATTATTAATATTTATTTATAAGGCGCCACAAGGCATCCGCAGCGCCGTACAGAGACAAACAAAATCACAATACAATGGGAGACAGCACAGTACAGTAAACACAGCAACTCAGTACGCTCAATGCACAGCTAGAGAGGGTGGGGAAGGGGGAGGGAGGATCCGCAAACGACGGGGCCCAAGAAGGAGGGCGCGGAAGACAGGGAGACCCCCAGGGGGGAGGAGGGAGCGAGAGTGGACGTGGGGTGGAGGACCCTCGAGGAGGAGGGCTAAGTAGCTGGAGAGCAGAGTTAGAAGTGGTGGAAACAGGAGGAGAGATGGAGAGATATATGTGTGTGTGTGTGTGTGTCCTTCGGGTGCTCCGGTCACCTCCCACACTCCAAAAACATACTGGTAGGTTATTTGGCTGCTATCAAAATTGACCCTAGTCTCTCTCTCTCACTCTGTGTTTGTGTTTGTGTGTGTGTGTGTGTGTGTATATATGTTAGAGACTTTAGACTGTAAGATCCAATTGGGCAGGGACTGATGTGAATGAGTTCTCTGTACAGCACTGCGGAATTAGTAGTGCCACATAAATAACTGATGATGATATATATATATATATATATATATATATATATATATATATATATATATATATATATATATATATATATATTAGGGGTGTGCACCTGCGACTTTTGAGGTCTCGTGTTTTGTGTTTTGGATCCGGATTTTCTCGATGTTTTGGGTTCGGATTTGTTTTGCAAAATACCTGCCGAAAGGTTTTGGTTCGGATTTAAGGTTTTGGATTCGGATTTTTTTTGAAAAAAAACTAAAAAGTGTAAAAATCAAGTTTTTGGACTTATTTTCACTCCTACGCTATTATTAACCTCAATAACATTCAATAACAATAATTTCCACTAATTTAAAGGCTATTCTGAACACCTAACACCTCACAATTTATTTATTTTTTTAGTACAAAACGTTGCAACGAGGTATCTTTCTGGACTGCGTAGAGGAGTGTTCCCCACAATATAATTAAAAACCCATCAACTGGTCTGAATTACACCCAAAAATAGTATCTGGACTGCGTAGAGGACTGGCCACTGGCCACCACAATATAATATATAGAAAACCTTCAACAGGTCTGCATTACACCCAAAAATAGTATCTGGACTGCGTAGAGTAGTGGGCACTGGGCACCACAAAAAAAAATATATAGAAAACCTTCAACAGGTCTGCATTACACCCAAAAATAGTATCTGGACTGCGTAGAGGACTGGCCACTGGGCACCACAAAAAAAAAATATATAGAAAACCTTCAACAGGTCTGCATTACACCCAAAAATAGTATCTGGACTGCGTAGAGGACTGGCCACTGGCCACCACAATATAATATATAGAAAACCTTCAACAGGTCTGAATTACACCCAAAAATAGTATCTGGACTGCGTAGAGTAATGGGCACTGGGCACCACAATAAAATATATAGAAAACCTTCAACAGGTCTGAATTACACCCAAAAGTAGTATCTGGACTGCGTAGAGTAATGGGCACTGGGCACCACAATAAAATATATAGAAAACCTTCAACAGGTCTGCATTACACCCAAAAATAGTATCTGTACTGCGTAGAGTAGTGGGCACTGGGCACCACAATAAAAAATATATAGAAAACCTTCAACAGGTCTGAATTACACCCAAAAATAGTATCTGGACTGCGTAGAGGACTGGCCACTGGCCACCACAATATAATATATAGAAAACCTTCAACAGGTCTGAATTACACCCAAAAATAATATCTGGACTGCGTAGAGTAGTGGGCACTGGGCACCACAATAAAAAATATATAGAAAACCTTCAACAGGTCTGAATTACACCCAAAAATAGTATCTGGACTGCGTAGAGGACTGGCCACTGGCCACCACAATATAATATATAGAAAACCTTCAACAGGTCTGAATTACACCCAAAAATAGTATCTGGACTGCGTAGAGTAGTGGGCACTGGGCACCACAATAAAAAATATATAGAAAACCTTCAACAGGTCTGAATTACACCCAAAAATAGTATCTGGACTGCGTAGAGGACTGGCCACTGGCCACCACAATATAATATATAGAAAACCTTCAACAGGTCTGAATTACACCCAAAAATAGTATCTGGACTGCGTAGAGGACTGGCCACTGGCCACCACAATATAATATATAGAAAACCTTCAACAGGTCTGAATTACACCCAAAAATAGTATCTGGACTGCGTAGAGTAGTGGGCACTGGGCACCACAATAAAAAATATATAGAAAACCTTCAACAGGTCTGAATTACACCCAAAAATAGTATCTGGACTGCGTAGAGGACTGGCCACTGGCCACCACAATATTATATATAGAAAACCTTCAACAGGTCTGAATTACACCCAAAAATAGTATCTGGACTGCGTAGAGTAGTGGGCACTGGGCACCACAATAAAAAATATATAGAAAACCTTCAACAGGTCTGCATTACACCCAAAAATAGTATCTGGACTGCGTAGAGGACTGGCCACTGGCCACCACAATATAATATATAGAAAACCTTCAACAGGTCTGAATTACACCCAAAAATAGTATCTGGACTGCGTAGAGTAGTGGGCACTGGGCACCACAATAAAAAATATGTAGAAAACCTTTAACAGGTCTGCATTACACCCAAAAATAGTATCTGGACTGCGTAGAGGACTGGCCACTGCCCACCACAATATAATATATAGAAAACCTTCAACAGGTCTGAATTACACCCAAAAATAGTATCTGGACTGCGTAGAGTAGTGGGCACTGGGCACCACAATAAAAAATATATAGAAAACCTTCAACAGGTCTGAATTACACCCAAAAATAGTATCTGGACTTCGTAGAGGACTGGCCACTGGCCACCACAATATAATATATAGAAAACCTTCAACAGGTCTGAATTACACCCAAAAATAGTATCTGGACTGCGTAGAGGACTGGCCACTGGCCACCACAATATAATATATAGAAAACCTTCAACAGGTCTGAATTACACCCAAAAATAGTATCTGGACTGCGTAGAGTAGTGGGCACTGGGCACCACAATAAAAAATATATAGAAAACCTTCAACAGGTCTGAATTACACCCAAAAATAGTATCTGGACTGCGTAGAGGACTGGCCACTGGCCACCACAATATAATATGTAGAAAACCTTCAACAGGTCTGAATTACACCCAAAAATAGTACCTGGACTGCGTAGAGGACTGGCCACTGGCCACCACAATAAAATATATAAAAAACCTTCAACAGGTCTGCATTACACTGCACATATACAGCTGCTCCTCCATCCTCTCCATCATATACATGTTGGAGTTTCAGCGTGTGAAAACCTCTTGTTTTTGATAATGTCAGTGCATTTTGAATATTTTTCAATTTGCCCCACAATACTGTATGTACTTTATCTATGATACACATCTATCTTTCTTGACTGCCTAGTGTGGTGGCCCCGGTACACAATTTGGTACCGGGGCCACAATATAATTAAAAAACCCTCCACGGGTCAGAATTCCACCAAAAAAGGGTATGGACTGCGTAGGGTGGTGTGCCCGAAACACAATTTTTTACAGCGCCAACAATAAAATTTAAAAATTGGGCATCAACTGTCACCGTTGTTTAATATCTGATACACCTAAATATGGACTGCACAGTGGAGTGGCCCCGGTAGTAAATTTGGTGCCAGGGCCACAATACCTCCTCCAACTTCCAAGTGTAGTGTTTATAAAGACAGACAGCGTCAAAGTGTTATTTGTTGACTTTCTTAACCCTAAAATTGTCCCTGTTGCAAATATTCGTGCAATGGAGAGTTACTTTTTCATTGAAAGACTCAAGCTTTCAAGTGTAGTGTTTATAAAATATAAACAACAATACAGTAGTTCTAGAGCACGTCAATCCCTCTTGTTTTAAATTATGACAGGGCATTTTACTTTTGGTTTAATTTCCTGAATTTGTTTAAATTTGGTTTTACTTTTTGAACATGGCAAACGACTGTTGATTGATCATATAATGCAAAAAAAAAAGTTCCAAGATGGAATTGTCCTTGGGCCCTCACACCCACCCTTATGTTGTTGAAATAGGACATGCACACTTTAACAAACCAATCATTTCAGCAACAGGGCCTACCAAACAACTTTGGCTGAAATGATTGGTTTGTTTGGGCCCCCACACCAATAAAACAATTCATCTCTCCCTGTACAAACTAAACAGGCTCTACTGAGGAAAGATGTCGTCCTCATCCTCAACCTCTGATTCCTCTCTCCCTACAGTGTGTACTTCCTCCTCCTCACACATTATTCGTCCCCGCTGGACTCCACAACCACAGGTCCCTCTGTACTGTCTGGAGGGCAGTGCTGTACTTCATTGAGGAATTGATTATTCATTTTTATAAACATCATTTTTTCAACGTTGTGAGGAAGCAACCTCCTTCGCCGCTCACTGACCAGGTTCCCAGCTGCACTAAAAACTCTTTCCGAGTACACACTGGAGGGGGGACAACTCAGTTAAAAAATAGAGCCAGTTTGTAAAGGGGCTTCCAAACTGCCTTTTGGAGTTCTACCACGTCACTACCTCTTGTTAATTTAGATTGCAAGGCTTGTAAGTATAAATACTTTGAAGATAAAAAAAGCAGGCTGCACAGACTGTGGAGCTAGAAAGTGTAATTAAATGGACCACGTTACTTTGGTGGCTATCTATGCCCCCCCCCCCCTCCCCGCCCTACACTTGTAGTTGAATATAAATAAAGCAGCCTGCATAGACTGTAGAACTAGAAATTCAAATATACAAAGAAATGGACAAAGGCAGTTTGGTATCTGTCTGCATCAGATCCCCTCTTCACTAGGAGTAAAACAGTAAACTATTCAGCCGTTATATAATCTAGAATATAAATAGAAATTGAGAAAGGCAATTTGGTATCTGTCTGCATCATAATCATCAACATCCTCCTCAGCGCCAGCTACATCAATATCCTCCTCCCGGTGTACAACATTCACACCTTCATTAGCCAAATCTGTAACTGGACTGTGGGTGATTCTTCCAGCATATGCAGAGGGCGTGCTGCAAATGCTGGATGGAGTCACCTCTTCCCGTACAGTGATGGGAAGGTCAGGGTTCACAACCAACAACACCCTTGGACTCGCCTTGGGGATTTGTGATGTCATGTCTTTAGAAGGCAGAGTTCTTTGCTGTTTTGTTGTTGTTGCTGACAGCATAACTCTCTTAAATTTTTTGTAGGGGGGGGGAGGAGGAGGGCTTAGATCCTTGGGTGAAGCTGGACCACTAGTCATGAACACGGGCCAGGGCCTAAGCCGTTCCTTGCCACTACGTGTCGTCAATGGCATATTGCCAATTTTACGTTTCTCCTCAGCTGATTTTAAGTTTCTCTTTTTGCTATTTTTTGAGAAATTGGGCTTTTTGGATTTTACATGCCCTGTAGATTGGGCATCGGGCTTGCCAGACGACGTTGATGGCATTTCATCGTCTATGTCATGACT
The DNA here is from genome assembly GCF_038048845.1 of Mixophyes fleayi. Taxonomy (NCBI): domain Eukaryota; kingdom Metazoa; phylum Chordata; class Amphibia; order Anura; family Limnodynastidae; genus Mixophyes; species Mixophyes fleayi. The sequence continues at coordinate 84,087,310 of NC_134410.1, forward strand.
AGTGGCAGCAGCTTCAGCATTAGGAGGAAGTGGGTCTTGATCTTTCCCCACTTTATCCTCCAAATTTTGGTTTTCCATTATATGTAGCACAAGAGAGCGTACCCCTAAGCCACACACACTCGGCAAAGCCTTTAAAAATTATATGCGGCACAGGAGAGTAGCACTGGACTTATAATGCTGAATCAGTAAACTTTGTAATAGCAGTACCACTGGACTTATACACTGCTGAATCAGTGAACTTTGTAATAGCAGTACCACTGGACTTATACTGCTGAATCAGTGAACTTTGTAATAGCAGTACCACTGGACTTATACTGCTGAATCAGTGAACTTGGTAATATTGCAGTACCAATGGGCTTATACTGCAGGATTGGTTTTGCAAATTTTGTTGTAATTAATTTTTTTTTTAATTATTTTTTTGGATTTTTTTTTATAACTTTTTTTAATTTTTTAAACACTTGGGAATAATGGGGAAATAACTATGCCCTTAGAAGCACAGAGCACAGGACCCAGCAGCACCACTGCACTGAACAGGACACAGCACAGGACCCAGCAGCACCACTGAACTCAAAATTGACAGAGCACAGCACACAACACCACTGGACTGATACTGCAGAATGTGTGAACTTTGTAATATTGCAATACCACTGGACTTTTACTGCTGAATGTGTGAACTTGGTAATATTGCAGTACCAATAGGCTTATACTGCAGGATTGGTTGTGCAAATTTTGTTGTAATTAAAAAAAAAAAAATTAGCTTTTTGTATTTTTTTAAATAACTTTTTTTTATTTTTTTAAACACTTGGGAATATTGGGGAAATAACTATGCCCTTAGAAGCACAGAGCACAGGACGCAGCACCACTGGACTGAACAGGACACAACACAGGACCCAGCAGCACCACTGACCTCAGAAGGACAGAGCACAGGACACAGCACCACTGGACTGAGCACAGCACAGCACAGAACAGAACTGAACAGCACGAGATATAGCAGGACAGAGGACCACCTAACACACCCTCCCTCTATCCTGATCAATGCCCGAGTGAAGATGGCGGCGACTAGCTGGGAATTTATAGGATCCGAGTATCGCGAGATCCGACAACAGGATTATGAGTCAGAGCCTCAGTTTCAGATTTGAATTTGGCGCCAATACCCGGATCTGTCTCGGATCCGACTCGGATCGGCAACGTTCGGGTGGGCTCGGATTTCATAAATCCGAGTGCGCTCATCTCTAATATATATATATATATATATATATATATATATATATATATATATATATATATGTATATTACAGTATATCTTGTGGAAAAGGGGGCAATTTACCACCATCTGGTAACCCTGGTAACCAGTGCAGGACCCGTTTCCCAGAGAAAGGTACAGACAGGGTAAAGGATGCTGCTGGTGACTTAAGGAAGGATTTTACTCACAGGTGCACAGCATGGTGTGATTGTTGAGGTGTGTTTCTTCAGAATAAAAGGATTGTGTGATCTGATGGACGGGGCTTCCGACGTTGTATGGCAGCCGAATGATAGCTAGGGCTGGTGGGTTTAGCTAGTGTCAGGAAGCCATGGAACAGTTGATGATTTTGTTACAGTATTGTTGTGATGAAATACACACACTTAGGGGTATATTTACTAAACGGCGGGTGTGAAAAAGTGGAGATGTTGCCTATAGCAACCAATCAGAGTCTAGCTATCATTTATTTAGTGTATTCTACAAAATGAAAGCTAGAATCTGATTGGTTGCTATAGGCAACATTTCCACTTCTTTACACCCGCAGTTTAGTAAATTTAGCCCTTTCTGTCTGATTCATAGTCATATGCAAGTGTAGGAGTAACTTGTGATTGAAAATGTTGCACGCAAGTGCATGTGCATATACACTCTTCAGAGTTGAAGATACATCTAGGACTGAATTAGTAGCAGATGCGTCCACTTGACAACAGACACACCCCTCAGACACTTACGTCCCACTTGCAAAAATTTAGAAATAACTTTTATTTTATATATTTTGAATACAACTATTATTTTAAATATGAATTTTTAAACTTGAATTACTAATGCTGGAACATGACATGTGCATAATTTTTTTTAAATCTTTGCATCCATCCTAATTTATGGCCTAGCGATTACCTAAATCAATAAGAGACATCAAATCTTACCTAAATCAATAAGAGTCAGCAAATCATAGTAACATAGTTGATGAGGTTGAAAAAAGACACCAGTCCATCAAGTTCAACCTATTTTGCATCTCCTGTGATCCTGCACTTATATTTGAAATTAATCCAGAGTAAGCAACCGCCAATCTGTTTCAATTGTGAAAATCCCCCCAGACTCAATATTGCAGTCCTATTTTTACCCTATATACACTACTATCCTTCATTTTAAATTAACGGTCGTATCCCTTGATACACCTTTCCGCTAAAAATTTGTCTAACCCTTTCTTAAACATATCTATTGAATCTGCCATCACAACCTTCCCTGGTAATGAATTCCATATCTTGACTGCCCTTACTGTAAAGAACCCCTTCCTTTGCTGGTTATGAAATTTCCTCTCCTCTAACCTTAGGGGATGACCACGTGTCCTGTGTATGGTCCTTGGGGTAAAAAGTTCCCATGAAAGCTCTCTGTATTGACCCCTAATGTATTTGTACATAGTAATCATATCTCCCCTTAGACGCCTCTTTTCTAAAGTAAACATGCCTAAACTGGCTAACCTTTCTCATCACTTAATGACTCCATACCCTTTATCAATTTTGTCACCCTTCTCTGAATCCTTTCTAGTTCCAAATTAGCTTTTTTATAGAGTGGTGCCCAGAACTGTACTGCATATTCAAGATGAGGTCTTACCAATGATTTATACAGTGGCAAAATTACACTGTCTTCCCTTGCATCTATGCCCCTTTTTATGCATGTCAATACTTCGTTTGCCCTTGCAGCTGCTCCTTGACATTGAGCACTATTGCTAAGTCTACTGTCTACGAACACTCCCAAATCCTTTTCCAAAATAGATTCTCCTAAATTAATTCCATTTAATTTATAGATTGCGTTCTTGTTTTTGATCCCTAAATGCATAACCTTACATTTATCTGTGTTAAACCTCATATTCCATTTGGCCGCCCAATCCTCCAGTTTATTTAAGTCCCTCTGTAGAGAAGCTACATCTTGCTCTGATTTTATAACCTTACAGAGTTTAGTGTCATCTGCAAAAATAGAAACTTTACTCTCTAAACCAGAGTTGTCCAACCCGCGGGCCGCATGCGGCCCAGCACACCTGTAAATGTGGCCCAGAAGGAGTTTTGGTTGTGGCAAGGGGGCAGCACTGTTAATGAAAAAAAAATCCTGCAAAAAAAAGGAAAGAAAATACTTACCTTGCGGTCACGCGGTCACGTCAGCTGGTACTCTGGCTCCCTCCCTTGTCTCCTCCTCCGTGCGGTGCTCGCAGTGAATGTCGGGCGTGATGTCATCACGGCCAACATCCATTGCTGAGCGCAGCACAGAGGAGTCACCCGCGCGAGAAGAACAATCAGCAGCACAGAATTGGAGAAAAGAAGAGAAGAGAACAGGAGAACAAGCCGATTAAAAGGTAAGTTAAGGGGGATTTTTTTTATTATTTCAAGGGACGCTGACCAGTGAATAAAAGTCACCTGGTCATGGAGCATCATGGACCTTATCTCCCTGCTACATACTTCTACTTGTAATACTAATGGGGCATTATATATTATTCTCTTTGGCCCATTATAAGTTGTTATCCCTTAACTAACATAGTGGTGTAATTAGCAAAACAGGTCACAATTTGGGGTCACAGTGATGTATATGTCAGGTACCGCAGGCCTGGTCAGGGCACCCTGATATACAATGCCTGGCTTAAATGCACTTTATTGATATTGCATCGAAACAATATAAAAAGTGATTATAGTATAATAACTAGAAAGGATTTTTTGAACAGGGCGATTGAAAGGTAAGTATAGGGGGATTTGAAAAAAAAGTGATATATATATATATATATATATATATATATATATATCACTTTTTTTCTCATATATATATGTTAACTGTGTTTTCTATGGTTTTTTGGATGATCAGCTATCATTATTGTTAGTGTATCTTATGTGCGGCCCAAACCAACTCGTCGTCTTCCAATGTGGCCCAGGGAAGCTAAAAGGTTGGACACCCCTGCTCTAAACCATCACCAAGGTCAATAATAAATATATTAAAAAGGAGTGGTCCCAGCACGGAACCTTGAGGTACTCCACTCAAGACTTTTGACCAACTAGAAAATGTTCCATTTATCACAACTCTCTGTTCCCTATTCTCTAACCAGTTTTTGATCCAAGTACAAATTTTGATTCCTAGACCCAGTTCCCTTATTTTGTAAACCAACCTCTTGTGTGGTACTGTATCAAAGGCCTTTGCAAAATCTAAGTAGACCACATCTACTGTCCTGCCTGCAAATCATTTGCAAACCTCTAATTACAAGCAGTTTGGGGTGTTATCATCATCATCATTGTGCTGTGCAAGTTTTGTACTTGTGCAACTGAAACATAAAGACACTTGCGATCCATCGCCCCTTTCTATGTACTCTGAACTGTCATTGTCTCATTGTCTCACTGACTTACAGTTTATTGTCATTTGTAATTCCTATGCAATGTTTAGCATGTGTTAGTGTATGCCATGCGTATTTAGATTAATTGTTCTACATGTTAGACAAGTCAATATTAAATGTGGCCAGGTGGAGTGTTTAATCAGGGATAAAAGAGAACAATAGGTCTGGGTTAAACAACTAGCATATGCAGATACTTTAAACCTTTTAATGGTTAGCCAACAAGGTCATTGTATACTAGTAGTATTAGTGTCTAGGAAATGCGCTTCCGTCACATGTGTATGCTATGTTAGTGGATGATTGACTAGGAACTGCGCTTTCTTGACATGTGTATACTGTGTCTGTGGATGAGTGACTAAGAACCGTGCTTCCGTCACATATGTATGCTGTGTTAGTGGATTAGTGACTAGGAACTGCACTTCTGTCACATGGGTATGCTGTGATTGAGGATGAGTGACTAGCAACTGTGCTTCTGTCACCAGTGTATGCAGTGTTAGTGGATTAGTGACTAGGAACTGCGCTTCCGTCATATGTGTATGCTGTGTTAGTGGGTTAGTGACTAGGAACAGCGCTTCACTCACATGGGTATGCTGTGTTCGTGAATGAGTGACTAGGAAATGTGTGTATGCTGTACCTGCAAAGAATCGCATCTGTCTAGTGATTTTTTCAACCAAAACGCAGTTTATTCTTTAGATGGCAATATACCATACTTGCCAACTCTCCCGGAATGTCCGAGAGACTCCCGCATTTTGCGAGAGTCTCCCGGACTCCCGGGCAAGTGGGGCGATCTCCCGAATTTTGCCCACTTCACTAGGAAGTGGGCAGAATTAGATCCCAAACGCCGCAATTCCCGGTGAATCGCGGCATTTGGCCCCGCCCCCCGCTGTCAAATGATGTGGTTTTGGCCACCCCTCCCCCCTCACGCCCACCTCCACTGACTGGCTCCCGGAAGGGAGCTGAAGAAAGTAGCTAAGTATGCAATATACACAGACGGATATACAATACAATCTGCCTTGACGATTTCAAAGAACCCACTATTAAGCCTATTAAGTCCCAATAGATATATATATATATATATATATATATATATATATATATATATATAAAATCAGAGCAGCTATCAGTGAGGTGTAGGGGGCCCAAATAGACTAGGGGGCCCTCAGTGACATGCCTGTTCCAGGCTCTTTATTTTTCTCAAGTAATGAGGTGACTCCCAGTAAATCTCCACATGTGCCCATCCTGCCTCCTAATTGTGAGGTGGGATATATTCTTTAGTAAGGACAATTATTTAATGGTGAGGGCAATTAAATGTAATAGTGGGGTCATGGTAGTTCCTATTCAATTGAAATGGGTGATGAGATTATTAAATGTTGGGGTAGTTTGGGGTTATTAATTGAACATTTGGGGAGGAGGGCTATTCAATGCTGGACTAGCATCTGGGATGGGGGAGTAGGTTTAATTATTAAACTTGAATGCTATTAATTTTTAGGCTCTTAAGGGGAGCAATCTGTGTATTTATTAACCTTGAATGCCATTAATTTAATGTTGGGCTATTTGAGGGGGAAGGTCTATTTATTAAATGTAATCCTAATTTCAGTTTAATTTAATGTTAGGTAAGTTGCAGTGAGGAAGACCTAATTATTAAAAGTGGGTGTTTTTTGAGAAAAGACCGGGCTTTACATTGAGAATATTGGCATGGTCTCTCAGTCAGTGAGTCAATTGAACAACAGCAGCTCACTCAGTTATTAAATGCCGTCCGGTGGCCAGATCCAGTATTGTTGTGGTGTCCAGAGAGGGAGGGGGAGGCAACTCATAGGACGTGTGAAACAGGAGGCAGAGGCTGGGACCTCGGAACAGGAGGCAGAGGGAGCTGGCACCTCAGGACAGGCGGCTGGAGCTGGCGCCTCCGGACAGGCGGCTGAAGCTGGTGCCTCAGTACAGGCGGCTGGAGCTGGCAAATTGGTTCTCATCCCCGAGAACAGAGATGGTGGAGCATAAACAATTTTGGAATGCAGAGAGAAAGCAACAGGGGATGGATCAGTAGGCAGACGTGGTCTACGGATAGAACAGTCCTGTAAGAAGTGCTTATTGCTGGCACAGTACAGACACAATTTGTTTGTTATTCTGCGCCGCCGCTCCTCTTCGGAGAGATGGGGGCGTGGACCACCTGTGAACCGGGAATTGGTTAAACCATAGTTTTTAGTAAATGGCAAATTTGTAGGAGCACAATTACCAGGTGCTGCTTGCACAGATTCCACAGCAGAGAGGATTGGTGGAGACAAATCACCTGCTTCTGCATTAGGAGTATGACAGCTTTCTGAGTGGGTCCATTAGCAGGGTAGAAAATTTATCCAGCTGGGAGCATAGCAGGATTATGTCCATTTGTAATGCCTGTAGCTGTGGCAATTCAAAAGCTGGTAAAGCAGACATGTTCCAAAAATAAATGAAAATTGATTGCAGAACAAAAAGGTCCCAGAAATCAAAAAACTTTCACCTGACTCCTAAGCTGTTTTGTGGGCTGGTTATACTGTCACGAATCAATGTAGAAATACAGCTAAGTAGCCATGGATAAGGTGAAAAAACAAACAATGTTTATTGCTGCAGAGTATGAACAGATGATGAAATAATGAGCTTGCAGAAATTACCAGATATACAGTAGATGAAGGTAAATGGGAGATGAGGAAAGAATCCAGGCAGCATGTACAGGGAAATGCACAGGTAAGTCCTAGGTTCACATAAGAAACAGGTCAGCAGAATGTATGTTGAGATAGATCTCAAGCAGCATAAATCCAGGAGCACAACAGGAGGAAGTGACCACAGAGTATAACATCAGGATGTGACAACAATAACCAGCAATGACTGCTGGGAGAGACAGGTTTAAGAAGGGACACACCCAGGTGCCAGGAATAATTAGTGCAGCATGGTTAACTCCTAAGGGACTAGAAGCAGGCACAATAGCAGCACCTCTGGTGATCAGGGGTACTGCTGCTAACACATAAAATGAACACAAATACTGCACAGTTCAAAACAAACAGGGGCTGCAGGATGCAAGCAGCATTCAAAAGGGAGATGTTGCAAAGCAGACGGAGGCAGACCGTGACATCCCTGTTACAAAATTCCATTGCGACACCATTTTTCAAGAAAAGCTATTCCTCAACTGTACCAAAACGTTCATAAAAATGTAGTAATTGGGCTCAAAAATGCCATTATACGCAATGTACACTTAACCACAGATATGTGGACAAGAGGAAGTGGTCAAACCAAAGATTATATGACTTTGACAGCCCACTGGGTTGGTCATTCGCCTTCACAAGCAGGAACAGCAGCAGCATGTACACCACTACCTAACATTTCCCACAGACAGGCTTCTCTTTGTATCACCGGTTTCACTAACAGGTATACAGCTGATAATTTGTTACGAAAACTAAGAGATGTCATTGATACATGCCTTATGCCACTTGGACTCTCCCCAGGAAATGTTATTTCTGATAACGCCAACAATATTGTTCGAGCATTACAGCTGGGTGAATTCCCTGTTTTGCTCACACAATAAACTTGGTGGTGCAGAGCTTCTTGAAAAATAACTGTGAGGTGCAGGAGATGCTTTCGGTGGCCCGTAAAATTTCAGGACACTTCCGGCATTCTGCCACAGCATGTAGAAGATTGCATCAGCTCCAAGAACAATTTAAGCAAGACGTGTTAACAAGGTGGAATTCCACCCTGTACATGCTTCAGAGGATGGAGGAACAGTGCAAAGCCACACAAGCGTATTGCACAAGCCATGACATTGGGAAAGGACGGGGAATGTATTTCAGGCTTGCACAGTGGAGATTCCTTTCTGTGCTGTGCAAGGTGCTGAAACCATTTGAAGTTGTGACATGTGAATTGAGTTCAGGCTCTGCGTGCATGAGCCAAATCATTCTCTTAATTCGACGTTTGGAAAAGCAGCTTGACAAACTGAAGGAGGAGATGTAAGAAAGCAATTCCGCAAAGTTTGTTGGCCTTGTAGATCAAGTACTTAATTCTCTTTGCAATGATCCAAGAGTTCTTAAAATCTTGAAGTCGGATCATTATGTTTTGGCAACTGTGCTTGATCCGAGGTTTAAGACCTACATCGGTTCTATGCTTCCAAATGACAGAGATCTGAACAGTTGCAAGAAGCTCTTGGTCAGCAAGTTGACTGGTGAACTGGGCCTTGGCTTCACGATGTCTCCTACTTCAGTTTCTCAGGCAGCTGCTGCTCGTAAGAAATTGCACTTTCCAAAGAGAAGCAGGGATGACGCAGGTGGCAGACCACAACAGTTTGACATTTTGGCTGGTTTGAAAGATTTTACCAAAAAAAGTATGCAAAAATAAAGCGCGGTATGTATGTATCTTTTGGTATTGGCTGTACTGTATTTTAATCATGTATTGAATTGTTAAATTTTACATCTGCTAAAATAAATTACTTTGTGCTTTGGAAACACAATACAATCGCTTGGGCAATGCTTATTTGAAAACGATAGAATTACTTTAATAATTTGGGGGCTCTTAGCGGTGAGGTTACGTTACCGGAAGGTATGCAACGCTTACGGATTTCGGTTGCTCAACAAAGGGTGGATTGACGCGTCACATTTGGGAAAGAACGCAATGTGTTCAAAACCTGTTGTTCATTCTGTGTTGAGAAACCGAATGTCCAAAACTTGAATCTAGGGACAAGAAAGAAAAAAAATGTTCCTTTTTATTGTCGTTTTGCATTTTAAAAGGTATTGCATTGCATAGGGTATGTGTACCTCCTGCTTAGCGTATGTGAACTTCTGGTATTGTTGCCACGTGTTTAAACAGTTGTGTTCATAGTCTGTTATATATGCATAGTATAATAACTTGTTAAAGCCTCTGAAATGAAATTACTATTGTTTGGGAAATTTATTTTCTGTACAGAAAACAAAAGGTTGTGTGTGTGTATGTGAATGTTATGCATAAAGACAAAAGTATACTGGTAACGGAATATAGGATTTTTTTTGCACGCGCGCCCAAAATACTAATCACAACGTTTACTGATAACTAGTATCTTTGAGCGGTGCGATTGGACCGCATGGTAAGGCCGTGATTGAGTATTGGGAGAGCAGTGTGGAACTTTTGAAAAGAGCTAGCGCTATGGTTCAGGTGTGTCTGACGGGACACGTTAAAAAGGTGACCTGACAACAAAGGTTCTGTTCTAAGGGTGAGCAGGACATAAAGAGACCTTTGTGTGAAGTGGTGTTCTGTTCTAACAAAGAACAGGGAAAAAAGAGACACCACAGAGTATACATGGCAAGTATACTCGAAGCGAAAATAACGGGTTTTTACGGCATTCCCAATAGTAATCGCAAAGCTTACTGATAGTATCTGTACCGCATGGTTGATTTTGTGCAGCCGTGATTGTGACTTGGGAGATGTGGGAGGAAATAAGCTGCAACGACTGATATTCTTGATTGATATCGGTTGCTAACAGTGGTAAAGTACTCAAACTAGGAAAGGCAGGGTATTGCGAAGTTGGTACTTGTCTGATCCCAGTTGTGTTCGGTTGTTTCTCCAGTGAGTATGTTAACTATCGCGTGTTATTGTTCAGTTGTACTTAGTAGCATGGAGTTGAGGGGATGTACCTGTTGAAATCGTCCAGGGCCAAGAAGACATGGCCAATTGTGTGCTGCCTAACGAATGGGCAGTTGGTTCGTCAAAGTATGTTACACATAATAAATATGGTGCGTATGCAACGGCATACTGCGACAAATGGGTCAAGATGACCCAGCAGTGTGTGAAAGCTTTCCCAAACGTAGGTAATGTTGACTCAGAGGTGTTAAATAATGTTAGAGATAAAGTATGGTTGATTAAATCAACAAAAACGAGAATTGAACATGATGACTGTTTAAAATTGTGGCAACAAGAAGGGTACACGTGGCAAGGGAGCACGTGTGCAGCGGAAGTAGGCGTGGCGCAAAGCGCGCGCACAACGAAAATGAGCGTTGCAAAGTGGGGCGAACTGAGCGCATGCGTGCCCTCGCTGCCAAATGCGGTTGGGGTGGTAGGTACAGCCAATACCAAAAATTTTAAAAATGTAATGAGTAAGTTGTATGATGTCTTAAGTAATGCTTTAGAAGAAGAAGATGTACCCACAGTCATTTCAGCCATTGCCCATGCCAGTAACATACAAGAAGCAGTACACGGACAAGGAAAGGGAACGGTTCCACCAGCAGGGGCTGAGATCAGTGAGAATAATATAGAAATTAATAGAAAGGGGGACATTCATTATACTGCAACAGCAATTCCAGCAACTAGTTCAGAATGTAGCGATTTGGTAAGTCTGCATCCTGTACCCACAACAGCAGTTCCCAATGGGAAGGCGGACAGAGATGGTGTAGTTCCCATAAAACATGTAGCAATGCATTTTCCATGCACTAGGATGGAACTGTTTACAATTATGTCTGATTTCCCTGATCCTAGAAAAGATCTGGCCAAGTGTCAGAAATTTATTAGACATTTAGGTAATGCACATGAGCCTGCTAATAAAGATTGGCGAGTGGTGTTTAGAGCCTGTCTTCCTCTCGATACTGATATACAAAAGTACATTAAGGATTGTATGTTGGAGAAGGATAAATCCTTAACCGAGGATGACAATCAGGACAATATTGGACGAATAATCACACAGTTGGTCATATATTTTCCAGTGACAGTGGAATGGGGAAAAATTCTCACTATCAAACAAAAAGGTAGTGAGATTGCAACTGACTATTTTGCTAGGGCTCTAGCAGCCATGATTAAGTACACAGGGATACCAGATATAAGGGAATTTCCACATCATAGGGAGGTAGCTGTTGCAGTACTAATGGACGGCCTCCGGGAGGATCTAAGGACCTGGATATAAACCTCTTTTCCTAATTGGAGAGGTCTCACGGTAAATGAAATTAGAGAGCATGCTGTAGAACATGATAAAAATATATGTAAAAAGGAAAAAGCGCAGAGTGATAGGCTAATGATGGTGGGTATCCAGGCTTTAGGAAAATTACATTCACAACCTCAGATTTATAAAAACCACTATAAGGGACGAAAGAAACATAAATCTTTGAAGTGTTTTAACTGCCTTAAGAAGGGACATTTGAGGAAAGATTGCAAAGAAAATCTTATAGCGAAAGCTAGGAAATTAGGACCAGGCAAAGCAAATAATAATCAATGGTAAGTATTAATGTGCAGGTGTAGAAAGAAACTGATTTAAAAGTATACTTTGTTGATTTTGCATGTTTGTTTTATGTTGTTATGTTTGCTTTCCTGATCGCTAGCCGATGGTAAAGAATGAAAATGTTTATTTAGTTTGTTGTTTAAAGAAAACTATCTTGTCTTTTCTTCTCACAGATAAGGGTAGACAAAAGAAATATAGACTTAGTGATTAAGGGGGGTGGGATAGAGAAGTAGAAAAATTACTCTTGAAAGACAAATTAACAATGGATCATTGGAACACTCTTTGTTTTAGGCTGCAGTGGCTCACGATAATTTGGCTGAGAATCATTATTCAAAAATTAAGTATGTACATACTTTGCTCTAAATTATCCTTTTATATATATTAGATAAGTATGAGTCACTAAGAGTTAATTTTTCATTTATCTATCATAAGTCAGGAAGTCCTTCGCAAAGGTATATAGTTATGGTGATACCAAGTTCTTAATGAACAAATGACGGATAACACTGGATTGCACAGTGGATGTAAGACCCCCTAGTCAAGTATGGGCAGGGTTCATAGTTTGGCGAGTAGCTAAGGGGATTAGTGGAAGGAATACAGCCATTTTCCCATAGTGTCCAATCCAGTTGTCATGTTTGCTGTAAAATCTCCCTTTCTGCATTTCTATTTGTTTTCAAAACCTTGTATTTAAATCTTTGTATTCTTATTATTCGGTGCTCTCCTATTTACTCATTCTTTACATCTATGCTTGTATCTCTTTCTCTTCTCTTGTATAGAGATACAAAAAGACGTAGACAGGGTCTCAGTAATTGAGCTAAGACATTTTTTTGACATAAGACGGACTCAGAGATACACACACTCGATTGACATAAGTTACAGAATCAGTTAGGGGGTTTGTTTTATGTGTATAGAAGCTGCTAATTTTAAGCAGAAAGGTTCTGTTGTGGAAATATGATTTTTTTCCTTCTCTCTGTTAGAGCTAGTGTGTGTGGTTTAATTGCATAGTTGATACAGCTGGTTAGTGCAAGCTCTATTTAACAAGAGGTAGCAAGCGATTTCATTGAGCTTGTGATTTCACTGCTTTTTTTATTTCAAGTGCTGTTTTTGTTTAAAGTGTGGAGTTAGATCCAGTAAGGAGTTGAATCCAGGAAGGGGTTTAATCTGGTAAGTGGCTAGCAAAGGTTAGTACTCTCGAGTTCACTATAGGCTATAAGCAGTTAGGTTAGCCATAATAAGATGAGTAGTAGCAGGCTTGATGATCTCACTCAATGCATATCTTGTCATATGTATGCACACTTGGAGCAAGTGTTCCAAGGTTTATACCTCTGTGAGAAATGTGAGCAATTGGTCTCTTTGGAAGCCCAGGTAACTAATCTAAAGCAGACCATTGCAACATTGAGAGACATTGCCAACCTGGAGCAGAGTTTACAGCTCACCGTTGATGCGTTAGCTGAGCAGGATGGAGCAGAGACAGAGGAGGATGCACAGGTAGGCAGCTGGGTAACAGTTACTAGGGGTAGCAGAGGGAGGAAGAGGCAGGCCAGTTTTGAGCTAAGCAATCCCAGCAGATTTGCCAGATTGGATGAAGATACTGTGGAAGGCAGTTCAGAATTGGTAGAGTTGGATGAGACTGCTTCCTCTAGCAACATGGGGAATGGTCTCTCCAGCATAGAGGGGACCAAAGTTACTCAGGGACCCAGGCAGATTGTGGTGGTAGGGGATTCAATTATTAGGAAGGTAGATAGGGCAATCTGTTACCGGGACCGTGCATGCCGAACAGTGTGTTGTCTCCCGGGTGCTCGGGCTCGGCATATTACGGATCGGGTGGACAGATTGTTGGGAGAAGCTGGGAATGACCCAGCGATTTTGGTGCATGTTGGCACCAATGACCGAGTTAGAGGAAGAAGGGATGTCCTAAAGAATGATTTCAGGGACATAGGTCGCAAACTTAAGGCAAGGACATCCAAGGTAGTATTTTCGGAAATACTACCTGTGCCACGCACTAGTCCAGGGAGGCAGCGGGAAATTAGGGAGGTTAATGCGTGGCTAAAAGATTGGTGTAGGAAGGAGGGTTTTGGATTCTTAGAGCACTGGGCTGATTTCTCGGTCAGTTGCCATCTTTATTGTCGTGATGGATTGCACCTGAATGAGGAGGGGGCTGCAGTGCTAGGGGAGAGGATGGTTAGAAGGTTGGAGGAGATTTTAAACTAGGCTCTGGGGGGGAGGGGTAAGCAAGTATTTATGGGATAGACATTGAGAGTAGTAAGGAGGAATTCAACAAGAGTCAAGGGGGTAGAGAGGGGGGAAAGGGAAGCATAGCCGATAAGGAGTGGCCCTTTTTAAAGCAAAAAGAAATACCTAGGGGAGGCAATAGACTTAAGTGTATGCTTGCAAATGCAAGAAGCCTGACAGGTAAAATGGGGGAGTTAGAACTAGTAGCAATGAATGAGCAGTATGATATTATAGGTATTACGGAGACCTGGTGGAATGATACACATGACTGGGCAGTCAACTTGGAAGGCTATTCTCTCTTCAGGAGGAATAGAGTAAAAAAAAGGGGAGGAGGAGTATGTCTTTATATTAAGCCAGAATTAAAACCAAGTATTCAGGAAGTTATATACGAGAATATTGGTGATAATATAGAGGCATTGTGGGTGGAAATAACTGGCGGAGGAAAAAGTTCAGAGAAGTTGCTGATAGGGATATGCTACAAACCGCCAGATATTAGTACGATTGAGGAAGCCCAACTTCTACAGCAAATTGAAAAGGCTACACAACTTGGTCAAATTTTAATTATGGGGGATTTTAATTATCCGGACATTGATTGGAGTACTGAGACCTGCGGTACAGCTGGGGGAAATAGGTTTCTGAGCACGCTAAAAGACCATTACATGTCCCAATTAGTAGAGGAACCAACTAGGAACCGGACTATACTGGACCTAGTAATAACAAACAATGTAGACGTAATATCAAATATTCAAGTAAAGGAGCACTTGGGAAACAGTGATCATAATATGGTCTCATTTGAAATTAATTTCCAGAAACAACGGTATAAGGGATCAACTAGGACTTTAAACTTTAGAAAGGCAAATTTTAATATGCTAAAGGAGTCTATAAAGAGCATAGACTGGGACAGAGCCTTTGAAGGAAAAAATACGGAAGAAATGTGGGCTGTCTTTAAAATGTTGTTGGAAACATACACGTATAAGTTCATTCCTATGGGAAATAAATGTAAAAGAATTAAGTCTAAACCAATGTGGCTAAATAAAAAGGTAAGGGAAGAAATGCAAAGGAAGAAGCGTGCATTTAAATTGTTTAAGTCTGAAGGGTCAGAGGAGTCCTTCCGTAGGTACAAGGAATGTAATAAAACATGCAAAAAGGAAATTGGCTAAATTAGAAAATGAAAGGCAAGTTGCAAAAGAAAGTAAGACAAACCCCAAAAAGTTTTTTAAGTATATAAATCGCAAAAGGATTAAAAAAGATAATATAGGACCCCTAAGAAGTGAGATGGGTGAATTGATAAATGATACTAAGGAAAAAGCAGAGGTATTAAACACGTTCTTTTCTTCAGTATTTACCAGAGAGGAACAAATGGCAGGAGTAATACATAAAAAAGGAAATGAAACCATGCCATTATTTAATACTTGGTTGTCAGAGGAAGAAGTCCAAAGGCGACTGAAGAATATTAAGATAAATAAAGCTCCAGGTCCAGATGGCATACACCCAAGGTCCTTATGGAGTTAAACTCGGAAATAGTTAGACCACTATTCTTAATTTTCAGAGATTCAATCTCATCAGGCTCAGTACCAAGGGATTGGCGAATAGCAGATGTGGTGCCATTGTTTAAAAAGGGGACAAGATCACAACCAGAGAATTATAGACCTGTAAGCCTGACATCAATAGTGGGGAAACTACTGAAAGGTATTTTAAGGGACAGTATTCAGGATTACTTGGTACGCAATAAAATTATTAGTGGGAATCAACATAGATTTGTGAGGGATAGGTCATGTCAAACTAATCTAATTAGTTTCTATGAGGAAGTTAGTGGGAACTTAGACCAGGGCAGCACAGTAGATGTGGTCTACTTAGATTTTGCAAAGGCCTTTGATACAGTGCCACACAAGAGGTTGGTTTACAAAATAAGGGAACTGGGTCTAGGAATCAAAATTTGTACTTGGATCGAAAACTGGTTAGAGAATAGGGAACAGAGAGTTGTGATCAATGGAACATTTTCTAATTGGTCAAAAGTCTTAAGTGGAGTACCACAAGGTTCCGTGCTGGGACCACTCCTTTTTAATATATTTATTAATGACCTTGGTGATGGTTTAGAGAGTAAAGTTTCTATTTTTGCAGATGACACTAAACTCTGTAAGGTAAAAAAATCAGAGCAAGATGTAGCTTCTTTACAGAGGGACTTAAATAAACTGGAGGATTGGGGCGGCCAAATGGAATATGAGGTTTAACACAGATAAATGTAAGGTTATGCATTTAGGGATCAAAAACAAGAACGCAATCTATAATTTAAATGGAATTAATTTAGGAGAATCTATAATGGAAAAGGATTTGGGAGTGCTCGTAGACAGTAGACTTAGCAATAGTGCTCAATGTCAAGCAGCAGCTGCAAGGGCAAACAAAGTATTGACATGCATTAAAAGGGGCATAGATGCAAGGGAAGACAGTGTAATTTTGTCACTGTATAAATCGTTGGTAAGACCTCAGCTTGAATATGCAGTACAGTTCTGGGCACCACTCTATAAAAAAGATAATTTGGAACTAGAAAGGGTTCAGAGAAGGGTGACAAAATTGATTAAGGGTATTTTTACTAAGTTGGATCTTCGTGGTGCCTACAACTTGATTAGAATCAGGTCCGGTGACGAATGGAAAGTTAAACTCGGAAATAGTTAGACCACTATTCTTAATTTTCAGAGATTCAATCTCATCAGGCTCAGTACCAAGGGATTGGCGAATAGCAGATGTGGTGCCATTGTTTAAAAAGGGGACAAGATCACAACCAGAGAATTATAGACCTGTAAGCCTGACATCAATAGTGGGGAAACTACTGAAAGGTATTTTAAGGGACAGTATTCAGGATTACTTGGTACGCAATAAAATTATTAGTGGGAATCAACATAGATTTGTGAGGGATAGGTCATGTCAAACTAATCTAATTAGTTTCTATGAGGAAGTTAGTGGGAACTTAGACCAGGGCAGCACAGTAGATGTGGTCTACTTAGATTTTGCAAAGGCCTTTGATACAGTGCCACACAAGAGGTTGGTTTACAAAATAAGGGAACTGGGTCTAGGAATCAAAATTTGTACTTGGATCGAAAACTGGTTAGAGAATAGGGAACAGAGAGTTGTGATCAATGGAACATTTTCTAATTGGTCAAAAGTCTTAAGTGGAGTACCACAAGGTTCCGTGCTGGGACCACTCCTTTTTAATATATTTATTAATGACCTTGGTGATGGTTTAGAGAGTAAAGTTTCTATTTTTGCAGATGACACTAAACTCTGTAAGGTAAAAAAATCAGAGCAAGATGTAGCTTCTTTACAGAGGGACTTAAATAAACTGGAGGATTGGGGCGGCCAAATGGAATATGAGGTTTAACACAGATAAATGTAAGGTTATGCATTTAGGGATCAAAAACAAGAACGCAATCTATAATTTAAATGGAATTAATTTAGGAGAATCTATAATGGAAAAGGATTTGGGAGTGCTCGTAGACAGTAGACTTAGCAATAGTGCTCAATGTCAAGCAGCAGCTGCAAGGGCAAACAAAGTATTGGCATGCATTAAAAGGGGCATAGATGCAAGGGAAGACAGTGTAATTTTGTCACTGTATAAATCGTTGGTAAGACCTCAGCTTGAATATGCAGTACAGTTCTGGGCACCACTCTATAAAAAAGATAATTTGGAACTAGAAAGGGTTCAGAGAAGGGTGACAAAATTGATTAAGGGTATGGAGTCATTAAGTTATGAGGAAAGGTTAGCCAGTTTAGGCATGCTTACTTTAGAAAAGAGGCGTCTAAGGGGAGATATGATTACTATGTACAAATACATTTGGGGTCAATACAGAGAGCTTTCATGGGAACTTTTTACCCCAAGGACCATACACAGGACACGTGGTCATCCCCTAAGGTTAGAGGAGAGGAAATTTCACAACCAGCAAAGGAAGGGGTTCTTTACAGTAAGGGCAGTCAAGATATGGAATTCATTGCCAGGGAAGGTTGTGATGGCAGATTCAATAGATATGTTTAAGAAAGGGTTAGACAAATTTTTAGGGGAAAGGTGTATCCAGGGATACGACCGTTAATTTAAAATGAAGGATAGTAGTGTATATAGGGTAAAAATAGGACTGCAATATTGAGTCTGGGGGGATTTTCACAATTGAAATAGATTGGCGGTTGCTTACTCTGGATTAATTTCAAATACAAGTGCAGGATCGCAGGAGATCCAAAATAGGTTGAACTTGATGGACTGGTGTCTTTTTTCAACCTCATCAACTATGTTACTATGTTTTATAGATTGCATATCTGTTTTTTTTTTTTTTTGTCTCGGGCCTCCTGTACAAAGTGTGCCTTTATATTTATGCACAAAGGGTGGAGGGATCGCTAGAGGTTAGGTATGCAGATATGCATCTCTGTGTAGAACATTGGAGTAGAATTTTTGCTACAAGATACGACATAATGTGAAACCCTAGAAAAAATATAGAATTTTCATGTTTTATATTTTTTTCACTGTTAGACATGTACTGGATACTGTTATATTTGAAGAAAAGTGTTATAGAAATAGGCCCCTTTGCCCTTCTCACTTAGTCAAGTATCTGAATGTGGGCTACTGAAAATGTCATATGAGTTGGCAGAGGGAAAATCGATTGCTATACATTGGTCTTCAGCATTTTTCTAGTCTAGGGGGCGACGTTGAGGTGACTGAGAAATCCTTTATAGCAATACCAGCACATGAGTATTACACTACATAGAGGACTTTATACAGTGACACAGTTACCAACTGAAGTTACTGCTAGTAAAGTCCACACTTACACACACGACTATACATGGCTGTCATACCAGGGCGAACTTAGCTGTCAAATAGACAGCAGGGTTTTATGTGACAGCTGACAAATCTATGTTTTGTTTTGATTTTCATTGTATTGTTTTAAAATGTGAACACACACACACACACACACACACACACATGCACGCATACAAATATAAGTTAATATATGAAGATTTGTGTTACCTGAAGAATAAACTGTCTGGAAGGTGAAGAGATGTGGCTAGGAGTCTGGCAGACCCTGGATAGATCGACAAGGTAGACCAGAGTGTATCTTTCAGACCTAGCGGAGGCAGCACATGGTCTGGCTCAGCTGGGTACATAAGGTATTCTCAAGCTGGTAAGAGTATATTGGGGTGCACCAGACGTTTCTTCTCAAGCCAGTAGGAAGGCAACGTCCTGTCTTGATTAAGAGAATGTCAGGAAGATGATACCAATAGAGCCATCCCATATCCCTCCTGCTGATGGGTTTTTCTCCAGGTAAACAAATCCACGTCATCCAATTACCACCTGTCACTCACCGGACTGTGAGTGCTACTTCTAAGGTAGCTAGGAACCGTGTCCGTCCATTATAATGAGGTACTGCGCATGTGCAGTCCCTTCAACCTTCAGTTCTGTTCCTTTAACTTAATTGGCTGATCAGGCAACACTCCCTATATTAAGCACCTGTGGTCAATACCACGTGGCCTGACCTTGGAGTCTCATTCCTCATGAGTCTCTGAAGGTGTTCCAGTGCCTCCTCGTGTGTTCAGCTTATGCTGATTCCTGTTTGCCGTTTGTGGTTTCCAGACCACTTCTACTCCTCGTGTTCCTAGTGACTTCAGCAGCTGATTCCTATCCGCTGCCTCCGTATATCTACAGTTACAGATTACTATAAACTCTCCTGTGTTTCATCGTGACTCCAGCAGCTGATTCCTATCCGCTGCCTCCGTATATCTACAGTTACAGTTTACTGCAAACTCTCCTGTGTTTCATCGTGACTCCAGCAGCTGATTCCTATCCGCTGCCTCCGTATATCTACAGTTACAGATTACTGCAAACTCTCCTGTGTTTCATCGTGACTCCAGCAGCTGATTCCTATCCGCTGCCTCCGTGTGTCTAACAAGTTACAGATCTACTACTGCTTCCTGAGTATTTTGTCGTCCTTGCTGGCCTACCTACAGTGCGCTGCACCTACCTGCCGCTTCCATTCTGCAAGGACTTCTCATCTCGTCAGTTCCCTGCCGCTCAGGTATCCCTGCAGCTATCTCTAACAGCCTGCTCATCTGAACCACGGTATGCATACTTCTCATTGACTGTGCTGGTGTATTGCATATCCATCTGGACTGAGTTGTTCTCCTCCGGAGTTTCCATCCTCTGAGACTATTGCTATTATTGACTGTGTTTCCTTTTGCTGGACTATTCTAGTGACTTCGTTTATCTGTGCAGTGCTGTTCATTCATTATTATTATTGTGTGCAGTTCAACGTGGGATCAAGTTCAGTGTACCCGTGTAGACTCTGCATTACATTTATCTCCTCGTGTTCTTCCTCACATATACATTCAGTGGTACAACTTGCTAGAGGCAGACTACTGATTCCTGTTTCCCTGTGTCACCAGTTGCATATATCCTCTCACATAAGCAGTGGTACAACTTGCTGCACGCAGACCACTGACTTCCCCGTTACCTTCACCTGGATTCCATTCCTTCACTACAGACAGCGGTACAACTTGCTATACGCAGACCGCTGACTTACACCTCCTTATTACTCTTGGACATTCTTCTCACTATAGCAGTGGTACAACTTGCCGTGCGCAGACCACTGACTACCCTCACGTGTCCTTGTCCATCCAGATCCTCGTGTTCAGTTACCTATTGTTTACCAGTGCTGCTAGTCATAGACTTTCTGAGCATTCTCTAACCATCTGCTGTTTCCAGTTCCATTATCACCCTGCCATCAGAGTATCATATACCAACTCTACTGCTCTGATAAGACCATCAGCGGGTGATACTGGGTAAAGACTCCTAGTGCCCGTGACACCACCTTGCAGGATTCTCAAGTATACACTGGTGTACCGATGAAATATATCTGGGTAAAGGTTTATTGAAATGTGTCTAATGTATTACTGTGTTATCCTCAAAGCTTTTTTAATTCAATGTGATAGCCCTAGAGTTATAAAAGGTGATAGGGGTTTTCATGTTATTGATAATAAATGTATAATGTATGAGTAGTGGTAACAAATTACATACTTTTGATTAGCCACGAACCAGTGTGAACATCAAGTAACGGTACTAGTTAGAACGAATTGAATAGAATGAGGGTTGAAACTTTTTTGAAGTGGCTGGTTAATTTGGCCACCAGTCCTCCCCACTATCAAGATCACTCCTAGGCTGCCTCTTAACCTGTTGACTTTTGAAATGTTTTGATTTCTCTTGTGATGAGTTTGTAACTGAGAGATTATTCTAGACCTGGAGAGGAAAGATAAATAAATAGTGAGACAGCAACGAGAACGTTCAAAACACTGTCTCCTGAAAAATTACACTAACTGTCAGGATGTTGGACCGGGAGAGTAAGTTGTGGAACTGTAATTTCCTATGCTCAGGTTATTTGACAAACAGGTACCAAGTGTAGGCTACCAGCATCAAGACTTCAAGGGTAGCAGAGACACACTGGTACCAATTTCACCCAGAGAAGGGTCCAAGTGCACTCATGAATCTGTTCTGGGAGGCCTCGTATGCAGTTAGTAGCACCTGAGCCAAAGAGTAAGACAGTTGTCCAGCATCAAGTTGTAGTTTTTCCTGTTCTGTTTTTCTCTTATCCCATTCTCTTTACAGGACAGTCAATTCTTTTAATTGTGGACAGGTGACAGAGGTAGGTTCAGGTAATGATATTGAGGAGTTGGGGATAAAGGAGAAGTTAGTACCACAATCGTTCCAGCCAATTACTCTATTCAATTCAGGGGTAAAGGAAAATTTGGAAACCTTGGAGCTTGGAGAAAGTGCGAGGGGCTATTGTCTGAGCAGCATTACGTCCGTAAGTATGTTGACCCCATAGTTAAAGAGAAGTACATCCAGCGATGCCAGTCCAGTAATATTCGAACTTGAACAGGCATCCTTGAGAATGCTTATCATTCTTGGGTGGGTAAGGTTGTAGACAAAAAAAAAAGTGCTGAGTGTGCTCTCACGTGCCTCAGTGATTATATAGAGAAGGGCTAGTTCTCTTTCTACTAAATATTCCTGAGGTATCCGAACTATGGGTGGGAGGTCACTAGGGGAAAAGTACGACACCTAGGTCCCTTAATCTGGAGTCTCCCAATATTTGGCAAGCCGACCACTGTTGCATGTACAAAGAAACTTGAGTATTGGGAGACTGGGAAGAACGAACAGACAATAGCCCGCCCACAAGTTTTAATGAAAAGAACTGATGACATTATAAGCTGAAAGAGATTGTATATGACATTATTGATAGACATAGGATGATGTTATTGATAAACATGTACTATCTAAATGTTGTCTGAGCTAAAAGACATGCTTTGAAGAAATGAACCTGTTAGACATCAAGAACTGTAGTAGAATATTCTGTATAACTGATACATGTTTTATTGTACCCTGTACCATTCCAAATAATGCATTACATGTTTTATTGTACTCTTGAAGGGCATAAAAAAGAGCGTTATCTCCAAGCTCCAGAGGTATACGGTCTATTGTAAAAGAAAAAAAATGTTTTGAGGATTAAGACTCTCTATTGTGATAACTTGTTTAGATCTACAGACAACGTGGTTATATACCAAGGGGGACTTGTATTACAGAGCAATGAAACGTGGCACTGAGATCCTGCATATAAAATCTTTAGGGTGATGGTTTATTATACTATCAAAGGGTGGAACTGTCGAAGTCGTATAATTGGATGAACGAAAGTATATTAGTTAATATTGTGTTGCCGTGCAATTGCGATCAGTATGCCTCGTAACACGTGGCATACTGCGATCGCACGTTAAAAAATGCACGCACACACTAGCACTACAACATTTAGTTATTTATATATATTTCATATTTATATTGATTCCATTCCACAGTGATTTATGAGCAGATAGTATTTAGTTTATTATTAGTTTATATATTATGATTATATATACACTTTAGTGTTATTTAAGGTTCAGGTTATAGGAAATGTGTCAGGTCTGGTATAATTTTAATCCCCTATTCATCAGCAGTTGTCCGGTTCATTCGCCGAAGAGATCGCACATTGCATACTCTAGTTAGTGATATTAGGGAATAAATACTTCAAGTGATACTGACTATAAAATGCTAATAGACTAGTTGAAACTGGAGTCTTGGCGGGAAAAGTCAGAGCACAACCCTTGGAGAGATGACCCCCACCTTTGGATATTTTGGTTTAAACTGGCCTACGACCTGCAGCACTCTGGACCTTCCTGATACCTGGACCAATAGCAGCAAGCCACACCATCTGCATTGTTCTCATTGTAATACTGAGTGTATATAATAACAGCTCTCACTGGCACTGGCCTCAGTATCTTCTAACCACAGTATTCTGGAGTGAAGTACTGTCCGCTGGTACCAGTGGAAGCACAGCGAGCGCGGTATGTATGTATCTTTTGGTATTGGCTGTACTGTATTATAATCATGTATTGAATTGTTAAATTTTGCATCTGCTAAAATAAATTACTTTGTGCTTTGTAAACACAATACAATCGCTTGGGCAATGCTCATTTGAAAATGATAGAATTACTTTAATAATAATAATAATATGTATATATATATATATATATATATATATATATATATATATATATATTATAAGGGCACAGTGGTGCCCTTATGTTAAAGTTGCATCTAAGAAACGACATTCTGCCATTGGAAATCTGTGAAAGAGGGGCATGGTGTTTGAGGGTCTACATTTTAAAACGTATTAAAGCTATTAAGCTGAAATTTGGCATGCGAATTGAGAACTGTCCACAGGTGCTGCATGCCAAATTTCTGAAAAAAAGAATAAAAAATTAGGAATAATCTAAACATCAAAATCTCGCCTTTCCTTTCCACATCTTGTTTTGCAAAAGTCGCTGTTTTTCTGGGTTTTTTGGGAGAGCGTAACTCGGTGTACATGGCGTGTAAAGACATGTGGTACGTTTTGTTAGAAAGCTATTAGGGCTGAGGAGTGCCTTTCAGGTTTCACAAGTTTGCATGTCAGATAGAGGTGTGTGCTGGGTCTACTGAAAGTGGCTTCACTTGTGTGTACAAATATGGGTGACTGAAACAAATATGGCTGACTGACCCTCTCGCTAAGAAATTTTCTTCTGTGAGCAGGAGAATTTAGCCATATATATTGAGTACAGGGGGGCTGGTAGGTGCTTTGGGGCTGAGATGGGACACACTATACTAGTATTAGCACCGCTCTCATTTCACAGTTTAATAATCTCTCAGAACGTTTCCAGAGCTGTGTTACAGAGCTTGTTTAAACTTCCTGCCCCTCAGTGACGTCAGTTAATTTATTCACTGCACTGAGCTGGGGGCGGGAAATTTAAAAGTGCTCTGAGGTTTTCGCCAGTGATTTAAAAACAAAAAAAAAAGCGTGGGGTCCCCCCTCTATTCTCTATTAACCCTACTGCTGCCAGCCTACTGCTGGTTCCGTGAAAATCGGGGAAAAAATTTGCGTAGGGTCCCCCCGATTTTCACTGAACCAGCACTAGACAAACCAGCAGGGGTTGGTGGCACTATAGCAGGGGGACATGCGGCAGGGGTACCACTGCCATAATGACATTCAGCGCCAGGCTGTTCAGCACTGGGCTGGATTCCCTAGGGAGTGGTGTCCGCCAAAAAAATGAGCGGGCCTCCCCTTTAGGTACAGCCAGCCCAGTGCTTATAGCACTAGGGTTCTTCCTACACCCCTGGGCAGTGGGTGTAGGGTAATAACGGTGAATATAGTGTAAAAAAATAAACGGACGCCGTTTTGTTTTTTGGAACTACAAGTCCCAGCCTGCCAGGGTGCCATAAATAGTGTGGGCATGCTGCTACTTGTAAAACTACAAGCACCAGCATACCAATGGCAGCCAGGGCATGTTGGCACTTGGAGAACCACAAGTGCCAACATGCCCTGACACCCACGGCTGGCTGGGACCTATAGTTCCACAAAAGAAAATGCTTACAAAACCACTAACATTTATTAAAAATAATAGCCCACAATAAAGACAGTAAACACCCTCATTTACACCATATATCTTTATTAAAAATAATAAATCCCCAATATACCACTGAAGTTTTCTTCTGTTGTCAGCCGCTTCTAATCCAAAAATGACTGTCACCAAAGTCCAAATTAAATTTGTAATTCCCAAAGTCCATGCTTGCAATGTCCAATATAAATTTTTAATTCCCAAAGTCCATGCTTGTACTTTCACCAAAGCATTTTTATCCAAAGGTCCTGCTTGAAATCTCTTCTGAACTTTTTGGGCACGAAGCCCCCCTTGTTGATTGCAGTCTTCAGCCAGGAGGGCTCCATATTTGTAACATCCACGCTTTACTCCTTTATTTCTGGGAAATGAGCCACTTGGTATATATATATATATATATATATATATATATATATATATATATATATATATATATATATATATATGGAAAAGTAAGCAGAAGAAACACAAGGCACCTGATAGTGTATATTTCTGGGAAATAAACCCCAAAAACCGGTAGGTGATATATATGCGTACCAGATGTAGGATGTATAAGGGCTCATCAATCACAATACGCTGGGCATACCAATATCACTTATATCTTCCATCATCTCCAACCATAAGGGAACATATAACCAAAAGAAAAGACCAAAGAATAGTGTAGCATGGTTATGACACCAATATATATTCTACAAATAACAAAATAGCAGCGTACCAGAAAGAATTAATAAAATCGCTTATTTGTATCATATCAGAACTCTGTAACTGTCAAACCTGGTGGTTCCAATGCTTGTTGCAGAAGCCAAGGAATAAAAAGGAAAAATTCCCAAACATTGTAATATTGTTTTAAAAAACAGTAATTTATTAAGTTATAAAATGTAAACTCACATGGCATAAAAAATAATAGGCTTATCTGTATCACCTGATGCAGTCTCCAATAGTAGTTTGTAGATATAAGTCACTCCAGTGGATCAAACACGCAGACACCACACATATTAATATGGAGAGCACAAATAGAGATAAGAGCCTAACACAAGGTCCGCAATGCGTTTCCTCACACATAGACTTCATCAGGAGAGTCATTAGTGCATCCCACGATAGCAGCTTTTTATTGTAATGGCGGGCGCCATATTGCGCATGTGCATTGCGCAGCATCTACTGGGCATGCGCGGGCTGCAATTATCGCTGACCAACAGCGAAATCAATATCCTCCATAAGGCTATAGTAAATAGATTATAGTCGAGGCAAGGCCTTTTACAAATAAAGAACTAGTGGCTGCTACAGTTATATGTATAAGGTATACAACCTTACAGCGCTGAACATTTTGATTGTGGGCATATCCTACTGCACATATAATAATGAGACAATGGTGCCCATTTTAGAATGGGACTAGTCTGAAATTAATAATACGATACAAATAGCCAGAGGGATAAAAAATAACCTATATGATAATCATTAAAAACAGCATAATAATATACCATAAAATTTGCATATTATAGTATATATAGATAATATACATAAAATAACATATATATATAAAACAAGTTAACAATAAATCCCCAATGTAACATCTTATGTGGCACAGCATAGGGAGAAAATATTGTATCTATGTGCAGGGATAAACACTTAAATATCAAGTATGTCTTTATATTAAGCCAGAATTAAACCAAGTATTCAGGAAGTTATATGCGAGAATATTGGTGATAATATAGAAGCATTGTGGGTAGAAATATCCAGCGGAGGAAAATGTTCAGAGAAGTTGCTGATAGGAATATGCTATAAACCGCCAGATATTAGTGAAGACTACACAACTAGGCAAAATTTAATTATCTGGACATTGATTGGAGTACTGAGACCTGTGGTACAGCTAGGGGAAATAGGTTTCTGAGCACGCTAAAAGACCATTACCTGTCCCAATCAGTAGAGGAACCAACTAGGAACCGGACTATACTGGACCTAGTAATAACAAACAATGTAGACGTAATATCAAATATTCAAGTATGGGAGCACTTGTGAAACAGTGATCATAATATGGTCTCATTTGAAATTAGTTTCCAGAAGCAATGGTATAAGGGATCAACTAGGACTTTAAACTTTAGAAAGGCAAATTTTAATATGCTAAAGGACTCTATAAAGAGCATAGACTGGGACAAAGCCTTTGAAGAAAAAAATGCGGAAGAAAAGAGGGAGGTCTTCAAAATGCTGTTGGAAACATACACGTATAAGTTCATTCCTATGGGAAATAAATGTAAAATTATTAAGACTATACCAATGTGGCTAAATAAAAAGGTAAGGGAAGAAATGCAAAGGAAGAGGCGTGCATTTAAATTATTTAAGTCTGAAGGGTCAGAGGAGTCCTTACGTAGGTACAAGCAATCTAATAAAACATGCAAAAAGGAAATTAGATTGGCTAAATTAGAAAATGAAAGGCAAGTTGCAAAAGAAAGTAAGACAAATCCCAAAAAGTTTTTTAAGTATATAAATGGCAAAAGGATTAAAAAAGATAATATAGGACCCCTAAGAAGTGAGATGGGTGAATTGATAAATGATACTAAGGAAAAAGCAGAGGTATTAAACACTTTATTAAATGGTAGGAGTAATACATAAAAATGAAAATGGAACCATACCATTAATTAATACTTGGTTGTCAGAGGAAAAAGTCCAAATGTGACTGAAGAATATTAAGATAAATAAAGCTCCAGGTCCAAATGGCATACACCCAAGGGTCCTTATGGAGTTAAACTCGGAAATAGCTAGACCGCTATTCTTAATTTTCAGAGATTCAATCTCATCAGGCTCAGTACCAAGGGATTGGCAAATAGCAGATGTGGTGCAATTGTTTAAAGAGGGGACAAGATCACAACCAGGGAATTATAGACCTGTAAGCCTGACATCAATAGTGGGGAACTACTGGAAGATATTTTAAGGGATAGTATTCAGGATTACTTGGTGCGCAATAATATTATTAGTGGGAATCAACATGGATTTGTGAGGGATAGGTCATGTCAAACTAATCTAATTAGTCTCTATGAGGAGGTCAGTGAGAACTTAGACCAGGGCAGCACAATAGATTGGTCTACTTAGATTTAACAAAGGCCTTTGATACAGTGCCACACAAGAGGTTGGCTTACAAAATAAGGGAACTGGGTCTAGGAATCAACATTTTTACTTGGATGGAAAACTGGTTAGAGAATAGGGAACAGAGAGTTGTGATAAATGGAACATTTTCTAATTGGTCAAAAGTTTTAGGTGGAGTACCTCAAGGTTCTGTGCTGGGGCCACTCCTTTTTAATATATTTAATTATGACCTTGGTGATGGTTTAGAACAGGGTTGTCCTGTAAATGTGGCCCAGAAGGAGTTTTGGTTGTGGCAAGGGGGCAGCACTGTTAATGGAAAAAAAAATCCTGCAAAAAAAAGGAAAGAAAATACTTACCTTGCAGTCACGCGGTCACGTCAGCTGGTACTCCGGCTCCCTCCCTTGTCTCCTCCTCCGTACGGTGCTCGCAGTGAATGTCGGGCGTGATGTCATCACGCCCAACATCCATTGCGGAGCGCAGCACAGAGGAGTCACCCACGCGAGAAGAACAATCAGCAGCACAGAATTGGAGAAAAGAAGAGAAGAGGACAGGAGAACAAGCCGATTAAAAGGTAAGTTAAGGGGGATTTTTTTTATTATTTCAAGGGACGCTGACCAGTGAATAAAAGTCACCTGGTCCTGGAGCATCATGGACCTTATCTCCCTGCTACATACTTCTACTTGTAATTATAATGGGGCATTATATATTATTCTCTTTTGGCCCATTATAAGTTGTTATCCCTTAACTAACATAGTGGTGTAATTAGCAAAATAGGTCACAATTTGGGGTCACAGTGATGTATATGTCAGGTACCGCAGGCCTGGTCAGGGCACCCTGATACACAATGCCTGGCTTAAATGCACTTTATTGATATTGCATCGAAACAATATAAAAAGTGATTATAGTATAATAACTAGAGAGGATTTTTTGAACAGGGCGATTAAAAGGTAAGTATAGGGGGATTGGAAAAAAAAGTGATATATATATATATATATATATATATATACATATAGATATATATATATATATATATATATATCACTTTTTTCTCATATATATGTTAACTATGTTTTCTATGGTTTTTTGGATGATCAGCTATCGTTATTGTTAGTGTATCTTATGTGCGGCCCAAACCAACTCGTCGTCTTCCAATGTGGCCCAGGAAAGCTAAAAGGTTGGACACCCCTGGTTTAGAGAGTAAAGTTTCTATTTTTGCAGATGACACTAAACTCTGTAAGGTAATAAAATCAAAGCAAGATATAGCTTCTCTACAGAGGGACTTAAGTAAACTGGAGGATTGGGCGACCAAATGGAATATGAGGTTTAACATAGATAAATGTAAGGTTATGCATTTAGGGATCAAAAACAAGAATGCAATCTATAAATTAAATGGAATAAATTTAGGGGAATCTATAATGAAAAAGGATTTGGGAGTGCTCGTAGACAGTAGACTTAGCAAAAGTGCTCAATGTCAAGCAGCAGCTGCAAGGGCAAACAAAGTATTGGCATGCATAAAAACGGGCATAGATGCAAGGGAAAACAGTGTAATTTTGCCACTGTGTAAATCGTTGGTAAGACCTCATCTTGAATATCCAGTACAGTTTTGGGCACCACTCTATAAAAAAGATAATTTGAAACTAGGAAGGGTTCAGAGAAGGGCAACAAAATTGATAAAGGGTATGGAGTCATTAAGTTATGAGGAAAGGTTAGCCAGTTTAGGCACGTTTACTTTAGAAAAGAGGCGTCTAAGGGGAGATATGATTACTATGTACAAACAAATTAAGGGTCAATACAGAGAACTTTCATGGGAACTTTTTACCCCAAGGACTATACACAGGACACGCGGTCACCCCCTATGGTTAGATGAGAGGAAATTTCACAACCAGCAAAGGAAGGGGTTCTTTACAGTAAGGGCAGTCAAGATATGGAATTCATTGCCAGGGAAGGTTGTGATGGCAGATTCAATAGATACGTTTAAGAAAGGGTTTGAAATTTTTTTGGCGGAAAAGTGTATCCAGGGATACGACCGTTAATTAAAATGAAGGATAGTAGTGGATATAGGGTAAAATAGGACTGCAATATTGAGTCTGGGGGGATTTTCACAATTGAAACAGATTTGAGGTTGCTTACTCTGGATCAATTTCAAATATAAGTGCAGGATCGCAGGAGATCCAAAATAGGTTGAACTTGATGGACTGGTGTCTTTTTTCAACCTCATCAACTATGTTAGTATGTTACAGCTTATTTTTTAAAATACTTTCATTTCCCTCTTGCATGACACTTTCATTAGCAAGACAGCCAAAGCATATTACTTCATCATAATAAACAATTTTCTTTTGTGATCATAACAGCAAAGTGACAAGAACTTTCAGAGTTGATGGCTAATAGTCAGCAAAGAATTCTACAGCAGAACTGATGTAAGACATCCATTTATCAATTTTATTATTAAGAATAATAATAATAGTATAGTTGGTACTTCTTAGTTATGCAGGCGCCACTTGGACTCCACCCACCTGTCATATGGGCTCCTCCTCTGTAGCTTTCCAGTGTTTCCCTAGTACACCACTCATGCTCCGCCACCCTCTTGCTTTCCACCTCCTTCACAATGTTCTTAAACAGCTAGCAGGCAGTGGCAGTAGTGCTGCAGGACTTCTGAGGAAGTCAGGGCATATTCAACCAGCAGGAGAATAAAGGGGACTAAGCCTGAATAGCATGAGATGCCAGTGTTTGGGTGTTGGGCAGGATGGATTTAGTCACTGTGCCCGCTAACCAATTGCTCTTGATAACCATCAACAGTAGGGCAGAGTCTATATAGCACCCATTTATTTAACAAGTACCATAGTAATTCTTATATTTAGCTACACTGTAATGTTAACAATGAAAGACATGACAAGGTCACTGTCACAGAAATATTCTGATTTGCTTTACCTTGTCACCTGTGTTTGTATATATTTTTGCATCATGTTGTGTCTTGGTTCTCTGTTTTCTGTATATGTAATGTACGGTGCTGGGGACCCTTTGTGGCACCTTATAAGTCAAAGATAATAATAATAAAAATATACATATATATATATATATATATATATATATATATATATATATATATATACACACATACATACATACATACATACATACATACATACATATAACAGAGGGATTGAATGAGACCGAGGTGATATAAATGCTGAGGGGACAGGCAGTAGAAAAAGTACAGGCATACCAGGAGTTAACTTATCTGGGTGGTGGTAGAAATCTGAGTTACCAATCAGAGGACCGGAAGGGGAGGGGGTTAGGTTTCCAGAGGAGGCTTATAACATATAGGAAAAGGATATGACTTCCTCTTGCCTCTGGAGTTGTTACAGTGAGTAGATGCTTTGCCGTCCTGGTGGGTATTGCTGTATATTCCTGTGTATTTTGTGTGTTTCTGTGTGTTTCTGTGGATGCTGTGTGTATGCTGTGTGTTTCTGTGTGTTTCTGTGTGATTCTGTGTGATTCTGTGTGATTCTGTGTTTTGCTGTGTATTGCTGTGTGTTGCTGTGTTATGCTGTGTTATGCTGTGTTATGCTGCGTTATGCTGTGTTATGCTGTGTTATACCGTGGTGTACCGTGGTATATCGTGTTGTACCGTGTTATACCGTTATGTGCCGCGATATACTGCGCTATACAGTGTTGTGCCGCGTTATACTGTGGTATACTGTGATAGACTGTGTTAGACTGTGTTTTACTGTGATATACTGTGATATACTGTGATATACTGTGTTATACTGTGTTATACTGTGTGATACTGTTTTATACTTGTGTTTTACTGGTATAGTGCATTGTCATTGGTGCTGTGTTTCTTTGCATTTTGCCTTTCTATTTCTCCCTGCTCTTGTCAGTATTTTCCGTTTTTTACTTCTTTTGGCTTAATTCTTTGCCTTTTTTTTTTCCCCCCTGTTATTTCCCCCTTTGCTGGTTCCCTGCTGTCTTATTGGTGGTAGTGCACGAGAAAGTGTGTAAGGAGGTGTCGTTGGGCAGAATGTGTGGCCCCTTTTCGGTTCCCCCAATTCAGCATTTAGTTCTTTCTCCGGTGGGAGTGGTCCCAAAGAAGGAGGTGGGGAAGTTTCGGCTAATCCAGCATTTATCTCACCCGCAGGGCACATCTGTGAATGATGCGATTGCAGAGTCTGAATGTTCAGTCGGTTACCAGTCTTTTGAGGATGCCTTGTCGTTGGTTCAGCAATGTGGTGTGGGTGCGCTGTTAGCGAAATTGGACATTGAGTCGGCTTTTAGGTTGTTGCCCCTGCATCCTTCTTCATTTCGGTATATGGGTTTTCGGTTGTCAGTTGGGTTTTACGTTGATAAATGTTTACTGAGTGTGTCTGGTGTTTCATGCCCCGATTTTGTCTGGCAGATTATAAGGCCGACATAGAAGAGCTTGCTAGGCGTTAGGTTGCACCTGGGACGTTGAAGAAATATTGGGAGGCTTGGTCGTCCTGGGAGGGGTTTTGTGGATCTGATGAGGCTCGAGGTAAGACGAGGCGACAGCGCATGCTTGCATATGTGTGGCATTGTTTTCAGGGAGGTAGATCTAAAACATATATGGTGTCTGCTTTGGCTGGTATTTCATTTTTTCTGCAGATTACAGGTAGTCGGGATGTTATCAAACAGGCATTGGTGCACAAGGTTTTAAGAGGTTGGGCTAGAATTTTCCCCCGTTAGAAGATAAACGTAGACCGATTGATAAGAGAATGTTTGTGAACCTTTTGAATGTTGTCACAGTGGTGGCGACGAGTGAGTTTGAGGCGGCTTTGTTTCGGCTGGCATTCGTTATGGCTTTCTTCAGGGCTTTTAGAATAGGTGAGTTGGTAGCCTCGTCTAGGATGGCAGTTGATTCGGGCTTGCTGTTTAGGAATGTTTTGGTACAAGATGAGAGTATTGCTTGTAAAATTCATAGATCGAAGACTGATTCGTTGGGTAGGGGGAAGTGGGTCACTTTGCAGCGGAACCAGGATACAGCGGTTTGTCCAGTAGAATTGACAAGATTGTACAGGGATATGTCTCCTGCTGGTAATTGGCTTAGACATAGTGATGGTCTTCCCCTTACGATTTTTCAATTTTCAGCAGTATTCAAGAGTTGTGTGGTTAAGCTTGGTTTGAGTGCAGCGGACTATGGGACGCATTCCTTTAGGATAGGGGCAGCTACGGTAGCGGCGGAGGAAGGTGTGTCTGAGCAGAGCATTATGGCTGCGGGTAGATGGAGGTCTAAGTGTTATGCCAGCTGTGGTGCTATAGGCTTAGACAGTGCGATGTAGTAAGGCTGACCCATGACATGCGTTGCTTATCTTGTTGAAAGGGAGCACAGAGGGTTTTGCCATTTCTTTTCTCCGGGGGCCTGATTGGTGGTGGCACCCTGGGGTTTCCGGTTTTACCTCCGTATGGGTCACCCTGCGTCATGCGCGAATGTGGCAATTTTTTGTTTTTCCGTATTAATTATATTACGTTTTGTCATTTAATTTACATGCATTATTACTCCATGTTGCAGGTGCACGTCAGGATGGGAGGAATATTTGGTTGGTCGGCCACTCATTTATTTTTTGGGCCGGTAAGAGCGGCCCTGCTCATGATTTGAGCAAATTTGTCCGGGCAGAGTCAAGTAAGATGGATAGGTGTTAGGGGAATGCGTTGGGGATCTTTGTTGAATATACTAAAAGACAACGAGAGTAGGTTTGGGCGCCCTTCAGAACTTATTATTCACCTTGGGGGGAATGACCTGGGTAAGTGGTCCAGTTTAGAGCTCATTGAGCAGATAAAATCCGATGTCGGGGACATTAAGTTGCATTGGCCAACAGTTCGTCTGGTATGGTCCGACATTATCCCTAGGCGTAATTGGAGAGGGGCGGTTAAGCCAGCTCGGATTGAGAAAGCTCGTGGAAAGGTAAATCGGGCGGTGCGAAAAAATATTTCAGGAAGTAGGTGGTGGTTGCATCAGTTGTCCTTCCATAAGGGCTGTGTTGACGCAGTACTAGAGGCCCGATGGTGTACATTTGTCTGATTTGGGTATGGCATACTTTATAGAGTAGATATTTGGTTTTCTTGTTTGGCTATGAGAGGTCAATTGGTGGCGGGCTGCGGTTCCTGGTGGGGAACCTTAGCTGTGGTGGTAAGCAGCCCAATCAGCGGTCATTTTAGGCGTAGTAGGCACTCTCCCCTTAAAGGGATTGGGCAATTAGTCAGAATAGCCCTTCGGGGTTAAGGGGCTCCGCTTAGGCGAGCGGGCCTCAGCTAATATGCCAAATGGGGGAGTTTGACATGTTACGCCTAGTTGGGTCCAAATTAGTTTGGACGGAATCTACAACTGGTAGGTGTGGCCTGGATGCTGATTGGTCTGTTTATTTTGGCCACCAATTTTCCCCAGCAGGTTCGCCTTTAATAAATTCCTGACCTTTCAAACGCCAATTCAAGTCTCTGTGTCGTTATTATAGTTTGTAAGTTTACTCTGGTAAAGGTAAAAGATGGTATTGTATGTGGTCCACCATGAGCGGTTTAATACATTCCTACATACATACATATACTTATACATCACCACTGGTTATGCAACACTTTTCATGAGGAGTTTGGAGTCTAGTTAGGTTTATAGGAAAACAAACAGAAAAGGCAAAAGGCAATTTAGTGCACATATCAGCTTTGAGATCCAAAATAGGTTGAACTTGATGGACTGGTGTATTTTTTCAACCTCATCTACTATGTTACTATGTTACTATGTTACTATGTTACTATGTATATTTCAACAGACTAGAACATTTCTGTCACGGGCACTAGGAGTCTTGCCCAGGATTTCACCAGATGACTGGGCTTACCAGAGTAGTGAAGTTCACACAACGGTTCTCTGGTAGCGGGGTGACTAGCGGAACAAATATCACAGCAGATGGAGAGAGAATGCCAATGAATAATAGGAAAGTCAGTGACTTGCAGCAATCTTTGGTCAAGGAATCAGCGACTAGCTGATATAGAGGAAAGGCAGATTTGAACACGGAGATCAGGATGGATGTGAGTAGATGCAGGTAGGTAGCAGGGAAGTCAGTGGTCTGCGTACAGCAAGTTGTACCACTGATTATGGTGAAGAGACTTGTCCAGGTGCAGGTAGGTAGCGGGGAAGTCAGTGGTCTGCGTATAGCAAGTTGTACCACTGCTTATGGTGAGAAGACTTGTCCAGGTGCAGGTAGGTAGCGGGGAAGTCAGTGGTCTGCGTATAGCAAGTTGTACCACTGCTTATGGTGAGAAGACTTGTCCAGGTGCAGGTAGGTAGCGGGGAAGTTAGTGGTCTGCGTATAGCAAGTTGTACCACTGCTTAATAGGTGAGGATGTGTATAAGTGTAGATGAGTGGAAGCATACAAAGATAATAGAATGCAGACACTGAGAGCACAGAGGAACTTGATCCCAATAGGTATGCAGCATATCCAACAAAGTCTATATAACGGTATGTGTGGCGCTGCTTGGTAGAGACTTGCTCAGCACAGATATGCAGGCCAATAATGGATAGTCAATCACAGTTATGCATATAACGACTGAGTAGTACGGTTAATTCCAAACAGGTATGCAGCGTAACAATAACAGTCTATAGCAGGTATGGATACCGCTGCTGAGCGTGGAAACTTGTCCTAGCGGATATGCAGAGTAAACGGAGAAAGTCAATAACAGATAGGCATACCGCTATTCAGTAGAACAGTCTGTCCACAGGGAGATGCAGGAACTGCAGAGACGCTGGATGGCAGAGATGAGTGTAGGAACCACAGGTGAGTAGATCCGGTAATCAGAGTCCAGCTGAGGACACAGGCAGGAAACAGGAGACTGTAGCAGGTATGGAAACCAGCGATGAGAAGCACAGGGAATCCACAGGAACTGAAGACCCTAGTAGTACACAGGAGATGGTAGCGGGTATGGAATCCAGCGATGAGTAGATCAGGAATCAGCAGGAAACTGAAGACACTAGTAGAACACAGGGAACACCTTCAGAGACTCACAGGGAATGAGACTCCAAGATCAGGCAATGAGGTAATGCACACAGGTGCCTTAAATAGGGAGTTGCCTGATCAACCAATTTGGATTAAAAGCAACAGTCGCAAGAGTTCTTAGGAACTGCGCATGCGCAGACCATCAGGATGGCGGACGGCCGCGGTTCAGGATAGAGGCCGGCAGGAAGGCTAGGGAGCCACGCACCAGCGTAGAGGCACTCACGGTCCGGTGAGTGACAGTACCCCCTCTTTTAAAGGTGGGCACAGAACACATGGAGCCGGGTTTGCCCGGATTCTTGGAATATCATTTTTTTAGAAGAGCTGGGGCGTTGAGATCATCTGCACAGATCCACGAACGCTCCTCTGGACCAGTCCAGTGCACAAGGAAACGAAGAACTCCTCGCAAAATTTTTGAGTCTAATATTTGAGTGATCTCAAACTCCTGCTCTTGATTAACTTGAACTGGCCAAGGTGCTGAAGGAGGAACAGAGAAACGGTTGATGATAAGAGGCTTGAGTAATAACACATGGAAGGCGTTGGAGATACGAAGGTTCTTGGGTAGTAGAAGTTTGAAACAGACTGGATTTATCACTTGAATGATCCTATATGGACCAATGAAACGAGGGGCAAACTTCATAGATGGAACCTTCAAGCGAATATTTTTAGTCAAAAGCCATACACGATCTCCAATCTTTAGTGGTGGAATAGCCCGCCTCTTTTTATCCGCAAAGGACTTGTATCTGGCAGATGTCTTTTTTAAACAGGTTTTGACCTGAGACCAGATATCTTTGAAGGTCTGACAAACAGTCTCCACAGCAGGAACTTGGGTGGG
The DNA here is from genome assembly GCF_038048845.1 of Mixophyes fleayi. Lineage (NCBI taxonomy): Eukaryota > Metazoa > Chordata > Amphibia > Anura > Limnodynastidae > Mixophyes > Mixophyes fleayi. The sequence continues at coordinate 84,124,232 of NC_134410.1, forward strand.
AGGGAGGGCAGGAAATTCCGGAAAAGACGGATGGTGACCGTAAACCACAAATAATGGACTTCTTGAAGATGATTTGTGATACATGTTGTTATGGGCGAATTCAGCCCATGGGAGTAAATCTACCCAGTTGTCTTGGTTGGCTGAGGAGAACATCCTAATGAAAGTTTCAAGATCTTGATTGACTCTCTCGGTCTGTCTGTTTGATTGAGGATGGTAGGAAGATGAGAGTGATAATCGAATACCCAAGGTCTTACAAAGGGCTCGCCAGAATCTGGAAACGAATTGCACTCCCCTATCCGAAACAATCTCAGAAGGACATCCATGAAGTCGGAAAATCTCTTTGATGAAATGATCAGCCAGAGTAGATGAAGAAGGTAAACCGGTCAAAGGAACGAAATGTGCCATTTTCGAAAATCGATCCGCCACTACCCAGATGGTATTACACTTTTTACTTGGAGGAAGATCGGTGACAAAGTCCATACTAATATGGGTCCAAGGTTTGGAAGGAATGGGTAGTGGTTGTAGTAATCCCGCTGGTGTTCTGCGGGGAGTTTTAAACTGGGAACACAGCTCACAAGTGGCCACAAAGTCTTTGACATCTTTCCTCATAGAGGGCCACCAGTAGCTTCGAGAAAGGATTTCTAAGGTCTTGCGTTCACCCGAATGTCCAGAAAAACGTGAAGAATGGAACCAAGACAATATTTTCCTCCTAAGAGATAGAGACACGAGGGTTCTCCCAAATGGTAGCACCTTGGTAGACGAAGTGGCCAGAGACACACACTTGGGATCTAAAATAGAATGGTTAGGACCATCTTCAACGTCTGAGGACGTCACGAATGCCCGAGACAGGGCGTCTGCTTTTTTATTTTTGGCAGCAGGTTTGAAGGTCATAATAAGTTCAAAACGGGAAAAGAAAAGAGACCATCTTGCTTGACGGGGATTTAGACATTGAGCTGACTGTAGATATGACAGGTTTTTGTGATCCGTAAAAATAGTTACAGGATGACGAGCTCCCTCCAGTAGATATCTCCATTCCTCTAATGCTGCTTTTATGGCCAACAACTCCTTGTCCCCGATGGTATAATTCCTCTCCGCGGGTAGAAGACCTCGGGAATAAAAGGCACAAGGATGGAATTTTTGTTGCTCCGATCTTTGGGATAATATGGCCCCTAAGCCAACATTAGAGGCGTCTACCTCTAGGAAGAAGGGAAGCGTCACATCAGGCTGTCGAAGAACAGGAGCAGAAGGACTCTTTGAGAGACTGAAAAGCTTGAAGGGCCTCGGAGGACCACAGTTTAGTGTTAGCCCCCTTGCGGGTCAGGGCCACTATAGGAGAGGCAATGGACGAAAACCCTTGAATGAAGCGTCTGTAATAATTCGCAAATCCTAAAGAGCGTTGAATTGCTCGGAGAGTAGTTGGCTGGGGCCAACGTAATACAGCGTTCACCTTTTCTGGATCCATCTTAAGACCGACTCCGGACACAATGTATCCTAGGAATGGAATCTGGGATAACTCGAATGAACATTTCTCTAGTTTGCAAAAAAAAGAATTTCTTCGGAGTCTGGAAAGGACCTCTGCCACCTGTTGATGATGAGTGGGCAGATCCTGGGAAAAAATTAATATGTCGTCCAGATAGACGACACAGACATAAAGCAAGTCCCGGAAGATCTCATTCACAAAACCCTGGAAGACAGCGGGGGCGTTACACAACCCGAAGGGCATAACTAGATATTCATAATGGCCATCCCTGGTGTTAAAAGCTGTCTTCCATTCGTCTCCGGACTTGATCCGGATTAAATTATAGGCACCTCAAAGATCCAACTTGGTAAAGATCCGGGCTCCCTTAATGCGATCGAAAAGTTCAGTGATTAACGGAATAGGGTACCGATTTTTGATGGTAATGGCATTTAGTTCACGAAAATCTATACAGGGACGTAATGATCCATCTTTCTTCTTTACGAAAAAGAACCCCACTCCAGCGGGAGAGGTAGAAGGTCGGATAAATCCTCGCTGGATGTTCTCCTTAATGTACTCAGATGTTGCTTGAGTCTCAGGTAATGAAAGTGGATACACACGGCCCCTAAGAGGACTCTTGCTAGGTTGTAAGTCAATCGGACAATCCCATGCCCGATGAGAAGGAAGGCGTTCTGACTGAACCTTATCGAACACATCCGCAAAGGAAGCATACTGTGGAGGGAGGCCCGGTGGACATGGTGAAATGGACGACTGCTGTATTTTGAGTGGAACAACTTGAGAGAGACAATGATGACGACATTTGGGACCCCAGGAAGTGACTTGAGGAGTGTTCCAGTCAATCTGAGGGGAATGAAGTTGAAGCCATGGAAGGCCTAGTACGATGGGACTGGTAGTAACAGGAACGATCAATAAAGAAATTTTCTCTTGGTGTAAGGCTCCAATTTGAAGAGTCAGTGGAGAAGTACTTTGAGAAATGAGGCCAATATTATACGTGATCCATCAATAGCAGTAACGGCAATGGGAACCTTTAAGAAAATCACTGGTAGAGACCATTGATTCACTAGGGAACTAGAGATAAAATTTCCAGCAGCTCCAGAATCTTTAAGTGCTTGAGAGACAAAGGATTTGGTAGCAAAGGAAACAGTGACATTAAAAGCACAAACTTTCACATTCGTAGAACATGGAGAGGACTCCAGGGACCCTAACCTTACCTCTGCAGAACTGGTTAGGGCCTGGCATTTCCCGACTTCCTAGGACATGAGTTCAGCATGTGAGTAGAGTCAGCGCAATAGATACAGAGTCTATTTTTCACTCTTCGTTCTCTCTCCTCAGATGTTAGTTTAGAGCGACCTAGCTCCATAGGTTCTACTGGAGGTGGAGAATGACGAACTTGAGATACTGAGCGAAGAGGCGCTTTGCAGGAAGTTATTCTCTCGGAATCTCTCTCACGAAATCTCATGTCTACACGATGGCAAAGGGAAATCAAATCATCCAAGGAGGAGGGTAACACTTGAGAGGTCAGTGCGTCTTTAATTTTATCGGAAAGACCCTGCCAGAAGGCGGCGATCAGTGCCTCAGTGTTCCACTGAAGTTCAGAGGCAAGTATCCGAAATTGAATGACATACTGAGCCACAGTCCGAGATCCTTGGCGTAGTCGGAGGATACTGGAAGCTGCAGAGATAACACTACCAGGTTCGTCAAAAATACTTCGAAACGTAGAAATAAACAAGGCACTATCTTGCAATAAAGGGTCATTTCTTTCCCACAGAGGGGAGGCCCATGCGAGAGCCTATCCGGAAAACAAAGAGATGAGGTAGGCCACTTTGGAGCGATGAGTAGAGAAGTTATGAGGTTGAAGTTCAAAATGAACGGAGCATTGATTAAGAAAGCCCCTACAGGTTTTGGGATCTCCATCATATTTAGAAGGAGTAGGCAGGTGTAGCGTGGAAGCGATGGACACCTGGGATGGCACTGGGGAAGGAGATGGAGATACTGGAGGCTCAACGGTTGCTGCTACATTTTGCACAGGGTTTCCTTGGGAGGCTAAAGCCTGACAAAATTGCAACAACTGTTGTTGGCAAACATCTTGTTGTTCGATACGGGTGAGCAGATAATGCAGCATCTCTTTAGCTGTTGGTTCCGATCCTGGGTCTGTCATGGCCTGATCTTACTGTCACGGACACTAGGAGTCTTGCCCAGGATTTCACCAGTTGACTGGGCTTACCAGAGTAGTGAAGTTCACACAACGGTCCTCTGGTAGCGGGGTGACTAGCGGAACAAATATCACAGCAGATGGAGAGAGAATGCCAATGAATAATAGGAAAGTCAGTGACTTTCAGCAATCTTTGGTCAAGGAATCAGCGACTAGCTGATATAGAGGAAAGGCAGATTTGAACACGGAGATCAGGATGGACGTGAGTAGATGCAGGGAGGTAGCAGGGAAGTCAGTGGTCTGCGTACATCAAGTTGTACCACTACTTATGGTGAAGAGACTTGTCCAGGTGCAGGTAGGTAGCGGGGAAGTCAGTGGTCTGCGTATAGCAAGTTGTACCACTGCTTATGGTGAGAAGACTTGTCCAGGTGCAGGTAGGTAGCGGGGAAGTCAGTGGTCTGCGTATAGCGAGTTGTACCACTGCTTAATAGGTGAGGATGTGTACAAGTGTAGATGAGTGATGCAGTGGTACAACTTGCTATACGCAGACCACTGACTTCCCCGCTACCTACCTGCACCTGGACAAGTCTCTTCACCATAAGCAGTGGTACAACTTGCTGTATGCAGACCACTGACTTCCCTGCTACCTCCCTGCATCTACTCACGTCCATCCTGATCTCCGTGTTCAAATCTGCCTTTCCTCTATATCAGCTAGTCGCTGATTCCTTGACCAAAGATTGCTGCAAGTCACTGACTTTCCTATTATTCATTGGCATTCTCTCTCCATCTGCTGTGATATTTGTTCCTGATCTCTCTCCCTCCCTCCTCTCTAGGGTGTCCGCCTGCCTCTCTGCCATCTCCTCCTGGATGTCATCTCGATTCCTCAAACTTAACCTTGCCAAAACTGAGCTCATAGTTTTTCCTCTCTCTCATACCCCATCCCCTTCTGACCTCTCCATCACTGTCGACAACACCTCTATCTCCCCTGTCCCCCAACTTCGCTGCCTTGGTGTCATCCTCGATTCCTCTCTCTCCTTTGGCCCCCACATCCTCTCTATTGCTAAATCCTGCCGCTTCCAGCTGCGCAACATCGCTCGCATCCGGCCCTTCCTCTCCTAAGATGCCACCAAATGCCTTATCCACTCTCTGATCATCTCCCGCCTGGACTACTGCAACCTCCTCCTCACTGGCCTCCCCCACTCTCATCTCGATCCCCTTCGTTCCGTCCTTAACGCTGCAGCTAGGCTTATTTTCCTCTCTCGCCGCTCCTCTTTTGTCTCCCCCCTCTACCTAGCCCTTCACTGGCTCCCATTCCCCTTCAGAATCCTCTTTAAGCTCCTCACACTCACCTACAAGGCCCTCGCCAACTCCACTGCGCCCTACATCTCCACCCTCCTCTCTATTCATGCTCCATCCCGCCCTCTCCGTTCTGCCTCTGACCGTCGCCTCTCTTCCCCCCTTATAACCTCCTCCCACGCGCGTATCCAAGACTTCGCCCGCGCTGCCCCCCTCCACTGGAACAAGCTCCCTCCCTCCATCAGAACTTCCCCTAATCTGTCCAGTTTCAAACGGGCCCTAAAAACCCACCTTTTTCTTAAAGCCTTTCTGTCTCCCACTTAACTTCCTACCTTATCTTCTACCTCCGTCCCTCTACTCTCCCTCTCTCCCCTGCGTCTCTCTGTCTGTCCACCCCTCCCCTTAGATTGTACGCTCCTCTGAGCAGGGCCATCTCTCCTCCTGTTTCCACCACTTCTAACTCTGCTCTCCAGCTACTTAGCCCTCCTCCTCGAGGGTCCTCCACCCCACGTCCACTCTCGCTCCCTCCTCCCCCCTGGGGGTCTCCCTGTCTTCCGCGCCCTCCTTCTTGGGCCCCGTCATTTGCGGATCCTCCCTCCCCCTTCCCCGCCCTCTCTAGCTGTGCATTGAGCTTACTGAGTTGCTGTGTTTACTGTACTGTGCTGTCTCCCATTGTGTTGTAGTTTTGTTTGTCTCTGTGCGGCGCTGCGGATGCCTTGTGGCGCCTTATAAATAAATAATAATAATAATAATAATGAGTGGAAGCATACAAAGATAATAGGATGCAGACACTGAGAGAACAGAGGAACTTGATCCCAATAGGTATGCAGCGTATCCAACAAAGTCTATATAACGGTATGTGTGGCGCTGCTTGGTAGAGACTTGCTCAGCACAGATATGCAGGCCAATAATGGATAGTCAATCACAGTTATGCATATAACGACTGAGTAGTACGGTTAATTCCAAACAGGTATGCAGCGTAACAATAACAGTCTATAGCAGGTATGGATACCGCTGCTGAGCGTGAAAACTTGTCCTAGCGGATATGCAGAGTAAACTGAGAAAGTCAATAACAGATAGGCATACCGCTATTCAGTAGAACAGTCTGTCCACAGAGAGATGCAGGAACTGCAGAGACGCTGGACGGCAGAGACGAGTGTAGGAACCACAGGTGAGTAGATCCGGTAATCAGAGTCCAGCTGAGGACACAGGCAGGAAACAGGAGACTGTAGCAGGTATGGAAACCAGCGATGAGAAGCACAGGGAATCCACAGGAACTGAAGACCCTAGTAGTACACAGGAGATGGTAGCGGGTATGGAAACTAGCGATGAGTAGATCAGGAATCAGCAGGAAACTGAAGACACTAGTAGAACACAGGGAACACCTTCAGAGACTCACAGGGAATGAGACTCCAAGATCAGGCAATGAGGTAATGCACACAGGTGCCTTAAATAGGGAGTTGCCTGATCAACCAATTTGGATTAAAAGCAACAGTCACAAGAGTTCTTGGGAGCTGCGCATGCGCAGACCATCAGGATGGCGGACGGCCGCGGTTCAGGATAGGTGCCGGCAGGAAGGCTAGGGAGCCATGCACCAGCGTAGAGGCACTCACGGTCCGGTGAGTGACAATTTCATCCCATTGATTTTGTTGATAGCATCATCAATGAGTGTAGCTTCCCAAGATACACAAGAATCCTGTATTACCCCCGGGGAGACCTATTGTAGTGGGCACTAACTCTATAACATCTAATTTATCTCAAGTTCTAGATCATTACCTCCAAACATTTATGATCTTCATTCAATTTTATTTAAAAGATTCATTGGCCATTTTAAATAAGTTAGAATCTATTACCTGGCAAGAATCATATATATTGGTCACTGCTGACGTGAGTTCTTTGTGCACTATCATAAATTACGACAAAGGACTAGAGCCGATTAACTATTTTTTAAGAAACTCACGGATGGATAAGAATAAACAGGATTTTGTAATGGAAGGTATAGAATTTATTCTTAGGAATAATTTCTTTTGATATTCAGATTCTATCTGCAACTAGAGGGTACTGCCATGGGATCCAGATTCACCCCCAGTTATGCCAACATGTTCATGAGATGGTGGGAGGACAACCACATTTGGAATGATCCCAATGTAGGGGCGACTCTGGTTTCCTGGCATCGTTTTATTGACGATATATTATTCATTTGGAAGGGGGATGAATCCTCCCTAGTCAATTTCTGTAAGAAGATAAATAAGAATTCTTTGAATATCAAGTTGACTTTTGATAGTAGCAAGGAAAAAGTACACTTATTGGATCTTACCATCTACATTCATGAAGGAAGATTACTCACAAAAAAATACAACAACCTACAGATTCTAATTCATTTATCCCCAGAAATAGTGACCATTATTTAAAATGGTTGAATAATATCCCCACAGGTCAATTTTAAAGAATTAGACGCAATTGTACGAAAATAGATATGTTCAAATCACAAGCACTAATTTTGAAGAATCAGGTTATAGAAAAGGGATATCAATAGGAAGCATTGAATGAAGCAATTAATAAAGTACAAGATATGAAGAGGGAAGAGCTTCTTAAATCTAGAAACAAAAGACTAGGTAATCAAGGAGATAGTAATAATCCCACAACTTAAGTGTCATTTATAAACTAATATAACACACATTATAGGGATATAGAGAAAATTATAAAGAGACACTGGCCCATTCTAAGGAATGATGTAGATCTACAAGATATAATAAAGAGAAACCCCGTTTTGTGTAGAGAAAAGCGCCCACTCTTAAAGATATGGTGGTCCGGAGTGTTACAACCAAACCACATATGGTAAAGATAAAAACTAAGGGATTTTTTCAGATGTGGGTCCTGTCTAACTTGCAAGAACACAAAATGTCATTCTAGTAAAAATATAGAAGTGAAATCTAACTCAAATCGGCTTATATATAAAGTGGATGACTTTATAACGTGTAATACCAAAAATTGTGTATATTTGGTTGAATGTATTTGTGGCAAACAGTACATAGGCAGAACAGGAAGAAAATTAAAGGATAGGTGGATTGAACATATAAGAAACCTCAAAAAGGGGTATGAACAAAATTCACAATCAGCTCATTTTAAAGATACCCATGATTGTGATGTTAATGCTATAAAACAAATTGTGGAATTAAGAGGATAGTAGGGGATTGGAAAAAGAAGGATTCCAAAAATGATTTAGCCAGGTTTGAAATTAAAATGATCTACTCTATTGGAACTTTAACCCCAAAGGGTCTGAATATGGATTTTGAAGTAAAGTGGTTCCTAGAATAATAATAATTTAAGGAAGTATAATGTTTTTGAGTAATCCATACAGTGGCAATTAAGTGGACAGAAGGATCAATGTTCATTTATTTATGTCTGATATGAAACTTATATGTATATAATCTTTCATCTGCGTTGATATGTATGTATGTATTTTCTCACGCATATGTATATTTTTTATTTTTGTAGAATCACATTTAAACTTGTTTAAAAAATGGAAAGTAATGCATGTATATTTGTTTATTTATTTGCATTCAGAGGTTCTTTGTATGTGAAGACATACAGATTGAATGTTTATGATATGACCACATATTGTGTATTTAAAAAATATGTTTAAACATCGGTTATGCAGAGGTTAATAGATTCGGAGTACGTATCTGCAAGCCTGGGATTGGTTAAGTGAAGTTTTTAGAAATGTCAGTTTATTAACCTACCATGCCTTGATAAAGATGTTGTATTCGAAATGCATTGGTAATGAGTAGGTGACATCAGGGATCTTCAAGAAGGAGTCTCCCTCCATTCGGCTATAGCGGGACTTCAGTTCTATGTGATCCGGTAATTTGAAAGTACCTTCCGGACAACAATAATACCATTCTACATGCCAGGTACTTTGAGACTCAGGGTGACAGTAGAGATCGTCAAGTGGAAGTTTCCCTCCACCCGAGAATAGCAGGACTTATGTTTGATCCGGCCTCTTGGATGCGGTTCCCGGATAGTGATTACACCCTACACGCTTGTTATTCTCAGACTGAGGATGGAGGACTCCATCTTGACTAGACGTTCCGTTTGTGGATGTATTCTTATTTTTATTTTTTATTATTTTGTGTTTGCAAATGTACATCAATAAATGTTTTAAAGATTTTACACTATGAGAGATTTTTCTTTCATATGTGCATTCTGATTGGGTTGAATCATATTTCCATTATACAGAAAGAGGTCCGATAATTACATGATATTCTATACATATTATCCATCCTCTTGATGTAATACCCAAAAGGGGACAAGAAGTGTGCCACAAAGTGTTTTTATGTGTACTTTCAATTACTGCACCGGTTATAGTGGGTTTTTACCTATAACAAACACAGTAGCCCATACAGGTTGCACTATGATATTTTCTTTTTCTCCTTTTTATACATGATTTGGATGAAACGTATTGTTGGTCAACTGACAAAGAACAATGAACCGTTGTCGAGTAGAAAAAAATTGTGGGTTGGACTTTTGTGGAACTAATTTGATGTTTGTTCCTGATTAAGCACCACCAATAGCGCCAGTTGTCTCTTTTTCCTATTGTTTTATATTCCTGTTCCTGCACAGAGGGGGTGGTGCTTAAGAGAGTCAAAGGCAGCATTTGGTTTTAAGTGCAGGTGTATTCATTCATAATATATTTTGTTATTTCAACGTCTGTGGTACATCTATTAGAATGCCCATGCGGTCTGAAATATGTGGGTAAAACAAAACGCCATCTCAAACTGAGGATCCAGGAACATATTCGCAATATAAAAAATACAATTGAAAGCCATTCAGTTTCTAAACATTTTATCAATAAACACAATTCTGATCCCAGTCTTGTTACATTTAAGGCAATCGAACATGTTCAGCTAGGCAGAGCCGTAACTTAGAATTCTAGCGCCCTGGGCGAGAAAGACAAATGCCGCCCCCCTAGCCCTCAATTTTAACCAAATTAACCTAAAATATTCCTAAATTGCGCCCCAATTCAGCGTTGCGCCCTGGGCGGTCGCCCCTGTCGCACAGACCTAGTTACGGCCCTGCAGCTAGGCCCCAGAGTTGGGGACATACAGACAAAATTATCCCAAAGAGAAATGTTCTGGATTTTCCAACTGAACACTTTAACTCCATATGGTTTTAATGAGGGCTATGCAATTGCTCCTTTTTTATAATGTTATTCATTTTTTTAGTTAAATATCTGCTGTCTTTTAGGATAATTTACAATTTTATTATACTCACTGAGTCTAAGATTGCTCTATTATTTTGTGTTATATACTTTTTTCATTGATATTTAATTGTTTATCCCTGCACATAAATACAGGGTGATTCAAAAGTCGCAGTACACCCTTTTATTTTAAAAACTCTACAGAAATTGGGCCGATTGGCCGATTTCAAGATGGCGCCCATGTTTGGTACATACCGTAAAAGATAGACCACGTCACCCATACCTTACTGGAGTATTCAGGTTTCCCAATTTCCTGTAGAGTTTTTGAAATAAAAGGGTGTACTGCGACTTTTCAATCACCCTGTACAATGTTTTCTCCTTATGCTGTGCCACATAAGATGTTTCATTGGGGATTTATTGTTAATTTGTTTTACATATATGTTATTTTATGTATATTATTTATATTCTATAATATGCACATTTGATGGTATATTATTATGCTGTTTTTAATCATTATCATATAGGTTATTTTATACCCCTCTGGCTATTTGTATTGTTTTATTAATTTCAGACTAGCCCCATTCTAAGATGGCCGCCATTGTCTCACTATTATATGTACAGTGGGATATGCCCACAATCAAAATGGCCATCGCTGTAAGGCTGTATACCTTATACATATAACTGTAGCAGCCACTAGTTCTTTATTTGTATAAGGCATGTCCTCGACTATAATCTATTTACTATAGCCTTATGGAGGATATTGATTTCGCTGTTGGTCAGCGATAATCGCGACCCGTGCATGCGCATTGCACAGCGTCTAAATGTGCATACGCGGCGTCTGCCATTACTATAAAAAGCCTTTATGGTGGGATGCACTAATGACCCTCGTGAAGAAGGTCTATGTGTGACGAAACGCGTTGAGGACCTTGTGTTAGGCTCTTATCTCTATATGTGCTCTCCATATTAATATGTGTGGTGTCTGCGTGTTTGATCCACTGGAGTGACTTATACCTACAGACTACTAATGGAGACTGCATCATGTGATACAGATAAGTCTATTATTTCTTATGCCATGTGAGTTTACATTTTATAACTTAATAAATTGCTGTTTTCAAAACAATATTACACTATTTGGGAATTTTTCCTTTTTATTCCTTGGCTTCTGCCACAAGCATTGGAACCTCCAGGATTGACAGATACAGAGTTCACAGCTGATTTGATACAGATAAGCGATTTTATGATTTTTTTCTGGTACAGTGCTATATTGGTATGTGTAGACTATATATATTTGTTTCATAACCATACTACACTATTCATTGGTCTTTTCTTTTGTTTATATGTTAGAATATGGTTACAGTTGATGGAAGATATAAGTGATATCGGTATACCCACCGTATTGTGATTGATGAGTCCTTATACAGTCTATATCTGGTACGAATATATATTACCTACCGTTTTTTTGGGGTTTATTTCCCAGAAACATACTAAACTATCAGACGCCTTGTGTTCCTTCTGTTTACTTTTCCAGATTCAATATTTGTGGTACCATCCAAAATTTTTGAAGGAAGGCACCCACCTCATATGGAGGAAGTGGTTGTGGTGTTTATGGACATATGCTAAGTGTCTTTCAATTTTGCATTAAGCATCTTTGTTTATATTAGAATTTTTGAATATATATATACATATATATATATATATATATATATATATATATATAATATAAATGTCTAGTGGCGTGTGTTAGACTGTGTGTGTGTGGAAAAAATAAAACCAAGCTGCAGCGCCACCTGCTGGGCGGAGTGGGACACACTATGCAATTGTAATCTGGGGGGCTACTGGAAAGGACACTCCCCTCCCCCTTGGACTCATCTATCTGGGGAAGTAGAATAACAGGGAGTTTGGGCCTCACATCTACCTCCTGTAAGCCGTTTGATGGCTGACTAGGAGAGATTGGGCTAGCAACTGCCCCCTTTGACTCTATAGAAAATTCAGGTGAATGTTCAGAACTCAGACGGAGATCTGAGTAGTGAACATTCGAACTACAGGTCAGAGCAACAATGTAAGGATTGCAGTCACTCGCTGTTTCCCGTTGGTCATGTTTATGTGTCTACCTACATTCTCAACACCCCAGGGTATGTCTGGTTCAGGCACAGAACAGACAGTTTCACTCTGCCCTCCCTCCAATTTACACTGTACCCTCACTTCTAAACGCATTAAGTGGTCAAGAACGTTGCTGTTATCTAACCCAACAGAAATGATCGCATTGTCATCTATCCCATTTCTAGCAAGCAACTAATCTACACCTGTGTCAGTACCAATATTTGCAGTAACAGTGCCATCTGTCCCTACCTCATGATAAGATGTAAAAACAGGTTAGATTCTAATGCAATACTATGTTTGGCATTATCATCATTATACGCATGAGGTACAATACAACATTCTCTTTCCCTATCACATCCTGGCATCTGGGGAGAACCATGGGTACTCTCAGTAGATTCTAACACAGTAACAAGTGGATCATTAGGATCATTACACACATCAGATACAATACAACATTCCTTTTCCCTGTCTCCACCTTGTAACTGGGTAAAAAACGTGGTTACTCTCAGCAGATTCTGACACTGTAACATGGGTGGCATTAAAATCATTACATACTTCAGGTACAATAGAATATACCCTTTCCCTGTTACTTCCAGCTGGTTCTACAAAATCATCAGTGGAAACATACTGAGAGAGCATTCTACCTAAATCAGTCCCAAGCAACACATTGGCAGGATTATTGTCCGATACCCCGACTTCTCTTAGGCTCTTTCCAGCACTCCAATCAAGGTAAAACTTGGCCATAGGCACAGTAAGGTGAATTCCACCCACCCCATTGTACAGAAATACATTTTCCTGGTATGAAGTCCTCTAACCCCAACAGTTCTGAACGCACCAGTGTAACATCAGCACCTGTGTCTCTTAACCCCACAGTTACCTTGTCACCCACAGTGACTGTTTGTAGGTTGTCCTTCCGGCCCCCTTGTGGTCCAGCAACACACAGAACAGCTAGAGAAGATTGCAGGGAAGGTATCCCCCCTGAGGAGGGTGAAGAGTTATTCTTGTCTGGACAGGCGCTACTGACGTGCCCAATCTGACTGCACACAAAACATTGGTGGGTGTCTCCCAAAACAGGCTTTGCCCCACCCCTCCCAAAAGATGAAGAAACAGTGGGTGATGGCATTGATCTCCCTTTCCCGGGGGCAAAAGTCCCTCTTATAGCTGCAGGTGCCCGGCTGACAGTATACTTGTCAGTGAGTATAGCTGCTTCCGCAGATGATTCAGGGTCCCAATCCACTACCCATTCCTTCAGATCAGCTGGGCACAAAGTGAGAAAATGCTCCTCGTTCTGTGAATACTGTTATTCTAGGATTACCTTGGCTCAAGCTTCAGTCTCCCCAATTCGATTGGAATCGCGCGATGGTTATCTCATGGGGCTCCCGATTCTTCAAGTCCTGCCTCTCCGGCGTTAAACCCAGACAACCCTCTCTCCCGTGTAGTCTGACGTCTCCTCAAATTGACTTGCCGTATCCCTACATCTCCTTCCTGGATGTGTTCTGCTGCTGAATCTTTTCCTCCTCACAGCCCCTGGGAATGCGCTATCGAGTTACTACCGGATAAATCACTTCCCAAAGGCAGAATCTATCCTTTGTCCCTTCCCGAGAATTCAGCAATGATTGCATATCTCTGAAAATCTCCAGCGAGGCTTCATCAGGAAATCTATTCTGGTGCGGGGTTTTTCTTTGTTAAAAAGAAGGATGGCACCTTACGGCCTTGTATTGATTACCGGCGACTGAATGCCATCACCATCAAGAACAGGTACCCTTTACCACTTATCTCTGAACTTTTTGACAGAATCGCTGGATCTTTACGAAGTTGGATCTGCGTGGGGCATATAACCTTATCCGCATACGCCCAGGAGACGAGTGGAAGACTGCCTTCTGTACTAGAGAGGGACACTTTGAGTACCTTAAATAAATATATAAAAATACATAAAACAATAAAGTAGACAAGACGCATCAAACAAAGTAATCTCACTTCTCAGCAACTTAGGTTGAATGATATCAAGTCCATCATAGAATGCTTTTCTTTCTTTCCTTTTTTAATGTTCCATCAAAGAATGAATGTTCCTTCCAACAATAGTCTCTTAATGATAAAAATTATTATCTCAGTTGAAAACATTTTAGTTTAAAGGGATTTTTATCAGATCCCTGGCCTTTGCATGTAGTATTATAATTATGCATACTTGCCAACTCTCCCGGAATGTCCGAGAGACTCCCGAAATTCGGTTCAGTCTCCCGGGCTCGTTGGCATTTCTCCCGCATCCTGGATTTCACAGAGAATCGCGTCAAATAACGCGATTCTCGGTGATTGACGCCATTTTGGAGGGCGGGAGGGGGCGGGACAAGGCCAATCGCGTCATTTTGGCCCCACCCCCCGCGACGTAAATTACGTTTTTGCCGGGGGCGGGACCAAAATGACACGTTTGGCCTCGCCCCGCCCTATCCCGCCCTCCAGTCACGCCCCCTTTCCCGGAAACTTGTTTCCGAGAGTTGGAAAGTATGTAATTATGAGATTGGATATTGTATTTTGTGAGGAGTCATGGAATCATTGGTTTAATGGAGCATATTATGTGAGATGTATGTTGATATGCTTGTTACATATTGCCGCAGATGGGAGCAGCGGTTTTGTCATGTATCCATAGGAGATAGAACTATTTTATATAAATGCTTTTGTTTATTCTCATGCCTTAGGGAATTGTATACGGACATGATTAACGTTACGATGATAATAGGATATAGAAGATAATTGAATAACAAGATAAAATCCATAATTGCCTTATCATTACCATGCTTATAATGAAGATCCGCAATGCTTTTGAAACTGGATAATATATATTTAGTAGTAACGGAATCTCTTAACAGCGATTGGCTGTTAGATACTTAAATAGAAAACTCTACCAATCCCGTGTACACCTTGAAAAAGACCCCAGAGGCGGGGTTGAAACGCGTTGGTTAACACGGGACATCCTGCTTTCTACTGCGGACGTACACTATCTGGATGGGAGCCGTTTGTTTCAGCTGATTGTGTTCGGGATAATACACTGACACGCTGACTAGTCTCTTACTATCTGGTAGGAGTGCAATAGTCGTTTTTTTTATCAGGATTTGCAGCTGAAATTGTTTGTTTGGATGTTTGTTTTTTATATATTTTAATAAATTGTTTTGAGGTAATACACCAGATGTGATTTTGTTTCCCCTATATATTGATTGGAAAACAAATCAATGGGAGATATTTATATGGATAAACAGTATACCATCAAAGTGGTTCCCTTTATTTGTATGTAAGTCTATTGTAAATAGCTTTACAATTACGTGTGGTTTTGATCCTATTATCACTTATGGGTGTTACTTGTAATCGCTGATACACACAATAGCGGTTTTTCTGGGTGTATATAATTAATGATTAGTCAACCACTGACCCAGTATTTCTTTATTTATTTTTTTGCATATTAAACAACATCCTTTATATCGTTTGGAGAAAACATCATGAATTTTTTTTAACCGAGATAATAATTTTTATCATTAAGAGACTATTGTTGGAAGGAACATTCATTCTTTGATGGAACATTAAATAAGGAAAGAAAGAAAACATTCTATGATGGACTTGATATCGTTCAATCTAAGTTGCTGAGAAGTGAGATTACTTTGTTTGATGCGCCTTGTGTACTTTATTGTTTTATGCATATTTTAAATGAAGTGGCAATTTATTGTGTATTTAGGCTGACATCAAGCAGGGAGCGCTGTGTTTGGGAACCTTTTTGTTTTTAAGTTAAACTTTGAGTACCTTGTCATGCCCTTCGGCCTTTGCAATGCCCCTGCTGCTTTTCAGTCCTTTATTAATGAATTTTTTCAAGACCTCCTCTACGTCTCCGTGGTAGCCTACCTGGATGATATTTTAATCTTTTCTCCTGATTTGCCTTCTCATCGCCATCATGTGAAAGAGGTCTTATCACGCTTACGTTCTAATAAGTTATATTGTAAGCTCGAAAGTGTGTCTTGGAGGTTCCACAAATTCCTTTTCTGGGCTACATTGTGTCAGGAACCGGCCTCTAGATGGATCCTGCGAAGCTATCCTCTATTCTCAATTGGCCTAGACCATCAGGGCTAAAGGCAACTCAGAGATTTATTGGCTTTGCCAGCTACTGCCAACAGTTTATTCCACAATTTTCCTCCATCATTGCCCCATCACTGCTCTGACTGGAAATTCGGCTCATACCCAGAACTGGTCTCCGGAGGCCATCTCTGCCTTTGAATCAGTCAAGAACGACTTTTCGTCTGCTCCAGTGCTTGCTCAGCCAGATCAGAACAGACCCTTCCTAGTAGAAGTTGATGCTTCCTCTGTTGGCGTCGGGGCAGTATTAGCTCAGGAATCCATCTCTGGGACTCTCCTCTCCTGTGGCTTCTTCTCTAGGAAATTCTCTTCCTCCAAGGCTAACTATGGCATTGGTGACAAAGAATTACTTGCAGTCAAATCTGCGCTTGAGGAATGGCGTCACCTCCTAGAGGGCGCCCTCTACCCGGTTACTGTCCTTACAGATCTTAAGAACCTCATCTATCTTCGGGATGCCCGGTGTTTGAAACCCCGTCAAGCTAGGTGGTCTTCATTTTTTGCTCGGTTTCATCTGAAACTTACCTACCGTGCTGGTACCTTGAATTCCAAGGCTGATGCCCTCTCCCGGTCTTTTGATATCTCCGATGTTCCACCCATTGCTGAACCTCCATCGGTTATCAAACCTTCCTGTATTGTGGCTATCACTTGTACCCCCTCTGTCGGTTGTTCCTTTCTTGAATCTCACCTCCGTCCGAAGGCTCTTCGTTGGGCGCATGTTTCAAAATTTGCCGGTCATGCCGCTACTGAGAAGACTCTCTCGCTATTATCTCGGCACTATTGGTGGCCAACTGTCCGTACGGATGTCCAGGACTTCGTAGCCTCTTGTACTATCTGTGCCCAGAACAAGGTTCCCAGGCAAGTCCCTGTGGGCTTGCTGCAACCACTTCCCATTCCTGATCATTCATGGTCAAGCATCTCAATGGACTTCATCACTGAATTACCTCCCAGCTGTGGCTTCAACACCATATGGGTAACAGTGGACAAATTTTCAAAGATGGCCCATTTTGTCCCACTAAAAGGTCTTCCGTCTGCCTCCAAACTGGCACAAGTTTTCATCAAGGAAATCTTTTGCCTCCATGGTTGTCCTCAGGAGATAATCTCTGATTGTTGCGTCCAGTTCATATCCTGCTTTTGGAGGGCCTTTTGCAAGGATTTAGGCGTTGCCCTCAAATTTTCTTCTGGCTATCACCCACAAACCAACGGGCAGACAGAATGGGTGAATCAAGACTTGGAATTATTTCTCCGGTGCTTGTCATCCCACAATCAGTCTAATTGGAGTCTTCTGCTGCCTTGGGCTGAATTTGCCCACAACAATCATAGACAATCTTCTTCTGGATATTCTCCCTTCTTCACTGTGTATGGTACCCATCCCATTCTTCCCATGTTTTTTTCTCAGTCTCCCACGGTTCCTGCCGCCCATGCCATGACTCAAAATATGGCTAAACTATGGGCTTCCACGAAGCAGAACCTCCTAAAGTCCGGACGTCATTATAAATCCTCTGCTGACCATCACAGGAGACTTGTGCCGGTCCTCCAGGTTGGGGACAAAGTGTGACTGTCCACTCAGAACCTTAGACTACGGGTCCACTCTATGAAATTGGCACCTCGCTTCATTGGTCCCTTTCCGGTAATTCAAGTAATTAATCCAGTTACCTTTAGACTCTAACTCTCTCCTGCTCTGAAAATCCATAACACCTTCCATATCTCGCTCCTTAAACCCCTGGTACTCAACAAATTCTGTATTGCCACCTCAGTTCCTCAAGCCATTCCGACCGCTACGGGTGATGAATATGAAGTTAGCCAAATCCTTGCTGAACGCAAACTTCGAGTATGTTTTCAATACCTTGTGCATTGGAGGGGCTTCGGACCTGAGGAGAGGTCTTGGGTTTTCAAAGAGGATTTGCATGCTCCATGTTTGTTGGCCACCTTCCTTAAGCGGCGGTTGTTATCTGTTGATTCCCCCAATTGTAAGAGAGGGGGTACTATCAGACGCCGTCGACGCACCTCCTCGCTAGCCAGGGATAGTCGTCTTTCTACGGAGCGCCCCGTTGCTAGGCAACGGGGACGCTCCTTCTGGCACTCCACGGCGCATGCGCGCCCGTTGCCCCAGCAACTGGACGCGCTCCCCCGCTTCCTGTCGGCGGTCAGCGTATCTGACCATCGACCCACTGCCCACCAATGAGAGCAGACACACACATATAAATATCCTGCTCTGACACCATTAGGGTGCCAGAGCAACTAGTTTCTTTGTATTCTAGCCTCCAGAGTTTATATATATATTTATATCCTGATTGATTCCAGTGTATCCGGCTCTCCCTGAATCTGATTTAGATTCTCCCTTGGTCCTGCATTATACTCCCCGGATTGACCTTGGCTTGTTGACTACTCTCTGCTTCCTGATTTGGTACTTCATCTGCCCACACGGGTCCAGACCTCTGCTAGTATGACCACGATTACCACCGCCATCTCGAAGGTAGCTTCCTGGGAGGGCCATGACCTGCACGTCGTTTGCCACGAAATCCAAACTTCCTTGAGGGGGTCCCTGGTGAAGACCGGCGGCGTGTTAGACTCCGCGCCTCCTTGTGTAGCAGTGCCAATACCCGCAGGTGCCGCAAATCTTACCTCGTGACAGCTTGCTCTGGCCATGTCAACAGAAACACCAGGTGAACCATCTGCCCGAGACCTACTTCTTCACCTTGCCCACAGAGTTGAAAAACAGGAGTCCAAACAGGCGCAGTTGCTCCAATGCATCCAAGGTGTCGCTGCACGCCTCGAATATCTCCAGGCTTCAGTGACCTCTGCCCAAGCCGTTCCTGTAACATCCTCTGGCGCCACGGCTACCTCCTCTTCTTCTGTTGTGGCTTCTACCTCTTCCCTGGTGAAGACCAGTGGCGTGTTAGACTCCGCGCTTCCTTGTGTAGCAGTGCCAATGCCCGCAGGTGCTGCAAATCTTACCTCGTGACACTTTTAACTCCCCAATCCACTTTTTGAAGGAAGCAAACAGCTGGTCCACAAGCCCTGAATAAGTGTCAGAGGCACTATGTTTTAACTTCTGTAACTTTTGTCTGTGCACCTCCGTTGTGATATTAAACCGCTGAAACAGGGCACTTTGCCTCATAATCTCTGTCCATCTCAGGTGGAAGATCTGAAAAGGCCTCTAATGCTTCCCCTCGCAAACCAGGGGTTAAATACTGCTCCCATTGATCTTTGGGCATTCCATACATTCAGCAAGTCTTTTCAAATCCTCACAAAAAAGCATCCAAATCCCTGTCTTTTTCCAATACAGAGAAATTCTCTGGACGGGGTCTGCTGTTATCAGTCTCTGTGGCTTCTGGCAGGTGTTGGAGCTTGGAAAGCTCCAGCTGGTATCTCCTCTCTGCTTGTCGCTCGGCAGCTTCTCTTTCTGCCTGGCGCTCCGCTACCTCCATAGCAGCGTGCTTCTCTGCTGCCTCCATAGAAGCACGCCTCTCCGCAACCTGGTGCTCTGCAGCTTCCTTCTCCTGGAACTGCTGTATAAGCTGACTTTTGGTGGTAATGTCTGCTGGGCCCAAAAACTTTAGGGCAGCTTGCAAATAAACGTCCATAGCAGTGTCCACACATAAACTATTAGAATCATTCGAAATTGACAGTCCACGGTATTGAGCAATATCCACAGTCGGGTGCGCTTCTGAATCCTGGCTGGCCCTTCGTGGGACACATCTCCAGCCTAGTGCTGATCTCTCTGTATGAAGGCTTCAATCAATTGCTCCTTGCTATTGCCACAAGTGGGAATTCCTCCCTCCTTTCATTGCGCCATCAGCACCTCCTTTGTCATGTGTTTATATGCTGCAGCTATCTCGTCAGTTAGATAGGAAAGAAAAACAGGGAAGGGAAAACTGTTTTGCACGTATGTCTTAAAAAATAGTAATAAGCCCTGAGTTTTGTCCTTGTAAAACTATTGTATTCCTCGCAAGGTTACAATCAGTTTATAAGTGCAAGGGTTAATTGCTTAAATGATGCACTTAATACTCTAAGAGATTAAATCATCCCACCGCTATGCCACCAATTTGTCCCAGCTTCTGTGACTTTGGGTGTTTACTCTATGAGGTTACACACAATTCCAGCACTCTAGTCTCTCTCTACCTATCACACAGGTTATAGGCCTGCTGAATCACCCCTCAGCAGTGCTCTCACCACCCACATACTTCAGGTTTGCCACTACCTATTGATTACGGGCAATGGGACCCCGATATACTGTCCCACACTGGCACACAAGGCTTCTGGCTACCCACAGGTTAGCAAAGCCCACACCAGCAATCAAAGGGTTAACGTGTCACGCCTCCAGACTGTTACACAAATGTAAATGCAAGCACACACTAGGATTGCTAGTCAAACGTGTTAACAAATCACACACTGGCATTCAAAGGGTTAACTTGTTAACATGGTTGAGCTATATGCTTCTTAACAGGCTAATGGATTCGTTAGAGTATCAAAGATGGCACTTATTAAATTCTCGTTTTAATATACAAAGGTACAGGGCATTCAGATATAAAAAATGATTAATATATAATTGACATAACATACACAAGCAAAACAGTTTAAAATAAAAGGGATCAAATTCAAAGTATAACTTACATGAGTTGTCTATCTGTGCCATGGGGATTTGGCTTGAAAGATGGACAGCTTATCAATGTGGATTGATTTTCCCAAAAGACTGACAAGTTTCCCCTTCCCAACACGGGTTTTTTAAGAAAAATGAAATGGGACAGCCTTCACAGGGGCAGTGTTGATGCTAATAGGGGGGCAGCCCAAGTGCCTCCCGACGCAGCTCATCGTTACCCCGAACCAATAGCTCTTCATCATCAAGAGCTGGACATCCATCACCACAACCCCAAATGATCATCCCCGTATGTGGACCACAGCAAGTCACCGCCCAGCCTATCTGGTTCTTCTTCTGCTAGAAGGTCCTGTCAACAGGATCATTGCTGCAGTAAACACTATAGTTGGCTCACCAATATTCCAAAAGTTTTGACCTTTGGCAATTCTCCACAGATATATCCCAGAGACATAACTCCCCATTCAATAAACCGGTCATAATCTCCCACACATTTAAATACTAAACATGATGGAATTATGACAATGTGAAATACCTTTCCTAAATACATGTGATTATAGCTGTTCCCTGATACCGCCAGTACCTGTCATTCACCACCCTGGTGTGATTTCTGCCCCTCAGTATGAAGTGGCACCCAGATTTTCCAAAATGTGAACTATAAAGACATTTTCCATTGAAGCTCGTATTTCTATATACCTGTATAGGCAGCCTTCAAATGCTGCCTTTGTCTGCAAGGATGTCAAGCTGTGACCGGCCCCACAACATCTATTCAGGTGTCCAAAAAACTACCTTATGTCAGGATATAGTGCACAGCAGGGGCATTTGAAGCTCCTACAGGTGACAGTGCTATCTTCTAACACTGGGATGTACAGAGTCACCAAATAAACACACAACAGAATTTCTGACCTCACATTCTACATTTTAGTAGTTCAGTTTATCAATGGATTAATTTGATATACCATATTTACACTGCAGTTATGATTTAGACCTTATTCCCCACAATTATGTGATGGGTTAACCCTTATAAATAACTGTAAGTTCTCTATGTTCCCGACATGTATATATATATATATATATATATATATATATATATATATATATATATATATATATGTTATTAAAAACAACCGGTAGCCACTATTCTCTCACACCCTGATCAGTAGCACACAATTCTAACAGACTGGTCACTACATAGAAAACTGCAGTAAAAGGAAAATGTACTTGCTATCTAAATGTCCTATTTCACCCTGTCTATCCTTCTCTACTTCTCTGCACACGATTTTCAGAGCAGATCACTGCAGCTAACATCCTTGTCACATGCTGCCAATTCTAAAATGGCAGATGAGAACAGGGGGCAGGAACAAAAGATATAGATCCAAAGGTCGCGAGATCCAACATTTTCCCATAAATTACATCTTACCTTGTTCTGAGAACAAAAATTAGCGTGCAAAACCAAAACTCAGGTCTGTCAGATTAAACAGAATCTAAACCACTCATCGCTAATAGAAAAGTATAGGCCTCACAAATCATTACTCTGCTGATTCTGTATTTGTCTAGACTTTGGCAAATGCTGCTATTATCATCATCATTTATTTATATAGCGCCAGCAAATACCGTAGCGCGTTACAATTGGGAACAAACATTAATAACACAATGCTGGGTAATACATACAGACCGAGAGGTAAGAGAACCCTGCTCGGAAGCTTACAATCTATTATACCGGTGTGTGAATTAATCGGCCTAATAACATTTGCCCTTAAGTGAAGCAACCTACCACAGAACATCTGCGCGAGCCTCCAAAATGAAGTCCTTTGGCTTGTACTGTGTAAATAATAAGATACTTTTTTTATAATAATTTATAGTAATGTAGCATCTATTAACTCTGTAGAGCTATAAAAATGTGGGAGTAAAATGCACCCATAAGTCAAATATATTTTTAAAACCAGTGGTCGAAATGGAAATTTAGAAATGGTGGTATGGAAAATGTAATGGCAATTTAAGTGAATGAAATTTGATAGTTTTACAATCAAAGCAGGGGAAGTGGCAGTATGGAATACTATTTAAACCCCCACTTTGACCATTGTTTGTAACATGTAATAATGTTTAATATTTACATATAGCTTTTTATTTATATTGTTTTCTGGCAGGTGCAGAACCACCACACCACTGTACATTTTAATAAAAAAATGAAAAAAATACACAACACAATAACAAAATATATGAATTAATAAAAACAATTATAAGTTTGTTTGCTTCTTCAAATGTGTTCTATGTTTTGAGTTTGATCATTGTTAATATAAAATGTATCTATTCTAAAAACATTTGTGTGTGTTTTATTCTTGAAAAGCAAATGTATAATAATGAGACATATTTGATAGTAAAGGGTGAGATAAAGGTGTAATTTTTAGAATGGGATAGTGCAGGTTAATGATGTAATGCAGTAAAAGGGTTAATATTATTTAATTGTAAATACACATCATTGTTAGCCACAGAACACTGAAAACAGCAAGGGGTATATTTACTAAACTGTGGATTTGAAAAAGTGGAGATGTTGCCTATATCAACCAATCAGATTCTAGTTGTCATTTATTGAGTGATTTCTACAAAATGACAGCTAGAATTCTGGGAATACCAGATGTTGTGGGACTTTTACAGTCATGGCCAAAAGTTTTGAAACTCATCATCATCACCATTTATTTATATAGCGCCACTGATTCCGCAGCGCTGTACAGAGAACTCATTCACATCAGTCCCTGGCCCATTGAAGCTTACAGTCTAAATTCCCTAACACAGAGAGAGAGAGAGAGAGAGAGAAAAAGAGAGAGACTAGAGTCAATTTTGATAGCAGCCAATTAACCTACTAATATGTTCTTGGAGCGTGGGTGGAAACCGGAGCACCCGGAGGAAACAAACGCACACAGATAAGGCCATGGTCGGGAATTGAACTCATGACCCCAGCTCTGTGAGGCAGAAGTGCTAATCACTTAGCCACCGTGCTGCCCGAATGACACAAGTATTGGTTTTCACAGAGTTTGCTGCTTCAGTGTTTTTAAATCTTTTTGTCAGATGTTAATATGGTATACTGAAGTAAAAATACAAGCATTTCATAAGTGTCAAAGACCCTTATTAACAATTACATTAAGTTTATGCAAAAGAGTCAATATTTGCTGTGTTGACCCTTCTTTTGGAAGACCTCTGCATTTCGCCCTGGCATGCTGCTAATCAACTTCTGGGCCACATACTGACTGATGGCCACCCATTCTTGCCTAATCAATGCTTAGAGTTTGTCAGAATATGTGGGTTTTTGTTTGTCCACCCGCCTCTTGAGGATTGACCACAAGTTCTCAATGGGATTAAGGTCTGGGGAGTTTCCTGGCCATGGACCCAAAATGTTGATGTCTTGATCCCCAGGCCACTTAGTTATCACTTTTGCCTTATGGTAAGTTTTCTCCATCATACTGGAAAAGGCATTGGTCATCGCTAAACTGTTCTTCTTATGGTTGGAAAAAGTTGCTCTTGGAGGATGTTTTGGTACCATTCTTTATTCATGACTGTGTTCTTAGACAAAATTGTGAGTGAGCCCACTCCCTTGACTGAGAAGCAAGCCCACACATGAATGGTCTCGGGATGCTTTACAGTTGGCATCACACAGGACTGATGGTAGCGCTCACCTTTCCTTTTGTGTGTTTCTAGATGTCCCAAACAATCTGAAAGGTAACTCATAAGAGAATGACTTTACCCGAGTCCTCGGCAGTCAAATCCCTGTACCTTTTACAGAATATCAGTCTGTCCCTGATGTTTTTCCTGGAGAGAAGTGGCTTTTTTGCAGGCCTTCTTGATATCAGGCCATCTTCCAAAAGTCTTCGCCTCACTGTGCATGCAGATGCACTCACACATGCCTCCTGCCATTGCTGAGCAAGCTCTGTACTTGTGGTGCCCTGATCCCACAGCTAAATCAACTTAAGCAGATGGTCCTGGCACTTTCTGGACGTTCTTGGGCGTCCTGAAGCTTTTGTCACAACTATTGAACCTCTCTCCTTGGAGTTCTTGATGATCCGATAAATGGTTGATTTTGGTGCATTCTTACTAGCAGCAATATCCTTGCCTGTGAAGCCCTTTTTTGTGCAAAGTAATGAGGACTGCACGTGTTTCCTTGCAGGTAACCATGGTTAACAGCGGAAGAACAATGATTTCGATCACCACCCTCCTTTCAAAGCTTCCAGTCTGTTATTCTAACTCAATCAGCATGACAGAGTGATGTCCAGCCTTGTCCTCGTCAACACTCTCACCTGTGTTAACGAGAGAATCACTGACCTGATGTCAGCTGGTCCTTTTGTGGCAGGGCTGCAATGCAGTGGAAATGTTGTTTTTGGGATAAAGTTCATTGTCATGGCAAAGAGGGACTTTGAAATTAATTGCAATTCATCTGATCACTCTTCAAGACATTCTGGAGTATATGCAAATTGCCATCATAAAAACTGAGGCAGATTTATAATAATATTTGCGTCATTCTCAAAACTTTTGGCCATGTACTGTACTGTATAGTGAACCTTATGTAGATAAGTTAAATCAAATAAAACTTCATGAAAAAAAGAACAAATACACATCCATATTCTGGTATGTAAAATGCATGAACTAATAGTGAATACTTCTCACTTGAGTTCTGAATAAATCTGTTTTACAATCAACATGAACATAAATTTCCAATCCCACTTGGCACTAGCAGACCAGGGGCGTGGAGTCTAACGAGTTCCCCAGTTTTCACCAAGAACTGCTGCAAAGCAGGATGGGCTTCACTGCCGAGAACTTGCAGGTCGCGGCCCCCTGGACTGCCTTGGGATGTAACAACAGGAAAACAATAAGAGAGAATTACATTGGAGGTGCAGTGTAAACAGGAACTTGATGGGACTGGTTCACTGGAGATCAGGCGATGTATCGTCACAGAGGCCAGATCGATATACAGGAGGTCAAGCAGCTCTTGGTCAGACAGGCCAGGTATGGTACACAGAAGATTAGGCAATGCATGGCCATACAGACAAAGTTCGGTACACAGGAGATCAGGCAGCACTTGGTCAAACAGGCAAAGTTTGGTACAACTAGAGATCAGACAGCTCAGGGACAGACAGGCAAGGTTCGCTACATATGAGGACAGGCAATAGGAACAAACAGGGAGCAGCTCACGAGTCAGTAACATGAGTCTCTCAGTAGAGAGACAAGTTTGAAAAACCTGCCTCTGGAAATGAGGCATGCGACCCCACCTCCCGGAAGTGCTGCGCGGCACAGTGAAGCTGGCGCTGGAGCGAGGAGAGGTAAGTTCCGTTACAATTGGTAAATTGGTCTATGGCTTGTAAAGTTAATATTTTTCAATTTAATGCCTATGACTATAGTATGTTTAAAATGCCTAGTGAAACTTCCTATGAATTTACCTAGCATTTTTTTCTTATGCTTAAAACCTGTACCGTTCACAGCAGCTGGGCTGGAGAAGTTGAGTCAGACTTTTAGCCACATATAGAATTGGTTTAATGAGAAGTTCATCACCAGCTACGGCAACACAACTATGATCATGTCTGATCTCATTTGATCTTTGAAGCTATGCTGGGTTGGGCCTGCTTAAACATTGGATGGAGAAGCCTGGGAATATCAAGTGCCATAGGCTGTCACTCACCGGACCGTGAGTGCCTCTTCACTGGTGCGTGGCTCTCCAGTATTCCTGCCAGCACCTATCCTGAACCGTGGCCGCCCGCCATCCTGTTGGTCTGCGCATGCGCAGTTCCTAAGAACTCTTCTGACCTTTGCTTTTAGTTAATTGGTTGATCAGGCAACGCTCCCTATTTAAAGCACCTGTGTTCATTACCTCATTGCCTGATCTTGGAGTCTCATTCCCTGTGAGTCTCTGAAGGTGTTCCTGTGTACTTCTCCGTGTCTTCAGCTTCCTGCTGATTCCTGCTCAACTCATTGCCGGTTTCCAGACCGCTTCAAGTCTCCTGTGTTCTACTATGTCTTCAGTTCCCTGCTGATTCCTGCCGGTTTCCAGACCGCTACAAGTCTCCCGTGTTCTACTCGTGTTCGCTATCTCCAGTGATTCCTGCATTGCTCATCGTTGTTCTGCCCGTGTCAAGTTCTCTGCCTGTGTGCTGACCCGGACCCTGATTACCGCTACCACTCACCCGTGGTTTCTTTACTCGTCCTGACGTGCAGCCGCTCAGCTGTTCCTGTATCCTCTCGTGGACAGCCTGCTCAACTGAACCGCTGTATGCTTACTCTCTATTGACTGTATTCGTTTACTGCATATCCGCTTGGACTGTTCTCCACTTAACCACGGAATCCTCTATCTCCCTGAGACTGTGTTATTACTCCGCATATCTGCTGGGAAGTTTACCTCTTTGTTCAGTCGTGAGATACATATGCTAATTGACCTTCTACTATTTGCCTGGATTCCAGTAGTGAATTTGTCTCTGTCAAGCAGCGCCTGCCACACCAACATAGACTTGTGCATATTGTTTGGGATCAAGTTCCTTGTGCTCTCAGTGTCTACATTCTATGTTTCCACTCATCAACACTTGTACACCTCCTCACCTATTAAGCAGTGGTACAACTTGCTATACGCAGACCACTGACTTCCCCGCTACCTACCTGCACCTGGACAAGTCTTCTCACCATAAGCAGTGGTACAACTTGCTATACGCAGACTACTGACTTCCCCGCTACCTACCTGCACCTGGACAAGTCTTCTCACCATAAGCAGTGGTACAACTTGCTATACGCAGACCACTGACTTCCCCGCTACCTACCTGCACCTGGACAAGTCCTCTCACCATAAGCAGTGGTACAACTTGCTATATGCAGACTACTGACTTCCCCGCTACCTACCTGCACCTGGACAAGTCTCTTCACCATAAGCAGTGATACAACTTGCTATACGCAGACCACTGACTTCCCCGCTACCTACCTGCACCTGGACAAGTCTCTTCACCATAAGCAGTGGTACAACTTGCTATGCGCAGACCACTGACTTCCCTGTTACCTTCCTGCACTTCTTCACGTCCATCAAGATCCTCGTGTTCATATCTACCTAATCATTAACCAGATTGCTGCTAGTCATTGACTTTTCTATTTGCATCCTCTCACCATCTGCTGAGTCATATGTTCCGCTAGTCACCCTGCTACCAGAGGACCACTGTGTAACCCACACTACTTTGGTAAGATCATCATCTGGTGATATCCTGGGCAAAGACTCCTAGTGCCCGTGACATAGGCTTTTCTGATTTTTCAGATAGTAAACCGCATTTACATTTTAGACTGCATAATTCATTCATTCCTGCATATCTAGCTCTTTAAAAATAACTTTTTAAGCCTTCACATGATTTTCTGTAGTCTTTTCTTATGTTTAAAACCTGTGATATAGACAATGAACACACACCACTCAATAACAGTGCTGGATAGTTAGAGCCTGGTTGATGGTCACAAGTAGAAGAATTCTAAGAGGTAACATTCCCACTTTCTATGGCCACACGGCTCTAAAATCTAAGTTTCATTTTAGTATGAATCTAATGGTACATTTTCTGTATAACAATATATTGTGTTAACAATATATTGTGTTAAATATTGTAAGTTGATTTTTTGAAAATAAAACATTTTTATGACATCTAAATTTTATGTGATTTTATTTTAATATTTATTTAATTTTTGTTGTTATTATAATTATTATTTAATTGAACAGTTTTATTGTGCTCTGCAATAGTTTTTGCTACTTTGGATGAACATACTTTACATCTGTATGATCAATTGTTTAATGGCACTTTACATAGTGGGATGGCTCCCAGCTGACATTATGCTTCTGAGGAAATTGATATTTTTTCCAATGAAAGCATCAAGCTAACAGAGTAAACAGCTTTCCAGTACCGGGGCATCTGATTTATAGCACATTTGTGCTTTGGGTTATATATAAATAGCCCTGGTCTCCTCCATTAATTTACTGTTACTAAAGACTGAACACATTGCTGGTTCTAACTGCTGTCACAATGAATAACACAGCAGTAAAGTGCTTTGGTACAAGTAATCAGAGATAGTTTTATTTAACTGAATAAAACAAACTAAACATAAACACAAATCCTAGCCTGTATGACTCTAACTAACATAATCAGAGAACTCCCTCTCTAAGGTGGAAGTACCTAATGTTGCACTCAGGCAAAGCACAGAAGTTACATGTAGCAATGGCAGTGTCTCTCAACAGGCCTCTGACCTGTTCCCCAGTCAGTGAGATAGTGAGGCAACAGCCACACAGCCTTTTAACTGCACCTCACAGGTGCAATTTCTAATTAAACAGCAAAGTGGCTGGCAAATTGAAATCCCTAAAATGGGCCTAATGAATGGATGCCACCCTTCTCTCTCCATTCATAACCCCAGGGACCCTACACAGACTCTTCCTGCAGCCAAAACGATGTTTGGGAAGCTCTTTCGCAAAAAACAAGCTAGCTACCTGGGCTTTAAAAACACATAGTACAGAAACCTGCGACATATATACCTCCCATCAGTAATTTCCCCAGTGCTTCTATCACACTGCTAATAAAGATTCTCTTCAACAGACACATTCCACACCGATAATGAGACAATTTAAAAGATTTGCTATTATTTGCTATTCACTTGACTTTCAATACAATTCAATTGATTTTGAATTTGATACACTCTACAGTTATGGAATTTATTGTTCCAGAATAAAGTGGATACTATTATGATATTCATAGTGAGTGCAAATGAAATATTGTGTCCATCTGTAATACATTTTAAAAGCAAATTTATTGTTTTGACAAAATCAATGGTGACTGCAGTTTCAGCCCACACATTTGTCCATTTACAATGTTTCATAGATTCAATGGATTGCTTTATGTTCATTATAAGTTGGGATGTTTCATAATAATACCTCTGATTGTTTCACATTTGTGCTAATATTTTATGATTAATATTAATCTATTCAATAGAGACTTAATGGGCTATAAAATTCCTTATTTTTATGCCTGATAATGCTTCACGCACAAAGTAGCAAAAATGTTACCTTCCCCACATTCAATTCTTTAACTTTTCATGCTCTCTCATGATAAAGAAGGAATTTTTCAAATATTACTTCGCTATACATCAGTTGGGTATCGGTTGGGCATGAAAGTTTCTTCTCAGGTCATTGCACCTGTTACTTTAGAATACATGCAATAAATTGTTATCGCCTGAATATCCTCATCACACTTTCAGTAGTAAACAGAGATCAGACCATCTTTAATGTGAAAATATGATTGGCTTTCAGGCAGTGGAACATTGGAGAGTGGTGGTTGAATCCATTTTCACTGATTAGGTTTCAGTTCAGCAAAACATTGTCTTATCACTACAATTACTATTGGTATATCTATGCAAAACTCAGTATAAAATATACTGTATTTTATTTACTCCATTGTTATACCAGCTTAATTAACTCTCTCTTTTATGATAGGATTCGAAAGTGTTCTATGAAATGTTTGCCTCATTCAGCATTTGACAACATTTTATTTCCTTATTTTCTTTAAGAATTTTTGTTTACTTTTGAAGAAGGATATTTCAGGTCTCACCTATTGTCATCATAACTGATTTTATGTAATCTGAAACTAGCAGCATGTGATAAGCTCAAGTTGCACCCATAAACACCTATTCTCGAGAAAGGGTTGTCGAAGTCAGCAAATTGGATAAAGTCATTTCAATTAAAATCGAGCAAACTTGGTTGTCTTTGTTTGAAAAGATGCGTACGGTACGCTACGACGTGGAAGGGCGTACGCAGCTGCAACACGTGGCAACAACAGTATTTAGTCTTTTGCATACATTCGCACAAACGCACACTTGTAAAATAGTACACATTAATGGTAGTTGCAACACATAGTCATTTCTCTCGAAATATGGTAGTATTTATGTGTAATATTATGAGTTATATGCATATCAGTAAAACATATGGTACACGTTGAAGGAATCAAGTCATGTGTGGTATCATTCTTATTCCCTTCGCATTTCCCACTGTCCGGTTCACTTTGCGAAGGGACCGCAGGGTGCATACGCAAGTTATTAATGTTATGGCATTATGGACTATTATGATGAGAACTCTTGGCGGGAAGATCAGAGCCCATCCCATGGAGAGATGACCCCCTCCTTTGGATTCCTGAGCTTAAACTAGCCTATGATCTACAACCCCCTGGACCCTCCTGAAACCTGGACCAATAGAAGCAAGCCACACCCTTTGCATTGTTTTACTGTATCACTGTTTGCATATAAGCAGCAGCTCCTCATCTAGTGGTCAGACATCTTGTCCCCAGACTTCAGGATTGAATGACTGTACACTGGATCCAGAGTGCCTGCGATAAGTAACGGCTGTACTTATTATTATTTTGCTAAGATATATCTACTGCTACTTTTTGAGAATAAATCTTTGTGCGTTGGAAACACAAATTGAGATTCGACAATCGTTATTGGATAGCGACAAAACGCTCATAACAATTTGGGGGCTCGTGAGTTTGGAAGTTTCGTTGACGGATAATACGCAAGACCAACGGATTTCGGTTCCCCAACAAAGGGTGGAGACGCGTCATATATGGGTAAGAACGCAATGTGTTCAAAACCTGAATTTTACTCTGTGTTGTGAAACCGAATGTCCGTTTTGCATTATCTCAGGTACGCTAACTGAACCTAGGGACAAAACAGAAAACTGTTTCTTTTTTTTCTGTCATATTGCGTTTTGATGTATTGCTGTGCGTATGTGTACTTCCTGCTTTGCATACGCGAACTTCCGGTAGATTTTCCACGTGGTTAAACAATCGTTTTGATAGTTGTTATACATGCATAGTATAATTACTTGTTAAAACCTCTGGGACATTATTACTATTGTTGGGAACTTCGATTTTCTGCGCAGAAAAGGTGTATGTCGTGTGATTTGTTGACTTTGAATACACTAAGGTTTGATCTATTGTAAAATAGAGTGTCAGTTGCTGGTTGACGAGGCAGGTGCCCAACTGGTGTACGGTATACAAGGCAGGTATACCGGGAACGAAGCGAGTTTTCGCGACGTGCACCCAAGGGTAATCGCATCGCTTACTGATAACCCTTAAGCGTTGCGATTGCACCGCACGGCAAGGAAAGCCGTGATTGTGACTTGGGAGTAACGGGGAGGAATTACGTTGGTAAGGCTGGTAATTGACTTTACCGGATGCTACCAGTTGTAATAAACTCAACAGATTTTGTTGGAGAGTCAGGGGTGATCAGGGAGCTGCTAACCCTTTTGTCCGCATTGATATTTCTGTATTAGGGGTCCTCGTTCAATACGAGAGGAAGCGAGTGGACGCGGCTTGTAGCAAATACGTCCACGGGCCGGTAAAATATTTCTAGCGGTAATGTTGAAATTTGTGACAGGATATTGTGTTATTTCTGTAACCCTATTTTGTGGCAGGATATTGTGATATTTCTGTGACCCTATAATTCAACATGGGTGCTAAGCAAACGCTAGAGAAGGCCAAAGTACTGCCTAAGGAAGGGCCTATTGGTTCAGCGAGATTTCTCATGTGTAAGAAATATGGTGCATACGCAACTGCGTATTGCGACACGTGGGTCAAGATGACCAAAGATTGTGATAGGCCTCTCCCAACAATAGGGAGTTTTAATGCAGAGGTACTAAATACTGTAAAAGATAAAGTATGGTTGATTAAGTCAACGAAAGTGAGGAATAAAAATAATGATTGTTTGAAATTGTGGCAAATGGAAGGTAACACGTGGCAGAGTAGCGAATGCACAGCGGAAGTAGGCGTGGCGAAAGGCGCGCGTGCGGCGGAAGTGGCGAACTCAAGTGTCAGAAATTTGTTAAAGACTTAGGAAATGCACACAAACCAACCAATAAGGATTGGCGTGTAGTGTTGAGGGCGTGTCTTCCTCCCAATACTGACATACAAAAATTTGTTAAAGATTGTTGGATGAAGATGACACCTTGACTGATGAGATTAACCAAGAGAATTTAGAACAAATTGTCAAACATTCAGCCATCTATTTTCCAGTAGTGGTAAACTGGAGTAAGATTTTCACCATAAAACAAAAAGATAGTGAAACTGCAGCGGACTATTTTGGTAGAGCTCTTGCATCAATAACACGGTTCACTGGGATATGAAACATAGGTGAGGACCCACATCACAGGGAAGTAGCTGTAAGAGTACTAATGGGTGGTCTTAGGGAAAATTTAAAAACAAGAGTACAAACCTCAACCCATGGTTGGAGGGGCAGCACGGTAGATTCTCTTAGAGAAATTGCTGTGGAACATGACAAAAATATTTTTAGGAAAAGGGAAGAAAAGAGTGACAAGTTAATGACGGTGAGTATACAAGCATTAGGGGGAATGCATACACGACCACCAGCATATAAGCCACATAACAGGAAACGCAGACTGTTGAGATGTTATAATTGCAAAGAAGAAGGACATATGAGAAAAGATTGTACTAAGGGAAGGTATAATCCTAATGAAGGGTCACATAGATATCCTCCAAGGAGGGATTCACATAGACTAGAAGACTCACACCTGCCCGCGCATGTTACAGCAGCAAATGCTGCGTGGGAAAGCAATAGTCAGCGCTAGGGGTCAGGTCATACCTGTAGTCTACAGCCAGTGAGGTTAACTGAGAGTCAGAGAGAAGAACCAACAATGATAGTTGACATAGCTGGTAGGAAACAAACTTTTCTTGTAGATACAGGGGCGGCCAGATCTGTGATAACCTCTCCTTTTAATCTACAGGTGACCAGTAAAGCTGTTCAGGTTATGGGGGTAACGGGAAGAGTGTTACATTATCCTCTAACTAAACCCGCTGAAGTTACTATCGGGCCTCTGCATACTAAGCATTCGTTTCTCTTGGCTGCAGCAGCACCTACTAACTTACTAGGGAGAGACTTGTTATGTAAAATGGGATGTGTCATATACTGTACTTCAGATGGTGTGTTCCTAGATATACCCGAGAAGGTCGCTCATGAGGTACAGGATATATTGGACACCCCACAAAGGTTAATGTTACACTCTACTGTTATAGAACAAAGTCCATCTCAAGTAAAGGGGATGTTGCTGGAAATACCAGGTTCACTATGGACCAGAGATGGACAGGACACTGGACTGATGGCAAACGTAGCCCCTGTCATGGTAAATCTAAAAAGTGGTAGGATAGCTCCAAAAATCCCACAGTATCCATTAAAACCAGAGGTGGAACTAGGGGTATATCCTGTTATTGAAAGGCTGTTGCAAAAGGGGATTTTAATTCGTACATCAAGCACAGCAAATAGTCCCATTTTCCCTGTGAAGAAGAGTGGGGGGAGGGGCTATAGATTAGTCTAGGACTTAAGGGGAATTAATAAAGTTGTTGAGAGCCAATTCCCCGTAGTGCCGAATCCAGCTGTCATCCTCATGCAGATTCCACCGTCTGCTAGTCATTTTACTGTCATTGATCTATGTTCTGCTTTCTTCTCAGTCCCTCTTCACCCTGACTGTCAATACCTATTTGCATTCTCCTACAGGGGATTGCAATACACATGGACCAGACTGCCCCAGGGGTTCATTGACAGCCCCAGTATTTTCTCCCAAGCCTTACATGACTGTTTGCAATCCTTTCAACCCCACAATGGGTCTGTTCTTATTCAATATGTGGACGATTTGTTGCTGTGCTCTGATTCTTTTATGTCATGTTTACATGATACTAAATTGTTGTTGCTTCGTCTCTCACAAACAGGGCACAAGGTGGCAAAGGATAAATTACAGCCATGTCAGACTAAGGTCAAATACTTAGGACACTGCCTCACCAAGGGGCTAAGACACCTGACAACCGACAGGATTGAGGCCATACAACACATGACTCTGCCGCAGAGCCATAAGCAGATTCGTACTTTCCTGGGGATGTGTGGATATTGTAGATCCTGGATCCCAGGTTGTTCTATTCTGGCATTACCATTGCAGGAACTAGTCTCCTTCTCGAAACCAGAACGTGTCGTACACACAGAAGAGTCAGAGCAAGCGTTCTTTAATCTTAAAGATAGTCTGACTAAAACACCTGCATTGGGAATACCTGATTATGAAAAACCTTTTGAGCTATACTGTACGGAAGCTGATGGTTGTGCAGCAGGTGTCCTCGCACAGAAAGATGGTGACGCTAGCAGACCGGTAGCATACTACAGTGCACAATTGGACACTGTGGCTAGAACACTCCCAACATGTCTCAGAAGCGTAGCAGCAACGGCTTTTCTGGTAAGTAAGAGCGAGGACGTAGTATTAGGACATAATTCAACTATCTATACGCCCCATGCTGTATCAGCTCTGTTAAATTTAGCCCAAACCAGACATGTTTCTTCAGCTAGATTCACAAAGTGAGAACTAGCCCTGATGGTACCCTCAAACATCACCATCAAACGATGTAGCACCTTAAATCCAGCTACATACCTTCCATATGTGTCTCTAGAGACACAAAGGGTGGGAGGTGAGGAGACCCTGGTTGATGATGAGTTAGGCAAGAGTACTGACACGTATGATTGTATGGAACGCCTGAACCAGACCTTTACTGCAAGGCCCGACATACGTGACATCCCCTTAGAAAATGTAGATTTTACGTTTTATACAGATGGGCGTTGTCATAGACAGACAGAGACGGGAGAGCTATGTACTGGTTAAGCTGTGGTAGACGATCAGGATGTGGTAGAAGCTGAACCCCTTGGCCCACCTCACTCAGCCCAAGTGGCGGAACTAGTAGCATTAAGGAGAGCGTGTGAGTTGGCAGAGGGTAAATCAGCCAATATATATACTGACTCTAGGTACGCCTTCGGGGTAGTGCACGATCTTGGTGCCCTTTGGCGTCTTAGAAACTTCACGACAGCAGCAGGTACGCCAGTGGCACACTCACAACACATAAAAGGACTTCTGACAGCGATACAGTTACCCAGAACAGTAGCCGTCATAAAGTGCAAAGCCCATACCTTTGAAGAAGACCCAGTGTCATTGGGCAACAACAGGGCAGACGAAGCTGCTAAATGGGCAGCAGGGCAACCTATGACTGTATCGACTGAGACTTTGATGGTTTTTCAGACATTAGACATGCAGAAATTAATTGAAATGCAAGATTTGTGTTCCCTGCAGGAAAAGGCGGTCTGGAAGGCAAAGGGATGTGGTCAAGAGTCCCCAGAACTCAGGAGGGATGGACAAGGTAAGCCTGTAGCTCCCCGAACATACTATCCAAGCCTGGCTGAAGCAGCACAAGGTCTGACTCACCTGGGTAAAGAAGGTATGTGTAAACTGGTGAGAGCATACTGGTGTGCTCCTGGATTTTCCTCTCAGGCTGGTAAGAAAGCAATGTCATGTCTTACTTGTTTGAGGAAAAATGTCGGGAAAACTATTCCAACTGAGCCATCCCACATCCCTCCTACAGACGGACCTTTTCAGGTAATACAAACTGACTATATCCAATTACCACCGTGCAGGAATCTAAAGTATGTGTTAGTGTGTATTGATGTGTTTTCCGGTTGGGTAGAAGCATATCCGGCAGCCACTAATACTGCTGTGTTCACTGCAAAGAAAATTGTACAAGATTTTGTGTGTAGGTTCAGTATCCCTAGAATCATTGAAAGTGATAGGGGTACCCACTTTACTGGTGATATCTTCCAGAATATGTGTAAGCTCATGGGAATCAGTAGCAGACTTCACACCCCTTACCGACCACAAGCCATTGGTAAGGTGTAAAGAGTAAATGGTACTATAAAGAACAAGCTTGGTAAAATATTGGCTGAAACTGGGTTGGCAAGGCCTGAAGCTTTGCCACTAGTCTTCCATAGCATTCGAACCACTCCTAGACCTCCTCTTAATCTGTCCCCCTTCGAGATACTGTTCGGACGACAACCTCATTTGATCGTGAGTCCGCAAGACGACTTAAAGTGTAATAATGAAGTGACTGTGCAATATCTTATAAAAATGAGCAGACAGCTGAAACAACAACAACAAAAACTCAAAATGCTGTCACCTGGTATGCCAGAAACGAATTGTCATGATGTTGAACCTGGGGACTATACCAAGTGCTGCTGACCAGTACTACATCACTGAAGGTTGCACAAGGTTGGGTCCATTCCACCAACTGCAGGAGAGTCAATAACCCGGAGAAAGTGCGAGATAAAACTGAGACTGACGACACAGATCTGTCACTCGTAAATCTGTTCCGGGAGACCTAAGGCCCGCAGCCAAGACACCTGTGCCAGAGACATTGCATCAGAACTATCTTTCCAGCTATGGAGTGGCGATTTTTGTTTTTTTTTTGTTCCAAGATTTTCCTTGTTTTTACTTTTTCTAGGACATTCTATTTTTGTGAAGGAGGATGGAGGATAGAGGAAGGCTCTGGCAGTGATACGGATGAAATGGAGGTTGAGGAAAAGTTATTAGAATACCCAGAGCAGTCCATCATCAAGCTTGGTCCAGGGGTTATGAAAAGGTCTGCTAGCTCGGGAACTCGGAGGCAGTGTGAGGGGCTATTGTCTGATGAGTATTGTATCTGCAAGTTCTGTGACTCCTTAGTTGAAGAGAGATGCATCCAGCGATGTCAGTCCACCGGTAATCTGAATGTGGGCAGGCATCCTTTGGAGGATTATCACTCCCTGGTGGGTGAGGTGCTAAACCAAACCGAGTGTGCTCTCATGGGCAGGGGCAGCATAACATAGGACTAGTGCCATTCCCATTAAACATCTCTGAAGTACTCGAATTGAGGGGTGGGAGGCCCATAGAGGGGAGGTACAACAACACTAGGTCCCCTAGTCTAACGCTTCGACAATACTCTGTAGACAGATCTACAGCAGCTGACATGTGATTAAGCCTGACAGGGCTATTTTACATTTTTCTCTTTTATGTGAATGTGACCGCATTGAGCGATTTATTCCATCGGATACACATTGGCATTAGACATTTATGAGACGTCACCAGACTAAAATATAAGTATTCCCTTTATGAGATTACAATTGCGCTTAAAGGGGTTCCATAATTATTTCTTTGTGCATTACATGTGACATTATAGTTTGCGTCCCTTATTACCAGACTAAAGAAAAACTGCTCAACACTACTAGGTCATTTGGCATGATTGAATTTCAAGACATTCAACTTCAGTTGTTCCAAGCAGCGTCGGACTGGCCAACCGGGATACCGGTAAAATCACCAGTGGGCCCTGCTGTCTTACGGCCACACTCCCTTTTCTTCATAGGAGGAGCCCATACAGCTCAATTGGGTGCCCGCTGTCTTCACCTGGTGTCACAGGTGTCCCCGCTGCTGCCATTCCTGGCTGTCAGTGACAGCCAGTCATCTTGCAGCTCTTCGATCATGTGACCCGCCTCGTCAGCTGATTGTGTGACCTTACGTCACACTGATGTTCCCGCCACCGCTGTAGGAATGAACAGAGAGGCTGTAGCAATCAGCATATGGGTAAGTAGATTTTAACCACCTATTTATATTTTTTGCGCTACCACTATATATATATATATATATATATATATATATATATATATATATAAGTTAACCCGTGCATGATACTCATGCATTCTAGTCAAATCAAGCTACTTAAGGTCTTAAGAAGGTTCTTGTCATGCATTTGGACCTAGCCCAGGCCTCCTCAGTGGAAGAGCGTTACTTCCCGACGCAAGCGGCCTTTTTAATGTGTGTTCATGAGGTAAAATTACCTCACGAAAATGAGTTTGACACCCCAATTCGTAAATTTAGCCTTTACTACCCCTCCCACGGGGGGAAGGGGGGATGATGGAAGTTAACTGACTTGACTATTCAAATTTTTTTGTCAAATAATGTCAGTATACCAAA
This sequence comes from Mixophyes fleayi, assembly GCF_038048845.1. NCBI lineage: Eukaryota > Metazoa > Chordata > Amphibia > Anura > Limnodynastidae > Mixophyes > Mixophyes fleayi. The sequence goes on from NC_134410.1 coordinate 84,163,021, forward strand.
TTTCAGGTCAATTGGATGAGCCCTTTCTGAGAAAATAGTTTTTTCCACACACACACTAACGCACGCATCTACACATGTGTGCTCATGAGGTAAAATTACCTCACGAAAATGAGTTTGAGCCCTACCAAATTTCAGCCCTTTTTGAATTTTTTTCCCCACACACACTAAGAATTTAGTAGGTCAGTGTATAACTCTGCCCAGCAGGTGGCGCTGCAACTTGGTTTTTTTTTTTCACACACACACAGACAGACAGACGCCACTAAGCATTTATATATTAGATATATATAGTAAAACAAATGGGATAGGGCGCCACAATAGTGTGGTCTTGTTATATCAGCAAACAATACTGATCATTCATACATACATGTACCAATAGAAAAGTGTTTCATATATATCATAAGTATATAAATATACCAATCTCATAACAGAGACAGTGTAATTGTGAACACATTAAAGCAGAGAGTGAGAAAAGCCTTCATGCATATCCCAGAAGCACCAAGCCTCTCCAGTAGTACTAATGTGTACCAGTGTCACGGGCACTAGGAGTCTTTACCCAGGGATCACCAGGTGATGGGCTTACCAGAGCAGAATAGATGGTAATATGGTACTCTGTTAGCGGGGTGATCACGGAACAGGAGACAGCAGATGATAGAGATGCTCGTGAAAAGTCTATGACTAGCAGCACTGGAAATATATATGTAGTAGTACACGAGGAACTGAATGGACAAAGGAAACGTGAGGGTAGTCAGTGGTCTGCGGTAGCAAGTTGTACCACTGCTATAGTGAGGAGGAATGTCCAGCAGCAACGAGGAGGTGATGAGAGTCAGCGGTCTGCGTTTAGCAAGTTGTACCGCTGTCTAGGTGAAGGAATGGAATCCAGGTGGAGGTATCCGGGGAGTCAGTGGTCTGCGTCAGCAAGTTGTACCACTGCTATGTGTAAGGATACTGGAACAGGTGACTCAGGAAACAGGGATCAGTGGTCTGCCTCTAGCAAGTTGTACCACTGAATATATATGTGAGGAGGAGCACGGGGAGAGACTGCAATACAGAGGATACACGGGCACCCTGAACTTGATCCCACGATGACATGCACAATATAGTATACTCAGTCCAGCAAGATATGCAATACACCAGCACAGTCAATGAGAAGTATGCATACCGTGGTTCAGGAGCAGGCTGTCAGACAGGAGTGCAGAGATACCTGAACGGCTGGAGGCCGGCAGGATGCGAAGTCCCAGGAGGGTGGAAGCGGTAATCAAGTAGGTGCAGCGCACAGGTAGGTAGACCAGCAGGGATAGCAACAAATACTCAGGAAGCAGTAGTATGTAGAACTGGACTCCTGGAGAACCCTGAAGAGTAGAGATGGTCTAGACGAGATGAAAGCAGCGAGGCGTAGATCCGATGCAGACTGGCGAGTTGACACCAGCAGGAACACTGAGAAGCACGGAGAGCGGATCAGCTGCTGCAGACACGAGTAGAACTGAGGGGTAGCAGCCAGCAGGACTCTGCAGGTACACGGAGGTAGCGGATAGAAATCAGCAGGTGCAGTCACGATGAAACGCGGGAGAGTAGAGCTGAGCTGGAACTGTTGAGCACGGAGAGCAGCAGATAGGAATCAGCTGGTGCAGTCTCGATGAAACACAGGAGAGTTGAGGTTAACTGAAGACTGTAGTGCACGGAGGCAGCGGATAGGAATCAGCTAATACAGTCACGATGAAACACAGGAGAGTTGAAGTGAGCTGAAGACTGTAGTGCACGGAGGCAGCGGATAGGAATCAGCTAATACAGTCACGATGAAACACAGGAGAGTTGAAGTTAGCTGAAGACTGTAGTGCACGGAGGCAGCGGATAGGAATCAGCTAATACAGTCACGATGAAACACAGGAGAGTTGAAGTGGTCTGGAAACCACAGGAGAGTTGAAGTGGTCTGGAAACCACAGGAATCAGCAGAGCTGAATACACGAGGAAACACAGGAACACCTTCAGAGGCTCATGAGGAATGAGACTCCAAGATCAGGCAACGAGGTATGGAACTCAGGTGCTTTAAATAGGGAGTGTTGCCTGATCAGCCAATTAACTAAAAGGAACAGGTACTGAAGGTTTGAAAGGGCTGCGCATGCGCAGACCCTCAGGATGGTGGACGGCCACGGTTCCTAAACACACGGGAAGAAGCACTCACAGTCTGGTGAGTGACAGTACCCCCCCTTTTAAAGGTGGGCACAGAACACCTGGAACCGGGCTTGTCCGGATTTTTGGAATAAAACTTCTTAAGAAGAGCTGGAGCGTTGAGATCTTCAGCTTTGATCCATGAACGCTCCTCAGGACCAAAGCCCTTCCAATGAACGAGGAAACGAAGAACTCCTCGCGAAATTTTTGCGTCCAATACACGAGTAATCTCGAAATCTTCCTCCTGATGAACTTGAACTGGCTGAGGTGCTGAAGGAGGAGCCGAGAAACGGTTGATAATGAGAGGTTTGAGCAAGGACACATGGAAGGCGTTGGAAATACGAAGGTTCTTAGGAAGTAGAAGTTTGAAACAAACTGGATTTGTCACTTGAATGATCCTATATGGACCAATAAAACGGGGAGCGAATTTCATAGATGGGACCTTCAAACGAATATTTTTGGTAGATAACCAGACACGATCTCCAATTTTCAGTGGTGGAATAGCCCGCCTCTTCTTATCTGCGAAAGACTTATATTTGGCAGATGTCTTCTTTAAACAGGTTTTGACCTGAGACCAAATATTTTTGAAGGTCTGACAAACAGTCTCTACAGCAGGAACTTGGGTGGGAGGGAGGGCAGGAAATTCCGGAAAAGACGGATGGTGACCGTAAACCACAAAGAATGGAGTTTTGGAAGATGACTCATGGTACATGTTGTTATGAGCGAATTCAGCCCAAGGAAGCAATTCTACCCAGTTGTCTTGATTGGCTGATGAGAACATCCTTATAAAGGTCTCAAGATCTTGATTGACCCTTTCCGTTTGTCCGTTTGATTGAGGATGGTAGGAAGATGAGAGTGCTAATAGTATGCCCAAGGTTTTACAAAGGGCCCGCCAGAATCTGGAAACGAATGGTACTCCTCTATCTGACACAATCTCAGACGGACATCCATGAATGCGAAAGATTTCCTTGACGAAATGTTCAGCCAGAGTAGACGAGGAAGGCAAACCAGACAAAGGGACAAAATGAGCCATCTTCGAAAATCTGTCTACCACTACCCAAATAGTATTACAATTTTTACTAGGCGGAAAATCAGTAACAAAGTCCATACTAATATGGGTCCAGGGCTTGGACGGAATGGGTAGTGGTTGAAGCAACCCCGCTGGAGTTCTGCGGTAGGACTTAAACTGAGAACACAATTCACAAGCAGCTACAAACTCTTTGACGTCTCTCCTCATCGAGGGCCACCAGTAACTTCGAGAGAGAATCTCAAAGGTCTTGCGTTCACCAGCATGTCCAGAAAAACGAGAAGAGTGGAACCACGAAAGGATTTTCCTCCTAAGAGTAGGAGGCACGAGGGTCTTCCCAAATGGTAGCACTTTAGTGGAAGAAGCAGCCAGCGAGATACATTTGGGATCTAGTATAGAGTGGTTGGGAACCTCTTCAACGTCAGAGTACGTCACAAAAGCTCGGGATAGAGCGTCAGCTTTCTTGTTCTTGGCAGCTGGTTTGAAGGTTATGATTAATTCGAAACGAGAAAAGAAAAGAGACCATCTTGCTTGACGAGGATTCAAGCATTGGGCAGACTGTAGGTATGACAAGTTCTTATGATCCGTGAAAATCGTCACAGGGTGACGAGCTCCTTCCAACAAGTATCTCCACTCCTCTAATGCTACTTTGATAGCCAGCAACTCCTTGTCCCCGATAGTGTAATTCCTCTCCGCAGGCAGGAGACCCCGAGAGTAAAAGGCACAAGGATGGAATTTTTGTTGCTCCGATCGTTGGGAGAGAATGGCTCCTAAGCCAACATTAGAGGCATCTACTTCTAGGAAGAAGGGAAGTGTCACATCAGGCTGTCGAAGAATGGGAGCAGAGGAGAAGGACTCTTTAAGAAATTGAAAGGCTTCGAGAGCCTCGGATGACCATTGCTTAGTATTGGCCCCTTTACGAGTCAGGGCCACAATAGGAGATGCAATGGACGAGAAGTCTTGAATGAAGCGTCTATAGTAATTGGCAAAACCTAAAAAACGCTGAATGGCACGAAGAGTAGTTGGCTGGCGCCAGTGTAATACAGCATTCACCTTTTCTGGATCCATTTGTAGGCCAACTCCGGAGACAATATAACCCAAAAATGGAATCTGGGGCAACTTAAATGAACATTTTTCTAGTTTGCAGAATAATGAATTTTTCCGGAGTCTGGAAAGGACCTCTGCCACATGTTGGTGATGAGAAGGCAGGTCATGTGAAAAGATCAATATGTCGTCCAGGTAGACAACGACACATACATATAACAAGTCCCGAAAGATCTCATTAATGAAGCCCTGGAAAACAGCGGGGGCATTACATAACCCGAAAGGCATTACTAAATATTCATAATGCCCATCTCTGGTGTTGAACGCTGTCTTCCATTCGTCACCGGACCGGATTCTAATTAAATTATAGGCACCACGAAGATCCAACTTGGTAAAGATCCGAGCTCCCTTGATGCGATCAGATAACTCAGTGATCAAAGGAATGGGATACCGATTTTTAATAGTAATGGCATTGAGTCCACGAAAATCTATGCAGGGGCGTAGTGATCCATCCTTCTTTTTTACGAAGAAGAATCCGGCTCCAGCGGGAGAGGTGGAAGGTCGAATAAACCCTCGCTGGAGATTCTCTTGGATGTAATCAGATGTAGCTTGAGTTTCAGGTAACGAAAGTGGATACACCCGACCCCTAGGAGGAGTCTTGCCAGGTAGAAGATCGATCGGACAATCCCATGAACGATGAGGAGGAAGACGTTCAGACTGAGCTTTATCAAAAACATCGGCAAATGAAGCATACTGAGGAGGAAGTCCCGGTGAGGAAGATGAGATGGAAGATTGCTGTATTTTAAGAGGAATGACTTGAGAAAGACAACGATGATGACATTCAGCTCCCCAAGACGTAACTTGAGGAGTGCGCCAGTCAATCTGGGGAGAATGACATTGAAGCCATGGAAGGCCTAAAACAATCGGACTTGTCGTAACAGGAAGAATTAAAAACGAAATCTCTTCATGGTGTAGCACACCAATCTGAAGCGTTACTGGAGACGTACTCTGGGTGATGAGACCATTGATGAGACGTGATCCATCTATAGCAGTCACAGTAATCGGTGTTTTCAAGGTAATCACTAGTAGGGACCATTGATTCACTAGGGATTTAGAAATGAAATTTCCTGCTGCTCCAGAATCAATCAGTGCTTGAGACTCAAAGGATTTGGTAGCAAAGGAAATTGTAACATCAAAAGCGCAGACTTTTAATTTCGTCGAAGATTGAGAGGACTCCAGGGACCCTAACTTCACCTCTCCAGAACTAGTTAGGGCCTGGCATTTCCCGATTTCTTAGGGCAAGAACTGAGCATATGTGTGGAATCAGCACAATAGATACAAAGTCTATTCTTTACTCTTCGGTTCTTCTCCTCTGAAGTTAATTTGGAACGTCCTAACTCCATGGGGATCACAGAAGATGAAGCTGGACGAAGTTGAGGGGTTGAGCTAAGAGGTGCTTTAACTGAAGTTGTTAAACACGATGGCAGAGAGAAATCAAATCTTCTAATGACGTAGGAAGCTCTTGGGTAGTCAGTGCATCTTTAATTTTATCGGAGAGCCCCTGCCAGAAGGCGGCAATTAATGCTTCAGTGTTCCACTGAAGTTCAGAGGCTAATATCCTAAATTGAATGACGTACTGACCTACTGTACGAGAACCCTGACGTAAACGGAGAATGCTGGAAGCAGCGGAGGTCACACGACCTGGTTCATCGAATACACTTGGGAACATAGAAATAAATTTGGCACTATCTTGTAATACAGGATCGTTCCTCTCCCACAGAGGGGAAGCCCAAGCCAGAGCTTGTCCAGAAAACAATGAAATAAGATAGGCCACTCTGGAACGATGGGTAGAAAAATTTTGAGGTTGGAGCGCAAAATGAACTGAGCATTGGTTGAGAAAACCCCTACAAGTTTTGGGGTCTCCATCATATTTTGACGGAGTAGGCAGGTGAAGCGTGGAAGCCGTAGACACCTGGGATGGCACTGGGGAAACGGAGGAAAGCACAGGAGCTTCAACATTAGCTGTAACGATCTGTCCAGATGTTCCTTGGGAGGCTAACGCCTGGTAACATTGAAGTAACAGCTGTTGGCGAGCATCCTGTTGCTCCACACGGGTGACCAGATGCTGCAGCATCTCTTTAGCTGTAGGTTCCGAATCTGGGTCTGTCATGGCCTGATCTTACTCTCACGGGCACTAGGAGTCTTTACCCAGGGATCACCAGGTGATGGGCTTACCAGAGCAGAATAGATGGTAATATGGTACTCACGTAGCGGGGTGATCATGGAACAGGAGACAGCAGATGATAGAGATGCTCGTGAAAAGTCTATGACTAGCAGCACTGGAAATATATATGTAGTAGCACACGAGGAACTGAATGGACAAAGGAAACGTGAGGGTAGTCAGTGGTCTGCGGTAGCAAGTTGTACCACTGCTATAGTGAGGAGGAATGTCCAGCAGCAACGAGGAGGTGATGAGAGTCAGCGGTCTGCGTTTAGCAAGTTGTACCGCTGTCTAGGTGAAGGAATGGAATCCAGGTGGAGGTATCCGGGGAGTCAGTGGTCTGCGTCAGCAAGTTGTACCACTGCTATGTGTAAGGATACTGGAACAGGTGACTCAGGAAACAGGGATCAGTGGTCTGCCTCTAGCAAGTTGTACCACTGAATATATATGTGAGGAGGAGCATGGGGAGAGACTGCAATACAGAGGATACACGGGCACCCTGAACTTGATCCCACGATGACATGCACAATATAGTAATGACTGAACAGCACTGCACAATAATACAAAGTCACAGGAACTATCCGGGCAAAAGATAACACAGTCAATGATGGCAATAGTCTCAGCGGATAGTAAACTCCAGAGGAGAACAACTCAGTCCAGCAAGATATGCAATACACCAGCACAGTCAATGAGAAGTATGCATACCATGGTTCAGGAGCAGGCTGTCAGACAGGAGTGCAGAGATACCTGAACGGCTGGAGGCCGGCAGGATGCGAAGTCCCAGGAGGGTGGAAGCGGTAATCAAGTAGGTGCACAGGTAGGTAGACCAGCAGGGATAGCAACAAATACTCAGGAAGCAGTAGTATGTAGAACTGGACTCCTGGAGAACCCTGAAGAGTAGAGATGGTCTAGACGAGATGAAAGCAGCGAGGCGTAGATCCGATGCAGACTGGCGAGTTGACACCAGCAGGAACACTGAGAAGCACGGAGAGCGGATCAGCTGCTGCAGACACGAGTAGAACTGAGGGGTAGCAGCCAGCAGGACTCTGCAGGTACACGGAGGTAGCGGATAGAAATCAGCAGGTGCAGTCACGATGAAACACGGGAGAGTAGAGCTGAGCTGGAACTGTTGAGCACGGAGAGCAGCAGATAGGAATCAGCTGGTGCAGTCTCGATGAAACACAGGAGATTTGAGGTGAGCTGAAGACTGTAGTGCACGGAGGCAGCGGATAGGAATCAGCTAATACAGTCACGATGAAACACAGGAGAGTTGAAGTGAGCTGAAGACTGTAGTGCACGGAGGCAGCGGATAGGAATCAGCTAATACAGTCACGATGAAACACAGGAGAGTTGAAGTGAGCTGAAGACTGTAGTGCACGGAGGCAGCGGATAGGAATCAGCTAATACAGTCACGATGAAACACAGGAGAGTTGAAGTGAGCTGAAGACTGTAGTGCACGGAGGCAGCGGATAGGAATCAGCTAATACAGTCACGATGAAACACAGGAGAGTTGAAGTGGTCTGGAAACCACAGGAATCAGCAGAGCTGAATACACGAGGAAACACAGGAACACCTTCAGAGGCTCATGGGGAATGAGACTCCAAGATCAGGCAACGAGGTATGGAACTCAGGTGCTTTAAATAGGGAGTGTTGCCTGATCAGCCAATTAACTAAAAGGAACAGGTACTGAAGGTTTGAAAGGGCTGCGCATGCGCAGACCCTCAGGATGGTGGACGGCCACGGTTCCTAAACACACGGGAAGAAGCACTCACAGTCTGGTGAGTGACAACCAGATAGTAGATCTTTATCGCTTATCTATTTATCCCAATTGTTTTACTTTCTAGAATACTTCCAGATGCACCATCTGGTTCTTGGGAATTGGAAGCCGCCTGGACATTGGCAAGTGTATAGAAAAGACGGACTATTGGGACAATATATCAGTATTGAGGTACACGCCATTGTGTCTTTACCTGTGTATTATATATATATATATATATATATATATAAAACAGAAGGTAAAAAAGACAGAAGGCTCTCAGTGTAGAAATAGTAATTCACGTGAACCACCGAGATTGAATAGACATAAATCACATACAGTAGGCTGCTTCGCTTGTAACATCAAATTGCAGATGTAAACCAATGTAGACCAAAGACAGAAAGAAAAGCACCAAACATAGTGTGATAACGTCAGGTAAAAATAATAACCAAAGGCGTTCAAATTAGCCTCATACCAGAAGTATATAAAAAACTGGCTCATCTGAAGGTTATCCCACTGGTATTCTAGTCCCCTTTCTTGTGCAGATTGCACCTTCTATTCCAAGGAATCCATACTAAGACTCAAAAGAGAAATAGCAGACAATAGTGTAGTGCGTTCATGACAAGTAGAATAATCATTGGATAGTATCAACTTTTAATCAAAAGCTAAATCCGTGGGGGCGTGGCCTGGTGGGCAATGGAGTAGGATGCTTGTGTCGGAGCTCCTCAGGCCAAATATCCGAAAACAATATTCTCCTGCGGTGATAGCTGATTTAAACTTACCTGGTCCTGTGCGGAATCCCCCTCTGCTCTCTCCGCTCCAGGCTGAAGAGGTGGTGACAGGTCAGGGCGGCTGCTGTGTCCGGAGCTGCTCTGAGAGTGGATTGCGGCGGTTGGGAGTAACTGACTCTAGTCTCTGGCAGGGTCAGTATCGGAGACGTCTGTGGTGGAAAGTGGATCAACTTACTGGTCCTCTTAGGCGGTCACTGGAGGTGAGAAAAAGCGGGCATCTGGAGGCTGGTGGTGAAGGGGACATCCACAAGTGTTCACGCCATTGTGCACCCCGCGGCGCCATCTTGTGGAGGTGTATATCCGGAGAGCGGGCTTGTGTATAATTCTCTGCTGCTGCAGATGCGGATGCCTGAATTCTGCTGAGTGCTAAAGACTGCTAGTAGCGAAGTCCATTATTTGGTGAAGTGGAGAGAGTATAGTGGGTCATTGAATCCTGAGTGGGGGTCTCCTTCCCTGAATTGTTTGTATGCAGGCATTATCTTCAGCATATACACTTCAGCTGACCCAGTAATCTGTATACAGCCCTATATTACACCTATTGTTATCTATATAAGGGTGTCATTATGGGTAAACACTCCAGAAATGTTTCTGCGGCTAGCAGACTGGAAAAGTATGCACGTTCTAATCCAGCTACAGCTTCGGGAGGAGCTCCTGCATCTGAAATGCAGGTACCCCAGTCTTCCAAAGATGCAGAGGCGACTGCTGATTCTACTCTTCAGGAAGTCCTGAAAGCTATCGCTGCCTCTGAAAAGAAGGTAATGGATAAAATTGGAGAGGTGCAGGTTGATTTGTCATTGATGCAGCAGGATTTTCAGAAGATTCGTGAGCATGCGTCAGAGACAGAAGCCTGCATCTCCATATTAGAGGATACTACAGTTCCGGTGCCACAGAAAGTTGCTGGTTTGGAAGCTCAGATGGTGTCGGTTAAACAAAAAATGTCAGACATGGAGGGCGCCTCAGATGCAGCAATGTTCGGCTGGTGGGTCTCCCTGAAAAGGCAGAGGGTGATGCTCCGGAGACATTCTTGGAGAATTGGATGATCCAGACATTCGGCAAAGAGGCGTTCACGGCCCAGTTTGCGGTGGAGAGGGCGCATCGGATTCCGACTCAAGGGCCGCCTCCTGGTGCGCAGCCGCGCACATTTATTGCTAAAGTGCTACACTATAAAGATCGGGATGCTATTCTGCGCCTGGCTCTGACCAAGAGCCCCTTAATGTATCAAATCCAAAGAGTTGCTGTATTTCCTGACTTCTCGGTGGATACATCCAAAAGAGCAGAGCTCAGTTTATACAGGTGAAGCGTCGTCTTCGTGAGATACAATTGCCGTATGCTATGCTTTTCCCGGCCAAATTGCGTGTGGTTGCAGATGGAACTACCCTCTTCTTTGGATCGCCTTCGGAGGCGACTCACTGGTTAGATAAGAGAGCTCCTAGAGGTCCTCGTCCAGATTGAAGATGCTTCTGGTGACGTATTGACCTCCTGGACTGAAATTATGCTATTAAAATTCGTATGCCTCTCACAGTTATAATGTTTGAGAGATAAGCTCCGTAGATGTATATCACTTTGATTTATGTTTATACATACTGAAATATTTAAATTAATATAGAAGTTACTGAATGTTTACAAAGGTGTCAATTATAAGGTGATGTTTCTGTGGAAAGATGTTTGGATCTTATATTTGGTGCTAGTGGATCGGGTGGATGTGGGATACTGGAGGAGTAGCAGGGTAAATTTATGGGCTGGGGGGCTTCCCTTGCTTAAAGGGTCGCAAACTCCCTCTCCTTTTTTCAGTGTATACTGGTGTTTCCATAAATACGTGGAGATAGCTGTGTGCGTTGTTTGAGGAGATCCGGGATAGGGGTAATGGGATCCAGGTATGTCTAAGTTGGGGGTGGATGTACGGGAAGGGGGGCTGCTTGGATAGGGTAGGGAGGGGTAGGTTTGTTAGAATTCAATGCAGTGTCAAGTGTGATATTTTTCCTCTATGCAAATACTTTCAGATGTTGAGATTGACTATTTTGGTGCACACTAATATGGTTGACTGGTGGCTGGGTGTCTGCCTGGGCTGGCCGGAGGGGGTTGATTTCTATGGGGAGATGTCTCGTGTGTATTCCCTGGTGTTATGGCGACTGGGAAGATGAATAGGGGCTCTATTAAAATCCTGGCTTGGAATGTTTGTGGCCTAAATGATAAAATTAAACAGTCTTTGGTCATATCCCAATTAAAAAAGTATGAGGCGGATGTTATATGCCTAACTGAAACTCATCTAGTGGGAGGTAAAGTGTTGGCCCTTAAAAAACCGTGGGTTGGATGGGCATATCATGCTACTCACAGGGATCATTCTAGAGGGGTATCTCTCCTTATACGTAAAAAAGTAAATTTTATTGTGGAAATGGTGGAGTCGGACCCATTAGGTAGATATGTTTTTGTAAGGGGTATTTTTGATTCTAAACGTACAAACTTACTGTCAGTTTATGTCCCACCCCCTTATAGTGGTGAAGTCTTAAAAAAATGCAGTGACTTTATCTCTCTTTCTCCTGACACTCCTGTGATTTGCTGTGGGGATTTCAATAATGTGTTGGATTCTAATGTTGATAGGTGGAGGGAGGTGGGGGATACTACATGTGTCAGGAAATCGAAATTGGATGATCTGGTGGAAGAGATGGGTTTGGTGGACGATTGACGTCTGAGAAATCCGGTAGAGGTCTGTTTCTCATGTTATTCCACTTCATATAATGCCTTCTCCCGAACTGATTTAGGACTTGTATCGAAGGGGTTGCTGCCGGCTGTCTCGGATGCTGCATATTTACCAAGAGGGATTTCAGATCACTCTCTGTTGGTACTAACAGTAAAGCTGAATGTTTCTCGAGGTCAAGCGTTTTGGAGACTTAACCCCTTTTGGTTGACATTATTGCAGGATGGAAATACTTTAGAATCTCAATGGGAAGGGTACTTTGCTACTAATGTAGGTACAGCAGCTCCGCCTCCTGTTTGGCATTCATTTTAGGCTTTTTTAAGAGGTCCCTTAATTAGAAGTATTAACTGTTTCAAAAGAGAGTCTAGGTTGAGAGGTGATAGATTAGAAAAAGAGGTTGTGCGGTTGGAGGAGGTGTATCTCTCTTCTCATATGGTTTCTGACAGGATGGCTTGGTTAGCGGTACAGAGAGAATGGTCGGATTATTTGTTAGATAAATCAAGACGTAAGTTGTTATTTGCTAAGCATACTCAATACTTTGAAGCGGATAAATGTGGCAGACTTTTTGGGTATTTAGCAAGATCAGAGAGGGCGGCGGCTGTAGTGGCAGGAATTACAGATACTTTGGGTGTTGTGCATACCTTGACCGAAGAGATCAGTGATGTTTTCTATGTATATTTTAAAGATGCTTATGCATCTAGAGCTGAGTACTCAGATTCTGATTTAGACACGTACCTGACGGCTGTTTCTTTGCCTGAGCTAAGCGCAGATAGTAGAGAAAATTTGTAGCTGTCAATCACTGATGAGGAGATTGTAGCTGCGATATCCTCGTTTCCAAATGGCAGGGCTCCAGGCATAGATGGAATACCCATAGAGTTGTATAAGAAGCATTTGGGGTTTTTTGTGCCTTGGTTGCAAGATATGTTTACAAGTTTTAGAGATCAGGGGTCTGTATCTCCGTCTATGTCTGAAGCTCTTATAGTCCTTATCCCTAAAACGGGAAAGGAGCCCATGTTTCCGGAATCATACAGACCTATATCGTTACTGACAACGGATATTAAGATATTGGCAAAAATTTTGGCGTTACGCTTGAGTCGGGTGATTGGTGAGATTGTGCACTCTGACCAAACTGGTTTATTGCCGGGAAAATCTATGGCTATAAATTTGCGTAGGCTCTTTTGTCATCTGCAGTTGCCCCACCCTGCGGAGGAGGAGGCAGTGGTGGTGTCGTTAGATGCTGCTAGGGCCGTTGACTCTGTGGAGTGGAGGTACCTGTGGGCGGTGCTATTGAAATTTGGGTTTGGGTCGGTTTTTGTTCAATGGGTACGATTACTGTACTCTTGTCCTACAGCTAGAGTCTGTGTAAATGGCTTTGTGTCCCGTCAGTTTGGTATGGATAGAGGTACAAGACAGGGTTGCCCTCTGTCTCCCACCCTATTTGCCTTGGCCATAGAGCCACTGGCATGTGTTGTTAGGATGCAGTCAAACATTACTGGGTTGAAGATGGGCTGCAGGATGGACAAGATTGCCCTTTACGCAGATGATATGCTGCTTTTTCTGTCATATCCTAATAAGTCATTACAAATGTTACTCCGCGTGGTCTCGGTGTTCGGTAGGTACTCAGGGTTTTTAATCAAATGGGATAAATCTAGTGTGACTCTGATTAAGGGTACTTGCCCTATAGGTCAGGTCCTGCAGACTCCTCTTAAATGGACTCCGGTATTTAATTATCTTGGTATCTGGATTTCTAATGATATGGGTCAATATATCCAGCGTAATGTCCAGCCTCAGATTGACTATCTTAAGAGCCGGATTGGGGTATGGAAGCAGCTGCCATTAACGGTCACAGGTAGAATTAATCTGGTCAAAATGATAATTCAACCAAAGTTTCTGTATGTTTTGCAGCAGTCGCCGATATATATCCCTCATAGTATATTTTGTTATATTGAGCGTCTCATGGCTTCTTTGGTGTGGGCAGGTAAAAGAGCAAGAGTTAAGCTTACCACTTTATATCGTATTCTCGAGGGTCGGGGGTTTGGCTTTGCCGAATCTGCGGCTTTATTATTTTGCCTCTCAGCAGACACATATTGAGGTATGGTTCCGGTCGCGGCTGGGTGTGGATCTGCATGATTTTGTAGTCTCTGGGACAGGTTCTAAACATACATGTTTGCAGCTTCTTTTGGCTGGTAGAAAGGTTGGGGGTGATCCTCCTTTATCGATACAGGCCATGAACATATGGCGATTTTTATCCCGGATTGGGGGTGGACTGGACTTGGATCCATGCACTCCACTTTGGGATAATTTGGACTTTGGAGAAATGGTTAGGATGGAGGGAGCTGGAGCTTGGCGAATTAACAATATAATACATATTGGACAATTGAATGAGAATGGGATACTGCATTCATTTGAGCAACTACATGGATTATATGAGTTACCTAGGGGTTACTTTTATAGGTATTTGCAGTTAAGACATGCTCTTGCCTCGCAGTTTCGGGGGGCTTCCCCGAGTTTCAATGCAGATTCTTTGAGGGTGCAATTGTCAAGGTTGGGCCAGAGGTGGCAAATTTCATTTCTGTATTCATTATTGGCAGAAGGATCTGGTGTGGGGGGCTTGCCGGAGCTGCGATGCAGGTGGGAGGGTGATCTCTGGCAAATTAGTGATAAGGCATGGGATATGGTGTTGTGTAGTCCGAAAGAGGTCACTGCATCAGTTAAATTTCGTCAAGTTCAGTTTTTTCTGCTGCACAGAGTGTATCTTACCCCTCTTCGGCTTTCTAAAATTAATAGGGGTCAGGTGGTCCTGTGTCCTAAGTGTAGGAGTGAGAATGGAAACTTTTGGCATATGCTCTGGGAGTGTCCATTGGTTTCATGTTTTTGGGGAAAGGTGGAGGATTGTATTAAACGATTGGAAGTGGGAGTATCTGCCTTCACGCCAAAACTATGTATATTTGGTTTGGGCTTGAACAAAAACATCCGTAGGCTTATTAGACTGCTCATTAATATGTTACTTATGTTGGCAAAAGTGGTCATAGCTAGGAAGTGGATGGCACCAGAAGGCTCGACTGTGGGTAGCTGGATTGACCTTGTTAACGATACAGTCGCCCATGAAAGGTTCATGTACACCAGTAGAAACCTAGTGGATAAATATGAAAGAATATGGTACAGGTGGAGAATATGTTACAGAAGGATTGAGGGAAGTGGAGCTCTCCTAATGCAATGCTCGGGGCAGACATCCAGCCACCTCCTTTGTTATTAAGGTCAACGATTGTATTTTGTATTAGTACTACTGTGTTATCTTATTGTATCTTGAAATTTTGGATGATGTGTATACCCTGATTTGAAAATCTGAATACTAATGCATTTTGAATCTACTGTACATGAATATTTGACACTGCTTGTGTCACTGTGTGGGCTGCAGTTATTGTTTTAGCCTAATGTTTTGGGTTGTTGTTTTTTTTTTGCTGTTAAAGTGTAAATAAAGGATAAAAAAATGCAATAAAATTTTACCTGATTTAAAAAAAAAAAAAAAGCTAAATCCGTAATAGACAATAAAATGCCCTTTCATTGGGTAAAAGTAAAACAGGCTTATCTGTTTAGGTAGCGTTCATACAGGTCCTCTTATGAAGCCTCTCTGGCCACGGATATCAGGGACCTCCTTTTCAACACCAGTTGCCGATAATAAAGATAAGTTGACGCGTTTTGCCTGTAGCAGACTTTATCAAAAGTCGTCTGCTACAGCCGAAATGGAGCAGCGCTGTGTAACCCATCTGTTGCTTACTAAGCATCAAAACTTTTTTTCACTGTCGGTTGGATTCTCATCCCCTCTCTGCACCATTTGCTTGTGTTCTGGCTTTATACAGCGTACACTGAAACATTGTGCTTACCTATATAGGATCCGGATCACTCTGGGAACTATTATAACAGTTCAAACCGCTGTTTTGGGACATTTCTGTTCTAACTGCTCAGAGATTGATTTTTTATCACAGGATCAATATATCCGTATATTTGACTCTACACACCCAGCTCCCTCTGTCCATCTGGTTCTAACCAAGAGGTTGACGGTCAGAGGGTCTATGATCTTGCATTTTTGTATTTATGCCATTCTCTATATGAATTATTTACACATGTTTGGTATATGTACACTTGTATGAGATATTTACCAATTTGTGTACCCATATCAAGGTTGCAACCTATTGTATATGTTTATGATACTTGATACCAAAGTAATAAAAGGTTTATTATCTATAGAATCATCACATCCCATTTTTTGAGCGCCAAGGGGACACCCTCTTTTTCTATAAGAGAAATGGATTCGTTAGAGTTTCAAGGACGCCACATGTTAAAGTATAGATTTAATATACAAAAGTACATGGCATACAGATATAAAAAATAATGAATAAATAATTGACATACACAAGCAAAACAGTTTAAAATAACAGGGGTTACCTACTGAGTGTCACTTGTCACACATGAATTGTATACTCATTGCCATGGGAAATTGGCAAGGAAGATGGACGGCTTATAAATGTGAATTTATTTCCCAAAGTCTGACCATTTGCTGTTACTGGTCTCAGTTTTTTAAAGACACTCCCACACCTGTCCCCGCCACCAGGGGTTGTGTCTGTAATACTTTTTCCAATCACCATTTTCATGTTGCCTGATTTACTGTCCAATTCTACTATGTGACATAACTTTTCTGTGGAGCGTCACACAGACCCAATTTCATTATTAATAAATCCCTTGTGAATTTGTCCATCTTTTGATACCAAACATGATGGAATTATGACATACCTTTTCCAAAGATTTGTGATTATAACTGTTCCCGGCTACCACCAGTACCTGACATTCAAAACCCTGGTGTGATTTCTGCTCCTCAGTATGGAGTGCCACCCAGATTTCCCAAAATATGAACCATGAAGACATTTTCCTTTGAAGCTCATATTTCTATATATCTTTATAGGCAGTCTTCAAAATGCTATTTTTGTCTACAAGGATCTCACCTGGGCATATGGCTCTGTCATTTACATTTATTGGTTTGTTGTGTATTTATACTACCTATTGAAAGGAAGTCAATTAGGAAGTGGAATACATGATCAAAACAATGGATGTCTATGATCTGCATATTTAAGCAGGTCTCCTCAACCTAATTACCTCCTACTGGGCTAATTGTTTTCTTTTTAAAACATTTGGTCAAACAATTATCTGAGTTAAAAATCAAGTTCATATATGTATCAATGCCATGTTTTATTTGGGACCTGACATTTAATATTCTATTTCATCATATTAGATTTATGCTTTCATCCTGACAATGTTCTTCAACAGAGATATATATATATATATATATATATATATATATATATATATATATATATATATATATATATATATATATACATACACACACACACAAAAGTTATGTGTTTCACATCTCTATGCTAATTAATTTAAAATGTCATTGTTTTTCCTTTTATTACTTCCCCCTTCTCTTTCCCTCTCCCCATTCTTTCCCCTTTCTCCCCTTGTTCCCCCTCTCCTTCATCCCCATATTTTGTCCTACTTTACATACCCCCTCTATTCCTTTCCTCTCTTAATATATCCCTCTCTATCCTCCCCTCTCTTGCCCCCCACTTCCTTCCTCATTCTCCTGGTTACTCGACTCCTTCTATTACCCCGATCTTGTGCATCGGGCATTTACACATGGTTCCCCACAGGGAGCTCCATTTATTTCTATATAACTACCACCTCCACAAGCACCCTTATTTTTACTTTAATAATTAATCATTTTATGAGTTGTCTACCATTTACCCTACCCGGGGTTCTCTTCTCTGAGGATTTTTGCCTCAATAAACCTAATTTTTCTTCTACTTTCTGTCTTCTTCTTTTTCTGCATCTCCTTGCGCCCCCCATCTTTTTTCTAGGTTTCCAGGAGGATTGGTACATATATTTTCTTTTTCAGAACATTTGACCAGTATACCATCTATGCCACTGAAGATCCTTTCAATTAACGTCAATGGTCTGAACTGGCATAGTTTTTCTGCAAGAGACCCATCTCACAGGTCAACACACCCATCAAAGTAAGCAATATACTCAAACATTTTTTGCTGCTGCAGACTGCAAAAAATGAGAGGTGGCGATTTTGATACAATAGTGTGCTTTTCAGTTTGACCAAATCATATACTGACCTAGACGGTCGCTATCTAATTTTGATCATCATCCATCGATCTGAACAAGTTATACTCATCTCTCTTTATGCACCTAATCAAAATCAAAGTACCTTTTTCACAGAAACATTTAAACATATTTTGGGCGCCTTGCACAGGGTCACATACTTATTTCAGGAGACTTTAACACAACATTAAATCCGATCTTGGATAGATCATCTAAAACCACTGATGACAGACCTTCTTTAACCGCCTCAAAGGATTCACAATCTCTTTTGAAATGTGTACATAACTTAGCTCTTCATGACACGTAAAGCCTTAAAAACACGGATGCTAAAGACTACACACTATTCATTCCCTCACCGCAGTTATTCTCGTATTGACTTCAACTTTGTCTCTCATTCTCTCATATAATCAGTTACTGAAAATGGGATTACTCCGCCTACATGGACAGATCATGCAGGAGTTTATATCATCTTTGATCTGATTAAATTAGCCCTGCAATCTCGTCGATGGCGTCTTGACGACACTCTTTTATTGTCTCTGACGACTTATCACGAGATCAAGGATGCAATCACAATATATTTTTTATTAATACCTCAGATGAATTTACATTGGGTGTTCTATGGGAAGCTCATAAGGCTACCATAAGAGGCAAGTTGATAAGTAAAGCTTCAGCTATTAAGAAACTTGCCTCAAGAAATTACGTCCCTCGAGGAAAAGATTGCTTCACTACTGTCCAAACATTCTTGACGTTCTTGATCTAAATTACCACACTTAAGGGCCAATTAAACGCAATTCTAGCTTGCAGAGCAGCGAATACTTTGAAAATATTACGATGAGGGTGTGGCTTGCAAGCCAACACGGCTGGACGCGTTTGAGGAGAGCTCCGGTCGGTGAATTAGAAGGCGACCCGGTTCGGAATGTCCAGGGAAAGTGTAAGGCGATCCAGCACCAGGTATCGAGTCCACAACACTCAGGGACACAGATACTGCCACTGAATTGTGTGGGTGCGGTCTTGACTCCTTGTCAGTGGTCAGCTCTTACCCCGGAGCAGGTTTTGGAGCCACTAAGGTGCTTACACGGCAAACAAGCTATTTCAATCTTGCACACTGTGTCAGGCCGATGGCCTTCTGGAGAGTACAAAGGAGCAGAACACTAACCGGCATTAGCACTACTGAACTAGTAGGTGCGGAGTCTAACGTACCCCATGTATTCGCCAGGGACCCCCGCAAGGAGGTTTGGACTTCGCTGCACAGGGTACGCATGTCGCGGTCCTGCTAGCCAGTTGCCGGTGTAGTGTAGAAGAGTCAGACGGTCCGGGTCCCTCCAAATGGGATAATACGATGCCAAGGGAAATCCAAAGAGTAGTCGCCAAGCCGTGGTCACAGTACAATATTGGTCACGTAGATAGCAGAGTAGTCGCCAAGCCGGGTCACAACAAAGAGCAGGAACGGATGAAGCACACAGGAGCACTAAGGCACAAACCAGAAACACAGGCAGATAACCTGTTACTCTGGCACCCTAATGGCGCCAGAGCCAGGTTTAAATAATGGGGGAAAGCCGCTGATAGCAGCGCTCTGGAGGCGGCGCTGATCGGCAGCAGAAGCGCCCCATTGCCTAGCAACGGGACGAAGGCATAGCGCATGCGCCCGACATCAAACCCAGGAGGCGGAAGTCAATGCCGCCACGGAGGATCAGACGTCCATTCCCCGACTGACAGGGAATCAGCGGGGACGGCGTCTGACAGTACTCCCTCCCCTCCTCCCTCTGGAAGAAGGATTAGTGTTCTTCAGGAACTTGGCAAGAAGATGAGGAGCATGTAGGTCGACCTCTGGAACCCATGATCTCTCCTCAGGACCGTAGCCCTTCCAGTGTACCAGATACTGGGGTTTATGCTGAACAAAACGTCTCTTCAAAATCCTCTCTATCTCGAATTCATCACAAAGAGATGTCTTGATGGGTGGCGGAGAAACAGGTTCCTTGAAGAATTCATTGACGATCAGCGGCTTCAGCAAGGAAATGTGAAAAGCGTTATGGAACTTGAGGGAGGGAGGTAAAGAAAGCTTATAGGAAACAGGATTAATGACTTGTGAAATGGCAAAAGGACCTATAAACTTGGGAGCCAATTTCATAGATGGAACTCGAAGTCGGAGAATGCGAGTAGCCAACCAAACACGATCTCCCACCTTCAGAACCGTCAAATTCCTCCTATGACAGTCCGCAGCTTTTTTATGTCGAAGTACAGAAGTGGTAAGTGCTGTTTTAGTCTGAGTCCAGATTTGAGACAGGTCATGGATGAGGGAATCAGCAGCCGGAATTTGAGAAGATGGTATCTCGGATAAAAGAGGAGGTGTGGGATGCCTCCCGTAAACAATGAAGAATGGTGAATGGCCTGATGAGGAATGCAGGAGATTGTTGTGGGCAAATTCGGCCCAGGAAAGGAGATCACTCCAGGAAGTCTGATGATCAGAGGCAAAACACCGCAGGAAACATTCTAGGTCCTGGTTCACTCGCTCCATTTGTCCATTCGTCTGAGGGTGATAGCCGGAAGAGAATTTGAGTTTAATTCCAATCCTAGTACAGAAGGTTCTCCAGAACCTAGCGGCAAATTGTACACCCCAATCGGAGATGATCTCCTGAGGACACCCATGGAGACGGAAAATATTCTTTAAAAACAGGTCTGCGAGTCTAGGAGCTGAGGGAAGACCTTTACAAGGGATGAAATGAGACATCTTGGAGAAACGATCCACCACGACCCAGAGGGTATTGTAGTCGTGGCTCCGAGCGAGATCGGTGATGAAATCCATTGTGATGCTAACCCAAGGGGAGTCAGAAATGGGAAGAGGCAGGAGAAGACCCGAAGGACTCGGTCTAGGAACCTTGTGGCGCGCACAAACACAGCATGCTGATACAAATTTGTGAACATCCGTAGCCAGAGCAGGCCACCAGTAGTATCCGGAAAGGAATTCCCTTGTCCTATTGTAGCCGGCATGACCTGCGAACTTATATTTGTGTGCCCAAGATAGTAATTTAGGACAAAGATGTGGTTCCACGAAGGAGCGTCCAGGAGGAGGAGAGAGAGAGATGAAGAATTGGTAATGGCCACCACCTGTATAGGATTCAGAATCGTCTTGTTGTCAGAAAAGGCAAGGGAATCCATATTATCAAAGGACATGGATAGAGCATCGGCCTTAGAATTCTTGGAACCAGGAAGGAAAGTAAGGATAAGTTGGAACCTAGAACAAAAAAAAAAAAAAAAAAAAGAGACCAGCGAGCCTGGCGGGGGTTAAGACACTGTGCTTGTAGATAGGTAAGGTTCTTGTGGTCAGTCATCACAGTCACAGGGTGTGACGCCCCCTCGAGCAGATGGCGCCATTCCTTAAGTGCCATTTTAACGGCCAAAAGCTCCTTGTCACCGATTCCATAATTTAATTCGCCACTGGAAAATTTTTTGGAAAGGAATCCACAGGTCTCCAGGATGCCGGAAGGAGATTTCTGGGACAGGAGAGCCCCAATTCCTACCAATGAAGCGTCAACGTCAAGAAAAAAGTCTCCCCTGGTCTGGCTGTTTGAGGATGGGAGCCAAAAGGAATGCCTTCTTAAGAGTCTTAAAGGCCAAGATAGCTTCCGTAGGCCATGGTTTGCAACAGGCACCTTTTCGGGTTAATGCTGTGATGGGACAGATGATGGAAGAAAATCCTTTAATGAACTGACGGTAATAGTTGGCAAATCCAATGAAATGCTGCGTAGCTTTGAGACCAATGGGAAGTGGCCAGTTGATAATGGCTTCTACTTTTTTGGGATCCATTTGGAGACCCGTGCCTGAAACTAAGTAACCAAGAAAAGGCACTTGAGAACATTCAAAAAGACATTTCTCCAGTTTACAATATAACGAATGTCTCCTGAGACGAGAAAGAACTGTCCTCAAATGCAGACGATGGGAGTAGATATCGGATGAGAATATTAAAATGTCGTCCAGGTAGACAATCACAAATTGATAGAGAAGATCCCTGAAGATCTCGTTGACGAAGTCTTGAAAGACGGCCGGAGCATTGCATAACCCAAACGGCATCACTAAATATTCGTAGTGCCCATCACAGGTGTTGAATGCCGTTTTCCACTCGTCACCTTTCCGAATGCGTATTAAATTGTAGGCCCCTCTGAGATCCAATTTGGAGAAGATCTTAGCACCCTGAATACGATCGAACAGTTCTGAGATAAGGGGCAAAGGGTAGCGATTCTTGATGGTAATAGCATTAAGGCGGCGGTAGTCTATGCAGGGTCTTAATGAACCATCTTTGTTCTTTACGAAAAAGAATCCGGCTCCTGCGGGAGAGGTAGACTTCCTAATGAATCCTCTTTGAAGGTTATCAGAGATGTACAGAGACATAGCCTTCGTCTCTAGTAGAGACAGTGGATAGACTCTACCCTTGGGGATAGTCTTGCCGGGCACCAGCTCAATGGGACAATCCCATGCACGATGTGAAGGAAGACTCTCCGCGGCAGTTTTGCTAAAAACGTCAAGGAAGTCTAAGTACGGCTCCGGAAGCTTGACTTGGGAGTCAAGAGAGAGACAAGGTAGACGGGTAGGTGGGAGCACCTTTGAGAGACATCGATTGAAACACGAAGCACCCCAGGAGGACACCTGAGCATGGAGCCAGTCAAATTGCGGTGAATGCGTCCTGAGCCAGGGTAACCCTAAGATGATAGAGTTGACGGACTGCGGAATGACCAGGAAACTAATCAACTCATAGTGAAGAACCTCTACCTGCAACCGAACTGGAGAGGTGATGCGGGTGATGGAACCGTTGCTGACACGGTTACCGTCAACCGCAGTAAGGACCAATGGTTGCGGCAATGGAGAACAGGGTATGCGAAGCTTGGACACCAGAGTAGCGGAGATGAAGTTTCCTGTGGATCCAGAATCCACGAAGGCGGAACATTCCAGGGAGGCATCCGAAGACCTGAGGGTGACTGGCATCAGGAAGTTGGTATCCTTAGGAGGACAGGGAGAATGGAGACTGGATCCTAGGACAACCTCCCTTTTATTGCCTAGGAGGTGGAGTTTCCCGGCCTCTTAGGACAGGAAGACAGAAGATGGCCGGATTCTCCGCAATACAGACACAAACGATTCCTAATTCGACGTTCCCTGTCATCTCGGGATAAGCGAGAGCGCCCAATTTGCAGAGGCTCTTTGGCTGGAGGAACTGGAGACTGAAAGTGGGGAGCCAGACGAACAGGGCAGCGATCCTGATCCTTTCAGCAGAACGCTCTTGATGACGGATATCCACCTTAATGCTAAGGGAAACCAACTCGTCAAGTTTGGTAGGAAACCCCGGGAGGCGAGAGCGTCCTTAATAGGATCAGACAGGCCTTGCCAATAGGTAGCCGTTAGGGCCTCATCATTCCACCCCAATTCGGAAGCAAAGGTGCGGAACTGAACAGCGTACTGCCCCGCCGTGAGGGAACCTTGATGAAGGGCAAGAAGACTTGAAGCAGCGGAGGAAACACGGCGGGCTCGTCAAAAAAACTTTCAAAAGTTCTCAATAAAGGTGGCAGAATTGTAAAGGGACACGTCATCCCGCTCCCAAAGCGGGGAGGCCCACGCCAGAGCCTGTCCAGTGAGGAGGGAAATAACATAGGCTACTTTAGCTCTCTCGGAAGAGAAATTTTCCGGTGCAAGTTCAAATTGGATGGAGCATTGGTTAAGAAATCCGCGGCATCCCTTGGGGTTACCGTCATACTTTTCAGGTGAGGGAGTCCTTAAGGACCTAGGAGTAGCGATATTTTCACTAGGCGGAGCAGCAGGAGCGGGAGTAGCCGGCTGAGGGACGTTCAGGGAATCCAGACGGGAGATCACTCCTTGTATACACTGTAATAGTTGTGCCTGGTTGGATTCTTGCTGTTCCACCCGCTGTCCTAAATGGAGGAGGAGGTCTCGTGCCAAGGGTTCTCCGGTACAGTCAGTCATGGCCAGAGTAAACTGTCAGGCCGATGGCCTTCTGGAGAGTACAAAGGAGCAGAACACTAACAGGAATTAGCACTACCGAACTAGTAGGTGCGGAGTCTAACGTACCCCTGGTATTCGCCAGGGATCCCCGCAAGGAGGTTTGGACTTCACTGCACAGGGTACGCAGGTCGCAGTCCTGCTAGCCAGTTGCCGGTGTAGTGTAGAAGAGTCAGACGGCCCGGGTCACTCCAAACGGGATAATACGGTGCCAAGGGAAATTCAAAAGGTCACAGTACAATATGGGTCACGTAGATAGCAGAGTAGTCGCCAAGCCGGGTCACAACGAAGAGCAGGAACGGATGAAGCACACAGGAGCACTAAGGCACAAACCAGGAACACAGGCAGATAACCTGTTACTCTGGCACCCTAATGGCGCCAGAGCCAGGTTTAAATAATGGGGGAAAGCCGCTGATAGGAGCGCTCTGGAGGCGGCGCTGATCGGCAGCAGAAGCGTCCCGTTGCCTAGCAACGGGACGAAGGCATAGCGCATGCGCCCGACATCAAACCCAGGAGGCGGAAGTCGATGCCGCCATGGAGGATCAGACGTCCGTTCCCTGACTGACAGGGAATCAGCGGGGACGGCGTCTGACACACTGATCGTGTATACTGCAATGAAACTGTCACGAGCCGCGGCGGCTTCAGGCACCGCCGCGACTCGCTTCTTTCTGTGACCCGACGTCCCGGCCATCGTCATGATGACCGGGACGTCACTTCCGCTAAGTCCCAGCCAAGGCAACGCCCTGCCTGCCGGTTATAGTTCCTGCTTGCTGCATACTAGCCTGCTATGTCTCTTGCTCTCTACTCTATTTGGATTCTGATTATGTGTTGCCGACCCTTGCCTTGATATCTGACCACGATTGTTTGCCTGTGCCCCTTGATATTTTGCCTGGACGCTGACGCTGCTGTTCTGCCTGTGACCTCTGACCTCGGCTTGTTTATCGGATACTCTGTCTGCTGCCGGCCCTTGACCCTTGCCTAGACTTCATTCTGCCTTCCTGGGTTCCCCCCAGCCGGTACGCATCTCACGACCCTCTGTTAGTCTGCAGCCTAGTCTGTCCCCACCACTAGGGGCAACAGTGAATACCAGACTCTCAGAGCAGACTCCGGGTTTTGCCGTACTGGTTTGAGAGGTTCCTAACAGAAACCCAGCTATCTGCGACTATCACAATACACTTACTGCCAGAGACCTGCTGTTTGGAGACTGAGAGCAGCTGGATAACTTTTGGCGCTAGGTGGCAGAGTGGGGAGAGGGGAGAGCAGAGCGGAGCAGGTTCCAGGAGTAAAAAAAAAAAATCTGAGCTAGGCAGAACATAAAGCATCAGTTCTGCTTTTAAGGATTTCCTGGCAACCACTTGATTCAGAGGTACAGGGTTCAAGGTTGTGTAAATCTGGGCTTGACGATATTACACCTTTATCTGCACAAAGTAGCAAAAACACAGTATATTGCAGAAAAATTATATGGTACACCTTGCAAAAGTGTGGCATATTTGGAGGCTGGTGTACTTTCTCAGGAAGGTATTTCTGGACATTTTACCTCACAGTTGGCATATTCTTTAGCAACAGACTGATATCTAGTGGTTGCTGAAAATATTGCAATGCAAGTTTGCCTATGTTCAGAAAATATATAATTTCATTCACAAATAATCAGTCTTGATTTTTCAACTTCTCTACAAAATATATACAGAAGGAAACCACTCACCTTCACGTGAATAATTCTTGAGATGTAATATTCAAATACAATCTGGAGGGATTAATACCCACTCTGTCTAATGTTAAATGGGACTAATCTAATTTCATCTGCTTGAAGTTCTCATCTTTGATCTTCTTTGATCATAATGGATACATTTTTTAACCCATCCACGGGTGGTAAACCACAACGCACTGAAACTGATCATAAGGGAGGAGCAAGGAATGTCGGTCACAACAGCAAAACAAGCGATAAAGATTCAAATGACACTTCAATTACTGTGAATGGCAACCCACCTTCTCCACCTCGATCTAGCTCTATATCAATAGATGCACATGCCCCAGCTCTCTCTTATGAAGCCGTTGTGCGTGCCATCAAGGAGACGATGGAGCCATTGATGCAACAACAACAGGTGAATACCCTTACAGCAGTCTGTTACGGTGCTGGTAGTTACAGGTCTGATAGTCAGAACAGGCTTGTACACGACCTGATGCTGAGTCTACTAGGTTCAGAATAAGGAGGCAAGACACACACAATGTAGTTTTTCAATACTTCAATGATTGATAAAACATATATATATATATATATATAAATATGCAGATGATGATATGCAGATGTCAATTAGCCACGGCGGAGCGTGACAAGGTGATAAACACAATAGTAGTCTATTCACAGCACAGATGATAATATGCAGGTGTCAAATAGCCAGGGTGGAGCGTGACAAGGATAACACAATAACAGTCTTGTTATATGCACATGAACAGACTTGCAGCAGGCTGTGAATCAGTGGAGGCCCAATAGAGAGAAAACAAAGTCTTTGTAATATGCACAAGGTGATACTTGCAGCAGGGGAGTCCCAGTAGAAGTACACTAGCACTAGGCAGAGAAATGAAACTCATCCACAGCAAAGACACAGGTTCAGGATACACAGGAGTCCAAGGAATCAGGTTAGCAACAAGTTCCACTGACAGTGAGCAGATGTCAGTGCTGGGTTTAAATAGAGCAGGTTAGAGAGACCCGCCCTGAGGGTGAGTCATGTGATGCACAGAAAAGCAGAGCAGACAGGGAAAGTAACAAAACCTGGTCAGGATTGTTACACAGCCATACAAGAACTTAAGGATCGGGTATCACAGATCACCAAACAAGTTCAAATAAATGAGTCACGCATTGGAGAAAATATGCATGAAATTGAGTCTCAGAAGGCACATACAGCCTCCTTACTCAAGACTCAAAAACAAATGCTAAACAAGTTGGATGACCTGGAGAATAGATCCAGGAGAAATAATCTACAACTTGTAGGTCTACCCGAAACAGTTAAAAGCCCAGCACTTCTATCATTCATCTTTAAAGAACTTCCAAGGATTTTGGGGATAAATGAAGAATTTGCTAATGCTGAAATTGAACGTGTGCATAGATTGGGACCGCCAAGAGAGAATTTGAAAGAACGCCCTCGCAAGGTCATTTTTAGATGCCTCAACTATACACACAAGAATGCTCTCTGGATATCCTCAAAGTCACTAGGTCCAATAAGCTGGGAAGGCAATCGTTTACTGCTTTTCCAAGATTACTTGGCTGAAGTTACTAGAGCGAGAAAGGAGTTCTCCACAGTTTGTTCGGCATTAATAAAGAAGGAGAAAAAATTTGCTCTTTTGTATCCTGCACGCCTGAGGATCTTTGATGGCCGAGATTATTACTATATAAGTAATAATAACGTAAAATAACGTAATAAGTATTTAGGTCAGGACAAAAATACTTAGTAGGTTGATTGCAAAAATAATACATATAAATCCAAAGGGAAAAGAATATATATTTTTTTTTTTCAATTATATTTCTGTCAAATAATAATTTACAGCTAATATTAAGAGGAATAAGATCAAACAAAATAAAACAGCAACATGTACAAAAATCATCACACTGTGCTCCTTCACCATTACACAGTGCCCCTTCATCCTCACACTGTGCCCCTTCATCTTCATACTGTGCCCCTTTATTCTCACACTCTGTGCCCCTTCGCTATTACACTGTACCCCTTCATCCTCACACTGTGTGCCCCTTCATTCTCACACTGTGTGCCCCTTCATTCTCACACTGTGTGTCCCTTCATCCTCAGATTGTGTGCCCCTTCATTCTCACTCTGTGTGTCCCTTCATCCTCACAATGAGTGCCCCTTCATCCTCACAATGCGTGCCCCTTCATCCTCACAATGTGCGCCCCTTCATCCTCACTCTGTGCCCCTTCATGTTCTCACACTGTGCCCCTTCATCCTCATACTCTGTGTCCCTTCATCGTTACACTGCCCCCTGCTTCATTCTTTTGCCCCTCCATTGCAGTTTCCTATCACCATTCCCCCTTTGTTTCTTTACTTACCATACTTAGCCTTCTTTCTTCTATTTCTTCTGTCATCTCTTCTGTCTTCTTACCAATCCGGCGGTGCCCGGGACCCAGCATCCTCCTCTCTCCTGCCACTCCTCAATGAATATGTTGGACGTGATGATGTCACGCACGACATTCATTGAGAAGCGAGGAAGGAAGAGGATGCTGGGTCCCGGGCGCCGCCGAGATGGTAAAAAAAAAAATTTCCCCTGGCCACGGCACCCCTGTGAAGGCGCACACTTTGGGAACTGCTGGTCTAGTCTAAATAGAGCCACTAGAATTACAAGTTTATACCCTGACTCCATATTGGCAGCCTTTTATTTCAATCTGTTTTCTGACTCCCTATCAAATACATACTATACAATTTAAAATTATTAAAGGCATTTCACACATTTACATCCACTTATATCTAACAATTACCTACTATAATCCAGCTAACTCCTTGTACCTCTCTGTGGTTGGCCTACTTTGCACATGCTAATATTGCTTTATATCACATAAAACTGCGTTGCCACCTACTAAAAGATTTTACCAATGTGCCCCTCCTTTTAACTGGAGCCCTGGAGACTACTACATGTAGTTGTTTTTCCAAATCTCTTGATTGCCAAGTTCTATTTAGGGGGAGGGGCATGTGCATAAATCTTTTAATAGGTAGAAGTGCAGCTTTAAAACCTTTTTCGTATACTACTGTGTATCTCTTCCATCATCAGTCTGTCATTCTTTCTTCACACATTCAAAACTTTTCTGAAGCCCGGGGGCGTGGCTTGGCGGCCATACTGACTGGTTGAGTTTTCTCTCGGCTCTCCACCAAAAGAAATCTTATCGCAGACCATCACTGTTTTACAGCCTCCACAATAACTCCTGCTTGCACCTACTATTGGGGCTACATTTTCCCCCCTCCACCTCCCCCGGGCAGCAGTAGCCTGAGGCAGTCCCGCGGGCGCGGCTCGGCCGTTCACACTGAACCGCCGGTCGGTCTGCGCAGGCGCAGGGCCCGGGCTCCAGCGCAGGAGAGTGCTCCCGTCGCTGGAGTCGGTAATTTTGCGGGGGGAGCACACCTCATTAGCCCAGCAGGAAGCTCCCATGGTAGGGGGGCAAGCCGCAGCAGGGGGGCACAAACACCCCCTCCTCAGACCTTTACGGCTCACGGGGACAGCAGCCATGGTAGGAATCCACCAGGGGGAGCCGGGGAGTTTTTTCACAGTAGCGCTGGGTTAATACTGCCATTAACCCCTCCTGTGCTGCATTCACACAGGAGGGAAAGGGAAGTGGTTTGTCAGGTGCCCCACCAACTTTATTTCCCCCCCAGCCCATTCCTGGCCAGCAGCAACAGAGGATCAACATGGGGGGCCATGTTTCCGGCCCCCACTGCGTCCGCCCGCAGATCACTGTATCCGCTGTCGGCCGGGGGTGATGACGTAGCAGAGGGGTGGAATCTAGACCCGGCCCGGGCACCGGGGAACTGGGGAGTCTGGGGATTCGCAGGGGCCAATGAGGATGAGGATTTTTGGCGTGGAGGTCAGACAGGGCAAGGGGTAAGCCGAGTCCAACGGCACCAATTGCCCCCCTCTCATATAGTGGAGAAAGCCATGCGCGGAGTTTAGCCAGCAGGGGGTCGGATGGTGTGGGTTGTGGCCCGGTAGCTTACCACCTAAGAGAACAGGTTTTTGAATATCACCATGGCACGGATAGAGTTGAGCAAGGGCCCCCAATGTCGGGTTATAGTGATTGAAGTGGTCATCGGGGCAGGGAGATCATCCCACGCAGGGGTTCCACTCCGTTAGCTGGAGGGGGGTGGGATTACGCATCCGGGAGCAGCGAAACTGTGTTTTGTGAGGCTCCCCAGGGTAGACCTGTTGCCTCCTCAACATTTGTTCCAGATAGTAGGACCCCGCCAGGCTCTGGGTTTGTGGGGAATACCAATTTGAGTTTGCCAGAAGCTCACACTGTTTTTTCTTCAGCCTCACAGGGCCATGATCCGGCGCCACAGGAGCAGAATGTGTTACAGGATGAGCCGGGAGTGGCATTAGTGGGTTCAGCGCCAGGCACGGCAGATCTGGTGATAGGAGCACCAGCAGCAGGGACGCAGGAGCGGCCTGGGGTCAAGCAGGCATCGGGAGTCGGGACGGAGGTCGAGGTTTCAGTGGAGAAAGGTGAGAACATTTCTTCTAATACACACAAAGCACGTGATGTAAGCCCCCCGAAGTCTACTACTAGCGAGGAATCCTTGGGTTCTGGGCACAGGCCCCGCAAACTAATTAAGCTCTTACAGACACAATTAGGGGGAAAGCGAACTGCTAGGCCACTGCAGGCTCTAAGCCCCCGACATAGTTGCGCGAGCCGGGGATTCGGGAAGAGTTGAGAATGAGGCGTTGCTATACGGCATTAGGCCAAGTGTCAGGGATAAAATTAAAAAGGGGTACTACGTGGACATGTTTACCCTCACCGATGAAGGCAAGAAAGGCCTTGAGGCGGTGGTGGACAGGAACGGCTAGGGGGAGGAGAGTTACAAAACGTTCCCTAGATGGGTCAAAGGTTTTTGTGTTTTCGCAACCCTGTACACTGATTTTAGACCAGAGGAACAGGTAGAGGTGTGGAAATACCTCCACCTCATTACGGACGTGTATTTGAAGGATGGCCCAGTTATTTGGAGGAATTACGATGAGATGTTCCGTAAAAAAATGACGGGGCGAGAGAAATTGCCTTTAGGCTTTAAAGACATAGATACGTGGATGGACCTCATGAGGCTAAGCAGTCAGTGGCAGGGGGTGTCTCAGGGGAGGAGGTTTCCTGGGGCAGGGAGGGCACAACAGACCCTCCCCGGTAAAGGAAAGTGTTTCGCTTTCAATTCAGGGACTTGCCAGAGGGGTGCGACGTGCAGATTCCGCCACTCCTGTTCCAATTGTGGGGGGTTCCACCCCGCATCAGAGTGCAGTAGAACCAGAGTTGGGGGTGGGAGAGGACGTGGGGCTGCTACAACAGCTCCGGGTCAAGGCCAAATCCCCAGTTAAGCTTGAGGAATTAGATAAGTGGCTGTCACTGTATAGTAACGCCGAGGCTGCAACCATAATTAGGGAAGGTTTTCATTTTGGCTTCCGTATTCCTATTCTTAAAAAATTAGATTTATTATGGCCCCGTAACCTGAAGTCAGCTTTTATATTCCCAGAAATTTTGGATGAAAAAATTGCTAAGGAAGTCCGGTTAGGCCGGATGTTAGGTCCTTTTTTGAACGTATCCATTCCAAATTTGGTAGTGTCCCCTGTGGGTGTTGTGCCCAAAAAAGCAGAGCGGAAGTTCAGACTCATTCAACACCTGCCTTACCCATTAGGCGAGTCAGTAAATGACGCCATAGACCCGGCAGTTAGTGCTGTCCAATACCAGTCATTTGAGGACGCCCTTGCTCTAGTACAAGAGTGTGGGGAGGGGGCCCTAATGGCCAAGATCGACATAGAGTCAGCTTTCCGTCTGTTTCCGCTCCATCCTGAATCGTTCCAGTTTATGGGCTTTAGACACCGCGGTGGGTTTTATGTCGACCGCTGCCTGCCCATGGGCTGCTCGATTTCATTTGCCCTTTTTAAGAGGTTTAGCAGCTTCCTACACTGGTGCATTTAGGCTGGGACTGGACACAGGGGGATTGCTCACAACCTAGACGATTTTTTGATTATTGGCCCGGACAAGTCCAGCAGTTGCTCAGATGTTTTACAATCCGCACAGGCCCTTTTTACAGTTATGGGTGTTCCCATTGCCAGTGATAAGGCAGAGGGTTCTACCCATTGTTTAGCTTTTTTAGGCATTGAAATTGACTCAGTTGTAGGCTGTTGTAGGCTGCCGGAGGATAAGTTGAAGAAACTGGATGAGGCGATTGGGGTCACAATTACCTCCCCCTACGTGTCATTGAAAAAAGTTCAGTCACTCCTGGGGCTGTTTAACTTTGCGTGTAGAGTGATCCCTATTGGCAGGGTTTTCTGTCGTAAATTGCAAAGAGCCATAGCGGGTAAGAGCAAACCCCACGCGGCGGTCCGACTGTCACAGGAAATTAAAGAGGATCTTCATGTATGGCAAATGTTTCTAAAGGAGTTTAACGGTAAAAGGATTTGGCCCACCCCTCCGGTAAACAACGCTACCCTTGAGCTGTTCACAGATGCTTCAGGATCGCAGATTTTGGAGCTTATCTGGGTGGTCAGTGGTGTGCAGAGGCATGGCCAGAGTCGTGGCATAGAAGCATATAACACAAGTTAAGAACTTGGTTGTGTTGGAGCTATTCCCGATTGTTGTTGCCATGGAGTTATTCGGGGCAAGCACGTGTTTTTTTGGTGCGATAACCTAGGGGTAGTTCAGTCCGTTAATTGCCAGAGCGCATCCTCCCCGCAGGCGATAGCGTTGCTGCATCACCTGATACTTCGGTGCCTGGACCACGAGATAACCTTTAATGCACGTCATGTCCCCGGGGTTAACAACAAAATAGCGGATGCTTTGTCTCGTTTTCAGTGGAGGAGATTTCGCAGACTGGCCCCTCAGGCAAAAAGCATAGGCATTCCATGTCCCCCTTGTGTTTGGCAGATCACCACGCCGGCATAAGAGGTCTAGCGGAACGTGGCCTAGCACAGTCAACATTGCGAGTTTATCGAGCAGCGTGGCGGCAGTGGGTCCAGTACATCTCCACCAAGGACCAGTCGGAGGCAGGTCAGCGGGATGCGGTTATGGAGTTCATGTGGTTGAAGTTTTGTGAGGGAGCATCTAAGACTAGTATGTCATCTACACTGGCGGGCATTTCATTTATGTCACGGCTGAATGGCGCGGTAGACGTAACTAAAGGCTTTTTAATATCTAAGGCGCTTAAAGGTTGGGCGAAGGCGAGACCGACTACAACTGACACGCGGCATCCCATTACCATACAGATTTTATCCCAGCTGGTGCGGATTTTAGTGGAGGTAGCTTGGGACGAGTACGAGGTCCTGCTCTTTCATACTGCGTTTAGCTTGCCATTCTTTGGGGCTTTCAGGGTGTTGGAGCTAGTGGGGCAGGCGGCAGGTCAGGGTTTTGCAGGTCTGCTTACTGAAAACGTAGTCATACGGGAGGATCATCTGAGCTGTAAGATAGCCAGTTCAAAAACGGATCAGAGAGGAAGAGGTTGCTGGTTACAGTTGCAGGCCCAAAAAGATAAAGAGTTATGTCCAGTTGAATTAACCACCCAATTTAGTCTAATCAGGCCCGTTAACTACATTTTTCTGATTCATAAGGATAAAGCGCAGCTTACGAGATATCAGTTAAATGCGGTTCTGAAACAGGCGATAAAGTTGATAGGCCTTAACCCTTCTTTTTTCAGCTCACATTCCTTTAGAATTGGTGCAGCCACCTCCGCGGCCTTGTCGGGGGCTTCGGTGGACGCTATTAAATCACTGGGGAGATGGAAATCTTCGGTTTATCAGAGTTACATTAGGCCTAATGTTTAAAGTTGATAAATGTTACACGGAATGTTGTGGTTATTGCCTTTTGTGTTATTTTGCCTATTTCTCTCTTATACTTTCATTATTATTGTTTGTCACTGTCAGATAGCTCTAGAACCTAATCTTCATTACCGTCTGTTTGATCCTCCTATCCCCTAGCATGTTACTCAAGGCTTATCTGCTCGTCGCGTTGAGTGAGGGCGCGAAGGGCTTTCTCACGTTTTTTTTCTCCGGAGGCCTGATTAGTGGTGTGCCTCTGGGGTTTGACCGAGTTTCACCTTCGTGTGAGTAACTTACCCATACCCAAATCCATTCTATCCCGTTTACTGTTCCTTTGCAAGCTATTCTCCATGCCCAGTCTGAGGGGCTGCCTTTGTCAAATTTTCTAGGTGCACCTTTCGTGCTGTGTGTGATGGTCCGGTAAGGATTACAGTTCTTAACACTTATCTCTTTTTTAGATGCTGTGGTAACTGCTAAAGATATTTGGATCATCGGGTACTCCTATATTTTCTGGGCAGCTAACCAGACAGGGGTTCAAACGAGGTTTACCAGCATAGGAGATAACCGGGTTTATTGGTTAGGTAAACGGGGTTTGGTATGGGATAGTCTTTTGCCCTGGTTAGGACAGCTGATTGAACGGTGGGGAGCCCCTGACATCTTAGTTATCCACCTTGGTGGGAACGACCTGGGTAAGGGTAAGTCCCTTGAGCTTATTATAAAAATGAGAGAGGACCTGCACTACATTATCAAGACATGGCCAACAATTAATTTGGGCTGGTCCGCTATGATCCCGAGGCTGTCGTGGCGATCACAGATTCCGTTAAAAAGATTCTTATAATGGCGCGGAAAGTTAATAGTGCGCTTCGGAAGGACATAAGGTCCCTTGGCGGCTTTGTGGTAGATCACCCTGAGATAACAGTGGATAGGGTGGATCTTTATAGGAGAGACGGTGTGCACCTCTCGGACGAGGGGTTGTATATTTTTATGGAGAGCATTAATTTGCAGGTGAGGAGAGTGCTCGGTGTTGTTGGTGGCGGACTGCTTGGCCCCTAGGGCCAGCAGCGTGGGAGGAAGGCACTGCGATCAGCGGCTGATATATATGGCTCTATCGTGAGTGGCCGCAGGTATCTGTCCCCTTACAAGGCAATCGGTTACTCTTGTCCCTTCCGTGGGGCTGATCTTCAGTGCCCTTTCTCCGCCACCAGGTTTTAGTTAGGTTATAATAAAATATTTTTAGTGCCACGTTACTCAAGTCTCCGTGTCTTTATTTGATATAAGTTTGTTATTGTAATGTAAGGTATTGTGTAGGACGAAGGGCATACACAGTGAACTATTTAGTACAAGAGAGTCCCCTTTTAGACAAACTAAATTAAATAGTGACAGTGTTGCATTCGTAGTTGCACTTCCCTTAAAGAGATAACATGAGGTGTAGAGCTGGCCAATGATGCTGAGAGGAGGGCCTTGTGGCTTTGTAGATGGTGATGTATTTCCTGGGCTGAGTCACTCGGCTTTCAGAATCCCGCCCACCCATGCCAATTTTTAAGTAGGCTTAGAGTTTAATGTTTTTGGCATAAGCCGGTTTTGTAGGATTACATGTTGGTGGGGGAGGAAGGCACTGCGATCAGCGGCTGATATATACGGCTCTATCGTGAGTGGCCGCAGGTATCTGTCCCCTTACAAGGCAATCGGTTACTCTTGTCCCTTCCGTGGGGAGGGGCCTCGCCCGGCTCAGTGAGGGAGGGGGAGTGAGCAGTGAGGTGAGTGCAGTATACTCTGACGCCAGGTTAGGGCCGGCCAAGCAGTGGGGGGTTATGAGAGAAGTGGGTGGACTTAAGGCTATATTGCCATGTCCACGCTTGGTTTGGTATCGCTGGAACTGATCTTCAGTGCCCTTTCTCCGCCACCAGGTTTTAGATAGGTTATAATAAAATATTTTTAGTGCCACGTTACTCAAGTCTCCGTGTCTTTATTTTATATAAGTTTGTTATTGTGATGTAAGGTATTGTGTAGGACGAAGGGCATACACAGTGAACTATTTACTAAACGTACAGTATCTATTGAACATAAAGACTCAAACTCCAAAACACTGCATGAAGCGTTGCAAGATATTGACTATCTTCACAGAGATCTGGCGTTCTTTAAAGATAAAGCAAAGGATCTTGAAAACAGAGAACGCCAGAATTATCTTTGTATCCAGAACATTGCGGAGTCGGTGGACCACCAACAGCTAGAACCTCTCACGGCAATAAGGTTTCTGGGGTCCGTCTTGGGACCCCTGGGACTAGCTGTGGCAGGAGTGTAGTGGAAACCGGGAGGCCTTATGAATGCCTTGCTCATAGAGCTTGCTCTAATCCCGTATCCTCTCCTGCACATACCACTCCCCCCACCTCTTTCTCCTCAAGCCTCATCTGCACCACCAGCTGAATCTGCAGACGCTCTGGCTACTATTCAAACTAGGATTTTGTCTCTCCAGAACTCCTTTACAGTTGAATTCCAAAAACTGTCAGCGGATCTTCAGAGAAATTGCACTGTTAACTAAACGTACAGCATCTATTGAAAATAAAGTGGACTCAAAATCCAAAACACTGCATGAAGCATTGCATAATATAGACTATCTTCACAGAGAACTGGCATTCTTCAAAGATAAAGCAAAGGATCTTGAAAACAGAGAACGCCAGAATAATCTTCGTATCCGCAACATTCCGGAGACGGTGGACCACCAACAGATAGAACCTGTCACAGCAATAGGGTTCCTGGGATCTGTCTCGGGACCCCTGGGACTAGCTGTGGCAGGAGTGTAGTGGAAACTGATGCCGTATACTGGATGTTAGGAGGAGGAATGCTGGACTGGACTTTGTACTGAAATAAATGCCTGGAATCTGAACCTGATGGACTGGAACCTGGGCGAGGGACCAGGGGGGACCTGAACCCACAACCAGAGACTCAGTACCTCCAATAAGTCAGAGACTCAGGCAAATATAGTACAACAATTGGGACTGGGAAGATTCATAACTCATGCAGAGGATATACAGGGGTGGCAACCTCCTAAACAGACTAAGCCTGGAACTGGCCCTGGACAACTCAGAACTCAGAACCTGGGTTAGGCCTGGAACTGGAAGTCGGTAGCCTGAGACACAGAAATGGCTCCAGAAGGTGGATGACTCAGAACAACAACCTACTACCCCAGATAGCCAGTTGGAGAGACAGGAATAAATTGATGAGAGGAGGATCCACACATAAGATAACAGCTGGAATCTGTACACAAGCAGATAGAATGAAGGTGAATCCACACGAGGAATAAATAACCAAAATATTTATTTCAGCAGGCAGAATGAATCTGAATTTACACGAAGGGTTAATGGTTTGCAGTTCGTATAACAGTAACAAGATGAAGCTGAATTCACACAAACGGTTAATGGTCGCAGTTCATAACAGCCACAGGATGAAGCTGAATTCACAAAGAGAGTTAATGGTTTGCAGTTCCTATAACAGCCAGCAAAGCTAAAACTGAACACACTCAGAGAGTAAATAATTGAAGTCCATAAAAGAGCAGCAGGATGAGTCTGAATTCACTCAGAGGGTAAAGGGTGAAGATCTGTATACAGCAGGAGGATTGACGCAGCAACCAAGATGCAATTGATTTTACACAAAGGATAGAGGGTTGAGATCTGTATACAGCAGGTGGAATGAAGCAGCAAACAACAGCAACTGTGGTGATCTCTAATTAGGAAAGTGTTGCACTGGCAATTTGCTGAGTGTAGGATGAGGCTCTTATAAATCTATAATATCTGCAAAGAAAGGCAATTGGTGGATGAGATCAGGTGTTCAGACTCAGTAGGATATTTAGCAAATGTCTCACCCAAGATGGCAACCTCCAGTACTGCTGACAGAAGTCACGCTTGTGCCAGAATAGAATGCTGCATTCGACCAGGAGGGAGATGCACGGTGATATGGTACCATCGAGAGGTGTAAACAGGACTAAAACCCTGATTCGTGACAGAACCGTACTTGGCTCACCTTTTTCAATCCCTGGTCCCCTAGCTCCCTGATCAAGGTATCCATATTGAACGAGCCCTCAGGGCCCTACACCCCAGACCTAAAGATTCTGAACCTCCAAGGGATGTTCTTATCAAGCTTCTATCCTTCAAAACCAAGATAAAACATAGTTACTGCAAGCAGGAGCTCTCCCTATATTCTATTTGAAGAATCTAAGGTTCAAATCTTTCAGGATCTTGTGCCCTCTATGATTATGAAATGCAGAGAACTAAGGGAAGTCCCAAGGATTCTATGTAAACATGGATATAAATATAAGTGGGGCTTCCCTTTTCATCTAATTGTAGAGGCGGGGAGCTGCCAATTCATTGTACGTGATCCCAGTGAAAGCTAAGATTTGCTTTGGAAACTTGATCTGGGCCGCACGACTCCGGAACCGGCCTCCCCACCAAGGTAATATTTACACATGACAACCCCTAGAGCTGAGGCTCAAAACTCTCTAGCATTTGCTCTAAACTGATCTTTGGAGCTGCCACATTTAGGACGTGTGCCTCTAGATTCAACAGCATCTTTAGGAGAATCTCTCCTTAGCCAGATGTTCTTATCAATTTATTTACTGTCGTTCATGTTTCACCGATTTATATCTTGCTTTACATAGTTAGTGATTACTATTACTAGTTGTATATGTTTTTATAGTCCTGAGGCCCAAGGAAATCCAGGATTTCCCAGGTTTATATTTTATGTCCCTTTAACTGCCCAGCATATATCCTCACTTATCTCGTTGTTTTGTTGTTACACCACATAATGTTTATGCATAACCATACGGTGTGTTTCTGGGTGGGCTGGGATAGGTGTGCCGCTTCAGCCTTGCCCCTCCTAAACTTTAAGAATTAGGGGCCTGATTCATCAAGGTGCGCAAACGCATACGCATCTGCTAATTGGTTCTGCGCATGCGCGAAATGACATTTGAGATGCGCAAAACGAAACTTGAGATGCGCAATCACGGCAGATACTACTCTCAAAGTCAACGCAATCTCAAAGGACAACGCAAATAGATTTGAGATGGCTGCTGACCACTTGAGAACAAAGGAGTGGGAATGGGCGGAGATGAGACATCATTTGAGTAAAGTAGACGTTATGCATATTCACTTGAGAACAATAGGCGTTCCCTCTTTCCAATTGAGTGAAACTGACGTCACTCCTGTCTCAAATCTTTCACAAAAGTTAATAACGGCCAGGGTCATGTTTAAATCCAAAACACCTAGCGCAAACAACTGTTAAAAGCCTTTAGAAGCATACTCTGCGTATGAAAAATGAAAAAAAAATATGCTAAACAAACACACATATTAATATTTGGATTTTTATTTAAAAAAAAATAATTGTAATATAGCGCACTATGCTGCTTGCTGCCTCTTCAATAAAGAGGCCTGGCTTTTATGGGCCTCTACACTGCAGTTTGGTATGCTAGGCAGATATATTTTCTACTATCACTCCCTATCCATTCTGGCTGCAAAATGGAGTGCACACTCCATTCCCCATTCATTATAGTTTCCGGAATGGAGTGCACACTCCATTCCCCATTCATGGCACTTTCCAAAATGGAGTGCACACTCCATTCCCCATTCATGGCACTTTCCAAAATGGAGTGCACAATCCATTCCCTATTCATGGCACTTTCCAAAATGGAGTGCACACTACATTCCCCATTCAAGGCACTTTCCAAAATGGAGTGCACACTACATTCCCCATTCATGACAGTTTCCAGAATGCAGTGCACACTCCATTCCCCATTCATGGCACTTTCCAAAATAGAGTGCACACTACATTCCCCATTCATGACAGTTTTTGGAATGGAGTGCACACTCCATTCCCCATTTATGGCACTTTCCAAAATGGAGTGTACACTCCATTCCCCGTTCATGGCACTTTCCAAAATGGAGTGCACACTCCATTCCCCATTCATGGCACTTTCCAAAATGGAGTGCACACTACATTCCCCATTCATGACAGTTTCCGGAATGGAGTGCACACTCCATTCCCCATTCATGGCACTTTCCAAAATGGAGTGCACACTCCATTCCCCATTCATGACGGCTGCTGGAATCGTGTGCACAGTGCATGGCTAATTTTCTAAATAGTGTTAAACTGTTGGCCAAACATTCGGCTTTATCAGAAATATTTATTAAAAATCTCTTTTGATTCTCATCAACTAACAATTATCATTAGTCTCAATATGCAACATGGATGATTTCACAGTTGTTGATGGTGCCTTTCCAATATAATAAAATATTAATACACATAAAATAACTGTACACTTTTTGTTGGAATTTACACGCATCATTTTTGCAATTGTAAACAAAGTGTTTGATTAACACAGGGTAAGTTTTTACAGCAACACAAATATTGAAAGGATATTAAGGATCCCTAAGACACAAGGGAATTAGTGAGGTCTCAAACACACGTTTGCAAGCTTCAAAGGTGGATTGGCTATCTGCTACGCCACTGTACAAGTGGTGATGAGAACAGAATAGAATAACAATGAAAGATGAGCAGCAACTTCTATCATAAGTTGGTGTTCTTAAAAGATGGAGAAAACGGCAAATATTTGCACATATTATACACTGTAAGAATTGGTATATGGTGAGTAAAAATGTATGCATATTGAACTATATATCCATGTTCATTAATACAAATCAAAAGTATATTAATATTGCTACCATTTTT
The DNA here is from genome assembly GCF_038048845.1 of Mixophyes fleayi. NCBI lineage: Eukaryota > Metazoa > Chordata > Amphibia > Anura > Limnodynastidae > Mixophyes > Mixophyes fleayi. The sequence continues at coordinate 84,203,119 of NC_134410.1, forward strand.
GTATTGTCTGTTTGGGGTAAGCACTTAGCTTTTTCTACTTCTGCCAGTACAGATTTACTATGTCTTTACAATAAAGTCTTTTCCAACAACTCCTTTGATGTGTTGTAAGTGATCACAATGTTCAACATGACATATAGGCAGATTACACACCAAACCATATACAAAAGCACTCTTACATAAGTCACAGAGTGGAATAAATACACTGAAACATTGACATAAACAAAGGTAAGCCACATACATGCATGAATCGGGGGTCAAACTCATTACCTTATCATTGCAAGGTTATTTTCTTTATCCACTAAGGTATACTTCAGATTGAAAAACCCACACCAAACTGCACAATAGCTATTTCGGTCAGCTGAATCGCTGTCTTAGGTCTGACAAATCTGGCAGGTTGCATTTATTGATAACGGCATGATAGATAAGGTACTATTAAAATCCTAAACCTACATACACACACATAGCTAAAAAAAAAATGCTTGTCCAATGCATCAGCACCTTGAAAGACTTCACCTTTAAAAAATAAATTTTTAAAAAAAGGAAGTAAGTTGTGTATCTTGCGCTATGTTACAAGCATTTGTGTATTTTTATATATGTTATACTTTTGTGAGAATGCTTAATGGGGGCTCCTAAATCGCTTTGTGCTTAGGGTTGACCTGTGGCCTCGAACTTCTGCACTTAGTATTGGTGGGTGGATTACATAACCATTACACTATCGTATCACATATAGATTTAACACATGTAAATGATTCTTACGGCATATATTTCTACTCTAAACTATTGTAACCATACTATTGCCACAACACTAACAGCTTAGCTCATTAATTACATCTGTAATAATCGTTATAATCTCTACTTACCGTACATAGAATCTACATTGCTAACATGGCAGGTCACTTTTAGACAAAAAAACACTTAGTTAATTAGAACGCACCTGTGTGCTCGTAATGACGTCTGCATAGTCTCCGGCGTACTCACCGGCTGTCACTCACCAGACTGTGAGTGCTTCTTCCCGTGTGTTTAGGAACCATGGCCGTCCACCATCCTGAGGGTCTGCGCATGTGCAACCCTTTCAAACCTTCAGTACCTGTTCCTTTTAGTTAATTGGCTGATCAGGCAACACTCCCTATTTAAAGCACCTGTGGTCAATACCTCGTTGCCTGATCTTGGAGTCTCATTCCCCATGAGCCTCTGAAGGTGTTCCTGTGTTTCCTCGTGTATTCAGTTCAGCTGATTTCTGTGGTTTCCAGACCACTTCAACTCTCCTGTGGTTTCCAGACCACTTCAACTCTCCTGTGTTTCATCGTGACTGTATTAGCTGATTCCTATCCGCTGCCTCCGTGCACTACAGTTATCAACTCACTTCAAACTCTCCTGTATTTCATCGTGACTGTATTAGCTGATTCCTATCCGCTGCCTCCGTGCACTACAGTTATCAACTCACTTCAACTCTCCTGTGTTTCATCGTGACTGTATTAGCTGATTCCTATCCGCTGCCTCCGTGCACTACAGTTATCAACTCACTTCAAACTCTCCTGTGTTTCATCGTGACTGTATTAGCTGATTCCTATCCGCTGCCTCCGTGCACTACAGTTATCAACTCACTTCAACTCTCCTGTGTTTCATCGTGACTGTATTAGCTGATTCCTATCCGCTGCCTCCGTGCACTACAGTTATCAACTCACTTCAAACTCTCCTGTGTTTCATCGTGACTGTATTAGCTGATTCCTATCCGCTGCCTCCGTGCACTACAGTTATCAGCTCACTTCAACTCTCCTGTGTTTCATCGAGACTCCACCAGCTGATTCCTATCCGCTGCCTCCGCGCTCAACAGTTCCAGCTCATCTCAACTCTCCCGTGTTTCATCGTGACTGCACCTGCTGATTCCTATCCGCTACCTCCGTGTACCTGCAGTGTCCTGCTTGCCGCTACCCTTCAGTTCTACTCGTGTCTGCAGCCAGCTGATCCGCTCTCCGTGCTTCTACAGTGTTCCTGCCTGTGTCAACTCGCCTGTCTGCATTGGATCAACGCTCCGCTGCTGTCCTCTACTTGGATACCGCTTCTACTCTTCAGTGATCTCCCGGTGACCAGTCCTATATACTACGGCTTCCTGAGTATTGTTTCATCGTTGCTGGTCTACCTACCTGTGCGCTGCACCTACTTGGATACCGCTTCCATTTCCCTGGCACTTCGCATCCTGCCGGCCTCCTGCCGCTCAGGTATCGCTGCACTCCCTTCTGGCAGCCTGCTCTTCTGAGCCACGGTGTGCATACTTATCGTTAGCTGTGCTCGTGTACTGCATACCTTGCTAGACTGAGTTGTTCTTCTCTGAAGTTGCCTATCCACTGAGACTATTGCCATCATTTGACTGTGTTACCTTTTAGTCTGGATAGTTCCTGAGACTTTGTATATTTGTGCAGTGCTGCTCTGTTATTACTACTTTGTGCAAATCATCGTGGGATCAAGTTCAGTTTGCCCGTGTATACTCTGCATTACATTTATCTCCCCGTGCTCCTCCTCACATATATATTTCAGTGGTACAACTTGCTAGAGGCAGACCACTGATTCCTGTTTCAGTATCCTTCCATTTAGCAGTGGTACAACTTGCTAACGCAGACCACTGACTTCCCGGATACCTTCACCTGGATTCCGTTCCCTCACCTAGACAGCGGTACAACTTGCTGAACGCAGACCGCTGACTTCCATCACCTCCTCGTTGCTTCTGGACATTCCTCCTCACTATAGCAGTGGTACAACTTGCTACCGCAGACCACTGACTACCCTCACGTTTCCTTTGTCCATTCAGTTCCTCGTGTATTACTACCTATATATTACCAGTGCTGCTAGTCATAGACTTTCCACGAGCATTCTCTACCATCTGCTGTCTCCTGTTCCGTGATCACCCCGCTACCAGAGTACCATATTACCATCTATACTGCTCTGGTAAGTTCATCACCTGGTGATCCCTGGGTAAAGACTCCTAGTTCCCGTGACAGTCGGGCCCTTTGTAAAACCTTGGGCATACGATTAGCACTCTCATCTTCCTACCATCCTCAATTAAATGGACAAACTGAAAGGGTCAATCAAGATCTTGAGACCTTTATAAGGATGTTCTCATCAGCCAATCAAGACAACTGGGTGGAATTGCTTCCTTGGGCTGAATTCGCTCATAACAACATGTACCATGAGTCATCTTCCAAAACTCCATTCTTTGTGGTTTACGGTCACCATCCGTCTTTTCCGGAATTTCCTGCCCTCCCTCCCACCCTAGTTCCTGCTGTAGAGACTGTTTGTCAGACCTTCAAAAATATTTGGTCTCAGGTCAAAACCTGTTTAAAGAAGACTTCTGCCAAATATAAGTCCTTTGCAGATAAGAAGAGGCGGGCTATTCCACCACTGAAAATTGGAGATCGTGTCTGGTTATCTACCAAAAATATTCGTTTGAAGGTCCCATCTATGAAATTCGCTCCCCGTTTTATTGGTCCATATAGGATCATTCAAGTGATAAATCCAGTTTGTTTCAAACTTCTACTTCCTAAGAATCTTCGTATTTCCAACGCCTTCCATGTGTCCTTGCTCAAACCTCTCATCATCAACCGTTTCTCGACCCCTCCTTCAGCACCTCAGCCAGTTCAAGTTCATCAGGAGGAAGATTTCGAGATTACTCATATGTTGGACGCAAAAATTTTGCGAGGAGTTCTTCGTTTCCTCGTTCATTGGAAGGGCTTTGGTCCTGAGGAGCGTTCATGGATCAAAGCTGAAGATCTCAACGCTCCAGCTCTTCTTAAGAAGTTTTATTCCAAAAATCCGGACAAGCCCGGTTCCAGGTGTTCTGTGCCCACCTTTAAAAGGGGGGGTACTGTCACTCACCAGACTGTGAGTGCTTCTTCCCGTGTGTTTAGGAACCGTGGCCGTCCACCATCCTGAGGGTCTGCGCATGTGCAGCCCTTTCAAACCTTCAGTACCTGTTCCTTTTAGTTAATTGGCTGATCAGGCAACACTCCCTATTTAAAGCACCTGTTGTCTATACCTCGTTGCCTGATCTTGGAGTCTCATTCCTCATGAGCCTCTGAAGGTGTTCCTGTGTTTCCTCGTGTATTCAGTTCAGCTGATTCCTGTGGTTTCCAGACCACTTCAACTCTCCTGTGGTTTCCAGACCACTTCAACTCTCCTGTGTTTCATCGTGACTGTATTAGCTGATTCCTATCCGCTGCCTCCGTGCACTACAGTTATCAACTCACTTCAAACTCTCCTGTGTTTCATCGTGACTGTATTAGCTGATTCCTATCCGCTGCCTCCGTGCACTACAGTTATCAACTCACTTCAACTCTCCTGTGTTTCATCGTGACTGTATTAGCTGATTCCTATCCGCTGCCTCCGTGCACTACAGTTATCAGCTCACTTCAACTCTCCTGTGATTCATCGTAACTGCACCAGCTGATTCCTATCCAATGCCTCCGCGCTCAACACTTCCAGCTCATCTCAACTCTCCCGTGTTTCATCGTGACTGCACCTGCTGATTCCTATCCGCTACCTCCGTGTACCTGCAGTGTCCCGCTTGCCGCTACCCTTCAGTTCTACTCGTGTCTGCAGCCAGCTGATCCGCTCTTCGTGCTTCTACAGTGTTCCTGCCTGTGTCAACTCGCCTGTCTGCATTGGATCAACGCTCCGCTGCTGTCCTCTACTTGGATACCGCTTCTACTCTTCAGTGATCTCCCGGTGACCAGTCCTATATACTACGGCTTCCTGAGTATTGTTTCATCGTTGCTGGTCTACCTACCTGTGCGCTGCACCTACTTGGATACCGCTTCCATTTCCCTGGGACTTCGCATCTTGCCGGCCTCCTGCCGCTCAGGTATCGCTGCACTCCCTTCTGACAGCCTGCTCTTCTGAACCACGGTATGCATACTTATCATTGACTGTGCTCGTGTATTGCATACCTTGCTGGACTGAGTTGTTCTTCTCTGAAGTTGCCTATCCACTGAGACTATTGCCATCATTTGACTGTGTTACCTTTTAGTCTGGATAGTTCCTGAGACTTTGTATATATATGTGCAGTGCTGCTCTGTTATTACTACCTTGTGCATATCATTGTGGGATCAAGTTCAGTGTGCCCGTGTATACTCTGCATTACATTTATCTCCCCGTGCTCCTCCTCACATATATATTTCAGTGGTACAACTTGCTAGAGGCAGACCACTGATTCCTGTTTCAGTATCCTTCCATATAGCAGTGGTACAACTTGCTAACGCAGACCACTGACTTCCCGGATACCTTCACCTGGATTCCGTTCCCTCACCTAGACAGCGGTACAACTTGCTAAACGCAGACCGCTGACTCCCCTCACCTCCTCGTTGCTTCTGGACATTCCTCCTCACTATAGCAGTGGTACAACTTGCTACCGCAGACCACTGACTACCCTCACGTTTCCTTTGTCCATTCAGTTCCTCGTGTACTACTACCTATATATTACCAGTGCTGCTAGTCATAGACTTTCCACGAGCATTCTCTACCATCTGCTGTCTCCTGTTCCGTGATCACCCCGCTACCAGAGTACCATATTACCATCTATACTGCTCTGGTAAGTCCATCACCTGGTGATCCCTGGGTAAAGACTCCTAGTGCCCGTGACACCAGCATTTAATTAGCTAATTACATTGGTAGTTAAAAATACCTTGCTTGCACTTCTGTGTTGTTGGGAGTTTCACAGTTCTTGGTAAGTAGACCGTAGATGGTCAAATGTTTCTTAATCTCTGCTGTTTACTGCTGTACCTTGCTCAGCACTAGCTAGAGATAGAAATTGATGCTGAAAGGTCTTAATGCTAGTGGTTTTTATGTTGAAGGTTAGTGGAAAAGTCTTTGATTAGCTGCAGAGTTTGAAGATTGAGGCAACTCTGTATATTTAGGATGCGGCCCTGCATAGAGACCTCTAGAATGTAGTGAAATGAATAAATATTATCCATTTACATTGCTTTATTTGTTACCTGTTGACAGGGCCTGATTAAGGGTTCTGGCCGCCCTAGGCTAATACGGCCGCAGCGCCCCCCCCCCCTCCTCCTCCGAATATATAGTTGTATAGGAACACTCCTGAATATGAATGTTCAGGTGTATTCTCCAGCATTCAAATTTAGACAGATTGTGCCATTGTCTCTTACCTGTTCTTGCTCTTCTCTCTTGCAACTTTGTTATCCTCTCGCTGGCTTCTGGAAAGTTGGCGTCCTGTTTTGAAAATGCAAAAATGTATTATAATGCAAACCCTGAATGATTAGGCCCTTTAGTTAAAACAAAACACTCCATTATGGCCAGCTAAAAGTACCCCATTGGACAGGCATATATAAGCAATATCTGAATATTTGTTGTCAATCAAATACAAACCTCTACCAGCCCCATCTCACTAATATTTAGTATTCTAGTGATTGCTGAGACCACCCATGTGACCACCACACAATCATGAGATTCTGCCCCCCAAAGCTGTTCTATTTTTTAAATACCCCCTGCAGCCATTTTCCTTAACCACAACCCCCCCCCCCACAGCCATTTTCCTTAACCCCTGCTGCAGCCATTTTCTTTACCTCCCACCCTGCATCCATCCCCCTTGCAGCTATTTTCCTTACCTCCACTCTGTAGCTATCCCCCCCGTCATATCAAAACTCCCCCAGTCACATATATCAGCCCCCCTCCTCTGCCCTCCTTCATACATATCAACCTCTCTCCCTCCCTATAGATTTTCATGGCAGCCCCCCCCTCCCACCCTATAGATTTGTATGACAGTCCCCCACTCCCTCCCTATACATATGCATGACAGTCCACCCTCTCCCTCCCTATAGATATGCAGGGTAGTCCCCCCCCTCCCTATAGATATGCAGGGCAGTTCCCCCCTCCCTATAGATATGCAGGGCAGTTCCCCCCCTCCCTATAGATATGCAGAGCAGTTCCCCCCCCTCCCTATAGATATGTAGGGCAGTTCCCGCTTCACTTACCTGTAGTTGTGCCAGCGTCGCTCCTCTCCTCAGATTAGCAGATAGGAAGTGAAGACAGCACAGCAACAGGCAGCCTGGAATATTTTTTTTTAAAAAATAAAAAATAAATAAATAATCGCAGCGCCGCGCCCCCCGGGACCCAGCGCCCCAGGCTGCAGCCTGGTCAGCCTAGTGGTTGATCAGGCCCTGCCTGTTGACCTTCCCCCACAGATATCGGATCTGTATTTGGAGTTTGTTCTGGAATTGTGTTTTGGAGACGTTAAATTTAAAGACAATATTGTCTGTGTGTGTGGTAAGTAGAAACCAGATATTGTTTATTACATACCCCTTTTTAAAACACTTTGCAGTAAGAATGGCCATGCTGTGGTATAGTTGGATTGTTTTTATTTGTCTAATCACTTTGTTTTAGGTGTTGATTTTTGGCCCTATCTTAAAGACACATTAACACTAAGTATTTAGTGTTTCACTACCTCCACATCATTTGTAATATAAGTAATGTGATTTGTCAAAGGGTATATGGCAATGGTAAGTATCACGTTTGCAAGCACTTTGGTGGTGGTTCTATATGAATAGATGCTGTTTGGACAATCAATAGGTTTTGCTTTCCTAATGTTTTTGGGTTTTTTTTATATCCCACCTTCCACATTACTTCCATCTGCTTATGGACTGTCCTTTTACACCATTAAGCAAAAAGATGAATAACGACATCATTGTAAGTATTGGTTGTGTAATTTGTGCCAAAGTCAGACAATGCAAAGTCTAAACATTTCACCTAAGTGCTGGTTTGTGACCTCTTCCTTTTCAAACACATACAGGCACTCCTGGAGTTTGAGTACATTATGCGTCACTAGGGGCGTGCTCCTGTGCCCCGTCCTAACCAGCAACTACGCCGACGTCGCCGCCCGAGGGAGCGCATCTTCAGGCCATGTGTCAGCCTCTTTGGGATGTCAGATGCGGAGGTTGTCCGTCGCTATCGGCTTCCTCCACATCTGATCTTGGACACCCTGCGCATTGTGGAGCGTGACCTTGAGCCAATGCGCGTCATCCCAACAGCAGTACCGCCTTTGACCAAACTTGTGGCGGTACTGCACTTCTGTGCTACTGGCTCGTTCCAGTTCACAGTCAGGGTCGCGGCAGGAATGTCCCAGGCGACCTTCAGCCGTGTGCTGGAGGTTGTCCTGAGGGCATTTCAGTCACGACTCCGGCAGTTTATCCATCTGCCACTCGAAGAGGAGTCTCTTGTGCGGATCAAGCAGCAGTTTGCCACCATAGCTGGCTTTCCAAACGACATAGGGGCTGTAGATGGGACGCATGTGGCACAGGTGCCGTTGAGTGGAGATGCTTCCGTTTACATGAACCGGAAGCATTTTCACTCCATAAACGTCCAGGCCATATGTGACCCATCTCTCCTGTTTCGAAACCTGGTTGCGAAATGGCCAGGGTGTACCCATGACTCCTATGCGTTTCGTACCTCATGGTCGTGGCCTAGATTGCAACAGAGGCAAGGGGGTGTGACACCACACGGAGATGCGTGGCTTCTTGGTAATTATGTGCAAATAATGGTTCCCTCAACAATAAATGTTTAGTAATATTGTATGGCAGACATAGATTGTTAAAGTATAATATAGTACTTGATATTTTAATGTTACACAATGTGTAACATTGTGCATCTGCCTTGTATTTATAGATTTCCCTACTATAGAGTGATTGTATCAATGTTTTGAATATTAAGAGATTTAATGCTAATGTAGCCGTATAACTGAAAGTCACCTATTAGTAAAAGGTATGTGTCCTGTGAATAGTGGACTCCAGCAGGTGTGTAATTATTAGTTGGGTGTACTTTGCCAATCTGTAATGTTGATTTACCTTTGTTTTTAAGGCATTAATGGACATAGCTAGTTTTGTTAGGATGCTAATTATACAGTATTAAGACATGGTAACCTTACTACTATTTGCCCTAGATTGTAGTTTGCCCTCATATATTAGAATGTTAGTATTAAATTTTTATCACGTATAGTTGTACTCTTAAAAGGTATTAATTTTTTGGCTTTTTTCTTTCCTCTCTTCCTACATAGGAGACAATGCGTATCCCTCCTGCTCTTGGCTCCACACTCCTATATTGAACCCACACACAGAGCAGGAGGAGGCCTATAACTCGGCTCATAGGGCCACCAGATCGGTCATAGAAAGGGCCTTTGGCTTTTTGAAGGCTCGATTTAGATGCCTGGACCGGTCTGGTGGCGCACTGATGTATAAGCCGAGGAAGGTGTGTAGGATCATCGCTATGTGTGTGGTGTTCCATAATATTGCCATCAGGAGTGGGGCACCAGGGGTCGTGGACGAGGCGGAGGCGGAGGAGGCGGAGGAGGTGGAGGAGGTGGAGGAGGTGGAGGAGGAAGAAGAGGAAGATCAAGTCTCCCCCCCTCGTGAAGCAGTGCGTGGCTCAAACTTCAGGAGCTATGTTGTCGGTCGTTATTTTTGAGGTAATTTGTTCGGTTGCAGTTTTTCTAACTTAACATTTCAAAGCTGTGTGGTCAAATCATCTGCAAGCTTATTCAAGGTTAGATGATATAAGGTATGTTAAGTTCAAATGTCAATATGAATCGACATGGACTGGTGTGATAGTGAAGAAATGTCTAATATGTGTAATCATTTTTTATAAAAAAACATTGCAACCTGGTTTTAACCTTAAGAATGTGTGTAGAAAGTATAGATTCATGCCTCTAGGTTTTTCAGCAATGTCTTTTGCTAAATGCACCTTAGTGTGTTAGATTTCATCTACAGCCTAATGTCCCTACATTATTGTTTTTTTGTTTAAATGTTTGCCACACTTTGGCCAGTCCAGACTTTGCACACTTGATGCTTGTATTAGCTAAGTCACAAAAGGCACTAATGGTCTAGTATGTCAATGTCCCCTAGTGTCATAATGTGTTTGCTAAATTGTGTAATTTTAAATGTGCCCTAACTCTAGTAATTTATCAATGCGAGGTTTATAGGTAATTGTTTGGCACATATAGTGTGTTGCAGTGGCCATTTTTCTCCGTTTCTTTTTTTTCCTTATATCTACAGGCTGTATATTACACTTGCCCTGCAGTGCTGGTCTTTGTGGCATTGCACTTTATTTTTGATTTGCGTTTTGGAGTGGTGCATTTCGTGTCTCACTACATGTTGAAGTATTTCTCTTCATCCAAGGATCTTTGCCACACACAGACCATTAACTTCTTTACTATGTTTTTGTTAGCACGTTTGGATTCATATATGTAATAAATATATCTTATGCTGCAAATGACTCTGCAATCTGTTGTTATGCCATTTTGTACCATTACTATAGTGCAGTGATTTCTCTTTGAATACACATAAATCCATGTGAATTGCTTTCCTAACTATTGTGTAACAGGTATACTTAGAAAATATATTATTTCAATGTGTGGTTCTTTTGTCCTTTGCCACAGACACACCATAGCATACAAACACACTCTATGGTGTTTATGTTAAGTTATAGAAATTGAGTTTTGTTTGGAGGTTTGTATGTGTGTTTGGTTGCTTAGTAGTTAATTTCTTGTACACTTTACAGCTTTTTGAAGGAACATGGTAGGTGCATAGCAATATAGGCATTTTAAAATGTGTAACGCATACAAATAATACTAAAATGTTACCGGTGTGTCACTCACCGGACTGTGAGTGCTATTTCCCGTGTGTTCAGGAACCGTGGCCGTCCGCCATCCTGAGGGTCTGCGCATGTGCAGCCCTTATCAAACCTTCAGTACCTGTTGCTTTTAATTGATTGGATGATCAGGCAACCCTCCCTATTTAAACCACCTGTGATCATTACCTGGTTGCCTGATCTTGGAGTCTCATTCCCCATGAGCCTCTGAAGGTGTTCCTGTGTTCCTCGTGTATTCAGCTCCTGCTGATTCCTGTTTACTGCTATTGCGGTTTCCAGACCACTTCAACTCTCCTGTGTTCCTCGTGCCTGCACTCAGCTGATTCCTATCTGCTATTACTAACGGACTCCTGTTCGTTTCAACTCTCCTGTGTTCATCGTGCCTGCACTCAGCTGATTCCTATCCACTGTCTCCGTTACTACTATAGAAATCCTGATCGTCTCAACTCTCCTGGGTTTATCGTGTCAGCTTTCCGCTGCCTCCGTTACTACTACAGAGCTCCTGTTCGTTTCAACTCTCATGTGTTCATCGTGCCTGCACTCAGCTGATTCCTATCCGCTGCCTCCGTTACTACTACAGAGCTCCTGTTCGTTTCAACTGTCCTGTGTTCATCGTGCCTGCACTCAGCTGATTCCTATCCGCTGCCTCCGTTACTACTACAGAGTTCCTGATCGTCTCAACGCTCCTGTGTTTATCGTGTCAGCTCTCTGCTGCCTCCGTTACTACTACAGGGTTCCAGACCGCCTCTACTCTCCCGTGTTCAGCGTGCCTTCTCTCCGCTGCCTCCAAAACTACTACTGGATACCAGACAGCCTCAACTCTCCCGTGTTCTTCCTGTTTCCAGTTCCACTTACTACTGCTTCCTGAGTATTGCTTCGTTGATTCTGGATTACCTGCCGTGCGCTGCACCAACCTGATTACCGCTTCCACCCTCCAGTGGTCTCTCCTCCTGCCGGCCTTCAGCCGTTCAGGTATCCCTGCACGTCTCTCTGACAGCCTGCTCTCCTGAACCGCGGTATGCATACTTTCCATTGACTTTGCTTTTGTATTGCATATCCATCTGGACTGAGTTGTGTTCTCCTCCGGAGCCTCCTATCCACTGAAGCTATTGTTACCATTGACTTTGTTTCCTATTGCCTGGATAGCTATTGTGACTTTGTATACTTCAAGCAGTGCTTGTCAGTTATCGTTGTATTGTTTGCTTCTTTGTTTTTTCCGTGGCGCGACCTGTGGGGAGATAAGATGGGGATAGGGAGGAAGAGAGGGGGGGGGGGAAGAGAGAGAGGCGAGACAGTATACACGATATCGGCCGTCAGGTGGCTCTTCTAGAGTGGGAGATGTTTATAGCTCCTTTTGCAGTTTTGTTTATAGCTGTTTTGCCTAGTTTATAGCTCTAGTGCCGTGTATACTGGGGTGACTATATGGGTATGCAGAGTAGTAGACTCTTGGGGGGGGCGGGCAGTGGGATTACGGTGCCCGGTTCAAGCCTCTTGGGTGAGAGCTTTGCAGTTAATCTGCTAATTATTTCATATGCTTGCTTATTCTGGAATGCTATAATGTGTGGCTGGAGGGTGAGGGGGTGGTGCAAGCTTTTATTTAAAAAGAAATTTGGATGTGTTCCCTTTTCAAAGGGAGATGCGGTGTGTGTGTATTAAGTTAAAATATGTATAGGTGGATGAGGGGAGGAGTATGTGGGGGAGTTAACAATTAACAGGACAGTATTATGTGGTGGGTGCTATGAAAATGTTTAGGTGACAGTATTAGCGTTTCTGCTGAAATGCTCTAAAAAGAGCAGTTCTGTGTACAGGGTACCTGGGGTGGGCGGGTTGGCTCCTGCTCCAGATTCTGGATCGTAGCGCTCGAGGTGGCTGCGGCTCAGCGGCTTCCTCCCCGTGCTCTTGGAACGCAGGAGCGCTCCAGACGCCTTACTTCCTGTTTTCTTCTGGAACGCACAGGCGCCTGTGCGTTCCACTGCAGAGATCAGTTCTCCGCTCGTGAGTCTCCTTCTTGCGGTATGGAGTTACTTTCTCCTGGGGTCTTGATGCTTGGAGGATCTTCGACATGAGGCAGGTACTTCTGTGTGGGTGGGTGTTTTGGGGTAGTTGAAACCAACGCGTTTCGTCCGGGCGGACTTCGTCAGTGATATGCCTTGTCTTTGTGAGTGGATCTTCTTATATGTGTCCTTCAGTGTTTCAGCCAATGGGATTCGTGATGGGAGTCGGGGGGAGGGATTGTGGAGGTGGATAAAGAATTCTCTGTTGTTGTTTATTATGTATAATACTTTCATGTTGGTGTTTACTTTGATGATATATACATCTACTCGTGTGTTGCTATTTATTTTTATTTTTATTGCAAACTTGGGTAGCGGGTAGAGCACGGGGACGGGGGTTATGTGTTTTGTGGGGCGGGACTGATGTGGGTTTATGGACTAAGGCGCTGATGGGGCATTACAGACTGTGGGACTACTAAAAGTGTGTGGGGATAATGTATTCTAAGTAGGGTATTATGTGGACTTTATATTTGTTAGTACCCATGGATAGCTGCTCAGGGCACGGGGGTGTGGCTATTAGGTGGTAGGGGGCGGGGCTTATTTGCTATATCGTGGTGCTATTCTAGGTAGGGGGGGCGGGGGGCATGGCAGAATATCTATCTATATATAAAATATGTCTATATATATATATATATATATATATATATATATGTGTGTATGGGCTATGGATTTAAGTGGTAAGTTATGGGGGGGGGGGGCATAAATTCCGAAGATGGAATAATGATGTGGCGATATAGGGGTCTGCCTTGCTAGCTTAGGGTGGTGCTATGCCTAGGATTATTTGGGGTCTGATTGGGCAGGGTTAAATGGGGGGAGGGGGGGAGTAAGGAAGAGTTGAATTTGCGATCAAGGGGAGTGAAATTGGCAATGGGAGGCGAGATGGGGGGGGAGGGCTGGCTAAATTAATGATTAATAGGATGATTTTGGACTGGTTATGATATATTTTGTTGGGTGGTGTTAAGAAAAAAGGGGGGGGGGTGATGATTATACGTTTTCTATTCGCTTGGGAAATATACTGGGGATGAGTGGGACAGAATGAGGGTATGCGGATAGGTGGATTAAAAACTTACTTACAGGAAACTTCCCAGGTCGAAGTCGATGTTGAGGCCTCTTGGTGTCATGGTTCCTAGTTTGTGAATCCATTTCGCTTCTTCCTATGAGATGAGTTTAATGTAATCTCCTCCTCTCCACAGTTTGGGGATTTGTTTGATGCCCATGAACTTCAATCCTACAGGGTCTTGCTCGTGGGTCACTCTGAAGTGTTCAGATATGCTGTGGTTCTGTACTCCTTTTCTTATATTCCTTATATGTTCTGGGATCCGTGTTTTGAGGTTTCGGATGGTTCTTCCTACGTACTGGAGCCCACAGGGGCATTCTAGGAGATATATTATTCCCGTGGAGTCACATGTCATTTTTTCTTCTATCTTGTGTTTGCTGTCGTTTGAGTTTGATGTGAAGTTGGTCGATGGTTTTGTGGAGCTGTGTCTTGTGGTTTTGCATGCCGTGCATCGGTTGCAGTGGTAGAAACCTTTTTTGCCTTCTTTAATCCAGGTTTCTTTTTTTCTTTTTTCTTTGCTGTCTGTTGGGATGAAGCTGGCCGTTAGTATGCTCTTTAGATTCTTTGCTTTCCTGTATATCACCCGCGGTTTTTCCGGTAGATATTCTTTTATTTGTTCGTGTTCTCGGAGGACGTGCCAGTGTTTCTTCAGGATGTTTTCAAATTTGCTGTGGTTGCTATGGTAGTTCGTGATGAACAGTGGTGTGTTTTCTTCTTTTGTTGTTTTCTTTTTGTAGGTAAGGAGTTCTTCTCTTTCCGTTTTTTCTACTTTTTCGATTTCTTGGTTTAGAAGTGTTTCGTCGTATTTCTTCTCCAGGAACTTTTGTTTCATAGTATCTGCTTGTTCCTTAAAAACTTCCATGGAGGAGCAGTTTCTTCTTATTCTCCTGAATTGCCCTCCTGGGATGTTCTTTAGCCAGGTTCTGTGGTGATTGCTGCTGATTGGAATGTAGCTGTTGCAGTCTACTGGCTTCATGTAGGTCCTAGTCTTTATTCTGTTGTTTTCTACGTAAATCATGAGGTCCAGGAATTCTACTTGTATTTTACTCGAGTTGGAGGTGAACTTTAGATTGAGGTTGTTTGTGTTGATGTGCTGTAGGAAGGAGCATAGATCTGTGTCGTTTCCTCTCTATATGAATAGGATATCGTCTATGTACCTTTTCCAGGTGACCAGGTCTCTGTGGTGGGGGTTGTTGTTCCAGATGTTGTCGTCTTCCCATTTTGCCATGTATAGGTTTGCGTAACTTGGTGCGAATTTCGTCCCCATCGCGGTGCCTGTGATTTGTTTGTAGTACAAAAACCGGAACTGGAACATCCAGAACATCCGTCAAGGCAGCACCAACCCTCATAACAACGAAACAAAGCGCAGACGTCCCAGGTAAGCCCTCCCAAAAGGGTCCCTACCACCCACTCCAAAACCTATCGTTGTTTTGTGGATATCATCGTGGGATCAAGTTCTGTGTGCCCCGTGTATACTCTGCTTTACATTCATCTCCTCGTGCCCCTCCTCACATATATATAGCAGTGGTACAACTTGCTGACGCAGACCACTGACTCCTGTTCTCTGTGACACCAGTTTAAAGTATCCTCTCACATAAGCAGTGGTACAAGTTGCTATACGCAGACCACTGACTTCCCCGTTACCTACTTCACCTGGATTCCATTCCTTCACTATAGACAGCGGTACAACTTGCTATACGCAGACCGCTGACTCTCACTACCTCCTCGCTACTCCTGGACATTCCTCCTCACTATAGCAGTGGTACAACTTGCTATACGCAGACCACTGACTTTCCTCACATTTCCTTGTCCATCTGGTTCCTCGTGTACATTCATCTACTCATTACCAGTTGCTGCTAGTCATAGACTTTCCTCGAGCATTCTCTCACCATCTGCTGTTTCTCCTGTTCCGTTGTCACCCTGCTACCAGAGAACCATAGTACCAACTATATTACTCTGGTAAGTCCATCATCTGGTGATATCCTGGGCAAAGATTCCTAGTGCCCGTGACACGGTGTTACGTCCAACACTATCAACTTTTGGCCCTTGCACAAACAGGATAACAATCTTTCGCCTGTGCTAGTGCCACTTTGTTTCAAAGTGGCCCAACACCCACATGGCACACACAAACCCAACACTAACAATGATGGGAAATGCGTTAGTGTCCTAAGCTAGTGTAGTCTTGCTACAAGGGCAGATTAACATTATGTGTAACCCACCTTTAGAACAGCAAATAATCCAGTATACACCCTTTTCATGGTGTATTTTCAAAGTTTCATTGTTGTGATAAGTAATACTTCACCTAGTTTGTTAATAGCTCCAGTCTGCGAAATGTCAGTTTACGGCCAACACACTTAGTCCAAATTAGCACTAGTTACATTACTCTGATTACACACATTGTTTGGCAGCAGCCACATGACATGTTTGGTGCCCCTGACAATGTATTTTTGTCTTTTTATTGTGGTGTATAAATGTGTCATTTTTAGACATTACAAATATCTGTTAGATTTCCCTCTGAAAATATAACATATTGACAAAAGTCACATTCCAGCTTGGTTTGACTACAAATCCTATGTCAGTGTGTGTGTAAATAGTAAATTATGTTAGTTTTGGCCAGAATAGAAGCTATGACAGTTTAAACATGCTAGTTCATGTGAAGAATCTTTTGCGCCTCTTGCATTGTAACATGGTTTTGTCCAGAACACTGAAAGAAGGATACAAATCTTTTAACATCCTTAAACATTCTGGCCCAGTGATCATGTGCAATGGGTACCTGTGTCTGTATTTACACGAAATCTCAACATACCAAACGACTCATCATAATAATTTGCACGTGATGTCAATTAGCTTGCCCTTGCTTAAATAAAATCCACCGCTGGAAGGGTGCAAAAACCTAGTGTCATGGCCAGTATAGCAATGAATGAATCAGTGTTCCTAAGTAAATAAACTATAAGGTCTGTTTAGCAAAATAAGGTATTAAGGCTTCCAAATTGTTTTGAACTGTCATGCAATTGTGGAATGAGACCATAAAGTTTTGTTAAATAACGACTGTATCGATTAATTTGGTTCCTCTTGGATATCCATCACTAGGTAGATAATGCTGTGTATACTTAATTGAATTAGAGGGTGTGTTTCTTTGGCAGAGTAAACCATAATCAAACTGCCATCTTTTTAGTGTCCTTCTTACATGATTAGCCAGGCACACAGCAAACAGCTCACACTACACTACATACACCCTTATATAGTGTACAAATGTCACGGTCATCTGTATTTCTTGATCCGATTATGGACCCTTGGGACTAGCTGGAGCAGGACTGAATAAGAACCTAGTAGACTGGATCATCTTCCTGCTCATGTTCTTGATGATTGTCTAATATAGCAGGGGAATGACCAGTCTGCAAATGTGGCCACAAACTCTGCTTTTGTAATGCAGGCCAGAACACTGGAGCCAAGACCTATCCTCTGGAGAGAAGTGTGTTGTTCGGCCAAAGAACAGATCACAGCAGCAGATTTAAATAGGGTGTCCAAAACAACTATTGGCTGATCAGTTAATGTTATCTGAGATGGTGATTCTGGTTGGTCTGGAATGATCACCTGACTGCATCCAAGCTGGCCGCGCCCATGCAGCAGAACAATCAGTGTGTGTTTTCAAATGGAGGTGTGGAGGACGGGAATGTTGCAGACGACCAAAAGGGGCCAAGGTAGCCGTTATATGACAGCCGTGGATGGGGTAAGTGCGCCTAAGATCCCAATTTGAGTCACTAACTATATGTGCTTATTGCAATAAGGACATTAAGTAACATTTAAACAAGCGTTATGCTAAAGGGTGATCGGTGTACCACACACTGTGCATTAGTACTATTCTTAAAGGCAAATGCCTTATTAGATCTGTTTCAAATTTCTACAGTCAGAACCGTTCTGAATAGTAATTAACAATACTTGACCTGTGGCATTATGCAAAAAATTGTTAGGAGATTTTGGTGCCATTTGTGTTAGGAACTCCCAAGTCAGTACAGTGAAACTCGGGAACTACTCTGAAGGCCAGGTGTTCGCTGGAGCCCCTAGTGGTGGGGACAGACTGGGCTGACCGAGGGTCGAGTAACGTATACTGACTTAAAGGAGTTCCCAGAAGTGGAGTGATTGGTGGACTGTAGTATGAGAAGAATCCTAGGTCAAAAGGTCACAGGCACAGATGCAATATCCAAGGGCAAGCAAAGGGACAAACTCACAGGCAGAGAAGCAAAATCCGAATTCCAGGCAAAAGGTCAAGGTCAGAAGAGAAGGGTCACAGGTCCAATAACAAGCAGGGGTCAAAACACGGGTAGTCAAATCCAAGGTAGCAGGAACCAAAATGGATAGCACAAGCAGGCAGCAGAACTGAGGACAGAATGATATAAGCGGCAATGAGGCAGCAGACTTCATTGCCTTAAATACCAATACAGACCAATCAGTAGTTGGATACACTGCTGCAGGCTAATTACTCATACAGAGCAGGCCAATCAGGGCTTGAACCTGAAATACACAGATGCAGGATAATGCCTGTAATATCAGCCCACAGCCTGCCTGTCATGCGCATGCGCCCGCCTACCACCGGGACGCAGCGCTATTGTAGAGGCGTCCGGCCGTTGCCTTGGTGACGGCCGGGCAGGAAGAGGAAATGACGTCACGGTCGTCATGGTGACGGCCAGGACGCCAGGGCGCACGGGAAGCAAGAGTACCTGTGAGTACCGCCGCGGCTCGTGACAATTTGCACCTGTTTTTTGCGGCTACTTTGTGTCAGCTTACAAAAACAATACTTCCTTTACAGGATGTTTTTTGCAACCTATAAAGGGCCACTGTAGTAGTGGCACGATTGTTTTAAAAACATTTACTCACACAAAGCAAGAAACACTGTGGCAAATTTATTCTGAAGCTTAGCTTGATAACCTTCTTGTTAAAGTCTTCTTGACCAAACCATGGGCCTGAATCATTCTAGAAAGTTAAGGCAAAGTAACTAAGTCAGGCAAAACCATGTGACATTGGAGGGGTATGTTTTAAAAATGGAGCTTGCTGTTTCTTATGGGGGGTAGGAGAGGTCCTAGATGAACTTAACATTTCCGTGTTCAAATAAGCTAACAAGTATTTGTGCGCTATATTAAGATACAGACAGTATTTAACTTAAGCCACAAAACGTGTGATAATTTACTACCCTTGCATTATTACATGGTTTCTAGCAGATTATTGTAATAAGGATCCTTTGCATTTATGAACCTGAATCAATCTGGCACTTCCTTTTGGAAACCACTCTGAAATTAGATACCTATTCCTTAAAGAACCTTAATGATTCCGGCCGTGTGTTCCGAGTTAATATTTTGCTTAGACTTGATAACAAGTATTGCGTAAAAGAAACCATAATAGATTATGTAATAGTAAATAAAGAAACACATACTTATATTAATTTAAAAAAATTTAATTGTGAAACAAGAATACATATTTTTAACGCAATATTACATAAGGTTTCTTCACCAAAAAAACCAACTATTTTCGTTTTGGCTTTTTGTATGGAGTCGGAATGGACTGTGTCCGACTCCTACTTCTTGTCACCTGTGATGTAGAGAACTCAGAGGAACCAGCCAAACCTGCATGGGAAACGGATTGTGTCCGATGAGGTGAAGGTGCAGCCTCATGGACAGGGGATTGGGAAGGGACCACGACAGGGGATTGGGAAGGGACCACGACAGGGGATTGGGAAGGGACCACGACAGGGGATTGGCCGAAGCCACGGGCAAATGCTAAACACATAAAACGACAGAGGCTTGGCTCAAGGAGGGAGGACTCAGAACCAACAGGGAGGGAGTATGCAACAGAACCAACAGGGAGGGGGGACGCAACAGAACCAACAGGGAGGGGGAATGCAACAGAACCAACAGGGAGGGAGGACGCAACAGAACCAACAGGGAGGGGGGACGCAACAGAACCAACAGGGAGGGGGGACGCAACAGAAGCAACAAGGAGGGAGGACGCAACAGAACCAACAGGGAGGGGGGACGCAACAGAACCAACAGGGAGGGAGGACGCAACAGAACCAACAGGGAGGGGGGACGCAACAGAACCAACAGGGAGGGAGGACGCAACAGAACCAACAGGGAGGGGGGACGCAACAGAACCAACAGGGAGGGAGGACGCAACAGAACCAACAGGGAGGGAGGACGCAACAGAATCAACAGGGAGGGGGGACGCAACAGAACCAACAGGGAGGGGGGACGCAACAGAACCAACAGGGAGGGAAGATGCAACAGAACCAACAGGGAGGGGGGACGCAACAGAACCAACAGGGAGGGAGGACGCAACAGAACCAACAGGGAGGGAGGACGCAACAGAACCAACAGGGAGGGGGGACGCAACAGAACCAACAGGGAGGGAAGACGCAACAGAACCAACAGGGAGGGGGGATGCAACAGAACCAACAGGGAGGGAGGATGCAACAGAACCAACAGGGAGGGGGGACGCAACAGAACCAACAGGGAGGGAGGACGCAACAGAACCAACAGGGAGGGAGGAGTCAGACACAACAGGGAGGTTTGAGCCACCAGCCAACTGGGTATGGGGGCTGGTGAAATAAAAATCTGAACTGGGTGAAGGTAATGTGCCGGAGGTGCGTTGGGAGTGGGCATGCAAGAGATCACCCAGGAGTGTTTCGATATGTGACATTGTTCTATTTAAAGTTTCCATTTGGGTGGTGTGTGTGGTCATTAAAAAGTTGTGTGTGGTCATTAAAGAGGTGTGTGTGCTCATGAAAGTGGAGAGTGTGCTATTGAGACTGGTAAGTTGTTGATCCGTGTGTTGGACAGTGCTCGCTATTAGTGCCAGGTGAACATTCTGTGCTTCTGTGGCGCTGTTAAGTCTTTGGGATGCGTGTGAGAGTGACCGCTCCCATGCATCTTCAGCTGGATCCACCTGATCCCCCTCCACATCACGGGCAAGTTCTTCAAAAACCTCAAGTTCTTGTTTGCTGAAGTTTTTTTTGCGCATACTTGGCCGCCCGGGTGCCTGCTCGCCACTGGGGCCTGGCTCAGACATATTCCTATTGGAAAGATAATGAGATTAGGTTCTGCCAATGCAAACAGTCAGGTGCCAATACAGATTGTATGCCCATCCACCCCCTTAAAAGGTTTAATTTGGGAAACTACTACTTAGGTATAAAACACATGGCCCTTATTCTAATCAACATTGTTGCTTCTATATTGAACCAACATTGACTTTGTCCACTGTATTTTTACATTAATGGTCGACAAATACTGCTTAAACATTCAGCTACTACTACCAGTTGCCACTTTTAAAAGGCTAACCTTGGTTAACAGGTTAGCCACACACCTCAATTAATGATATCACATTAAGTTTGTCCAAGTAGCAAACCCTATATGGTGCTTGCAATATTACTTTTCAAAATCAAATCAGCCACCAACACACTTAAGTGTGTACTACAAATGCAATTTGTTATGTAAGCTTCCAAATACATTTAAACATTTTGATGCATGTGTCCCTCAATGCAATAAGTCAGTTATTAGTGTGTGGGATATGGATAATCTAACAGTACTTAGCATAGTGTAAGCTACTAATGCATTCTTTCCCAGTTAAATGTGAGGCCAAGCCCACTTCTGGTCACACTCTCATTACAGCTATGACACACATATTTGTGCATACACAGATGGCTAAATGAGCAGATACAAATTATTGGCATATACTACTATATATCTGATCTATTTATACTTACTTTGATATATTTGCACACAGAGATCAAAAGAGGCAAATTGCCAGTGTGTAATGCTTGGGGTGGGCTGCAAAACAACAAATAAAGTTAATTAAAATGCAAGGTAAGGTTATGTTATCAACAATGCTAACATCCAAGTTTTATTGAGTGCAAGATTGATACGGTTAAATAACTTAGCTTATTGTAGGCTAATATAGCATTATTGCCATCTTAAAATGTGATGGCAAGGCCCCTTTTTATAGCAGTTTTATTACAGCTATGACACACATATTTCATACAAAACAGAAGGCTACATTAGAAGATACAAACACATTGGATATATTAAAATCTCTGATTTAATTTTGTACTTACTGTTTGTTGTTTGCTTATTAGGCAAAGCAGCTAAATTTGTTACAAAGTTCAATGTGTCCTGTCCTGTCCAGCCAAATAAAATACACAGTGTGGAAGTTCATAGTGTTTACCATAATACCTTCATAAAACCAATAACGACACGGACACCAGAATAACGTTGGAATTAAAATATATTTATTAAATGGTTAATATTAAACTAAAGGGGCTGAAAGGCGGACGAGAGCAGGGCAGTTAGCAAACACAAAACCAATAACGGATTAAAGGTCAGACCATTGAACCACCAACCCAGGATTATACCTTATCTATTGGCCGGTGCAAAATATATGTCCAACGGCAAGACTACACCCCTTATTTAAACCGCCAGCAAGATATTCAACATACTGGCCCAGAGTCCCATTCACTGGACCCAACACATGTGATGACAACACAATCCGAAAGGGGGAGTAGTGACCTATGACAATATAACCCAAGCACCATATGCAAACTTACCAACTGCACTGCTCTCCTACCCACGCTGCAGAGATGACTATAAATGCAGCCCGCCAACCACAGCCCTAAAAATAGGTCTAATTTTCTAAAATAACTGATCTATAAAAAAGATAATGCCTACATCTGACAGATGAACTCCGTCTACTCTAAATAGATGAATATATTCGGCTTTTAACAAAGGATGGGAAATGGAAAAACCTCCAGACTGCCGGAAAATCTTACTAGCCACCTGATTCACTTTTCTAACCACAGAAGAAATAGCCGTAGGGGGCAAATCAGACCTCCATGTCCTACGGGGAACAATGTAGGACCAACAAAACTTTATAGATGGCCATTCTCTGAGGCCAAAAAAATGTCATCACGAATATTTATAATGAGGTCCAGGGATTTAACTTGCCCAATGTCATTACCACCCAGGTGGACCACGAGGATATCAGGAACTCCGCGAACAGCGATCTCACAGGATAAAACCGACAAGAACTGCCTCCATCTCATACCTCGATGACCTATGCAAATGACTTCAGCATTACAGGGAACCACGGGCATAAACGCACAAACTGGTGTCTACCGGCCCAGAAGATATAGGAGTGTCCAAAAAACCACACTGAGATTTTTCTGGTATCAACCCCTACAAGGATAACAACTCGTCACAAACGAATGGCAAATGAAACAACTAAAAATTGTCCAAAAACTAAAATCTAATGAAACTACTAACCAAAACAAACAGGAAGGAAAAACCCAGAAACTAACGACAAGGGTGATTTTACTTCCAACATTAAATAGAACGGAAAGGTAAGGCAGCGACCCAGGTGAAGATGAAAACCCGGAGGGAAAAAGCCCTTCACGCACCCGCAAATAGCGGCGAGCAGCTAGCCCCTGGGTCTACCACCTGAGGGAGAAAAGTGAAGAAAAAGAAGAACTGCGTAAAAGGGAAGCAAACAAATTGTTAAACATCAGGTCTAATGTATCTCTTATAGCAACTAGATTTCCATCTACCTTATGCCTGTATAGCTAAATTAGAAGCCCCATCTGCTGCTGCCTCTGTCGCTGCACCAATACGAAAGGAATGTGTTCCAAATTCAGAGGGGGGGAAGCCCAGGTCCTTTAGCGCCTTGCACATAATGGCGTGGAACTGAAACTTGGTAAGCGGGGAACTATCTTTGTGAACTAACCAAGCTTCCGCCTGTGGGCGTGCTTCTGATAACTGATGACATAGCCTGACCGGACAAATCCTATCATTGACCTGCTTTGAAAGGGTTAACCAATGACCGACTCCCAATTGATCTGTTTTAGACCGGGCGATCCTAATTTGAACGGAATCCGAATTCATGATGACATTTCTTGCTAAAATAGCTGACCCTAACTGTTTTTTTGACTGAGCAACCAACTCCCCTACTCTCAAAGCCCCGTGAAAAGCCATGGAAAAGGTCGTGCTAAAAAGGGAAGCTTCAAAGGCATCCATCATAATATCAGGTAGTACACCTATCAATCGGGACAACAAACAAGTGTCAATGGGACGTCTGTGATCTCTTGGAACAGGGTGTAACCTAGCCCACCCTTTCAGGGCTTTCTTAACCAGGAAGGATTTTGTAGGATCCGTTAACCCCCGAACTCTAGACATAAAAGCTATACCTGCTAAAGTGGAAGACATGGACGCCTTGCTAAACACTTCCTGATAACACCTCAACATGAACTCCTCCATGTCTGAACCATTGGCCGTTAATCGCCTACCAGAAATGACCAAATAACTCTCCCAGCGTTGCCACGCCAACCGGTAAGTCTTCAGCATAGAGGGAGCTAGGGCCGCTTCAGCCAAAAACCTTAGTCCGGACCGATCATCTGCCAAATATAAAATGGACAATCTATACCTACGGGATTAGCTCTCGGGGCCAGTAATCTAAACCGCCCCCAATCAAAGCGAGAAAGAGAGTCAGCAATGCCATTTTCAATCCCCGGGACGTGTTTAGCACGAAAATTAATGTCGTAGTCCAAGCAACGAAGAACCAGAACCCGCAATAAATTCACTGCTGGCCTTGAGGATGTACTCTGGCGATTAATTGCCTGGACCACTCAAAAATTGTCGCACCAAAAGGAAACATTATGGCCCTTAAGCTGAGAAGCCCACAACTCCAGGGCCACTATAATTGGAAATAACTCTAATACCAGTAAGTTTTTAATCAAATCGCTGTCAACCCACTCCTGAGGCCAAGAAGCTGCGCACCACTCGCCCTGAAAGTATGCTCCAAAACATTTAGACCCGGATGCGTCTGTGAACAACTCTAAATCCCTGGTGGAAATAGGGGGGGAGGCCAGATTCTAATGCCATTAAATCTCCCCAGGAAAGATGTCCAAACCAACAAATCCTGCCTGATCTCCTCTTTAAGTTTGATCAACGCATGCGGCCTGTTCGTACCCGCTGTAGAAAGCTGTAATTTTCTACAAAAAATCCTCCCCATTGAAATAACTCTACATGCAAAGTTGAAAAGCCCTAACAGGGACTGAACTTCTTTCAGTTTAAGGGAGGGGGAAGACAAAGCATTATCTATCATCCCTTTTAGCTTCATGATTTTATCTGCCGGCAACCTACAGCAGCCCGCCATTGTGTCTATCTCAATACCCAAGAAAGCCAGACAAGTAACTGGACCTTCCGTTTTGTCCTGTGCCACTGGCACCCCCGTGATTGAGAACAGGGCCTGTGCGGAGAACAATAGGTCTTTACATGTTGAGGACTCGGCCGGGCCAACAAACAAAAAATCATCAAGATAGTGAGCGATGCCCTCCTGCCCTGTCCCTGCTTGAACTGCCCAATGAAGGAAGGAACTAAAAGCTTCAAAATAGGCACATGACAAAGAACAACCCATGGGCAGACATCTATCCACATAAAACCCTCCCTTAATTTGGAACCCCATATATTTGAAGGAATCTGGGTGAAGGGGAAGTAATCTGAAAGCGGATTCAATATCTAGTTTCGCCATGAGAGCTCCCGCGCAGAAGTGTCTAACCATCAATAGGGCCTCCTCAAATGATTGATAAACTACCGAGCTTATATCCTGATCGATAGCGTCATTAACCGACTCGCCTACCGGGTGTGACAGATGTTGAATTAGACTAAATTTACCCGGAACCTTTTTTGGAACAATCCCCACCGGGGAAATGACTAAATCTGATAAGGGGGGTGAGCTAAAAGGGCCGATCATGCGTTCTAGGCTAATTTCTCCGCAAATCTTTTCCTCCAGGACATCCGGGAAAATATAAGCTGATTTTAAATTTCTCACCGCCCTGGCCTTGACTGTTGCCCCAATCGGCAACCGGAACCCGTAACGAAAACCCTCCCGGGGGAAAAGAAGCCTGTTCTGCATCTGGATATAATCTAAGCCATCTTTCTAAATAATCAATACGAATAGGGGAAGGGCCCTTAACCCATATTTCCGACGCTGCCACAACCTCTGCCGAGACCGGGGGAACTCCTCGGACACTCCTTGGCAGAATGTGGTCCGCGGCAATACGTACAGCTGTGTCGATACCTACATGTTTCCCCCCGCCCACAGGACGTATTGTTAAAGGCGAAACATCTGTTCTTGGCAAACTGGGGAGCACTACGTCTCCCCCCTTGCGGAAACCGATTCCCTTGCGCTCCTGGACCGAAAGCTAAGCTTGCCCGGTTAAGTTGCATCCAAATCTCGACGTCTTTCACCCCCAGTGGCATGTCAACACGACCGTCCACCCTCTCTCGAAATAACTCATCATATTTAAGCCAGGTTCCTGGACGATCATTAATAAACATCTCATTAATGAGGTACAAATATTTCCAGACCTCCTCATGCGCCTCCGGCCTCGTCTCGATGTAGCATGCCGCAAAGGCACAATAACCGTTCACCCAATTGGGGAAGGTTTTATATGCCTCCTCGCCAGGAAATTATAAGAAGTGAGTTCTCTATTAATCGCAAAAACCATGTGTACACATATATATTTGCAATATGTTTGTAAATATGTTCACCCTAATCACCTGACATGGCCTACATAACAATGTGCAAGCACACTCTAAAGGACATGCCCCTTCCAGTGCACCCAAAATGCTTTGCCTCCTGTCTGCTGACAATTTACTGACCTAAATGTTTTATTGTGAAAAATCTGACTATTAAGGGTGGGTTTGGGAATCAGCCATTCTAACTCTTAACCCGTGTGCTGTAACTTGCTGGTCTAACCTTAAAAACATTTTTTAGTGGCAGATGTGTTGTCATTATTCGGCAAAGATTTTAAAGCCAGGTTTCAAAATCCAAACACCTTACTGTATAGACTAATTTTTAAAAACTCCCATAAGATGCAAACAGATTACAGAGTGTACTAGATATAGCTAATCAATCTTTATTTACCTGCCTATTTAGACAATTTTAGACTGTGAGGTAGTCCCAACAAAGGGTGATTTCCAAAGTATACTCAACATTCTCATATTTTAAGATCCATACACTAATTCAGTGGTCCTGTAAAGAGAGAACTAATTGACATCATTACCAGCCCCATGGGAGTTTGCTGACATAAATTTACCAACATTAACAAAAATACTACTGGCAATTTGTCCAAAAAACAAATTACCCGGCCAGTAGTATGTTTGGGGAGTGTGGTAGACAAGACTTGCAAATATGGAGCAAGCCGCCAAACTCCACACATATTAAACAATAATCAGGGACTTGAACTCATGACCCCAGTGCTGTGAGAGCAAAGTGCTGACCATGAGGCCACTGCGAATTTCCACATCTCAATGGAAAAGCTAAAAATTTGTGACAGGTCATGTGAAATACTTTGTGTCCATCATGTTTAGCTCCTTGCTTTGGGAGTAGCTAATATTTCTGACTCCTGCTAATGCCAAGTTGATTAAACATGTATGATCATCAGATTTTCCAAATACTATCATTTTTTTAAGCTGTGCTTGTGTTAACATGCCCTTTTTTTTAAAAATCCTTTTTTCAAACAGACCAGGCACGCTGGGAACGCCGCCAACGGCGCCGGGCAGTGGTGGAGGCGCAGGCAGCGGAGGAGCCAGTGGAGGAGGAGGAGGAGCAGGAGGAGGCAGTGGCGCTGGTGGTGGTGGAGTCGGAGACAGAGGAGGAGGAGGAGCAGGAGGAGGCAGTGGCGGCGGTGGTGGTGGAGTCCCAGTCGGAGGCAGCGGAGGAGGAGCAGGAGGAGGTGGTAGAGGCGCAGGAGCAGGAGGAGGTGGTGGAGGCAGAGGAGCAGGAGGATGACCAGCTGCGTCTGCCGGTGGTGGTGCTGGAGGAGGAGAGTCGGCAGGAGGCAGCATCGGCCAGGCAAGAGCCAGAGGCCTTTGGAGATAGTAAGTAAGTGCTATAAGTGCTGGACATAATTGGATAAGATTGAGATGTCCATTATCCTTCAAAAAAAAAACCTGCTTTCACACATGTGGATTTAATGGTAACCTAAATGTCATAGGTTTAAATGGCCCTACACATGTAAACGTCTTTAACCACTCCAACCACAGACAGAGCCATCATAACACATGGCCACGCAGGCCAGGCCAACACAAATGTGCCCGATAGCCTTGTGAACGTGTCAGTATATGAATGGCTTTTTTTTTTACTTCAAATGTAAACAAAATTACTGTAACTTCCTGTGAGTGGTTGTGTAGATAATAGCCCACTGTAGTGCTTTGCCTTGGGGCCTATAATGCTGTTAAGACCAGCCTGTCCACAGGCCTCTCCCCGGCCCACACCAAAATGTAGAACATGTATCCAAATGCAACAGCAAAGCCTTATCAACGTCTATTGTGCGGCCAAATGCATTTGTACCTAGAGGCCTAACATTTGAAAGTAATGTAACAGTACACATCTCTAGTAAATCCAGTCTGGTACACAAAATAGGTATACATGTATGCAATGTTTATTTTCTGGTTTTTTTCAGCATACATGGAGGAAGCTGACAATTGGCCTCCCCCCACCAACCTTGTCAGAGATGCGGGCCGAAATGGCTGCATCCTTTGCAAAAATCAAGCAGCTCCAAAAGGAGCAAGAAAAAATAATGGAACAGCTGGAGCAGAAAATGGAGTATTGGGAGAGCTTGTATGAATAGTTTTGTTTTTTTTCTTAAGTTTATATGTAAATAGTTTGATTAATTCATGTAAATATGTTAATTTTTGTTATTATATGCCAATTTATATACATTTTCGAAAAAACAACCTTGGTGTGTGTGTGTGTTTATTCATCTAATTCTCCTACATGTGGGTGTAAGGACAAAAGAGATTGTATATAAGAATCCAAAAAGATTAACATTTAAATAAGAGGGTTTGTTTTGAAGTCCATCATCATTTCGGTAGCAGAAAAGATTGTGATTTGCTCTTTGCATGTAATCAAAAATAAACATGTGCCCTCCACGAACAAGCCACCCCTATAAGAGGTATTACATCTGTAGGCCCTGTGTGCAAGAAACATTCCAAAAAGGGCAAACGCCCTAGCTAGTTACCAATTCCCGCAAATACATATGTCATTGTAGTGATAGTCCAAGGTAACGTTCAAGTATCAGAGCAAAGCCAGTCACACATTGAAGAGAACCTCTAAAGTGTACCCAGAAGTGGCGTCAATGGTGTAAGGCAGAAGTGCAAGCGAGGCAAAGGACCATGGTACTGGAGTGTGGAGAGCGGCCTGTTTGGATAAAGCTGAGTACATGACATAACGTGTACGCCGTGGATTCAGATGAAAGTCTATTTGCTGACAATGTTGCATTTAACTCCAAGGAAGCTGTCACCTACAACACACACCCCCCTCTTAGTACATTCAGAATACTCAATGTCAGCATGCACCTAATAATGTGCATGTGAAGTGTAGGCCGTGAGGCTTCTCGGATTTTCCCTCCAAATAAAGATTTACTTTCAATAGAGGATAAATCAGAGGGCATATTTTACAATATGGTTGAGCGTGTATAACAAATCCCAACCCCAAAATGAAACCATTGTGTCACATTCCTGCATTTCTTGTTAGAATAATAATTCCAGTCCACACATTAGTTATGTGCTTGGTATTTGAACTCATGTCAGCTGTGTTGTGAGTCCAAAGTGCTAATCAGTGAGCTACCTGTGAGATTGGCATTTTGTGAGTAATTAGTGTGAATAATGAAGAGTAGTATTAAGTGTGAGATGTCTGTGTAGCACGCATGCTGTATTGTTAGTGTTGTCTGTGTTTTTTCACAACTGAAGGTTGTACTAGTGGGTAGCTGTCCCACTTTGCATACAGTCATTCCTGAGTTCTAATCCAGACAGAAACCCTTTCTCTGTGTGGCGGTTGTAAACACTCTTGTGTGTATCATTTATTGAAGAGTATGCTATGCATTTCATTTTGCTGAAAAGGCAATATGTATTTTCACCACATACATTTTGGTACATTCGTTATTCATGTATTTTTAATGTAGCCATGTCCATGCATTTTGCGTACTATACGGCGACTTGAAAGCCAATACAGATGTTGAGCAATGTGTTTGTTAAAAGTGTGTATTTTGCTAATTAGTAGCAAAGGAAAAACAACTTTGAGAGTATCCCAGATCATTGTTAATTGACAGTGATTAATGAGTAAAGAGGTATCTCGTAAAAAAAGCCCCAGGCATGTTTGTTGTGTTGTGTATAAACAAACTGTTGGTCCCTCTCACAGTGGGCGTGAAGTATACATTGCTTAGCTTGCCGTCAATCAGTTGAGAGCCGTCGCTTATGCGTGTAGCATGTTTAAAGATGCGCAGGTGGGTGTGTTTTCTAACTTTTGCACTGCTTATTTCCGTCACTTAGTTGTAATGGAACACAAGTGGGTGTGTTTTTGCTGTTTGAGATGCTTATTTCACTCACATATCGGTTTGCGTCACTCAAAGTATGCATAGCAGATGCGTATGCGTTTGCGCACCTTGATGAATCAGGCCCTAGGAGTATAGGGACAGTCCCCACCCTCTTCTTTTTGCTATCACTTTGCACTCAAAGAATCGCAATTCCAACCTCTGAGCCCACTCGATCCGCACCAACTAGGACGGACCAACCTCCTACTTATCTGTGAGTTCAACCTCAGTGGCCGCTTTTCCCCTCATCTTTTCAGTTGAGGAAAATAGTTGACCACTACTTACCCTTATTTCCCCCTTCCACAAACCATTTCCCGCCCCCCCCCCCCTCTCTGTCACTCAAAACACTGTCTGTTTTTCTCCCCTCTCTTTTCTCCATCCTCTCTTTTTCGGCTTTCTTCTCATCCTTAAATGTTCTCTAGCACTATCGTGTGGAACCATGTCCCTCACTTTTGTATCCCTTAATGTTAAAGGGCTTAATACCCCACAGAAGAGATCACTTTTAAATAGATCTGTTATGAACTTAAATGCAGATTTTGGGTTTTTTACAGGAAACGCACTTCAAGCAAAGCGACCACCTCTCCATGTCCTCTCGTAGATTCCCCACCGTAGAATATGCTTCCCTGCCTGCCAAGAGAAATTTAGTTGCCATCATGATCAGGAATTCAGTACCCTTTCAGCTTACCGCTTCTACTCTAGATCGTGAGGGCTGCTTCATTATACTGGTGGGTCAGGTAGGGTACCAAACTATTACCTTGGCGAGTCTGTATGCTCCTAACTCAGGGCAGATTAGTTTCTTTAATAATTTTTTCTTGGAATTGAATAAATTTCAAAGAGGCATCCTCTTGATCGGTGGGGATTTTAACATAATTTTGTCAGAGGAACTGGACAGATCAGGTGTGTGAGACACACACCCCCACTTACTTCACACTCAAAAGCGTTACTCAAACACATGGCTGGGGCTGGTCTGTTTGATACATGGAGGGCTCTCAACCCCTCATCTTGAGATTGTACTTTCTACTCACATCCACATAAATCTTACTCCAGAATTTATATGGTTGTGGGATGTAGTAAAACTATTCAACTTGTAACCCATACAGACATATTTCCCAACCCCTGGTTGGACCACTCAGTGGAATATTTAAACGCTTGTAAACTCCCAAAATTAGACAGAACAATAGCCTCCAAATTGAATGAAGACATCTATGTGGAGGAGGTCAAAGCAGTCCTAAAGGCCCAAAAAGCCTCTAGGTCTCCTGGTCCTGAAAGATTCACTATCTCCTATTACAAGACTTTTTCGGACATTCTGTTTCCACACTTACTATCTACCTTTAACTTTGTTCTCCACGGGGGGAAGTTTCACCGAGATACCACACTTCCAACATTATAATTATACCCAAACCCAATAAAAATTCCATTCTCTGCACCAACTATCACCCCATCTCCTTACTAAACACGGACATCAAGCTACTCGCTAAGATTTTAGCAAACAGGATAAATAGCCACCTGACACAACTTATCGATCCAGATCAAATTGGTTTTATCCCTAGTAGACAAGCTCTTGCTAATTCCAGGAGGATGATAGATTGATTTCCCATTTTAACCACTCAAAAATCCCCTCTGTGATTTTAGCGCTAGATGGCGAGAAAGCCTTTGATAGGCTCTCATGGACATTCATGTTTCAAACCCTTAAAACCTAT